>NW_024367708.1:4016318-4616318 GCF_014805655.1 Passer montanus | reverse complement strand
GTTTTTCAGAACTTAAATGAACTTCCATTAAGCTGCCTGCAGGCCATCAGGCATGCTTCAATGCAACTGGGTAGCTCAGGGGAGCTTTTGTTAGAAGAGCAAAGGATGGAAAGACACAGTAATGGCAACAGCAGAGATGGTCATCAAAGGACACTAAAATGACTGACAGACAAGCATTGGGTAGGGGAGCACAACTGGATCTGTCTTCTTTCAAATCTAAGATATGTAAAATGCCCTTTCCCAAGCAGTCACAGTTAATTGGAACCACATTACAATTAACAAAGAAGACAGTGTGAAGACCTCTTTTCATAAGCATGATTTAAAAACAAAAAAAAAGTTCATCTACCGCATTTCAGCTCTAGAGACAACTATTAAATAATAAAGTGTTACTGGCTGGTTTATTTTAAGTCCTAAAGTGTAGATATTTCTGTGTGTCATTATCCAGAAATGAAACATACATGGGTTCTGAAAATTATTTTCCTGAACTGTACAAGTCTTTCAAATCAAACAGAGAGTCTTTGCAGAAACAGTAAACACACAGACAATGGTATCAATATCACGAGAGAATATGGAAGACACTTTTACAGCCCAAAACAAAAGGAAGGAAGTCATTGTATTCATGCTTATAAAAGCTTGGAGTAGTAAAGAAGCCTGAAGAGACACATCACCAAACTGCTTATGACACTAATGAAACAATCTCATTTCTCTTCATCTGCAAAACATGAAAAAGGTCAAGTGAATCTAAGCTTTCTATAAAGCAGGCTATCCCAATAAATTCTTCAGTTATCAAATTATCCTATATTACCTGCTGAGGCATGTGGGAAATGAAAATACTTTAAAAATGCAGTAACTACTGTGAAAAATAATCAGTTAACTCCAAGCTGTCTCCATTCTTGAGCATATTTGCTTTCGCAACATACTTTCCTGTATTTTATCTGTCATCTGACAAGTTTAAAAAAAATTTATAGAAAGACCCAACTTTGCCTTTACAACTTAAGTTACTAATTTGAGAAGAGCAGTATTGTGAAAAGCAGTTGAAAATAAAGAAAACAAAATCCAGGATTGAAAAGAAGAGGAAGTCAGGATTCATGAACTATTGGGATACTACAGGCTTTGCAATACAAGTTTCATACATACATTCTAAGAACAGTCTTAGATGTGATAGAACCATCAGTTTTCTCCTGAGGCACAAAATAAAAAAGCACTGAAATTAATTTATTTTAGTGTATATCATTCTCAGACTAATCAAATTTTCTGTTTCTCTGCTTCCTCTGATTATGCAGTTCTCTTCCTTCTTTCTACATATCTTTGTCCTAATTTTTCTATTCTCCTCCCATTTGCTCTGTTCTCTCTCACCATTTCAACAATTCCTTCTTTAGCTGCACTATCACAATCCCTGTAATAACCATACCTAAGAAGTGAAATTTTCCTTTTTCTTGTAGAGGACTTGAAAACAAATGTTTGTTCTTTTGGGTCTTTTCCCCTTAGGGGACTTGTGGACAAAGACACTCCTGATTTCCAAGTATTTCCTGTCCCAGCTGAGTAGCACGTCAAAGTCAGCATCTTTTTATTGTGGAAGAAAGAGAAAACTCTTACCAGTCTGTGTGTCCAGTGCTTTTAACATTTTATCCCTGTCATTATCCATTCTTTCTAGAAGCTCTAGAATGTGGCTCATCCATCATGCAACGAAGGAAGCAACTACAGATGCAATTCTTGTACTCACTGAAGAGCAAATGGTAAGTTTCTTCGGACATCCCATATTGTTAACATTAATTCCTTTGATAAAGGAACCCATTCACTGAACAGTACATTAAAATATGCCTTTAACCCTTCGCATTCATATGGTTTACAAGACTTCCACTGAACGGGAACCTAAATACTGATAGAAAAATTTAATTTCCTTTTAAAATTGGAAGAATAAACTATTGAACTTCAGTCTGGTCATGCTATTTACCAGTCATGTATGAATATTTAGGTCATGACTGAAAACAGTCTAGTTACCAGTGCACTTCAGTTAACCTTATATTCTGTGATCTGCAATACTTTTGCTTTGTTTATTACAAGAAGGTTTCAGGAGGTGAAGGTGTTTAATATTTTTCTGAAGTAATTTAAACTCTATTCCACTCTGAGCTCCATTCTTAGCATTCCATTCTTCTGCTGTCTGACAGTCTGAACCAGGTTAGAACCAGACTTTAGGGTTAATCTGAAACCCCTTAATAGGGTAATACCTCAATTTGCCTTAATTCCAAATGGAGTCAATCTGTCAGAAAACAAGAAAATCTGCACACTGTCAGCTGATCTTGGAGATGCAGTGTTTATATGTACATGACACTAAAGCATGCTTGTCTTACCAATACTAATGGGATACACAGTCTAATATTTGACTACTGTTATATAAGTGGGCTGGAGTTTGGTCCATATTTTCACTTCTTTCCAATATCAGAATTCCTGGTAATCATAAACAGACATTCAAAGGCAAGCAATAAACAGTGTACACTGCAAATGTGCATACAGAAATCATACTTTAAAGAACAGTTACAGGTAAATTGCTTCAGGGCATCCAGAGTGTTAGCTATTCCATATGTACTCCTCAAAAGACACCATGAGTACGGGTTAGGAATCTTCAATAAAAACTGCAGAATTACTATCCTGAAAGCAACATAAAGCGTAAGGGTTTCAGGAGTTAAAGCTTGTGATTTGCAGTGCAAATCTCAGGGGTGAACTTGTGCTGGGAACCATCACAGTGACACAGGCTCTACTACATTATGATTACAAGTATTAAAACTTTTTCATCCAGTGAAAAAGCTCTTGAGGCATTGAGGTTCCCTAGGATCACTCTGCCACATGCTGAAAAGTATTTAAACGTTTGAAGTCTATTAATATCAAATCAAAGCACGTGCAGAACTTCCCTGCAGAAGGATACATGGAAAAAAATTCTTGCTGCCTGACAGAGCTGAAGGGCCAAACACTTCAAACTGCAATCGGTAATGAAGCAGTAGCCACATTACCTCAAAAAATGTCAATGACCTAAGCATTAAGTAAGTCAAGAATCTGATTGACTCAGACACATACACATTGAAAAACACTTCCTCATATCAGCTATCCAGTGACTATGCTGAGTAGGAAAACTGGTAATTCAGCAGTACTCCTGAGAGGGAGAAGACTGCTAAGAACTTTATTAGCTATATTTCCATTTACTGAATCTCCATTGTTACAGGATGCTGGGGATTTACTGTACAGATGATTCCAGTTGGCAAAAGCAACATAGGAAAAACATTCTGCAGCTTTCCCAGCTAGGAGGTTAAAAAAACCTTCTCAAATTAATCTCTGATTTGCTAGAATTTGAAGAGAAAGAATTATACTTACTTCCTGTTGATGTCTAAGCTTGTGTTATCTCCAAGTTCTTTGAAAACAGATCTTAAATTATGACTTTTCACTTCAGTTATTCTTCAGCTTGAAACCAACGGTCCTACTGATGGCAGGTATTGATTTACTCAACACTCCTATCACATGATGAATTTGATCAGTTATTCCCAAGTGAGGAGATCTCATTTTGCCTGTTTTTAGCAAATGATACAGGAATAGTGTCACCCCATCATTATTCATATAATGATTCTGAACTTACAGGCAGAGGACAGAATATGTTTTCTTCTTCTTAAGTTCCAGGGATATGGAAGTGTAAACTGTCCTCCAGAGTGAAGCTTAAGCCTTACATCAACAGATTACTGGAAATAAGTCCTTAGATGAGGTAAAAGGTCTCTGTCATGGGAATGAAGATTTTAGGAAGTTAAGATCAAAAACACTTTCACTCAAAATAGGACCTCCACCCAAGCTTCCTGTTTTTGTCAAGGAGCTCACAAACTCTTTCAAATTTTTTTTCTAAGTCTTTCTGGAATTTTTAATACTAGCTTTCCTTGTCAATGTTTTGGACCTTGCATGAAATGTTCCTCTTTAAAGCAGAGTAAACAAAAAATATTAGTGTCAAATTTGAGAATTACCATCAGTAAGAAAGTGGAAGTGACACCTTGGAGAAGCAAAGATAAAGCAGAAATCACAGTGTAGTTCTGGACCTTGTGCTCTATTCTTTGCTTCATGCTGAAAAAGACTAAGTATGATAATGTAGGACTGTGGATTGTAGGTGACATGCATGAATTTTCATAAAAATGGGAAACTGTCATTAGACTTGAGTGTTTTAATGTTCAGATGTGGAGATAAATACCTAGGGATACTAAAAAGATGTTACTTAGATGAATAGTGCTAAGATTTGAAATCCAATTGGCCATAGCAGGTTTTCTAACAGATGTCTGGGCTTTCAACAATGAAGGGCATTTTCCAAGGCTGCACTCAATATGTAAGGTAAGGAGAACAGTAAATTAGTCTTCACTCAGCTTTGTGACCAAGTCAGTAACAGTGTATGTGCAGAGCAGTATAAAGCTAGATCAGACTAATGCAAAAATACAATAAACTGTATACATAGTCTTAGATATAGCCAAAAGTAACCAGAGAGATTAGCTTGTTTGACCAACACAATGAAAATGACTTGTCTCAAATGTTGTTTGAATTAAATTATTTTTGTAGGAGTAAAGAGTATCTGCTTTGAGAGAAACAGTATTTTAAATATGTGTCAAATTGTAACCAGGGATTATTCTGATGTGGCCTGTGGCTTAAACAATTTTCTTTGAACTTTCAAGGGATATTCTCCCTTTAAGAATGATAAAACAGCATGAAGATAATTCAACAGTGCCTGTAAAACCAACACTGGGAAGACCTAGAATATTTAGCATTTTATCCCAATTTGAAATTGCTTCTTCAAAATAGAAGAAAATATTCTGTATGAAATCTCTCTGTTCCCTAGCCACAGGAACTAGGAACACAGGAACACAACAGAACTTGCCTGTTTATATAAAATATAATCTCTTTCTGAAAGCAAATGAAGTATTGGTTATTTGACACTTACCATGACACACATTATTATAAATTAATGAAGGAATAAAACTTTTTACAACTGCAGCTATCCTTCCCACCTATTATGGCTATTTTTTTGGTCAGTGACAAGAAGTACCTTTTCTGAGTTTCCTTGCTGCATTCTAAAGACTTCCTTGTAGGTTTGTGAAGTTAATGACTTTGAGAGAATTCAGAAGTTATTACTTCTATGCCACCTTAGGGGTTTAAAAAAATTCAGAATAATTATTTTTCTTATTTAGGCAAAGTCATTTGCACTTTTAGCATTGCAGGAAGTAAAACTGTCACCACACAAGTGCAATAGTGTGTGTCAGGACTTTCAGTCCATTAACCGCAACACCATTGTATCTGTGTCATTACCACTCTTGTGTTTCTAGAATTGTGGCATCACTACAGAGCATGCTACATAATATGGTACTTCTGTTTTATTGATACTTTTCTGTTATTTTCCAAATTTCCATTTACTCTATTATCTTATATTCTTGCTAAACATGACAATCAATCTCTCACGTGAATTATTCTCTGTAGCACATGGAATGTATTTAAAGACTCTGGCTGATCTTGTGAACATTAAAATAAGACAAATATGTCGCTTTGGCACAGTGAAGTCAGATAAAGGCCACAAAAGTTTGGATTATGCACAGACAACTCCCCTCTTCACCATTCATTGGTATGCTATCATTTACACACACTCTACAACATAAAATACAAACAATAAAAAAATTCCTGCAAATACATTTACTTAAAATGAGAAACACAATAATTAGGCACATGTGAAATTATTAAAGGCAGAGAACAAAACTATTTTGTTCATTCAGATATTGCAGATTTACTGAATTAGAACATAATCCTTGACAGTTTGTACAACCAATATGTACACTGCAAGTACCTTTAACTCCAGTTTAGTTTAAGGCATCTTAAATTGATTTTTTTTTTTACTTTGGCCTAAGATAACTACTGTGTGTTTTCCTGAAACACTACATTTCTCAGCTGTAACAGCATCTGTCATTCTTGGCGTGGAAGCAAGCTCTTGTATGAATGTGAGCAATCTTTTTTTGCTTCTTTAGAAATGCAGGGTATGTTCAACAACTGTACTATGGATCTATAGGAATCTAAAGCATGTGTTTAAAGTAATTCAATGCGTCTCTCAGATCATGATCAAATACAGCATGCAACACAATTAATAAAATAAACAGCAGACTGAAGTACTTGTACTCTTACAAAGACATAAAATATGACCATAAACTTTGTGGATAGGAAAGTAATTAAAGTATATAATAGAAGGAGAATTATAACTAGCACATTCACTTATTTTTTTTGTATTTAAGAAAGCATAATCTATTGCTGCTGCAAATGCTTTAGTATTATTCTCCTATTAATTTTCATTTCTCCAGATCTAGTGGCATTTACAGTTCTTATTTTGCATTTTTCAAATTAGTTCATGCTGCTTCAAACAAAAGGGAAATGCACAGCTTTGGACTGTCCAAAAGAATACTAAACAGCAAAATAAAGTTAAAAAAAAAGAAAAAAAGGAAAAAGAGAGACCATTTGACATTGAAAGGACTCAAGAAGAGAAAAGAATCCTTTCTACAGTACTATTTAAAGTAAGTTTCTTCCACTCTTTGTGTTTGAGAGTTTTGCTATGGAGTTTCAATAGCAAAATTTTCTATGTGTACCAAACAGACTGTGTTTAAAAGTATCTTTTTTCAAATATTATTTCTGTAAGTATTATTAGTTCTCAAGATATTATCATTATTAGCATGCAATTTCTGAAATTGTAATTTGAACAAAAATTCCAAAAAGGTCTTGAGCACAATTCATTGGTAGGAATAGAACTTACATTTTTCTGAAGACCTAGAAAACTATTTATAAGCATTAGTGTTGCATTGCCAAAACTATTTTTCTTTCATTTGAAACAATCACATTACAGTAATCTTTTTATTTCCTTATTTTAGGAGATTCTCCTTCATTATATTCTCTCCACAAACTGATACACAAACTTATTTTTAAGTTTGGAAAATATGGTTATATTTTTCAAACAAAATCAGTTTAGATTTTTTTTTGTTTTGTTTTTAAATGGTTAATTTCCTATTTTAGCATTAAAATGGGAGTAACAGAAAATTGCTACCTTCTAACCATCTTTAAGATCACTGAATTGATATGAAATGTGCACACATGCAAGATCAACAAAGAATCTCTTTTCACATTTACATACATAAAGTAATCTGACTGTCATTTTGTAGGAATGTACTTGTACATGAGTAAATGCTCTGAGAGTTTGCATTATGAATCATGCATTATAGTTTGTACTGCTGGCATCTTGGCATCAATTTGAATATACAAGGATTTATTTTGCAGGCTGGTAACTGGAGTAGGAAGGCCAATACAAGTAAGCATAAAAGCTGCTTGAATTGCAAACATTACGGAAAGATAACAAGTACTAATATGATGAGAGAATTTCAGTATTTAAGTGATGCTTAAGCATGTCTATTCACTTCACACATGAGCTATAACACATAAATAAAATCTTAGCGTGCAGCAGGCAAGTGAAAGTTAAGGACATTATTTGAACTGTAACACAAATTTATACTATTCTCTTCCTTAAACCCAGAGTGCAGTAACAGAGCATTCTTACAGATCAAATATTTTCTGTTTACAAGACACAAAAAGACAGACCGTATGATTAGTAATTAGCAAAAGAAATATGCCTAAAATCTATGTATTTTTAAAAGACAAAAAAAAAAAGAATACTTAACATTTCCATAAAATTTTAATCTGGTATCTGCTAAATAAAGTGCACAGAAAAGTTAAAACAAGGCAAGTAAAACAATTACAGAGAAATCAGTGTAATTTGCTTTATGATTTTTCATAACTAATACAGGAAAAAAAATTGCCTTGACAGGTTTGTATGGTTAAACTGTTAAATGATAAGAACAAAGAAACAACTTGTACTTTTCACAAATATTATTTTCCCCCCACAACTCAGTAATGCAAGTTCAAAAGGATTAGCATCTTACACCAGAACTAAAATTACAACTTTTGAAACCTACTTCCTTTCCTTTTTTAGCAATTCCATTTTTTTATCCTATTGACACAACATGGAAGAGCTGAAGATCTGAAATGTTGATTAAAAAACATATTTGAGGAATGATAATTCAGACATTTGCAGCTCCTTTTAAGTGTACTCAGCACAGGTTCATTTCAGTGAGCTGTGTCTCAAGTTAAGTATTTGCAGCAAAAATGACTGCGCATCTTCTAGTGATGTGCTTCTCTGTAATGACAGAGTATGATTCTCACAGAACAATAATAATGTAGCATAATCACAAAACTAGTAACAATGTATATATGGATGGAAGACTCAGAGCAGGGCTAGGAAACTTAACTGTTCATCCAGACTCCTACAAGACAGAACACACTGAGGAGAAGGATCTAGATTTGTTACATGAGACTAGGATAACTAAACTACTAACATGACCCAGCTATGCAAAACACACAAAGTTCCAGGAATCACTCAGGTACATCTAGTGGAAATTATGGTATCATATGAGATAGAGCAGGAAATTATCTGACACATTATTCAGAATTCCAGTTATCTGTGTTAAAGTGAGGTCAGGATTAAGAGAAATGGTACTCAGATGTCCAAGAGAACAAGGAATCTATCCCATGAGAAATCAAATAAGCTACAATCTAGAAAAACAAAGTCTGACTAAGATTTTAAGAGGAGAAAACAATAGATAAATTTGACTAATGCTATCATCGGAACAATGTGATATAAACCAGGAGAAAATAATCTTGAAACGGAAATTAAAACCCCATCTGAACATAACAACTAGAATGTCTTCCACTAGGAACAGTACAGTTCAGCATTTAATTTCTGAAAAGATGGTTACATGAAATAACAAAATAATCAATTATCCAAAAGCTTATTCTAAAAATTATGTTTATAAACCTTATAGGTAACTATTATATTGCCAATATCCACATTTGTAGAGTTTTTGCGTTTTTTTTTTCATTTAATAATGGAAAAATAAGTACAAAAAGGACAATGATATAGCCAGAGGATTCTGAAAGTTATATTCTAATTGCATTTATATAATATTTTGAGAATTTGTTTGCTTGACTTTCACCAAAAAGTCACAAACTTCTTCATTTTCCCTCTTGTGGCATTTTGCTAAACCCATTCATCATGTATATCAAGACTTGTTGTCAATAGTTCTGGACAAACTGACATAACTTCCAGGTAATACCAAAACCTGATTAAATAACTGGGGAGACTGAGAGGGAAAGGACAAGGGTCTTACACTTTCTGGGGGAGTGCTCAAATCATGTTACAAAAGAAGCACAGCTTAGCCATTACCTCTTCTTCTAACAGTGTTCTGGAGTGAACTCAATGATCTTGAATGAGTTAGGCATGTTCTAATAAAAACAGGCCCTTCAGGGACTTGAACCGAGTTCAAGCACCTCCTACCCGTATCAAAATAAGCACTTAGCTTTCCAAACCAGGAGACTTCCGAGCATGCACAAGGACCTCTACCTAAACGTGCTCCAACTTGGAATGATTTTAAGTGCCTCTGAGGTTAGGTGGTGCTTGAGAACAGGAGGTACTGGTAAGACTTCACTGGAATCTAGTCAGGGAAAATCTACCCCCAGATATCACTATGACAACCAGTTGGAAAGTCATTAATGTATGCAAAACCTGTACTTATCAACCAACATTTTGAGTAAAGTTTGGGGATTGGCCCAGCTGGATCCCAGGTGCCCACCAAAACCACTCAATCTCTCTGCATCCGGACAGGGCAGAAGAAATATAATGAAAGACTCATGGGTCAAGATAAGGACAGGCAGAGATAATTCCCCAGTTACCGTCATGGGCAAAACAGACTCAACTTGGGGAAAAATTCATTTATTACCAATCAAATCAGAAAAGGGTAATGAGAAACAAAACCAAATCCTAAAATGAACTACATTCCCCCCATCCCTCCCTTCTTCAATTTATTTTTTTACTCCGAATTTTTTCTACACCCATCCTCCCAGTAGTACAGAAACACAGGGAATGGGGGCTGTGGTCAGGTCATCCCACATTCCTGCCAATCTTTCCTCCTTAGTGGAGGACTCTTCACACTCTTCCCTTCCCCCAGCAAGGAGACAGCCCTCCACAAACTTCTCCAGTGCGGGTCTTTCCTATGGCTGTAGTCCTTCAGGAACAGACTGCTCCAACATGGGTCCCTGTGAGGTCACAAGCCCTGACAGCAAACCTGCTCCACCATGGGCTTCCCACAGGGTCACAGCTTCCTTAGGGCAATCACCACCATGGGCAACAGGTAGATCTCTGCTCCACCACAGATATTTTCTGTCCTTTCTACCCTTTTCTCTAAAAAAAACCAAAACCAAATCCAAGTCTCCTCTTCATTTGGGTTTGGCAACTCTTTTTGAGTTACTGCAGGGTAGCTAAGACTGAAAATTTTGAAGGAGTATGGTATCTTCCTACCTTCTGTAGTTTCATTAATCAGGTCCAATCTTTTGTAAAATCACATATCCAGACCTATATTGATTGAATTTCTCTCAATCAAAATACTTCCAATCATGGAAGACTGCAGAGTTCATTAAAAAAAGGCCCCAAAAGCAGCATATAAGGCATATAGCACTTCATAATGAAAACATTCGATTTTTTGACCAGCCTTTGAGAAACACTTAAAGGTTTCACAATTCTGCATTGGAAGAGGACTGAGTAAGACGGATGGTAGAACATAAAAGCTCCAAAACCCATGAATTTCTGAAAAGAGTCTATGCTGAACTCCTTTTACTCAGAAAAGCCATGTGGGACTTGAATTGTGTAGCTTCTGTTTACCTACACCTGAGCCTGTTGTGCAGACTCCCTTTATAAGTCAATGGAAAGAAACAGGTACCTTACAGACATGATTCCATCCCAGCACAGGCATTTAAAATTAGACAAGACTGGTGATAGCCACAGTAAACACTGTACTAAAATCCATGCTGCATTTTACTTACTTTGCTCAGAAACTAATATTTGAACTCATCCAAAGTCTAACAGTATATTACATTTTAAAAATGCTTCAAAAAATCACAAAATTCCAAAATAGTGGTATGAACAAAACTGAGATCTCTGAATATGATGTTCCAAGGTTTTCAGCGTTAGAATGGCAAGATGTTCACCTTGCACTGAACAAAATTCATATCAAAGTTACCATGAATTAGATTTACAGTTTTCATCTCTACAAATAGCTGTACAAAGGTAACTGGATGGGCAGAAACAAAGAATGCAGTCTGCCATCAGTCCCAACACACTGACTTCCACTTACCCAATCCCTTTAAGCAACTGTTTTGTCTTTGCCTGACTTAGACTGGGAAACTGCATCATGTATTTTATGGTCAGATTTTTTTGTTTTATCTCTTATTTATTTACACTATTCCCTTCCCCACCTCCCATCCTTACTCTTTTGCCTATCATCAATCCTCTGCAAGTTTCACAACATAGACATAAATGTAAGGAGAAAAATATTTTTGTCAGACAAAACAATTAAGATTCTCAATCCCCTAAACTAACTTCTTCCCCTCCTTCTTTCGGATTTTGTCCTTGATGAAAATTTACCATATTTAGGAACAGTCTGGGCAGGGGGGAAGCGGGGAGCAGGTGGAGAAGCGTTTTGAAACAGGTTTCCTTTATATTTTATATCACACAACTAAGCAAAAATGGATTCCAAGAAATCTTTTAATGAAGGACTTACCGATCCAAGTTTTAAATGTTTTCCGCATCTTCTTCTGAATCTAATAAAAAGCTACAGAAATTTTTAAGGGTGATAATTACAGTAAGACCTTACTGATAATATGGTGTTGCAACATGGACAATATACAGATGGTTAAAGTTGGAACAGAATAATCAGGGGGTTGCAAAGTTATCTGTACCATAACTGACAATACAGATGTTGCCAACAATTGAAAAATATTTAGGGTGGTATTCAAATCCACACTGCAGAAATGTGCATGTATCTAAGCACAGGCCTCACATGTGAGCAAAGTATCTAAGGTCCTGTTATATTAAATGTTCCAGATGCTAGGAAGCCAGGACAACGAAGCTAAAATATAAAATATTCTTTAAACAATAGATGTAACTTTCTCAGAAATGGAACACTGGTCATTTTGCATTGGGGATTTTGTTTGTTTAGGGTGGGTTTTTTGGTTGTTTTTTTTTTCCTTTTGAATCTAAACATGGTTGGTCTCCTCCATTTTCATCCGACACGCACTCCACTTCCATAACTCCTCAGTCCCTTTTAATCATACAAACTACTTAGTCTTGAGGTTTTTTCCAAGAGTTAAACTGTCAAGGTAGCATCAAGAAATATATTTAAATAGGGCATGGCACATATAATCTTAAACACATTAAATCACATTAAAGCAGAAGTGGCACTACATTCATTTTGAAAAAGTTATAAAATTGAAAAAAATTTAAAATAAAGTAGCATGAAAATTTCCAAAATTCAGTTAACATACTGAAGAAAGGTATTACTTGCCTGGCTAAAATATCCAATTAACAACATATTGTGTGTAGAACTTAAGGCTTTTCCACAAAAGTATTCTCCCTATTTTACAGGCTTGTTAAACCAAAACCTGCTAAAGGTGAGGAAAAAATCCCCCATCATGAACAAGCCAAACCAAAAGACCTCTGCAAAGGACTTCAGGTTTTATCACAAAAGACACTTTGCATTCTGAAAGGTCCATTCACAGTCTTCATTTTAGCAAAACACTCTTTGGAAGCAGTTTCTAAAACTAGATGTAACATTCATTTACATGTATCTGCCAAGTTTTTAAATGTTTTAGAAGCTAAACTAAAACATCTTGAAAATGACTCATTGTGGTACCAGAATACATACTGTAGGAAATAAGAACTCATTTACAAGTGGGAGAAATACACTCACACTTCATCTGTGGGAATTCACTAGACTTCCCTTCCAGTAAACATTATATTTTAAAATAATCACGGAAAATATGTTCTTTTAACTGCAGTTTATGAAAAGATTTAGACAGCTGGCATAACAAAAGAGACCTACAAAGATAAATGTAAAACTGTCTTCAAAAACAATTAGTAATTCTGCCAAAAGATATCAATTTAGCAAAAAAAAAAAGATTCCAGCTTTTTTTCTTACACTAATGGTTAAACTAAAACTCTTTAATACAGTTGTTCAGTCTAAATAGATAACCATTTGTGACAAAGGACAAAAGGAAGATTTGATTACTCTACAAGGGAAGAAAATGCAGGTGGGGGGACAGCCCTGGCAGGCAAACAAATTACCATAAGGTAGCTCTTCTAACTTGGAGCATGTCAACTACTTTCGTAGATGTGCACATTTTAGTAATACAACTACTTTCAGGAAATGCAAAAAGGTTCTTTTCTTTGAAAAGAAGTCATCTGGCATGGAGAAAATAAACCTGAAATGTACTCCATCTATCTATGCATGTAGAATACTTTGAAAACAGAAAAATAGACTCTGACACAGAAAATTAGACCCAGATTTCATAACTTGTGACTGGGAACAGTGTCATAAAGGACAAACCTAAAATCAAAAAACCCAGCCTCACTAGCTTCTATAAACTAATGGTCTGTAAAAACAAAAATGTTCTAGAGGAACATGCAACAGACAATAAAAACACAGTATTTCCTCACCTGCTTTTAGGTCTAAAAATCTTAAAAATTAGTTATTAATAAAGGCTCCATTACACCTAAACTGGGCATTTCACAGGGTTACAGGATTATCATTAATCACACTTTGGATTTCCTTTACTGTTCCAAGAAACCCTCTATCACCAGTGTACTCAGAGACTGAGCAGCCAGTTAATCACCTGAAGCAAGCAGCCTATAAAGACAAGGGAAGGACTATGGTTTCTAATTATTTTCAACTACTTACAGTACCATTTTGCATAAATAAAACCTTTTCCCCTTTCCATAGTGTTTTGAGTGGGACAAATTCTTTCACTCTCTATAACCCACAACCAATTCTAGTGACCTCAGCAATGTATCTGAGGTAAAATGGGAAGATTTAGCTTTTTGAAGCATTTTGAAACTTATGATCTTGATTATATTTCTGGAATGGAAACACTAAAGATCTTAGAAGAATCAGAACAAACATTAAGCTTAATTTCAGAAGGGATGAATCAGTGCACTTCCGTATCAGTTTATCCATGGTAACATTTTCCACAAAACAATTAAAATATCTATGAAAACAATTCCAGATGACAAATTCCACATCAAAGCTTACATTAGATTATATACATACACACGCAGTAGTATTTATATTAAAATGTTAGCCAAGAGCTGCAGCATTTTGACAACATATCCAATGTTCAAATTTTACAAGAGATGTACAAATAGGCTTGTAAGTACAAGTAAGTACACTTTACATGTCTATTATGAAATCCAACATTTCATATAAAGACTAAGTGCCTGACAGGTATAAGCGTTTTATGTAGTGCCCAAGCTTCATCTCAAAGGAACCTATTTCTAGTTACATTTATTCCTACAACTATACTGCCACTTGATGGAAAAATTTTACTTCCTCTTAAGAGAAAGTTTCTCAATTTTGTTAATTCCATTGGTATGAAGCTGCATAAACTATGGCAATTTTTTTTGCTGCTGGAGTACCTCAGAGGGACACGCACACAGAGTCTGTACCTTCTCCACACTTGATGACTGCAGCCACATCTTGACTTGGCAACATTTGTTTATTTGCTAATGCAAAAACCCAGTATTAAACAGGGCTCACAAGAAAGGGTTGGCAATATGGACACATGAACAGAATCTGTATGGATTGTGCCCAATGGTAAGAACTAAAAGAGCCCTTTACTGATAGTTGCAAAGCCTCTTGATGTAGTGTTTCATATGTACCTTTCCATTCCATCCTGGCTGGGTTTATTCAGTGCCCAGGTTCTTTGTACTTACTCCTCTCACCACTCCTCCCAGAGACAAATCCTCTCCCTAATCACCAGCAGCCATCCTCTGGAAGAGACCAGTATATTTGCCTTCACATTGTGCTCCCCTTGAAGGCCCATCCAGAACAAATGTTCCATCTCCTACTGAAGAGCCTACTGGTCTTGCTAAGGTTCCAAGTTACTTTTTTTTTTTTTTTTTTTTTAAATCTAAACCAGCTTCTCCTCACTGATATCATAAACAGTACCACCCTATTGGTACCCCCATGATTCAAATGTCATGTCACTGCTAAGTGTCACTATGGGTAAATGATGTTTGGTAAAAATGTTCTGGTATCTCACACTGCCACCCCTACGGCTACCCAGATCAAGTTATTCCTTAGGAAGCCTTGAACTCTGGCTTACTATGCCGGGAACATTAATTGCCCATGCATTTTGCTGGTTTCACAGAATACACTCACACTTACCCATGCAGTCATACAAGTAGGCATAACTGTGTCTTGAGATCATTCAGCTAGAAACACAAATAGCTGTAAAAATTACCTAAATAGCTTTGCACTGAGTAAACTGAAGGACATGGCCTTCCCACTATCCAATATGTGATGCAATACTTCAACACTGAACACATACAATTTAAAAAAAAATTTACTGGTGTCCCCGAATGTAAACAACTCTCTGAGTCAACTGTGACAAAGTCTGGGATACATTCTTGAAGCAATCTTATCTGGAAACAAGAACATACAAAAGGGAAATCAGGCCCCGAATCCCGGTCTTTCCGTTCTTTCCTCCTCAAGACACTGGTCACCAGACATGCCAATCTTATGAAGAGAGAAAGCAACAAAATAGCTGCCAAGGACTTGCATGGCTGTTCCATCAGCTGTGAAGAGTGGACTCACCAGCTGCGAGCAGTACACATAAGTATTATACATCACTCTCTTTTGGGAAGTCCTTGATGTGATTAATTAGGCATATTCAATGCCGGATGGACTAATGTCCAAGGCGAACAGCTCCTGGTGGTTTATGACATGAAAGTACCTTGGCTCACTGATGTACACTATTCTGGGTGCCTGTGAATGAACATACTATGACAGTCCTTAATTTACCCTCCATTCTTTATTCATTCATTTACAAATTATTTACCTATGCTCCATTCCAGAAGCACATACCACCATTTTTCCTATTTGTATGAAACGGATGTCACCACCATGGAAACAAGGACCAGTCTAATGCTTTCTTCAGTTATATCTAGCATTTTCTCAACAATTCCAATGTGATTCTGCAGAAGACAAACTCTAGCCAACACCCAGCTCAAAGCTCGCACTCATCACTGCTAAGTCTTCGTGTCAAATATTTCAGAATTTATGACAAGGTTTTAACATCACAAAGCCATAACTTCCCTCTCACACCACACAAGTACCTATTACACAACTGTTCTTCCAAAGTTTGCTATCTGGAAATGAGTATAGCATAACATGGTTTTCCACAAGGTAATCAGAATCCCTTTCCAGGGGGTAACCACAGACTGAAAAAGTAATAACAAGAAAATTACTATTAGAACATTGCTGGTTTTGTTAGTCTTAAATACAATATTACACAAATAGCCATAATTTGAAGATGAGAATTTTTGTACAGACACACAGAAAATACAGTATTCTTTCTTTGAAGAATTTAGCATTCGAATTTGCATTTTAATACACTGTTTTGGTAAACATACACAACTAACATTCCCTGGCTGTATTTATGGTCATGGTGTTATTTGTGACCTGTTTTTCTTCTGTATTGTAAGAAACATATATTTGGGAGTTTCCTATAAACAGGTTTTTTTCTCACGTGCCATTGAAGTGTTAATGCTTTGGGTTACTTAATGCTGGTAGGGACTTCACACAAACATTTAGTCCCTCAAGCCCAGATGGTTAGAGACACTTCAGGAACACATTATTTCCATAGATAACCTGATGTATGTAACAATCTTAGAAAAAATACTAAAGAACCAAATTAACAATTTCTTCAGATAAAAGCTTTCATTTGTATCTTGTCATTACATTCAGCATAATGTCCCCTTTCCAAACCGACCCAAAGCACATGCAGTAAAAAGGCTGGGAAGCTCCCCTGTGTTTCATAGCTCCTGTTCTACATAGAATGGCTGCAGTGTATCACACAAAAGGCATATGTAGCTTGATAAAGCTGGCTACAACTGCAGCCAAAATTGTCTTTTGAGAAAATCAAGAAAAACATCTGCATTTTCTGTATTTCTCCCTAATCGTCTGCCCCTAGTGTTCAACTACTTCTCACTTGAGCATCTTCTGAAAGACGATGTGCTTTCTATCTGTAAAGGGATTCTCAAATTTATCTTGAGCTTTTCCAGTGTCATTTTGAACCCACGTAAAATTTAGTATCTGAAACATAATTGGGTAATGAGTTACAAAGGATCCCTACTTGATCTTCCTGGCAGTGCTCACCATTAATGAGAAGCTTGGCGCAGTGAGTCACAAAAATGGGTGTGTACCCGAGGAATACTGACAACCATAGAAAAATCATGGACTGCAGTGGATATTTCAACCCAGTAATTAAAGAAATATATATATAAACAGCAGCAGAACCCTTATAATGCAGAATCCCTCTTTGAAAGAATTTGCAAATGCTTTTGAATTGGTTCTCAAAGGACATGATATATTTCAACCTTTCCAGGCTAGCAAAAATACCCTAAGGACTTGAAAGATTGAGTAAATAAATAGTTTCTTAGGTACTCCGAATAGCCATTGCACCACTTTAACAATTTGCCTCTACTAATAGTAATATTTTAAGATTAAAACATTTTGGCTAGCAGGAAATAAGAAGTAAAATGAGAATGAGAAGGTTTATGGAAAATCTTTATGATATGATGGTATGTTGGTATTACAACTTTTCCAAAGCATCCCTCAGAGGCTGAAAGTATTTTGTGAGAACTATTTCTTATGAGCTGGGGCAAGAGCAACTGAAATAAAAGATATTTAGAGCTGTAAATATAATCATTAAACATTCCTTGCACAGTAAGAGAACAAACTTCAAAGCCTGTGTTCCAGATGTAATGAAGCTCAGAAAGGTCAGACATCAGACTAACTTAGCATTCCTGTGGGTCTTGATGCAGATAATTCTTCAACATCAAGACAGTTACAGTTATGAAGTGACTGGTTACAGGACTCAAAACATTCATTCTGCAAGAACACTATCTTAAGCTAAGAATGTAAAATTTTAAGATCCTGATTAGGAATCTAAGAAAAAAAAACAACTAGGCATGCTTTAACAAGTGTGCAGCCTTCCCAACACTATTATTCATCTATTTCATCAAATCAGTTAAGTAGGTTTCCTCCTTCTGTTTATTAAAATGCATCCCATTTCAACTTTACTTACATTAAGATATAAAGTTCAAATAAACATACCCTCAGAAGAAAAGGAAGAAAGTAGGAGCCTCCCTAGTCATTTCAGTAGAAATACAGGACACATACACTTTTCTGTTATGGATTTCAGTGCTGCTTCTACAGCTTGGAAACAACCTAGACTTCATCACCTGGGAAATGGACTTTTTCTTTGCTTCTCCATCATGTTATTGCTCTTGGTTCTTTCACAGACTTCTTTGCATTGATTCAGAATTTCCAAGAGGGTGGCTTTCAGCAATTTCCATTACATTCATGAATTTCACCCTTTTAGCTGTACCTCGTATTTAACTTTCTCATCAGGAGAACAAGAGGAAGGTTGTTTTATGGGAAATGTGGAATAGTTACTTTGGCTAGGGCTGAACTCTAAACAAGGTCTAATAATGCCATTGAAGGGCTTGGCTTTATTCTGATAGAAATTCTAAGTGTTAAAAAATTATGCATACACATAATACAATAGAACACATAAATGAATACAGAAGCATCAAATTATTATTAGCAGAAAAGCATTTTAGAAAGCATAAACAGAGTTAATTGAAACTGCAGATTTAAAGTGGTAGTGATTTTCAAGACCCACAGAGGTCCTCAATTCAAGGGATTACAAAACACCCCGCATACAAACCTAGCAGTCATGTGCAGGGAGTATCAAGTTCTGACAGTAGTTTTTATCACAGAGTAATGGCAGCTTTGCCCAAGAACTATTTTGGCCAGCAGCCTTCAGTATGGATTTAAAAAAATTCATTATTGAAATCTTCATTTGATATAAATATTCTTGAAGAGATATACACCCCTATTTAAATATTAGTAGTAACTCCAGCACATACAGACACTGAGTTAGTAATTTTAATATTAGAATCCTGTCACTGCAGTCAGCAGCATCCAGATTACAAAAAAGATGTTATCAGAAGGGGAAAATAATTAGTTTTAATGTTTCTGTTAATAATAAAAGTATAATGTAATAAATGAAAATCCAATTATGAGATTCCTGCATGCTCCACAGAGATTCTAAAAGTATTCTAACATTTATTCAGGAAATTCATCCAATTATCTTCTCACCTAAGATAGTCTTCTAGGCTTGTGTGCAATTAATAAGAAGATATAGGGATCTTAATTTCATCTTACTCAAAAACCCATTTGATGAACAGAATTGATCCTCTCTCTCCATCACCTAAAAAGTTTAAGACAGATGACTAGCAATAGATAGCATCTGATAAATTCTAAAATATACCACAATTATGAAGAACAAAAAAAAAAATACGGATAAAAGATTCAAGTGAAAAAGACTACAGCAAGACTAAAATAAGTCTCTAAGTTGTATAGTCATCTTGAAGCTGACTGGAAAGAAAAGCAATAAATCTGTAAATACAAACATGCGGACAACTTTTTGCATACTTTTATTAACCTATGTGGCAGAGACAAATGCTGTCAAGAAATGTAAATGATCTTTATTCTATTTTGGTTTTTATTTGAGAAAAGCATTTCCAAGCAGAAACAATAGAAATACTCCTAAAGTTATTTTTAGCTGTAGCAGATCATCCATTATAAATTCAGTAATCTTTACAAACTGATCTATGTACATCAATCCAGAAATGTTTAAATAATAATACTACAAAATACTTTGAAATCTTTATAGAACAAACCTAAGGATCTAAACAATTTCTGTAGTCATTACCCTGATTTAACACAAATATAGAATCATGGTTTAAAATTCATCTTCTGTGTATCTGTGTATATGCAAATAAGAAAGAAAAAAAGGACATAATTTAAAATATCCTACTACCTAATGAACAGAGGCAGGAATTTAAACTAGCTTTTACAAAACCAAGGGTTTTTATGAATAGTGTCCACTGCAAAGTTGAAGGAACACCACTGCCATAACACAATTTCCTTGAATACTCTTTCTGTTTACTGCGTATCTATTTTGTTTCTCTTAATTATTCTACACTTCTCACTTTATCATTACAAAAAATAGGAAAAATACAAGTACATGATGTGAGGAGCATTTTTTTCCTCACTAAGAAAAAAAAGGTTTTGTACGAATTTCCCTTGCGCTCCCAATAATTCTAGAATTTTTAAACCAGTTTCCACTGATATAGGTGAGTACTGGAAAATGACATTATATTCCTTTTTGAAGAAATTTAAGGAATTTGACTTTCAAGGAAGTCAACAATCAAAGGCAAGAGATGGTTCTTGTAGATGAAGTGCTCTAGCATGAGTTCACACCATGTTAGACCTCCGAGTCCACTTTAACAAAAGAAACCATTTAAGTTTGATGTTGCACATAATAGGAGACGAGGCACCTTTTCAGGAAAAAGCCCAATAACACAACACAGTGTACTTCTACTTTTTTGGCGTTGGTTTTTTGCGTTTTTTTGCTGTTGGCGTTTTGGTGGGTTGGATATTTTTCTTTTGGAAAGGAGAAGTAACAGATTAACAGTCAACAGCTTGAAAATAACACTCCAGGAGTGTTCAAAAGAAGGAAAAGCTGGAACATATTTAGCACCTGCACTTAACCGTGTTGATGACAGAGCTGTTACAGAATTGCTCTGCTTATTCTACCCCTAGACAATTTCAACTGAGGTAATACAGCTTTGAAATTAGAAAAAAGTCTTAAGTCACATTACCAACAACAAGTGAAAATGTTTCCCTTGGGTCATATTTTTTTTTAAAATATGTGTGACATTGACAAGACTTTAATCCAAAAATATCCAGTAATTTAAGGTTGTAGACATTGTCACAGGTAAATGAAACATGGATTCTCAGACAGAAATTACAGATGTATAATGGCAAAGAGAGCAACAAAACTTACATCCTGACATTACAGTGGTCTACTTTTAAGGTTGAAACAGCAGATCCTTTCTCAATATAACTTTTTCATGAATATTATCACTTTGGTATTTTCTTGGCATTTGGAAATAGCAGTTCACAGAAAACTATCACAAACAAGAGTAAAAAAAAAAAAGAAAAAAAACCCTGCACTCTGACTAGAAAACTGGGTATTAGTTACACTTCTGATCACAAGATTTGCCAGGGGCTTTATTTAACCACCATTCAGGCCAGTCAACATTCCACATAGTTCTGAAGCTTTCAAACATGTTTGTTTATACAGATTATGATACCAGTGGTAACTACGATGAGTCACCTTGTCTTTACTAAAGTAGAACAAGTTGTTATAATCACTTAAATACAGAACTGGACAACACAGGTATTCCTTTTTCATTTTAGAGGTTTCTGGTGATATTAAGAAAATTTCTTTGTTCCACAGAACTGTCACATGTGAGTCCACAGTAAACTCAGAACTTGGGAGTCTTTCAAGTTATTTCTACCATCTCAACATACCAGTTAGTTACTTGGCACTTCACTTAGGTAGATGATTTGGAATGTGGAGAAAGTCACAGTCTTGACACCTGTTATGTGGTTAGAAGCGAGGTACTTTTAAAGAGAGACACCAACATTTCAAAAAAGGCTAGTATGATTTTCCATGTTCCCAAGCAGAAAATAATCTTCTGAGGAGTGATCTACTTCTTAGAACTCCAAAACCCAGCATTAATCAACTTATTAATCTATTTAACATGACGAAATGAGAGTTTTACTTAACAGGAGGGCTTATCATTAGAAAAAGCTATAAGAGCACAGAGGCATAAGTGTATCAAATAAGATTCCTGTTTCTAATTGCAGTGAGACATCTCTCCTCAAAATAAAGAAACAGTATGAAAAAAGGACACATATGACTGGGAATACAGCTGGACAGAAAAGTATTTTCTCCACAGTTCTTAAGCTTAAAAATAAATATAGAAGAATTGCAAAGTTAGTATTTTTATTAAGTAAAAGGGCAAACTCAAATTATGGTATGCCAGAGTGATTTTCAAGAGGAGCTTCCAGTTACATATGAAATCCCCATCTCTCAGTAAATCTTACCACAGTAGAAGGCAGGAGTCTCATTAGAAAAAAACCCATGTTGACTCACATTAGCATTTTATTTTAACCCAGGAGATCAGTTTTGAACCAAGTTTCCTAGCCCTCTCTATTCAAACAGCTTTGATTTCTGCATTGTGGAACCATCACCTCAGAGACTGCAAACTGAATTCCTTTGGAGAACCCAACAACCCCTCCAATGTGCTCTAACCACTAAAAGGCATTCCGCACCCTTGGGCCCATTCAGCTGAAGAACAAATCTGAAGTCAAGCCCCTTACACCCACTGTGGATATCAAGTCCTCTGACCCATCTCTTTTATTCTAGACGTAGCCCTATTGTTTGACATCATCAGTTAGAAATCACATTTTTTCAATCCTTAAAAAATGCTATTTCTTCAACAGTATCACTACTGCAATTTAGGAGTTACACATAAAAATCAAAAGCTTTAATAAATTTGTTCCTATGCTTAAGTTAACAACATTTTAACTGTAGTTAAAAATTATTCAGGGGAAAGAAGGCTCATCTAGTACTTCCTTTGAGTAGATGACTAGGTAGCACAGTCACTTAATGAATTGATCTCTTCATTATAGAAAAAAAAATTGTATTAAATAATGAATTAAATCCAAAACTAAAGACACATGACAAACTTAACCTGAACAACTTTGATTATTGTCCATAGTTTTACCTTACCTCATAGTTTACCCACAGCCTATTTTCTATGTTTACAAAAAGTAAGGAAAAGGCATTACAGAACATAAAGACTGCTTGTAAACAGGCAAAAAATCACCTATAGTTTCTTTCTCCATTGAATGGAAATGTACATTGGTATAGACAATATATTCTACACATGGAGTATAAAAGACTGCGAAGAGACAGTAGTAAGAAGAGAAACATGTAGCAAACATAATTGTTCATGACTACTGCCCTCTATCTAAACTTCATAAAAACTATTAATTGAAGTCATCTTACAAGACAATTTTCTACTTTCAACTAAAGAAAAAACCCCACAAACAGGTTCAGAGTTTGACCACTGCTACTTTACAGTATAAAATTGACATTCTTGCTATGAAATGAATGTTTGCTTGTCTCTGTAGTATGATAGGAGAAATACCAAACTTTGATCTTATTACTGCAGTGAAAATGGAAAGAACTTACTGCAAGAATTAAGTCTGCAACTTCATTTAAATGAAGAGGTTGTAATTCAATTTGTTCTTTCTAAGCAGAAAGTTAATCATTCCTCCTACCCAGACCTCCACTGTTATATCTTTAGATTTTTGTATGTATTTTAAAAACACTTACTGTTCTAAGAGTTGATCGTATTTTCTTAAAGATTCCTTTTCAGCAGTAACTGCTCTCTCTTTTTCTGCAACAGCATTATCTCGTGCTTCTCTCAAATTTCTGAAGGAAACAAACATTATTCTGTTAAGAATCTGTTGGAAACAAGATTGCTTTGCATCATTAATTGCTGCTCTCTGATCTGAATTTCAATGCTACCTTCTTCAACTCTCACAGAATCACAGAGGGGTCTATCTATTCACCTATTTATTACAGAGGCTTTACTTCAGGTTATTTTCATATATACCATAAAAGCTTCTAGTTCTGAAATTGTAAAAAACAATTATCAAATCACCTATTTACAGGTGGAAACATATAACTCTAATTATTCTAGAATACTAGAACTAAAAAAATTTTTTTGCAGGAATTAAATTAATTCCAATGATTTTCCTTGGTGCTTTGGGAATAACTTCAGGAATGCTGTCTGTCTAGCTGAGATGATGTACAACTTTTGATAGAGCAAGGAAAGTTTAGGTAATGATAGAAATCCTACTTTCACATGTAACTAATTGTCTAGTTACTGTGATGTATATGTTATTGCATATCACTGGAGTCTCCTTCTGGGTTTTATTGCTGGCAACATTTTTGACCTGCAAAGAACCATAAAATAAAATTTTATTACAATCAACTGATACTCCTTTTTTTATAACTAGGGATCAGTCAAGATGTTCAAACTACCTCAATTATTATTTGACCAACAGAAATGAGAAGAGCATGATAGTAAGAATAAAACATATAGTATTTGTGTTTAAAAATTGGAATTACTTATTAATAGTCTGTTATGCTGCAAGCAGGCTACAAATTAAGACTGCAGTAGACTGTAATGAGGGGAAGCACTGCTTAGATACTGTATATAAACTCAATCTCCAATATTTAGTGTAACAGAGCACCAGCCAATTTGCCAGAGCTCACTGTGGTTGTTGAGGATCAGACATCTCTGTTATGACTGTTTTTAAGCATTTACTCTACTGCTTGTTTGCTTCTATGAGGAACATTCACCAGCATTTGAAACATATTAGATGATCTTAAAGATTCCTTTCAATTTTGTTTTATCTCAAAGGAATCCTATTCATATGCTACAAATATGAGCAAATCCATGCACAGCTGCAAGGCAAGCTAAAACCATGGCTAGCAGCTATGACTAGGGGATTTCACTTCAACACCACATTCTTCATCTGAGCTGATCTGCTAATGTGGATGCAATCAACATCTTCCTACTGAAGTTTTTTTCCTCTCCCCACAACAACTTTCTGACTTAAGGCAAAGTGAAATTAAAGGCTCAGGAAAGTTTTGGAGAAAAGTGAAAAGTCAGGATACAAAGGAAAATAGAAAATTATTATGTTTATGTAAATGTTAACCTAGGTCATTGTATCACACTAAAGGTATATAATTTCTGGTTTAAAGACTATTTGTTAGAATAAATGTTATCAGCAGCACTTTTCTGAATTCAAAATAATTCATACAAACAGCAAACAGTTACTTAGAAAAAATTAACATCAGAATTATGTAGCAGTTAACTGGCTATTAGAGAAAGGTAACAAAATTTTCTTTAAAAATTGAGTTACTGGGCTATAGAATTTAGTGCAGAAATTCAGGGACTGACCTTAAGATTAGATTCTTTAGAAGTGACTCATACCAAATTATGGGAACATGGCAATACATTTTGTTAACAACATTAAGATCAAGCATATTATGTCTTACAGTAGGAGTCCAGAGCTGTATCCTTAAGACCAGAATAGTGCAGGTGGGATAAAAATGAAACAGTAGGAGAGATAGAGACTCATTTAGAGAATAAACTCTTTTGTTTAGCTGAACAAATAATCAATTGAAAATTCAGTAAGAGGAAAAGGACACAAGTGAGGGACTATTCAGCCAACAAGACCACAATCATAGATGTGATGTAACTTCTGTTGAAATGCTCTCTTTCTAGAGACAGGAGACACACATCAGTGACGCTGCCAGTTGTGTGATTGCCATTTCACAGGAGGTGAAGCACCTACATAAATGGCTGCACTGGGGCCTTATGAGGCATCTAGCCAGCCTATCACACAAGTGAAAATAACTTTCTGAAATGGGACTGAAATACTATCTAGAGAATCAAGAATGGGCATGGGGGGGGGAAAAAGGTGGGATGAAGACATGGGAGGCAGCAGCTCATGGGTGCCTTTATTAGGTTTTCAAACAAACCTCTTTGCAACTGTCATTTGTCGCACTTTGTCACATCCCTAAACTGGTCTAGAATGCACAAACTGGATTCCAGTTAGATTCGACCACATCAGAAAAGGTGCTTAGGGAAAGCATCTCACACGCTTTTACTAAACTGTGTTTGATCTATGGGAACAGACTACAGATAATTCAGTGTCAAATCTCTTGCAGACATTCACATGCCCTGTGAATTCACTCATGTTTGCTAATGCCCATGCTTACAACAACCATACAAGTGAAACTGATGCCAAAAAAATTGGGCATGAAAGCATCACCTTTTTATTAGTGGCCCCCTCCCATTTCAGTTTATTGAACTGATTCATCGAAGTGTAAAACATGCACCAATAAATTCAAAAGAACTATCAGGCTTGGCAAAGTGACAAAGAATATGAGCAACTGAATATTGGATTAGCTTAGCTGTAATACCATTCCATGCTTTGAGCAGGAGGATGAAACCAGCATCTTAACTTCATTTTCAGCCACAAACAGCATCTCATCACATTACACAAACTCACTGCAAATTGTTTTGCTCACAATTTGAGGTTCCATTCATCTTACTGTTGAGGCAGA
Source organism: Passer montanus (assembly GCF_014805655.1). Classification (NCBI taxonomy): domain Eukaryota; kingdom Metazoa; phylum Chordata; class Aves; order Passeriformes; family Passeridae; genus Passer; species Passer montanus. Next base: position 4,589,978 of record NW_024367708.1, on the reverse strand, counting down.
CTGCCTTACAGTGGATTTTTTAGTATTTTCTAGAAAGAACATATGCTAGAAAGCCTTATTTTAATTTTTTTTTTGCTAAACATATAGGCAAATCTAAGGGATTTGCATTTTAGAAGTAATTATTTCAAAATGAGGGAAAAAAACTTCTGTAAAGCAGTTCCACATACAAATGAAATATCTTTCAGTAGCTTTCTCAATGATATACAGACGCTTGTCAAATCTCCAAAGGAGTGCATGTTTAAATTCATACTTTGTAATTCAAAATACATTTGCATACAGGAAGTGGTGTGGACGTATATGTCTATTTTACTCACACTTGCAAAACTACACAATGATGTAACTGTTTTTTAATTAGAACCTTTCTGTTGACTGAAACACAGCAGAAGCCCTGTTCTTTTTCCACTCTTCCCAGCAGTAACAAAACTACCTATTAGAGGAACAGATGCTGATGCCACAAATATCTTTTTACTACTGTCATTTCCTTCTCCACACGACATCTACAGTGAAGTTATTAACCACTCCTCCCATTTTAAAGCAATAAAATGGGCAAAAAACAAGCTAAAACAGAAATTTGGTGCCAAAGGTCCAAATCCCTAAGTCCCGAAAAGGCCTATGCATGTGTATGTAATTCCATGGTATTGAATTAGATGGCACACATACAAACTCATCATGCAAGTCTTTGCAGGACAAGAATCATCTTCAAAAGACAATTTTACAATAATTTACAGGAAATCAATGTTTGGTTTTTTTTGAATACTGATACTCTAAAAAAACTCAATTAGATTTATTTCATACCAGCCTAAGTCTTATCTCTTTTGGGCTTTCCCTGCCTTATTTTCTGCATCAACACTTTCTCTTCTGGATTTCCAGCACAGTTTCAAGATTGTCCCTAGAGCATGACATGTAAAATGTCATCCAGTGTTAATTAACTAATGTTATACCTCTGAACAAACTTCAAACCACCAGATTTTAGAACATGAATTTTAATATTCCTTTTCAACTGATAATATTGACTGTCCATCATTTACTAATAAATATGACAACTTAAATATATAAACTTACTGTACAAGTATAATTTCATTTTAGTTTTTACAAGATTCCCATCAGTTTTACAACTGAGCTTAAGTTGTTACATTTTCAACACCTCTCAAAGAGTCAGTCAGCTAGGACCATAGCTAAGCACAAAACAGTGCTTGTCATTTCTTTCTCAATTAGGTTACTGCCTACACCTTACCTACCTGTTTTCACGTTCATACATCTCTTTTGAGGTGCTTCTTAGTTGCTCAATTTCTTGATTTGTTTTCAACCTTATTTGTTCCAGCTCTTCATGCAGTTTCTTTTCATATTCTGCTTTATAGTGGTCTCTGTAAATAAACATATTGCACTAGTCAAAACATCAAAACTTCAGGTACAGCTTTACAAGAGCAGAGTTCTTGATTTTACATTTTATTTCGATCTTTATTAATTTACCTCTCAATGACTTGAAATACTTATCAGCCTATGTTGCTATATAAACTAAATGAAAATCAACCAGAAATAAGTAATATTTAACTGTGAATGAACAGAAGTCTTTTACACACAGATTTAAATTTTTAAAGTTATTTAATATTGATTAATCACATAACATTAACATTCTTCAAGAACTTCTTTGTCAGTCTCTACACAAGTGCTTATATTAAGTAATCATTTAACTCCTCACTTTCTACTTCATTACTGGGTAAGGACTGACTAACTTATTGACTTGCAATGCTGCCATGACACTACAAGACTTCTTTGTGCACTATCTGCACCTCATATGAGGGGAAAAAACCATCACAAGAAACCATCACTGAAAATTAAATGGAGATTTGTGAAGTCAAAAACCCCCAAAATCTGGGAATTTATCCTGTCAATGTAACATATTAATTATTTAAAACACAAAGTTTTTAGGCAACAGGTATCAGAAGATATCAGGATAAAAGAATTTCATTTCAGAGAAACATTGACTTTTTTTGTAACTTTGAAGCTCATGACAGATTTAAGGAATCTCATAAAGAATCTCGCCTACAAAAACAGGGTTATGTTGTAAGCGCTTTTAACGGTTAAGGAATGTCAAAATTTTATAGCATCTAGTTAATGTTCAAGAATAATTAATCAGCAATTAAGCAACTGGTAAAAACCACAGGTTTAGAAAAAAAACCAAACATTATTATGAAGATATGTGAATTTACAACTATAAAAGGTTTTAGATTTCATTTGATTTCCAGTCATGTGATAGCCCATAATTCTTAGAAATGAGTACTTGAGCTGTTCAAGAACTTCCACACATTGACCAGAAGCCCCAAAATCTTAAAATGGAGAATGCTTGCAGTCAGATTTTCCTGTTATTTTATTTCTTTTTCCTTTTGTAAAAGAAGACTTTCCAGGTTTTCTTTTTATTGAGACAGTATATTTCAGTTGACCCTTCAAGATAAAAGTAAACTTATTTCTTCTCGTTCCTCAACTGTGCCACACTATAATACTCTATGAAGACCTTTTACACAAATCAAGAGGTTTATCATAAAAAAAAACCCAAACAAAAAGAATGATGTCTTAAATTTTCAAAAGTAAGACTATTTTTTATTTAAAGTACTGAAGTTCTGCGTGAACATAGTTCTGAGATATAAACATGCAAAACAAAATTTAAAAAACTTTGAGTGATTGCATTGAAAGGAAAAGTAATATTCAAAACTCTTCTCATATGGGCTGGAGTCCATAACTAATCATTTCAAGAATGCCCTTCTATTTTCATTTAGATAACAATTTTAGTTTTAGTTGTCTATCGGGAGAGTCATATTAGCACACTTCCTCTTAGTTAGACAGGACACAAGATTTATCGATATACACCGAAAACAATAAGTTTGTTTTATAATTAACTGAGCAAATCTACAAGAATAATTGCCATAAATGTCCAAGTTTATGCTGGAAGTTTGCTTCCACTGCTATGATCTTATAAAGGTTAAAAAAAAAAGTTTGTGATATGTACTATGACCCAAGAAAAGTGTTCTGCTTCTAGTTAAAAAAATATGGGTAGTTTTCTAAAAAACATGGGTAGTTTTCTAAAAAACAAAATTAATTAAAGAGGATTTGTGCAAGAAACAAGGGAAAACAGTTAACCTATCTACTGATAGAAGTGCAAGACAATAACTTGCCTGGATGAAACATATTTTTCATACATTTCTTCCCTAGCTTTTTTGGCATCCTCTAGCTGAATCTGTAGTCTTTCAAGACGATCTTCTTCATGTGCACAGCGAACACTAAGCTCCATGTTCTGGCGATTAAGGTAATCTTTATCTTTTTGTAACAAGTTGAGGGATTGTTGCATGGTTGCCAGCTATAAAAGGTATTAAAAAGAACACATTAACATGAATTTCAAGATAAGTATTTAACCTATGTACACATATTTGCAATTTTATTTTAACTCTCTTCTGTGAAATCATCTGAACCAAAAGACTCTATTTACACTTTAGTTTAAGTAAGTTGATGAAGCTTTAAGCTGAAAAGACTTTAATAACAATATAATTTTATGAGTTTTTATTACTTACTTCCAGTAGTTAGCACCTAAAAAAAAGAGCTCCTTTCATCTACATCTGTATCTAAACAGTGCTGAAGTTCTGAATAGCAGCAATACTGCATAGTGCTATGTCAGAAACACTGACGGAGAATCTTGGTGCCAACCTGTCACACTGACTATGACATTCTCAGGAACAGCAGTGAAATGTTTAAGGGCACCAGGGTGATTACTGCTCCATAAAGAAATGGTAAAACTGGTAGTTCTGGGGCTGAGGTAAGGCACAATTGCTATGGACAAGGGCAAAGAGCTGGTGTCGCTACAGAAGGCTGAACTGATGCCAAAGTAGGAACAAGAACATGTTGAGAACATGCCACCTTTGTGATCAGATCAACCATGTTTCCTACACCAAGAAGAAGTGTGAGGGAGAGTAGTCTACATCCACTCAAGGTGAACACAGAGACCAGGCAAAGAGCACTGCTGCAAGATGGCCCATCTTCACAATCATGATAACAAAACAGTTTCATCCCCTTAAAGAATTTTGCCATTTAAGCTCTTGACGATTCCACACACCAAGTTCAAAGAATGGTAAATTAGTAACTTATCAGAAATATGTCTCCTACAGCTATGAAGACATCGTGTACATGGTTTAGACATAATTTACATTTTCTAAGTCATAGGACTAAAAGTTACCTAGGGAAGATATTACTGGAGTCAAAGACATGGAGCAAGAAGTTAAATAGATGGCAATTTATATACAAATAGTGCTCTTAGAGGCATGCACCTCTCCATCAGCTTACTTATTGAACACCACATTGAGGGTGAGGTATAAATGCCTGTTCTATACTTAAGAAAAAAAGTAATGGTCTCTCTCCAAGCAGTATGTTATCTGTATATCCATAGTGAACAGACATCACATACTACTACACAAAGAAAAGCAAGCAGTTACTCCTCCTCTGGAACAAGTACTGGGTAAAAACTTCCAATTGGATATTCTTCCAATACAGGACTTGTTACTGTACCAGTACACACAAGAATCAGCAGAAACCTTCCAGGAGATTTAAGTAATACACAGTTTGAAGTGGTATTTTAGTTTAAAGTTGTGCTATTTTTATTCACTCTGATTAATTTAGTATAAAATTAATGAAAAAAGCCATTGTTGCTTGTTCATATATACATATAAACTTGACATACAGGACAGTACCTTTTTGGCCATTGTTGTATGCTGAGAACAAACTTGACTTTTGGTGTCCTCTTACAATGCTAGACTGAGGAACAGATAGACTAACAAAGCCTTCAGAGTGACACCAAAGGGGTACTTTCTAATGGAAATCCAGTTTTTTTCCCTAATGTTTCTGACAATCTCTACAGCTACCTGTAAAATTAGGCAGAGCAACGCTATCTTTAAAGTGGCAGTTTTAGCCTCTATTTTATCTGTAACACTGTTATTTACACAGAGACACTAAGGAACACATCTCCCCTGCATACCCTCAGGAGAAGTCTGTCTCATTCATTCAGCTGCTAAAGTGTTAACACACAAAGATCTTCCACACTATTCTTGCAGGGCTCCGCTTCCCTGGCTGAACCCTTTCCTACCCATTGGAAGTGGGGAATGAATTCCTTGAGTTGCTTTTGCTTGTGTGGGTAGCTTTTGCTTTGCCTATTAAATGGTCTTTATCTCAACCCATGAGTTTTATTGACTTTTACTCTTCTGATTCTCTCCCCCATCCCACTGGGATGGGCAAACAGCTGTGTGGGGCTTAGTTGCCAGCTGGAGTTAAACCATATCAAGCATACTCACAGCACTCATTTTCCAATGGTAAATTTTCCCCTGGGGCCTCCCAGGTTCCTGAGCCTATTGGCAGAGTTCAGTCTGTCTTTGCTTCAGCCTTCTAAGCCACATACCTAGGAAAATGGCATGCATATAACGCCTAGGAAAAAATGGGAAGCACTTGACCAGTGTTGAGGGAGACAGCCTATGTTGCAGGCATTTGAAGGATAATAGCAAGTGATCAAGGCTTCTGATTACCAGAATCCTTCAAGGAGGAGCACTCAGTTGGGTTGGTAAATGTAATCTCAGTCCCTGCAAGGATTATGAAGTAAATTGCCCTGGAAGATATATCCATGAATGTGAACGAGAAGGTGACATTAAAACCAGCAGGAATTTACCAAGGCCAAACCTATGAAAGCTGACAAAAATGTTAGCTCTGTGGACAGGGGGACCACTGTCCATGTCATTTACTTTTGCATGGCTTTCATCCACCTCCTGTAACTGCTCTATGGAAAAGCTGGAAAAATATGGATCTGATAGGCAAATATCTATTGAACTAACTGAACATGGGACAGAAATGTGCCCTGACAGCAAAGAAGGCTAAGTGGCTACAAGGCTGCATTAGCAACAATGCAGACAGTGGGTTAAAGAAAATTATCCTGTGTTCCACACTTGTGAGACTATATTTGGAGTGCAATATCCCCTGACATGCATGTCCTAAAGACATGCATTAACATACTGAAACAGGACCAGAAGAGCTCTACCAAGATGGTCATGAACTACAGCATATGATGTACAAGGGATTAAGAGAAATACTTTGAACTTTTTTCAGCCTTCAGGAGAGAAGTCTGGTTGGGGAAATTATTATCTTCAGCTATCCAAGTGGAACACATAAAAATAGCCAGAGCCTTGGCCATACATAGTGACAGGACAAGATGCAACAGGAAAGAGCTGTACTAACTGATTTGTTTTTACAAATGCATTTTCACAAGACAGCAGACAAACACTGGAACAGATTGTCCAAAAGGCTGTGGAATCTCCATCACTGGAGACATTAAAAACTTGACAAAGCCCTAAGCAACCTGACCTAATCTTGCTCTGTACTGCATGGGCGGGTTGGACCAGTTGGTCTCTTGAGACCATTAGAATTAAATTATTCCATGATCCTAACAAACTTGATTAGACAAAGCATCAAATTCTTGAGATTAATAAATACACAATTACTAAGGTAATAAATTTATGTTTACCTCTTTTGCTAAGTCATTTCTTTCTTTAGTTTGTGTTTTGTATGACACCTCCAGTATTTCATAGTTTCTTCTGAGTTCTGACAACTCATGCTCAAATACATCACGTTCACTGGAAAGCAAAGTTAAACTATTAGATGCGTGAAGTGTAATGAACAAAATTCCTGTGCCTTTTTAATTTCTCAGCCTTCTGCCAGTTCACGACACTGACTTCTTCCAATCAGTCACTCACAGAACAACTGGTGATAGTCTTAAAATTTTATAGTTACTAACACCTGCGACAGTATCATTTTACATGAAATAACTGAGGATTATTTAAATACTCAGAAACAAAGAAAATTCGACAATACTCAAACTCCCATCCTATATTATCTCATTCTCCTCTGATTATTCTTCTTTAGTGTAACTTTGGGCTATACATGTCTTCTCTTAGCAATGATCTGTAAGTATCCCTATCCATTGTTTTAGCTTTATCAAGCTTCTGATGCTATTTCCCGTGACATTCTCTTCAGTCTTTTGCAGACAAGGAACTCCAATGGAAAAGTGAAACAACTTCATTCCCATCTTCTTAAGAGAGCAGAAAGCACTGTATACTTGTTCTCAGTAGGTACTCTCCCCTGCATACAGCCTTGATACCAGAGTGGGTTGTCATGTTTAAAATATACACAGCTGCAAAAACAGTGCTGCTGTCCTGAGCAAAAGTGCTTTCTCCATGCACAAAGAAGCATCACTAGGTCTCCACTCTCACTCTGTCAGAACAGTGAAATGAATGAGCCATTATGAGCTTGCAGTTTAGAAAAAAGTTAACCAATATTATACTAAGCATAGCATCACTTTAAAACGGAGATAACTTGTAGTACAGCAGAACTAGATTTGACATAGTGTTTTTTGAAGGCAGAAACAAGTCTGGAAGTGATTTACTCCTGCAGTGCTCCCAAATATCCTCATGCAGTTAAGCCAACAGAGCTCTCCCCTCCTCTTCATCTGTGCCTACCCAGCTGAATACAACCCACTCTCTCAAATACAGTTTTGGCACGTTCATTCATGCTTTTCTCAACTCAAGACTATTTTAAATGCACACTGTTAAACACTAGGGCCATTCACATGAAAGTTATTACAATCCACTTAAGATGCAGTTGCATATAGGAAGCAAATCACAGCACCAATCCACCCTATTTGCAACAAGATGCCAGAAAGATTCCAGGGCTGTTTTTGTACATATAGCTGTGAATCAAAAATGCTGTGAAACCAGAAGACAGATTCCTCTTCAAATGACTTAGTGGCCAAAGTGTCAGTAACTACACCTGAGTTCATTCCATATGTACAACTAAGGAGCTGACAGGGTCTTTTCTATCATAATCCCCATTTTTCAATACATTTCTCCACAAATGTGCCACAAAGACCAGATTTCTTGTACTTGCGAGCACACTGAAAAAGCTATTTGGAAGCTGGACTGTGAGGTATACATCTATGAGTATATTTACAAGAAGTCCATTTTCACTCTTTTGCAATTGCTTTTTGCAAGACAGATATTCAAAACATTGGCTGTAACAGTACAATCTGTATTTTAAAAAAGCTAGACACTGGAACTTCCTGCAGTTAAATTCACTAAGGTAATCCTAAGATTATCTGCCAGAGTTCTCAAAACAGCCCTTTCAAATTTATGGTTTCAAAGATATCTTAAGTTGTAAATATTAATTCCCAAGGTCCTGCCCTCCTAACTCACTCAGTAAGCAGCACAGAGTAGAGCATAGAGCCTTTTGTTAGATTATTGCTTTTAAACTATGAATAAAAAAGAGTACTTGTTCCAAAATGCTAGCCATCAACAGCCCCCACTTCCTTAGCTGCATTGAGACTGCTAGACTCTCTTGAAAACACAGTAAATCTGAAAATATAAACTTTTAGGAAGATAATTTGATGCACTGGTTTTCAGAATGTTGTTCATTTTAGGTCTGCAATATACTAAAGGAGGCAATTGAACCATTAGTGTATGAGGTAAGGAAAAAAAATGTGTGTGTAAGTCAAAAACAAAACCAAGAAGTCTGATCAATCAAGGCTGATCTTTATTAACATTTTAACACTTAAATTATAGAGATACTTACCATTTTACTTTATCATAGTTCTGTTGTCTGTAATCACCTTGCTGAATCAACTGCTTGGTATCAGCCAGTTCCAGTGTTAAACGCTGGCATCTGACCTCAAGCTCTGACCGACTCCTCCTCTCGTCTTCATAGCTCTAGGAAGGGACACATCTTGAAATGATCACAGCTGCACTGATATTTACTTGAAGTAATCACCAACCAAGTTTCATGAAAACCTCTTATGAATATTCGGGTGGTAATGCTTTCATTTGTCTCAGTACTTGGAAATTTAGTACATCACAAAGTAACCAGGTTAAATAAGTTAATACTCAACTTATTTTTATTTTATTACAAATTTACAAATACTTGATTAAATGTACCTTTTCCAATGCATTTGTCCATTAGCACAACTTCCAAGACCAGTAACCCTCATATAAACAGCTGCTGGTCTGCAAACCTATACTAGGAGCACGGAAGTCACACCCCCTTTACAACAGTTTCAAATAAGTCAAGAGACTTGTGAAGATACTTGCTAGTTAATTTGGGAAAAAAAAGAAAAAGAAAGAGAATGGTTTGTTCAGCAAGTTTAGCAACATCTGTTATTATCGGGAAGATTTTAGCCAGTTACTCCCAAATTGTAGCTATTGTAACTGGTTGGCTGAAGCATATCATGGAAAGCTCTGGTGGAAGAAAAAATAAAATAAACTAAAAGAGTTTACTTAATGGTCCATCCACATTAATTTCTATTTTCCCTTCTTTTCCTCCTCACACACTTTTACGGATTATTCTGGAAATCAAAACAACAAAAGCAAAGCAAAAAACCACACATAAAGCAAGAGAGTATTCATCTTTTAAAATACTAGGTATTCCTTCTGAAGATCAACAGATTTCCTAATCACACTCATTCCCTCCAACTCTCCAAAAGAATTTTATACCTTAATCCCCAATCTAGACTCCATTTTTCAGTTTTCTACTACATAGGAACTTTTTTCACAAACTTATCTTACTGTCCTTTACTTACTGTCCTAAATACCACTTAGCAATTTATTCACAAGAATGACCAAAATAATAATGCTCATTCACTTATACAAGGTAAAGCTGATGGACTACAAAAAAAAAGTTGCTTGTTAAAAATTTGAGAATACTTGTGGGCATTTAGATTTCTTCCATATCCTACTTTCCAGAATACGCTGAATTCAGTTTTTTACTACTATGACTGACAGCAAGTTCAGTAACGGATGCTTGATTAACAATTACGCTATCTGGTTATTATGAATGGATATCATAATATTAATAACTGAATGGTGAGCACACCCTTAAGATGTCATTACTAAATCAAGCATTTAGCAACTGTAAATTACATTTATTTTGCAGTAAAAGACACTGTATCTGTGCATAGTTTTTCAATATTGCTGAAAGCTATGCTTTATACAGTTATAGGAGGATAACTGCATAGCTAGTTTTCAATAGACAAGGATAGTTTAGGGCAACAGCATATATGGAGTGTATGACAGAAGGACACTGATGAACTCCACAGACTCCATCAGCTGAAACACTGACAAAATGCCTTCTTGAAAAAAACCCACCTAAATATTTGTAAGACACTACAGAAAAGCTTCCTAATCTACTAGCCATATTTTACCTATTCTGTTGATTAAAAAAAAAGAATATTTTGTTTTATATTTCACATACCTACTTATCTTCACTTTTACTAAAAACACTTCAGGTCACAAAGCACAAAAATCACAACATGCAGAAAGTTTTAATGAGGATTCTGAATGGTCTACCATTAAAAATACATCATGTAAACATACGATTGTTATTCATTCTAACACATACTGGTATATATGGTTTATGTTTACCCTAATTAATGGATATACATTAAGCAAACTGACACTATGAAACACTCTCTTATCAGTTTAAATGTCATTATTTATGCCTAATTAATGGATATACATTAAGCAAACTGACACTATGAAACACTCTCTTCTTTTATCAGTTTAAATGTCATTATTTATAAAAATGGCATTATTATAATGGTAGTCTCTGTCAGATATTTTTAAAAGGTGTGCACAAGTTAGCTAAAGTTTCAAATATGCACCCATAATGGTGCAAGTACCCTGTTATTCAGGGCAAACGTGACTCATCTTGCAACAGGAAATGCTGGTAAGAGCACTTAACTTTTAAGTGCAAATTGAAAGATTAAGTTTAGAATACAATTCTTCTGTGCATATTCCATGCCATTCTGCCATTCACACACCCTTCACTGAGTGGGCTACTGAAGGTCCTACAGTATTGTCTAGCTGAGAGCTAGAAGACAACTACCAAAAGTATAAAATTAAATTGGTTAACCTCTGGAAAAAAGTTGTCATAGACAGCTTTAAAGCAACAATTAACAGAGTATCTAAATATCTGCAAAAACAGTTCCTTCTAATACTTGAGACCTAAACTTACTTTTCAATTGTATTTAATAAATCAGTTATTAATGTCATGCAACAATATGGCAATTCCAGGGAAGGAGAGTTAAATTCTGCTTTGAGAAAATGATACTAAGATACTAAGACCTACCTTAAGTAGAGGGTTTGTCATGTTTGTTTTTTTTAAGATTTAATATAATTCCTGAAGAAACACTAATTATACTGCACAAGACACTGCTTTTCATCTACATAATCTTAAGGTGTCCAAGTAGAATTTCAAACACGTGAAGAAACATGACAAAGCAAGCAGATAGCCTGTTTACAGCCTAGACTGGGTAACACACAAAACCCCCTACGTGGAATGCACATCTCCAGGCAGCAGACACACAAGCTTCTGCACTTCCACAGCAATACATCTTGAAGTCATACAATCAAGCTGCCTGTGCCTAGGCAGAAGCCGTCTTGCTCTGCATGTGATAAAATTAATTTTGTTTCTAACAATGTCCATATACACTGCACTGATTTTAAGATCTCTGCAATGGAACAGCTTTATCTTCCCATTGATCTTCAAAAGATAGCTTAAACATCTTGATGAACAGCTTTGTCCTGCTGCAGCAAAAAAGGGGCTTTTAGAAGAATCAAGCAACAGCTCTTTCAAGGACAGAAAGGAGGTTCTGGAAATAATATTAGCTTAAGTAAGCCCACAAACCTTAAAATAAATAAAGGACAAACAGAATTTGCTTACACTGAATGAGATGGCTGTAATACCCCAAACACCGCATGGCTTTTCTTCAGCCTCTTAATAATTTTTGCTTCTGCAGAGAGCAGAAACTCAGACTGATGAGATAGTAAAAACAAATGAAAAACCGAACTTGTCCTATGTGAGACAGATAGGCAACCACTGCCTGAAGAAATTCTTGAGAGAGCTGCCTAAGAAACCCAGTGGTAGTGGTTTCTACAGGGCATGAGTCAGCTAAGAAGTGCTTTCATTTGGTTTACAAACACTGTCCACAAATGATGTTTCAAGCAAGGAGATTCTCAGCTTGCCTGATCTGCACCACTTAGAACCCCACACTGATAGAGAAACTAAAGATCTAATGGCAAACCTCAGTTTAATGATATTAATCTTCAGTGGTTTCTTCAGTCTGCAATGAGCAGCAGTTTACAGCAGTCACTGAAATAAACACCTATCTGAATTTCAAATGCAAAATCCAGGTGACATACTTTTTGAACTGACACATTATACATGATAGGGATTAACTGATGTTTCAAAAAGCCTTTGGAGATAAGAAGATAAATAGAAATGCAGGGAATAGATTGATCAGTCAATCAAGCAGAAACAGCACAACTTCTTTACACCATCTACAGATAAGCCTGTAAAAGAAAGTGATCCTGCTTTTAAAAAGCTTTTTTTTTCTCAAAGGTCTGCATCTTTGAAGAATCACTTACAAAAGCCAGCACTTTGTTCATATCCTAAAGGCTCTAGACAAATGTAAAGCTACTGTACTATTGTGATGTGAACACAATTCCCTCCAGTTATTTGGATGAGGTGCTGCTTCTTTGTAAAGACGACATTTTGCTTCAATTGTTTATATATTCTGCATTCAAAAAATTACTGGTCAATACACTATTTATTGGAATACAACTGCCCAAACATCATGAAGAAGCTATACATAATTGGATAAATAAGACATCTCTTTAGCAACTTGCCATGAAATTGGTACTCCACTTGCAGATGGGAAATTGGTAATCTGATGGTAGACAGGTCACTATTTACCACTAAAAATTATAAACAAAAATGTTGAGCTACTCCAAAATAGAGAAACTCTGCAAGGAGCATATAAAAGAAAAGCTTTGGAGTAAGTTCTCTAGCAAAAGAAAGTGGAGGAATAAAAAGGTTATTTCTCTGGATCTGAGCTTACTAGAATTTTCAGTGAAATATTCTCAGGTGAAAAGGATCCTTGAGATCATTACAGAGCAGTATAATTAAAGCATCTCGTATACTTCTGATCCACAGCTAGCAGTCAATGCAAGCCATAGCCATGTATCAAAAGAGTAGAAAGGTACTGGATAGAAAAGGGAACTTTCACAGATAGGAAATTTCCTTAAGTCTTGGAAATATTAAACTGCTGCCTCAAGCTCACAGTTACTGGTATTGTCTTTGCAGCTGTTCTCCTGAACACTATTAACAATAGCAAAAAAAAAAAAAAAAAAAGAGGCATATATTTCACCTAAGACCAAGACCTCATCTGTTTCAAGAGAGCTGTGAAGACCAAACGACCAAACACTGCTTGAAAGAAGTGGTGTCAGGGGGCTGGGGAAGAGTTCTAGAGCGCAGTCTTTACAGATATGCAAACTTTAGAAGAAACCTTAGGGATTCCAGGCCTTTTGGAGTAGCAACAACAGCCTCCGTTTTCTAATATTCAGACACATCTAGTGCCAAGTGATCCTTTGAGTACAAAAGCTTAGTTTATCCTTTGAAGACTTTAGATATGTTTTCCCTCCAGCTGGAAAACATTATCACAGAGAAAACTGTTAGCTATGTCTAGCAAAACCTGACAGCTACTAATCCTGATTCAGAGATGAAGTCTTAGAAAAGATCTTTGTCCTACATATAACCAGCTTTGTCTTTAGGATAACCACAGCTTTCAGATATTCTTATGCTATAAATTTTATTGCAAATCCCAAAGGCAACTTTATATAAAAAATAACTTAAGAAAAGGGAGCCCTGATAAAACTGTATCAATACCAAATTCCAGGAAAACATTGCCAAGAAACTCCCAGCCAGAAGAAGAAAGCAATACTTAATCTTCTGGAGGTACAAAGGAAAGCAAGATTTCCTTCCCAGACACTCTCCCAGCCTTGAGAGAAACCCACTAGTAGTAAATTACATCTGCTTGAGGGAAGGTTCTAACCACTTTAGAAACAAACAACTCTGAAAATAGTAAACTGATGTTCAGCATGGGAATGCACACATCAGAAGCTGGTTTTATTTCTGGGAAGCTCCTGCTAATACACCACTATAGTTGGACTTCCTCCTCTATCTTTACCTCCAAGGCTGGTGGTGCCAATATTATTTATACTTGATGTACTGAGCAGGACTGTGAAAGGAGGACTGAAACAAGCCTGTGCCCTACATTTAGTAACAAGTCAGTCAGCAGTACATGACTTTCACCAGCTCCACTGCCTTCCCCCAGGCTGTGGCTGCTGTACCTGGAACCAGAGGAACTGCACTGATCTAAATCACAGATGCAACAATTGTGTGCAGAGAGCCACTAATTTAGTTACACATCACAACCACTTACATTGATCACTCTACAAACAGAAAGCAGAATAACAAACATCCTTTAGCAGACCACGTTCCAGTGCTAGGAATCAGCAGTCACAAGCCATTTTCTGCTACCAGCTGTCAGAAACAGCTCCCTACCCTACTGGGTCTGTGTTACAGATTCAACAGCCTTTAAGGGCTAAGAGCAGCAGCACACCAAGCGACATTTACAAAATTATAGAGTCAGCATGGTTGTCTTATATGATGAATTCATTCCACACTTAAATTTTCCTAAGTTGACTTAACCTATTAAGTTCAAATTTTCCTTCCAACTTTTTAAATTCTTGGTTGGCTAGATAATCTTTCCTATGAGTCTAGAACCTGTCACTATTTCTTATTTCTTTATTTCAGGGTGAACATGTACAGGTGTATAAAACCTGCTCAAACCTAGTCTGTCAGCCACGAACAACCAGAAAAGCCAACATAACCCTCTTCCCCCAAGTTTTGGCCTAAGCATATTTTTTGTTCCCATGTCCCAAAAAGAAGGAAGAAACCTGTGTTGAAACTCATTAAGATGACCGTTAATTATCTTGAAAGAGTAGAAAAAAGAAGGAATTCTTACTGGAGGAAGTAGGTTATTCTCACCAAAAAAAACCAAAACAAACAAAAAACCAAAACCTGATAGTTGTATCTTCAGTGATGACTGTATTTCAAACTTCTGTACTACTAGTTTTCTAAAGAAGTTTTAAACTCGGAACAGACTTTGTCGATAAATTACACGAAGAACAGAAATATTCCAATGGTTATAGAAAACTTAGAATTTCTGGCATACTGTATAGAAACCCAGAAAAAGGATTTGCAGAGTATAAATTATTAAATAACAGGCAAAAACATTCAACAACTGTATTTCATGTACCTGGAAAAACAAGAACCACTGGAATACAAAAAAAAAGTCCAGTAAGAGTGTAAGACCTTAGGTAAGACTCTGAACAAAATGTTATTTCCTGCTGATAAATTTCCTTGCAAAAAACCTTGACCTTAGTGAAGAGGTCAAAAAGGTTAACCCCAGCAGTACACTTGAAATCACTTTTTCATAAACTGCAAGAGATTTATAGGTATGTCAGCTCCTGTGCAGCAACCACGTTACAGATTCTAAAGTACCCTTACACTCCTTTTACCTTACTTTCTGAGGTACCTTGTTGCAGTGACACTCATCAAGTCACAAAGTAAAACCTGAACTTGCCAGAATCAGAACAGACTCTCAAGCGTCTCCATAAAAGAAAAGCAAAGCACAGCGCACTTAGAACTTCGAGAAATGCATCACTGGGAAAGGTGAATACTGCCACCAAGTGGTGCATAAAGAACAAAATCAGAAGTGTATATCAAAGAAAGATCAATGTCCCAAGAAAAATGTTTCTAGCACAACTTTAATTATTGTTATCGACTGTCTTGTTAATTTGGTTCAGTAGAAGTAATAGATGTTAGTCAAATCTCAAAGGCTGAAATCCTCCTGTACAATTTCATTAAATCAAAGCACATTAAATGTACAGTGAAGGGAAACGCTTATGCAAGACAAAAATTAACAGGATTAGTTTAATCTCAATTATGACCAGAAATGGTGACCCAGAATAATGCTGAAGCACATAAATGCATAAATTTTATTGACTACTTTCTCTAATTCAATCAGAATGAGAAATGAAAGTACATGAATTTCACAAGTTAAACTTACATAAAGAATTTCCCCTTACATCTGATTATTCCATAAGGAAATTTCACAGGGAAAAAAAGGCAGTAACTAAAATGTATTTTCAGAAGTAGTAAAATGACAGTGTAATTTAAGTCTCCACTAGCCATCACCTGGATAAATATACTTTGAGTACCGGAAACTCTTGTCCCAACTCCAGACTCATGCAGAACTAAGTTAAAATACAAATCACCCTAGCAATATACACACCAAGAATAATATAAATATTGATAAATACATTAGAAAAACCATAGTCCTTATACTGTTTCAATTCCATAGCTCTTTAAAAATAAAAATTGAAAATATTTATATAATTCGTTTCTCTACTTCTGGTGTTTATATCTTACATGAAATTAAATGATCTTGTTCTTTGGTATAGAAACAAATACGAAAATTAAAATACAAAGAATTGAAAAAGCGTAACAGAGAAGATGCAACTCCAAAGAACTTTAAAAAATACAATCTACCACCAAGACATCCCCATCTCACAGACTCTACACTGAACCATTATGGTGTCTTCAGCTGCTGCTGGGCAGATCCCCAGTCCAGCACGCCCACCTCGAAATCTTGCCCTCAGAAAGGACAACACAGCTGGTAAGAGACAACCCTGAATACTTATGAGCAAATCTTGCAGGGTAGCCATAGGATCAAGTTAGCTGTTATACAAGGACACATATAACTTATTTCCTCTTTCCCTCCCTGCCCTCTTCTCCTTGCAGTAATTTTTATACACCAAAAAAGCTTTTCTATCTTATACACAAAGAATGATTCGGAGAATGAGATCTTCACAATATTCGCAGTTTCTGAACTGAGATAACTAAAGAGTACAGACCTCTGTCAGACACTTGAGTTGGGATTTGTACCCACTTAGTTCTTCTGTCAGACTCTCCCTTTTCGTCTGTAGATCACTTAGCTCTCTTCTTAAGGAACTGACTACTTCATAGAATCGGACCTAGAAGTACAAGACAGATATTCAAAGTAGAAACTAGCAAAATTGCAACTGTAAAACTACAAACCTAAAAACACATTAGCTCAGCATTTTGTGACAATAATTTACTAAATTTTATTACTAAATATTTCTAAGACATGCCAAAAAAGTAAAGATTATATTGTTGTACAACTAAGGCAGCTTACACTCAGGCTGATTGATCAAAAAAATACAGTTGCTAATGGACACATGGTCCCATGCATCTCCTTGTGCCAAACTTAGAGCCTATTTGATTAACAGTGCAAAAAGAGAAAAAAACCAACAAAACCAAGCAAAACCCCAAACAAAACCAATAACCAATGTTTAGTAATAACCAACTTAACTTGCTAACTTCCCCCAAGACAATATAAATTTTTATGGGGTGTGTAGAAATTGAGAGATCCGGTTTGTTTTGTTTTCTGCCAGCTCAGTGTGCTGAGTTTGCACCAAGAAAAATGCAAGAGCAAGAAGAGGGAGCAGGAACAGCACATAACCAGGAACAACCTGACACCCCTTCCACATACACCTCCAGCAGTAACATGCTGGTATAGGGATTCAACTGCATCAGGAAACTAAGGCTCTGAAAGACTTGATGCTGCTAAATTAACACTAAAAAATCCAACCTTCTAACAAGATTTAAAAAATTTTAAAGTCTGTAACGCATACTCCTTTCTCTTTCCCCACGCCAGTCATAGGCACTGTCTCAGGCAAGTCTCACATCCATAAAACTTTTTCAGAACTTCTCTTCTGATCAGGAAGAAAGACTAGAAAATACAGTAGTAAAACCACAAAGCCAGTATTAAAAAACAAAAAGAGGCAAAACAAAGAAGAAAGAGCTTTTTTGATATACACCCACATACACATACACAGAGGTTATTATTCCCAGATTAACTTGATACCTTAAAATGTTGCATTTGGGGGTGTGTGTAAAAAGAATAAAAAAGTAGGCACCGTTTTCATGCAAAAGCTATTGCATGCCCTCCACCCCTAATGCCCTCTTTGATATATGATTAAAGAAGAAATATAGACAAGAAAGCACAGATTAAGTAAGCATTCAAGAGCAAGCTGTACTGCACTTCCATGCAGAAGGAAGACAGATCTCTGTTTCGCTACCTGTAAACAGCAGAAGACAAAGAAAAGTTCCAGGTATATTTCATATAATTGACAGCATACAATTCTAAAAACACAGAAGCCATAGAAATTTGCAATGTAAACACAGGTGTAGTATGCTTTATACAATAAGGCAAGCGTCCAATATGACTGAAAAATTAGTATATTTAACTGTAACATCTGATGATTCACTTGGTCATTTCTTAAGAAAAAAGTAACCTTGATTATCCCTAACTGATAACCATTTAAAGCATTGTGGTTTTTTTTTAAACCACACCTGCTTTTCCAGTAAGTTCTTCTATTTTTACTGCAATATCCCTAGGAAACTTGTGCTACCATACCACAATTATTTCCCAAAATACAACAACCTTAAAACATATTTCTCAGTAGAAACCAAGATTACATGGGATACAGGTATCAAGGATAAATGTATTTACACAGCCTTCCCAAGAAAAGATCATTACATGGTAATAAGCAAATGCAAATGAATGCAGCAGATGAGGCTGAGGTTACATCAGTTCAACTGTTGTGGTTATTTAGTTGGTTTGATAGCCAAAAAACATTAATGTAACCCAGCAGTCAAAGCACACACTGCCTCTTGCCAATTCAATACAGCAGAAACTAAATTTACTCTATAAGTGATTTTAAAAACAACTGCATATCTTAAAAATCACAAATTTATACTGGTGTGCTGTAATCAGTTACCATTTTCTAGGCAATTTTAAAAAACTCTTAGCCTGTGCCCACCATTTTTTATGGAAAACTAGAATAAAGTAAAAATGGGTGCATAAAAATGGGAGATTGAAAAAGTTGGCTTCTGTTAATTGAAGTTCTGTGAAAGCAGTTGCATCACTTAACTGCCTTCTTAAACAAACAGCAACTGAGCTGCAGTTAGCAAACTTCCACACCTGAAAGACATGGCAATTAATATCAGTTCAAACAGAACTTGCAGAAATAATTCTTTAAAAATTTGCTGAAAATATTTTACAGTGGACTACACAAGAGGTTCACTTTACTGAACAAACTGAACTGATGCTTTGCAGCTGAACTATTTAACAGCCTGAAGTACTTTCAAATTTCGTATATACTGTTTCTGAAAACATCTTAGGAATAGCAGAACAAAAATCTGAATTTTTACACATAAGGTCAAAACAAAAAAAGCTATGATTTTTAAGAGAAAGATGTGCAAAATACAATTTTTCAGTTGTCATCATTAGCATTAAACATTACCTAGGCTTTGTTCTAACATGTCACTATTGCACCCCTTTGTGGAAGAACAGTGAAAAACATCTCACATTTGCTTTAATTCCAGTGTTTCAAATTTACAGTATCTCTATATACAAAATCTGCATTTAAGTTCTTCCTGCTGTTTGTTCAGTAGACCTGGTGTCAAATAAAGTCTAAGCATTATATACATGTTTACTTCCATCCTGGAGAATTGCAAGGCAGTATTTTATAACTAATAAATAGAAAAAAATCTGAACATTTCCTGCTCGAGTTGCCTAAGCAGGACCCTTTCTCAACAAGGAAAATTTTACCCTAACGTCAGTGGGCTACATTATTATTCTGCACACAGATCTGGAGTCAGAAATTTTAACTGCCTAGAAATGCCCAACTTCTCTTTAGGCAAGCAAAGCAGGAAACAGCATTCCCTTCCAACTCCTCTCCCCAGCCTTTGGGAGCCAAAGGGATGCACAGACAGGATGTGCAAAACAGCCCAGCATCCATAGCAGCTGCATAACTTGAATGATAAACAACCATCAAGCTTTACTGATACTTTTAGGTTCACACTAATCGTCTGCTAAAAGAAGTTGAAAAAAGTAGAAAATAGCACTTTACTACAATACATCTTCAGAATGCCTTATCCAGAAATAGAAAAGGCTTAAAAATTACTTCTTCAAAAGAAAAAGTAATGTGTGGAGAGGAGTTTCACCTAACATTTAAGTAGGAGTTTTTGTCACAGATAAAAATAACATTAACTGGTTGAACAGAAGAGTAAAAGAACAAAAGGTTAAAGGTAGAAGGTGGCTGCTATTCATCTCTCCTACTTCACATCTTTCTGACAGCCACTTTCTACTCACAAATTAAATCTAAATTGTGCTGTGACAGCTTCACTTAAAGCAGCTGACAAGGTTACTAACTCCTGGTATCTATCCTGCCTGGCTACGGAGTCTTTTGTACTGAATGTCAGTCAACTCCTGAAGTCCTGAACTTCCTGCACACCAATTTCAATAGATCCACTGACACGGATTTCAGTTTCTGTTACAAGTCTGGTTTTTTTGACCATGGTGATACAGGAATCAACAAAACCCCGTCAATTACTTTTGCAGAGGGCAGTGGGTACAGCAGACAGCTAGGTAGTGATAACCTAACACTACCCAAGGTATATGTTCTTATTTATCCCACAGAGCCTTATGTTTTTCCTAGCACTTTCAAAAGCCCAGCTTTTTAAAAGAGGCTCACAAGAACATCCTTTAGATAAGGGTGAAAATTTTTAATTCTCTGTACATATCTAGAGCACAGTAAAGCATGACTTTGATCTAGAGAATTCTTTCATGTAGCATTTACACCTCAACAAATGTACTAAGGTTTTTAATACTGTATTATTTACAGCTTCCTTAATAACAAGCTCTACAGATCAGTACAATGCTAATATTTTGATGAATTAAGGTTTACATGTGTAAATCTTCTTCGTTCTCATAAGTCAGCTGGGATGCTCTGGACATGTCCCATGGGCTTTTTATCAAAAACAAGAGTACATGGTGGCCTCTCCACATACCCACAAGCCATAATTAACAAACATCTTAAATCAAGAAAAAGAATCTTAAAGTGCACTTTAAGGTACACTTTGTCTCCTGCATTTAGTCAAACAGGAAAGGGACATATGGAAAGCACAAGAGAAAAGTAAAGGATGTTTGCTTGTGGTTCTGGCAAACCAACTTTCAAATTCCTTTTTTCAGCCTACTGTATTTCATATAATCAATGTGTGCTCACATTTTAACTGTAACATCCCATCTGCTTAACCTCCTTAAAATACGTCAGCAGTTCTACTCTCTTTTGAGACATCAGAATCAGGGATTAAAAGGTTCCTCTCTTTACTGGAACCCAGTCATAACAGACAGATGCAGAAACACATCTGCCTCTGAAGGTCCTTTATTTCTAGTCAGAGATTAAAAAAACCACAACCCACCACAATTTACAGCTTGGGATGGGTTGAGCCTGCCCAGCAGCCTATATGGCTGCTCACCCACTTGCTGGGAGCAGGAGAAAGGAGAAAGTGAGAAGAAGGAAACAAAAGCAAGAAAACTCAGGTGTCAACTTTTCTAAACAATTATTGAAGGAAAGAGAGCTGAGCTTAAAAAGAAAAAAAAAAAAGAACTCATCATTTCCCAGAAACTGCAGAAACCAATCAAAACTGATACCCAGCCAGCCCCTGAGTAATAACCACCTTGGGAAGCCATCACCCCCCACCTCCTCCTTCTTCCTCTACTTCCTATTTATGCTGCTGAGTATGACATTTTATGGTATGGAGTATTATCTTGGCCAATTTGGGTCAGCTGTCCAGCTGTGTCCCCTATCAATCTCCTGACCATTCATAGCTTGCTGGGGCAGGAGGAGGCAGAAGGGGGAAAAAGGAAAGCCTTGATGTTGTACAAGCAGTGTCCAGTAATAGCCGAAACACTGTTTCAGCCCCCAGTGTGAAGCACAGCAAGATTCAGACTGCTAATAAAGTCAACTCTGTCCCTGGCAGACAAGATACAGGTTATATTTTAAAGCAATACAAAACCCAATACTTACTGAAACATATTCAGGGATTGAAAGCTGATCTTCAGGAAGAGATTTTAGCTTCTCATAGCGTTCATCTGTTAATTCCAAGTCTCGCAAGCTACGACGGATATCTCCTGCCCTCTCTCTCAACTGATAATTTGTCTCCTCCAGTTGCTTCTGTCTCAATAAAATAGTTTCCATTTCTTGCTTCATTAAAGCCTGATGTTTCCTTCAAGATGGATTTGAAAACAGAAGTAATCAGGTTGTGAGTAATACAAGTGACAAAGCTTCACAATACCCTGGCAAAGTAGTCAATTCTGCTCATTTTGTAGAGAGAAAGAATTTACAAAGGTTAGGTAATTAGAGCCAGAATGTACACCACCATGGTTAAACAATGATATCAGATACATATAAAAAGCCAGGAACTTTATAGTCATTGTCTATCCTCAGTTTCAGCTTTGTGTTGTCAATCTCCACATATGCTGACTTAATTTTACAAACTAAACTTAACTTACCAATTAAAATGTTAAAAAGATGAAAAAGTAGAATCTATTTCCACACAAACCCCAAGGAGCTGGTAAATCACTTGAACTTGGGTCTTACCAAGTTTCAGTATAGACATAGTCATACCACCCCTTAATTTTCTAACCACTGTAATATACAAAGTTGGAGTCCTTTATTAAAAACAACGAACAGCAACAAACCAACCACTACTACCATAAAATAAGCAGCCTTACTTCCAGCCTTAAAACACCACAAAACTATTATCATCAGTGGTAAGGCTTCATACAGCAAGAGAAACTGCCTATCAGTTCATGATGCTTAGAAGTGTTTGTTTTCTTTAAATCAAAGACAACTAACCTACTTTTTTTAGTTGCAACTCTTGAAAACATATACAAATCGCTCTTTAAAACACTGTCATTTCTGCATTACTTAAAGGCAATAAAAAAATACTAACTAGTACTATAAGGCTACATCTACCCTACTGGCAGGGTAATAGGATCATGAAATGCAGCGGCAGCCGGCCTCAAAGGGGGAAAGCAAGTGCCCCCTCAGGACGGTCCTGCTAGCTGTGGCCAGCAGCACAGGGGCACTCTCCTGATCCCTGCTCTGGTCTGGAGGGTGCCTAAGGCTTTTGCCTTAAGGGACGAGGATCCGCAATGAGAGGGCTGAGCCAGCAGCACAGGGGCACTCTCCTGATCCCTGCTCTGGTCTGGAGGGTGCCTAAGGCTTTTGCCTTAAGGGACGAGGATCCGCAATGAGAGAGCTGCTACCCAACAGGAGGGAAGGAGACATACTCCAGCTGCAGTGCAATCCAGACTTATCGGCTCCACAGGAACTGACAACTGAGGAGCCCAAATTGGGCTCTGACACTAACTTTTAAAGAGGGGAGGAGATGGGGGTGGAGTCTGGTCTTCAGCCAATCCACAGGAAGGTGGGAGTAAGGAGAGAGTGATGGACACAGTGGGACAACCAATAGGGAAAAGGCTGGGGAGGGGCCCTGCCAATCACTTGATGCCCTGACTGGAAGATTCTAGATGGAAGGGACGGGCCATCGAGTGATGGACAGGGCATAAGGGAGGGACTAAGGAACTGATACATGGGCTGCCAATGGTAACGGGGAGGGGAAAACTGGATTGACGGGCCAGCAAAGAGAGGGAGAACCAGGGCAGAACCATTTTAAATAAAGGGTCACACGGAACAAACCAATTTACAACTTAACCGAGCTGAAGTACAAAAAACACACCACAACAACTAAGGTCATCAAAGCAATCACACTTTGGATTACACAGAGTATGGAGTGTGTCAAAGAAGGACACACTCCATACTCAGAGAGGGAGAACCAGGGCAGAACCATTACAAATAAAGGGGTACATAGAACAAACCAATTTACAACTTAACCAAGCTAAAGTATAAAAAACACACCACAACAACTAAGGTCATCAAAGCAATCACAGAAGGACACACTCCATACTGTGTACAATTCTATTACATGAGGATGAAAAGTTAAGTAAAAGACTGACAAGAAAACTAATGAAAAGATTGGGAAGAGTAGTTTTACTTTTTTACGCCTATTAGTTTGCACGTCAGTACCTTTTTACTAAGTATTCCTTAGATAACTTAAGTATGGCCAGCATAAAAATATTCCACTCTGGTGCATCTAAACATACAGAGTGACAAATGTTTTTCTGACCATAAGCTGCTCCCAACGGAAAGACTTTGCTGGAACTAATCACTGGTCTTGCTCCGGATCCCTAAATCTGTTCTAGCGTTATTACAGAACAGGACTCGGAAGTAGTAACATCCTGTAAGCTGTGCTTTAACATGAGACTATGTAATAATGCTGTTCCTTCACAGGTGTGGAAACTCACACTTCATACGTAACTGACAAAGTGGTCTGGAGAAGCCTGCTAGCCAGTCTATTTTTCAAGTTGACTCCAAATATTTCATAGAAACAATATGGAAAGTGAGTTTCTACATCATCAGCCAAAAGCATTTCTGAAAATAGGAAGTACTAATGGGAAAAGCTAAACATTACGTACTTACCTTTCCCAAGTCTTCTATGCTGCATTTATTAAAAATTCTGTTTAAACTGATGGAAAGTCTGTCACTTCTGCCTAGTCCTTTTGCTCTTTATTTGTTTTAAGAACACTTTTATTTCCTCTTCCTACTAAATTTTGAATTTAGGTAACATAAAACCAAGCCCACAAACTTCAGCTAGTGAGAACTGAATTCTAATTTACTCATATGCAAATTAAATATATAAGTTCAAATTTTAGAATTAAAACACTAATATAATCTGCAAAAGAAAGCTTTTTTTTCCTGCAACGAATAATTATCTGTTTCTAACTTATTTACAAAAAGTCAAGTTAATTCACAAATTTGTTAAAGATGAAGTTCTTAATTTTCCTTCCACCATACCTGGCATCTTCTTGCTGTAATGCCAACTGACTATCCAGTCGTAAAGACAACAGCTGCTTTTGATGGATTGCATCATTAAGCTTCTCCTCCAGCTCCTCAATCTAAATATAAAGAATGTGAGTATAAAACAAATAAGTTACCATATTAATTTTTAAAAAATATTTTATAAAAAGAAGAAGTTGAAATAAAAATATGAAGATCCCAATGCTGTGGGCAGTGCAATAATGGCTGTCTAACAAGACCTCTAAATACACCAGGGCTTCAGAATATGATACAGACTTATAAAAATTAACTGCACACATATGTGGCAATGTTCTAACACCTTTCTTAATTTCACGCATCTTCGTGCAAGCTGTACACAACAAAATTTACTCTTAGCATGTTGGTATACTCTATCTCTACCTTCATTAACAAAGCATTGACGAGTATTTAGATCACCTTTTCTCGTACTCCACAAGTTCGGGTTCAAAGTCCTGTTATGCTACTAACATAAGTAACAAAATTATTTGTCATTTCTGAAAAAAATGTGTTCAGGAAAGGTAAAACTAATTAGATCTTCCCTTACTTATTTATAAGTAAAATCACTTGAAGTCAGTGAAGCTTTCTATACCTTTGTTTCCCTTGTTCTCATGAAAGAACACAAAACACACTAAGAAAATCCCCAAATCAACTAAATAGATCTCCTTCATATAATTCAAATCAATTCTTTCTAGAACAGAAGTTTCTATTATACTCTAAAAGCACCAAAATCACAAAAAGATTGTATAATGGAAGGAGAAAGACTACTTACCTTGGTCAAATATTCAACTTTCAAGTTGTCAATCATCAAGTTTTTTTGTGATAATTCTATTTTAAGCAGTTGAAGGTTATGGAGTAACTCCTTCCGTTCAATCAGCTGCTTAGTGATTTTTACAGTACCTTCTCTCTCTTCAGAGGAAGAAACATCATCGGTTGGCACTGTGGTTTCCAAGCTGATATCCTCAGATTCCAAGGAGCTGGAAATGTTTACTTTCTTGATTACCTTAGAGCTTTTATGTGACATTTTCTTCCACTATTTGCAAAGCTTTTTTAAGCTGTACTTTGAGATGAGCCTCTTTAAGAATCAACTGCAAGAATCAAAACAATTAAATCAAATGTCATTATGAAAAACTAACCACCACATTACAGAATCACAGAATTTCTAGGTTGGAAGAGACCTTTAAGATCATCGAGTCCAACCCATGTTCTAGCACCTCAACTAGATCATGGCACCAAGTGCCACATCCAGTCTTTTTTTAAACACATCCAGGGATGGTGACTCCACCACCTCCCTAAGCAGATCAGTCCAGTATTTGACCACTCTTTCGGTGAAAAACTTCCTCCTTAAGCATAGCCTGTGATTAGACCACTAAGCAAGCAATGCCTCTCAGTATTACATGAACTTTTTTTTTTTCCAACCAAGAAAAATACTTTGAGAAGCTCTGGAGGGTTGCTGCCTGAGGACCCTCTTCCTGAACAATCATTATCAAGTGTTTTGACTACAATAACCTAAATACTAGTGTGAACACCAGTGTGAATCTAGGCTACTAGATACATGATGGTATAGTTAAATAAAGATATGCACGTTGTCAAAAGCACATGCACTGAAAGCTCCCGAGGCCCACAAGGTGAATACAGCGTCCTATAAGAGGCATAACACGACTTACTGGAGAAAATAATAAAGGAATACCTTGATAACAGAATCACATAGGTTGGAAACGACCTCCGAGATCATCATGTCCAACCTACGACTGAATATTCCCTCGTCAACTCCACCGTGGTACTGTCTTTCCTTAAGCACTTCCAGGATGGTGACTCCAGCACCTCCCTTGGCAGTGTGCATTCCATTGCCTAATCACCCTATTTAGAAAATTCACCTGATGTCCAACCTTGCACTCCCCCGGTGTATCTTGAGGCTTTGTCCTCTTATCCCACGGCCGGGTGCCTGGGAGGAGAGCCCGGGCCGGACCTAGCCACAAGCTCCTTTCAAACCTCGCTGCCCTTTGCCTTCTCAGCAGCAGCTGCACTGCTCTTGCCAGGCTGCCTGACCCAGCAGCCACACGGACTTTCACACCCACCGGGCACAGACCACGGCTGCTACTTACAGACGGCGCTGCTCGGAGCCCAGCAGGGAGAGGAGACGCCGCGCCCGGAGCCCGGGCCAGCGACAGCCGGGCTGCCCTCCCGGGGCCGCCACCACCGCCTCCCTCCCCCAGGGCAGCTGGGGGGAACTCGGGAAGAGGGAATACTGTTGGTCCCGCGGGATGCCCGGAGCTGCGGAAGGCACTGGGCAGCTGCCCAAGCGGTAACTCAGCAGCGGCGAGGCTTGGGCAGCAGCGGCCCGGGCTGGATCACTCCTGGGCGCTGCCCCACGCACCCGGGGCAGCGGCGGCACGACACGCGCGCGCGCGCTTCCGCCTCCCCTCGGCGCGGCGGGGGCGGGGCCGCGCGCCACGCCATCACCGCGGCGACCGGGGCGCCGCTTCCCGCGCCGCTTCCCGCTTCCCGCGCCGCTTCCTGTGCCCTTCCCGCGCCGATTCCCGCTTCCCGCGCCGCTTCCCGCCGGCCTCGCGCTCCCCGCGCGCCATGCTGACCTCGCGGACGTTCGTGAAGCGCACGCGGGCGGGCGCGGTGGTGAAGGTGGTGCGCGAGCATTACCTGCGCGACGACATCGCGTGCGGCGCCGCCGCGTGCCGCCTCTGCCCCCCCGCCGCGCCCGCGCCCGGCACCGGGAGCGGCACCGGGAGCGCGCCCGGGCTGGAGGCGCGGCCCAGCGGCCCCGGCAGCCGCCTGTGCCCCGGGCCGCACTTCCTGCTGCCCGACACCAACCTGCTCCTGCACCAGGTGAGCCTCCGGGACGGACGCACGGACGGACGGTGTGGCCGCCTCAGCGCCGGGGAGGGCCAGCCGCTGCCTTCCTCTGGGCCCGACCGGGCTCCACGTGGAAGCTGCAGCCTTCCCTGCGCCGGCCCTGTTAAATCCCTGTGGGTGTAAGTTCCTGTCGCTGTGGAGAGCTGCGTTTGGCAGCGCTCTGTAGGCCTGGCTCCTGCCGTGTTCCTGTGGCTGCTTGATCCCTGCCTGGGTCTTTCTGCCTTGTCTAGCCTTGTCTTTCCCGGCCAGCTCCTGAGGAGAAGGCTGCAGCAAAAGCGAACCTGGTCTGGTCTTAGACTGTGTTCCAGCTTTATGGCGAGGGGGGCCGTGGGAAGTGTGCGTGCGTGTGGTTTTGTTAGTTTTGTGGTTTTCTTTCTTGTTCTTGTTGTTTTGTTGGGTTTGGTTTTTATGGTTTCTTTTGAATAGTAGGAATAAAGAACAGTATTTATTTGTCTATTTATTTCCATCTTGTATGGAAATGAAAATTGAAGCAGAGAAAGCTGGTGGACTCTGAAGTAGTAATTGAGATCTTCGTGTCATCACTGAATTTTTGGATCTTCTGTGGTCACTGAATTTTTCGAAATGCCTCTTCTGCTTTTCAGGGCGTAGGTTTAGGTTCTTTATACTCTGATGTTGATTTCATGTAATGAATAGGAGGTGCGAAATCATCCCATGTATAACTCTGGAAGCATGGGAGCAACTTAACTCTGCAGCCCATCCATAGCTGTGCAGAGAATTGGGTCTGAGCAGGGCAGACAGTAAACTTTGAGGCTGGGAGGAATTCCCAAGCTTGATGTTTCAATTTTTCCTTTCATTGTTTTTGAATACCTGTATAGAAGATAAAACAACCATGTGCACATATAGGAGACTGCAGCTAATTACTGAGTTCTAACTTGAGTACTCTGGAGAGGGGAACAACACTTGTGTGTTTTAGCAGAGGTCTCAGATTTGTAAGGATTTTCGTCCCAGAACAGCAGGTCAAGGGATGCTTTCAGCCTCTCACAAATGGATTTCTTGGTGTCTTGTTGGTGAAATTTGTATGTGTGTCCTGTAGAATGCTCTGAGAATGTACCAGGGTGTGCTAAGGTAAACTGGAGAAGTGGGGATTAGGAAGCCTTGGTAAAGGTAGGGAAAGGTTTAGCCTAGAAACTGAAACAGTTTTGCCACAGTAAGGCTTTGCTTGGTGCTTCAGCTTATGCATATAATAATGCTGGATTTCTTCTCCTATGAATATGGTTCTAAATCTTTCAGGTCGTGTAAACATCAGGTTCACAGGAGCTTGGTCTGGTATTGCTTTTTATTTTAGCTATGCCCTCTAGAGCCTTATGGCTGTCTCATTTTGCAGGTGGGTTTGCACAGTTTCTTGCCACGAGGTTAGGAAGTGAAGCTCCCATCTTTTCCCCCCAACAGATTACATGGATTTCTAGTGTATATTTGTTTCTCTGTCTTGATGTCAGGAGCTGGCAAAGAAAAGTGCTGAAAATTTAAACAAAATTCCTTAAAAAAGAAAAAGGTCTTTCAAAAGTGAAGTGCAGCTCACAGAATGCCCATTGATTTGAATCCATGGAAGTGAAAATTTCAGTTTAACAGTGGAATTGTTTCTGGAGAACACAAACCTACACATCCATAGGCACTCCAGCTGTGTAAGAGTAGTTGAGTACCATTTTATGGCTTGCAATCCTCACAGAGGCAGGCAGCCTGTAAATTACATCAGATTTCCATCAGACTGTGCATAGTTGCATTTTGTTTACTAAGGGTAAATTTTATAGGAACCCATTTTATGTTAGCAAAATTTATAGTGTACTTGACCTTATATTTGTCTGGAATTCTGCACACACTGGTGGCGAATTGTTGGAAGTCAGAATAAGTCCTTATCTTCACAAAGGGCTTGGAAAATCCTATTTGACTTTTTGTTCCCAGAAGGAGGAGAAAGCAACTTCATACATTGTTCAGTTTCCCAGTGATGAGGGGAAAAAGGCAGAAGAAGCCACTCATTACTCATGTTAGCTTTTCGTGTATTAGCCAAGGAAATATTTCAATGTTATTGGACAGAATTTAACAACAATTTTGCTTCATTTCCATTTTGTTCCTCAGATTGATATCCTTGAAGATCCTGTTATTAAGAATGTCATTGTGCTGCAGACAGTCCTACAGGAAGTCAGGAGTCGGAGTGCGCCCGTGTACAAGCGAATCAGGGACGTGATTCAAAACCCAGAAAAACATTTCTATTCTTTCACCAATGAGCATCACAGGTAAGAGGTGCAATGGGGCATAACAAAATTATGCTGATAGCCAGTAAAAGAAAGTGGAAAACAAGACCGGAACATGTGGACAGGCAGAAAAATTACACTGGTGTCATAAAACTGTATATTTGTAAGGAATCCTGTTTGGAAGTAATTGGTGTTACAGGAGTTTTTCTGTTCATAGCTGGTATTAATCCATATATATTATGTAAAGAGGGTTAGAATATTGAATAAGCTTTACAGACAGCATTGTTATCTTGAGCAATAGGGTACTGATTTTCCATTTTAGTGTCCCTTTTAAACATATTCCAATGCTTTACCAATATCGTTAGTTTAGTCTGTAGCAGAATTCAAAAATCCATTAAGTTAGTGACAGTTCTGAGAAATGGAGATGCAATTAATTTGCTTTTGTTTGTGCTCACAACTAGTTTCCAATACTATGATACTGCAGTATTGTAGTTCAAGGAATCTTGAATCCATAGTTCTGACAGCTTGAATGCAAACCTCTCAACTGTGTGTGAGGATGTTGTGTTGGAAATTAGCACTTACTATTTTCCTTTACCCATGTCTCCTGGCCCTTCAGTGGCCTCGTGGGTGTTGCACATGTTATAACAATAGGTACAATAATGATACTTTTGGCCTAACAGTCTTGATCTTGTTTGTCTGAAAATTTTAAGTATAGATAGATGCTGAGATTTATTTTGGTTTGTCAAACACTCCCTTTTCTTTTTAAAATTGATTTAGGGAAACGTACATAGAGCAGAAGCGGGGAGAAACTGCTAATGACCGCAATGACAGAGCCATTCGGGTAGCAGTGAAATGGTACAATGAACACTTGAAGAAAATAGAGGATGAGGAAAAGATTCAAGTTATCTTTTTAACAAATGACAGAATTAATAAAGAGAAAGCTCTGGAGGAAGGAATAACTGCTTATACATGTAAGTGAACCAGTATATGTATGTTTAATTTATTGCTCAAATAAACTGAGCAGTCACTTGGTACCTAAATCCCATGCATCTCTTACCTAAATATTTACGTGTGTGCTTTTGTAGGTGAGGAGTATATAAAAAGCTTGACAGCTAATCCTGAGCTTGTAGATCGTCTTGCTTGTGTATCTGATGAAGGGGTATGTTTTTATTTTCTTTTTATAAAATAAATTGATCATGAACGGCTTGCAGTACAATATTGCATACTGTATGTCAGGGTACTGGCATCAGTTTAGAATAGAAGGAGTTTGGAGTTCATTACCATTTTGGCAATTTAACTTTTTGACAACTGAAAAGTAAAAAGGAAATATTGCAGCTATTTTTAGTTCTGCTTATATGCCTGTTATTATGCATCTTGTTATCTGTAAAAAGCCAGTTGCTTTAGATAACTATTGTGAAGATGAGAATAATAACAGAAACAACAAAGTGAAAACAAAATACATTGCAAACCATTTAGATCTTTGTTTTGTGTCTGCTGGAAAATCTGTTAAGTTATTGATCAAAAGCATTTTTATTTGGTTATTAGTTAAGTTGACATAAATACAGGCTGCAGCTCAAATATGAGCTATATCCTCTTCTACTTCCTTGTGCTTTGTGTTTATCAGAATCAAGACTCATATGTTCACAACTGATGTAGCTGAACACTCACTACAAAAATAGGGAAGTTAATTTAATCAGAGTTTTAACAGAATAGAGCTCTATGCAAGAGTGGGAAGAAGGAGGGCTCAGGTATTCTCAGCAGTTAACTGTAGAACATTCAGGTGTGAGCAATTGTCTGACTGCTCCAAACTTTGGTTACATAATGTATTTTCATAATGTTTCCTATAGCTTACAGTACATACACTATGTGCCATACTCTTTACTATGCTAATATTTTCTTTGTTAAGTATCTGTTTAGTCACTATACCCAAATCAACATAACATTGTGCAGTACGTTTTTTAGTAACTGCAGGAAAATAAAAGGAAAAGGTCCTAGAATTGCCACATTTTTATGCTTTTGATGCTTCACTAGAAAAGGTACTGCTTAATAATTGTTTTTTATTGTTGTGCATATTCATACCTACACACAGTTACAATTAGGGAGTTTGTTAGCTTCAGTGTGTCGTGTTCCACGACATGTATTGAAATTAACATGAATATAAAATACTGAAAATATCCTCTTTTTCTTTTTTCCTAAAGAAAGAAATAGAAGGTGGAAAAATAATATTCCCAGAACATATTCCTCTTAGCAAATTGCAGCAAGGAATAAAATCTGGTATTTACCTCCAAGGAACTTACAGGGCAAACAGAGAGAATTATCTTGAAGCTACAGTTTGGGTTCATGGAGATGGTGAAGAAAACAAAGAGGTGAGTTTTAATTTTACCACCATGCAGTAAACTTTAACTAGCCTTAGTAATGACTTAACATTTAATTATTTCTTGGTGGCATATGTTAAAATGGAACATATTAGTAATTTTTTACCCTTCTGTTTTTTTCTTTCTGATGTTTGTGCTGCTGTTTTCATTTTTTATTTGTATGGATATAGACTGCTGAAATGCTGACTGCTTTTTTGGAAAAAGGAATAATGTATTTAAAACTACAGTTTGATAAAGTAATTGGTAAAATAAAGATGAATCTTGGTGGTTAATAGTTTTTCAATTGACCTCTTAACAGTTTTTAAAATCAGTTTGAAGTATATGGTGAGAGACAAAGGAACAAGTGTAAAGGAGGATTTTCAGGGAAAAAACCAGTCATGAGCCTTTGTGGGGTTTTCCTGCTTTGTTTCCCCGTGCTGTTTTCCTGCCTGGTGAGGAGTAGATGGGCTGTTTCCCACCCAGCAGTTAGTCCATCTGTTTGCCTGCTGGATTCTCAGTTGGTGCTGTTGTATGGACACTCTTTCCAAGGAGTGGCAGTTGTCTCCTCCCTCCCTATTTGTGGCAGCTGGAGGTATTTCTCTTGTCTCTCTTTTATTCCTTTTTCTCAGTAGTATATGGAATCCACTATCCTGCAAAAATAGGATTGTCTGACTTAATAAAAAATTTTTAAAAACCCCAAAACTAGGGGGAAAACACATTTCTTACAGGCCTGCAAAAATAGGATTGTCTGACTTAATAAAAATTTTTAAAAACCACAAAACTAGGGGGAAAACATATTTCTTACAGAAACAATTGGAATCTTGAAATAAGATCATCTGTACTGTAAGAAACCTTGGCAGAGGAAAATGGTGCATTACAACTATACTTTAAAATGTTCTTTGTAATGTAAAGCCTGTCATACATGTTTACTCTTCTGTTACACTGCTCTAGATTTGGGTCTTCTGATTTCATCATCATGAATATTTGCATTTCCATTTTGTTTTCTTAAAAAATCCAGATAATTGTACAGGGCCTGAAACATTTAAACCGAGCAATTCATGAAGATGTTGTGGCCGTGGAGCTGTTGGCAAAAGATGAATGGGTAGCACCATCCTCAGTGGTCTTGCAGGATGATGGCCAGAATGAAGAGAACATTGAAAATGAAGAGGAGAAAGAAAACATTGTATGAAAGAAATATTTTTTCTTAACCATGGTGTTACAAAAGAGATGAAATCTGTCATCCCTGAGAGTGTTGGGCTTTAGATTTATATATCCTCTTTATAAAATGAATTTTTGGTGAATACAGAGATCATGAAACTCAACTGGAGTTGTACAGTTGTGCTGAATACATGACGGTGGATAAAACGGATAATTTTCAATTAGTCTCTGCTAGGAATTCCCATATTACTTTATTAAGCATAATGAATCCAAAAGTTACTGAGTGGTAGTCATGTAATAATGTAAATCTGTATTTACTGATATGCAGATTAGGATTTGTTAGAGTAGGTGTATCATGCTGACAGTCACCTTTTATAGGCAATACATATATTTGGAACCTGTTGTAAAATATTTTTGGGTCTTGAAGTAATTCCACATGATCTGCATGCCTGCACATGCATGTATGTCCTGTACAAAAAGATGATTTCTTCAAAAATCCGCTTACTATCTTTCCACTAAAATTCATGGGAATGTTCTTTTATAATTATGTGGAGAATTATTGGAGATTTTTCAGGTAGTGTAAAAGGACTCCAGAAAATTAAAATAATAGATTGTAAAATGACATGGAAAATATTATTTGTTTGGGTTTTCTTAATGGACGTACTTTCAGAAAAATGAAGAAGAGCAGAAAAAGGCTGCAGAAAGCTGTCTTCTCCCACTGTCTCTGCTAAGTCACATCACATACTGATGTGATTTCAGTCATATCACATACTGAAAATATTAAAAGTCATGCAAAGCACAGGGAGGCACAGGAGGTTCTATTTATAAAGTCATAATAGAATTTATGTCCTTATAATGAATTACAAAATGCTGCTACTAAGTTATAAGTTACCTACTGTAGTCGAACATGAGTTCAGACAGTTTTGTATTTTTAACCTGTGTTATCCCAGCTGAAGACTTCCATTAACAAGGACATGCTGAGGCCTACGGGAAGAGTAGTGGGCATTATAAAACGAAACTGGCGGCCATATTGTGGGATGCTTTCCAAGTCACAAATCAAAGAGGTGAGGGAATAATCCGCTTACTCGAAGTGCAGGATTGGTTTTTATTCTTTATTTGGAAATTAATTGTTCCTTTTTCTGGTTGTTCATAGGCAAGGCGACATTTGTTTACACCAGCTGATCGCAGAATTCCTCGCATTCGAATAGAAACCAGACAAGCAGATACATTGGAAGGACAGAGAATAATTGTTGCTATTGATGGTTGGCCCAGGAATTCCAGGTATCCTAATGTAAGTTTAGGCATTTTCTTCTGAACTTTTAACTACCTGATTTTTTGTTTTTCTTAGGTAAAATATTTATCTGCAACACTGAGTAACTGCGAACAGTGTTGAGATGAGGTTTAAATTCTTTGAATGCCATTTGATGGTGCAAATTAAGGAAGTCCCTAAATAATTTCATTTGCACTTACAACCAGCTGTGGGGTTATCATACTTAAAAACTTCACTCATCCACTTCTGCAGTGAACTTAAGGTGCTTTGTATAGATTAACCAGGGACTTTAGTCTGGGTTCCTAGAAGTGCGAATCTTTCTCTCTGATTTTGCTCATTCCCACACACCAATCACTGCTCTAGCAGATATTTGACAAATGCACCCAATGCAATCAAATTGCCAGTAGGGTAAAAGTAGTTAAAAGTTCAGCATAAATAACGTGCGAAACTGAGGACATGGCCTTCCATTTGTATTGAACACTAGCCAGGTTTTGAAGAGTCTTCCAGTGGCTCCTGTGGGAATGCACAGCTTGTATTGAAGCAGAGCACAGGTGTCTCCCACTAGTTTAGGGAAATGAAGGGAACATGGGATATATGGAAGAAGCATTAAGACAAAGACAGCATTACTACAGAGGAGTGAGGAAGAAGGCAGATTTGTTGTGGTATTAGGGTGTGAGATCTGTGGCACAAGGCAAAGCCATAGAGAAATGAGAGTGTATTAGTTCCGCTGCTTTTGCAGCAGTGTTTTTCCTTCCTGCAAAAATAATTTTACATTTATAAATTTTGGAGTCTTAATTGTCGAGAATTTAGACCCATTCTAAGAAAATAGTCTGGATGGACTTGGTTCAGACTTACTACATCAAATAAATGTTTAAAATTAAATTTCTCTTAAAGATGAAAAAGTGAACCAAATTAAAAAAGATTGCTTCTACTGTGTAGTTTAATACAAGAATAACCTAAGGGTTAATATTCTTAAATACTTACTTTTGGACCAATGGTATTGCTTGATATGTGTGTGTATGTATGTACCTGTATTATTCCTCAGGGTCATTTTGTAAAGAATTTGGGAAGCGCTGGAGATAAAGAGACAGAGACAGAAGTTCTTCTGCTTGAACATGATGTTCCTCACCAGGCTTTTTCCCAGGCTGTCCTTAGTTTCCTACCAAAAATGCCGTGGAGCATTACAGAAGAGGTAATAATTTGTAAATCATTGTCGTAATTACTGTGCCTTCTCCTTCAGTGCAAACTCTGACATCCCCGAATATCTCAATGCACCAGAAATAGATGAGAAATGTTGGCCAGGACTGTTCTGTCTTAGTGGGAACTTTCAGCTGGATTTCCTATGGAAACAAGACCTCTTCAAGTTTTTGCATTTTGGCTAAAACTGCATTTGTTGGGGATAAATATTTTA
Source organism: Passer montanus (assembly GCF_014805655.1). Taxonomy (NCBI): domain Eukaryota; kingdom Metazoa; phylum Chordata; class Aves; order Passeriformes; family Passeridae; genus Passer; species Passer montanus. Next base: position 4,553,865 of record NW_024367708.1, on the reverse strand, counting down.
AGAAAAAGATGATACTGCAGATTTTGTTCAAGAATATGAAGATAAAGACAAGTTTTTGCATTTTGGCTAAAACTGCATTTGTTGGGGATAAATATTTTAAGATAAAGATGATACTGCACGTTTTGTTCAAGAATATAAAGGTTTTTTTGCAAAGGAGAGAAATAGCTATTTTGCAAGGATAGATACTTCCAAAGTGTGCAGTTCCTTTCAATTATCTAGACATCTAAGCCTTAGAAAGCTAGACTTCAGAGTAGTCATATCTGAGACAAGTCAATCAGCTGGACATCAGTCAAAATTTCACTTCAAAAAAATCTCAATTCCTCACCTTGCTAATTCTGAGATTGTGATGAAACTATGGTTGTGTTCTGATTCTCTTCCTCATTTCTGTAAAACAAACAAACAAAAAAAATAGTAGTTATTGTATTGTTTTTTCTATCATTGCAGTTTTTGTATATCTGTTTTGATCTTGTCATCAAACAAACAAACCACCCAAAACAAAACAAACATTCTGAAAATACTTGGTTGCTGGGGAAAATCTTACATAATGTGCCTTTCTAAAATGATCATTTTTACTTGGAAAAGGAAAGTGTTCTTGAAAACAACTTTTTGTTTCTTTTAAATTTCAGGATATGAAACACAGGGAGGACTTAAGGCATCTGACTGTTTGTAGTGTTGATCCTCCTGGTTGTACAGATATTGATGATGCGTTACATTGTAGAGAAATAGGAAATGGAAATCTAGAGGTATTGTATCAATCTAGTCATTTATTTACTTATTTCTTCCCTTATTTTACAGACAGTGCAGTAGTGGTAAATGACATGTGCAAAGCTCCAGACCTGTTATAAATAAATTAATGTTGTTTGCACAGCTGCAAGATGGTAATAAAAAAAGGGAGTTGATTTGCATCAGATCATTGTCAAAATTGGGAATTTAGTGTCTTCTAAATTCACCCTGCTTTATTCTCATTTGGCATGAGAATTTAACATAAAATTTATTTACTGCTTTAGCTAAGTATTAGAAACAAGGATATTTACAGCTAGGATGAGGAACTATGAAAAAAGAAAAAACTAAGCTACTGCTGTAACGCCTGTGGAGTTACTATTTTATTTTTAAAAAGGCAGTAAAAAGCTACAGGCTTAACACCAGCTCTCTACTCCCTTACATGTGATTCAGTCAGATTGTCTTTTTAGAAATTAATTTGGAATTGTAATAGTAGGGTGTGCCAGACTAGAAAGTCCAGCAAACAGAAAAGCAAAACAAATTTGCATTGAGTCTCGAAGAACATGAAAGAGATTTTTTGGCCCTTAAAGAAAAGTGTGCATTGGTCATGAATATAACTTTCCCCTAAATGTACAAATGCCCTTTTTTTGAATAATTGCTGCAACTGTTCACTTTTTTAATATCAGTATGATAGGTATAAACTAATCTTTTTACGAAGTATGGGAGCAGCTGAAAGGAACTGGGAATGGATAAATTGGTTTATAAAACTGTGGGAAAGTTTCTTTCACTCTGAAAACTTTCTCTGTCACGAGGTTCATAATGTGATGCTTGTTTTTTAGGTTGGTGTACATATTGCAGATGTCAGTCATTTTATTCGCCCAGGAAACGCTTTGGATGAGGAGTCAGTAAAAAGAGGAACAACAGTGTATCTGTGTGAAAAAGTAATTGTTTTCTACAGCTTCTTTGATTAAGTGGTTGGATTTTCATTGCTTTCCTCTTTTAGCTCTTGGGAGTGGAGACATTATCTTTGAACTAAGGAGAAAAATAATGTAGACAATTTGTCTAAGACAATTATTTTCTGTTTTATCTTTTAAAAGCCACTATCTGGACAATATCCCTTTCAGCTCTGGTTTGAAGCAATATTAGCATGTAGGTCTGAAACGGGAATACTATTTTAATTCCAGTCTGAAATTTAAGAAGTGGCCTGGTTTTGCCTTTTCCATTGATTCTTGTTTTTTGTGGTTGTAAAATCTCTGAAGGTTCCTATGATTTGCATTCATTAACACTGTAGATTTAGTCCTGGTTATTTCTTCCAGACCATGATTTCTTTTCAGAAATCACTGGTACTAAAAAGATGGTAACTAAAATGAATCTTGGAACTAATTTTCTTAAAGTGGATTATTTTTCTTTCAGTAATCTGAGCTTTTTTGGCCAAAAAAAATATCTCCAAGCTTTTATTACAGTATAAAAATAAGGAAGTTAAAACACTAACTTATTTTATTCTTTACTTTGCAGAGGATTGATATGGTTCCAGAGCTACTTAGTTCCAACTTATGCTCTCTGAGATCTAATGTGGACAGGTACATGTATCTGATCCTTACTTTGATCCTGGCAAGAAACTACTGTTGTTTATGTATGGATTTTAACAGATTTTCCCCTCTCTCTCTCTCTCTCTCTCTCTCTCATAGGCTTGCATTTTCATGCATATGGGAAATGAACCATAAGGCTGAAATTCTAAAAACCAAATTTACAAAGAGTATTATTAATTCCAAGGTAAGTCATTTAAATATTACTATAATTCTGAAATAAAAAGCTGTACACTGTATTATAAAAACAATGATCAACAGACTTGATAATAAAGTTTTTTTTGTGATTAATGATTTATATTTTTTTAGAATTAGAAAATGGTGCTGAAATATTAAAAGTAAAGAAGATGTTTGATTCTTCAGTGTTCTTTTCAGCCTCTAAGGCTGAAGTGTTTATGTGTGCAGTTACTGTGTATGATGCATATAGGACATGGCTGATATGTACCAGGAAATCAGTTAAATTCTGTAGATTCTGTGGATGTTCAAGATGTTCAGTACATTTCTAAAAATTAGACTTCCAATGTATAAAACACATATGATCAGAAAAAAAAAAGAAACCAAAACCAAAAAACAAACCCACCATAAATGCCTGGTGTATCTTAATATCTTTCATAGATCTGTCCTCATTTGTCCATTATTCTTTGTGAATAACAGGCATTTAGGTATTGTAAAGCTTTGTATTATTGTGGAGCAAGTCATGACAGCAAGCTGCACATTCTGTAAGACAGAACAGTCATTTTTTTTAGAGTGTTCAATCATGTATCACAATGTCTTGTTTTTTTAACCTCTTCAAGGCTTCTCTTACCTATGCTGAAGCACAGATGAGAATCGATTCAGCAACTATGAATGATGATATTACTACCAGCTTACGTGGACTAAACAAATTAGCAAAAATCCTGAAGAAGAAAAGAATTGATAACGGGTAAGCTATACAGTGTGCCTGTCACCTTTTCCCCACCTTTTTTTTGACTGTTCTTGCTGTCAAAATATATTATGGTTCTGTGTCCATTTTTCTAGTGAAAATCTTGTGAAAGAGAAGTATTTTGCCACTTTGATTTGCGTAAGAATGCTTACCCATATTTCCCAAAATATATAAATTTGGGATATTAACCTTTTCTTTACAAAATGAATCAATATGGATCTCAGAGTCATAAAAGCACAACTAGAGGTAGCATTTGAAATTTTAGGAGCTTCTGTGGTGTGCATTTGATGACATTTCCTGTAAATTTGAACAGTAATTCCACAATTTTATTTTTAATTTCTGCAAATTTTAAATGATAATATCATGGTAACCCCAGATGATGCTACATGCTTGCAGCTCAGCTGCTCTGTCTGCTTTACTGTAATTTTTTAATACCACATACTGTGTTGCAGAGCCTTGACACTTGCGTCACCAGAAGTTCGTTTCCACATGGACAGTGAAACTCATGATCCTATTGATCTGCAGACTAAGGAGCTTAAGTATGTATTTTATTTGTTAGTTAATTCAGAGTAGGGATGGAATTAAAGACATGTTTGAGCAGCAACATTTAGTTAATGTTGTACAAAGTTCCTGTAATAGTGCAGGACAGTCATAGAATTAGAGGACGGTTTGAGGTGGAAGGGACTTCGGAAGCCTACCTAGTTCTAACCCCCCTGCCGTGGTTCCAGACATTTCCCACAGGACAAGGTTGCTTAAAGCCCCACCCAGCCTGTGCTTGAATGCTTCCAGTGATAGGGAATCCACAACTTCTTTAATCAAGCTAATCCTCAGTAAGAGAATTCTTCTATTTTACTGCAGTGTTTATTTAGCAAGTCTTGAACTCTACGCTTCATATGTGTGCAGGAAGAAGTAAAGAGAACCTGTATCTTTTTGGCAATTGTCATGGTTCCTCAGTAAGAGAATTCTTCTATTTTACTGCAGTGTTTATTTAGCAAGTCTTGAACTCAACGCTTCATATGTGTGCAGGAAGAAGTCAAGAGAATGAACCAGTATCTTTTTGGCAATTGTCATGGATATTGGTTAGGTTTGGAAAGCACATCTGTTGGTTTTTCAGGCATTTTAATGAGCATTTTTCTTGATTTTAACATTTTAGAATATTTCAGGATTTTTTTTCTTCCGACTCAATAGTTGGGAGCTTATAAGCATTGTTATTAGTCTTAAAATTGCTTGCCTACTGTATAAATGCTCAAAACCACTATTTAATATTATATAACATTGTTAGGATGGTAGAATGATTCTTTGTTAGGCACTCAAAGTAAATGTCTAATGCTTTGCTAACAATATAATATGTTTACCTTGATAGAGAGACAAATTCCATGGTTGAAGAGTTCATGTTGCTTGCCAATATTTCTGTAGCACAGAAAATTTATGATGAGTTCCCAGAGTTTGCCTTGCTCCGGAAACATCCTGCTCCTCCCCCATCAAATTACGACATCCTTGTAAAGGCTGCAAAGTCCAAGGCAAGTTTTTACCATGCTAATTAAGTGAATTAATTATGAAAAGCTGTATTTTATCTCTGGTTGACCACTTACGATGTGGGCTAGAAAGCAGTACTTTAAAAGTGTATCAGCTACACTTGGAGATCATTGGTATTTGTACAGCAGGATAATTGTAACTCTAGGTGAAAGGAAGAATCTCCTGCTTTTTAAAACCTTTCTTAGGTAAAGGAAACATAGCACTCTCTTAAGTCTTGCATTGTAGCGCTTGTGAGCTGTGAATGTTTCTCCTCGCCAAGTCACATGTGATTTTTGAGACAGTTTTTGGCTTTGGATTATATATCGTATCATATCATAATCATATTTTTCGGCTTTGGATTATATTATATTATATCATATCATATTATATTTTTACATTTTTTTATTAAGACCTGTATTATTGATATACTTAAAAATTGATCAGTCACATCAAATAACATGTTTCTCTTAAAGTCAGGAAGTAAGAAAATGTGTTTAGAGTTTCCATCTTCTCCATAGATCAACTAAGGTGTATTTAGCCTGAAACAATTCTTGTTTAATTAAGGAGTCTGAACAGAAAAAATTACTTTTCCAGTTTAAGGATTTTTTTTTTTAGTTAACTTGTAATTTTGCAGTTACTGTGATGTACATTCACATCTCCTTTCCCTTCAGCTCTTTCCCCACCCCCTTTTTTGTTCTTAAGGTCTAGAGAGAAACTTCCAGATTCTCTCAGTGTGACATAATTAGACAAACTTAAACCTAGCCCATTTAATTTTCCACTGCTGTAACACTGGAGTAATGATAATGATTTCATTTGTATTCTGAAAATTATTTTTTAGTATTGTTTTATTTGGAAAGCTAAATTCCTGTGAATAGGTAAACATTTTTTAAAATAAACCAAAGTGGCTTTTTTACTGCTTTTGACACAACCATCACAATTAGGAATTAATATGCTTTATTTATACTTTTTAAATAAAAATGCAATTATCTTACCATAATACAGGCATCATTTGATCTCTGGATCATACTTTATTGTCAGTGCTGTATGTGACAGAAAGAACATTCAGCTGATCACGTGATGAAATTTACCTTGTGTTTCTGGAAGTTAAAAATGCATTATATATTTTCACACTACCTGAATTTTATCAGAGAGCACTGGCAAACAGGGAAAAAATATCATACACGACACTACCTGAATTTTATCAGAGAGCACTGGCAAACAGGGAAAAAATGTCACACACTACTAGTTTTACATTTCACTTTTCCAACTGTATACTATAATAATTTTGCAGAGGAAATACCATAAAATCAATTACTTACCTTGTGCTTGGATGAGAATCTTTGTGTGGCATAAATACATGGGGGTTTTTTTACATTCTTTCTGATTTAATAAAGGGATAAAAGAATAAAACCAAAGGAAATACAGCCTCATTAATACTGGCATGAAGCATTTCTTAGTCAGAATGGGTGTCTTTTCTGAATTCTAGGCTACTGACTCAGCATTTTGATTTTGCATAGTGCACTAGTAATAATGAGGGAGGGACCTGTGCATGGCTGGATTTTGTTTGTTTGCTTTGTAGTAGTAGCATTCCATCCTGTTATGAGGTGCTATATCTTTGCCAGTTGCTAAGATTATCCTAGATTTAGCTGTTACATTTCTGTTTATATTCTTAATATTTGCTAGTAATACTTGACCTTTTTTGTTTCTTTTTTTTCTCTCCTTGCAGAATTTGGAAATTAAAACAGATTCAGCAAAAGCTTTAGCTGAATCATTAGACAAAGCTGAATCTCCCACATTCCCCTACCTAAACACACTGCTGCGAATTTTGGCCACTCGCTGCATGATGCAAGCTGTTTATTTCTGCTCGGGGATGGATAATGATTTTCATCATTATGGTTTAGCCTCACCTATTTATACTCACTTTACCTCGCCTATTAGAAGGTACTTGTATTTTACAAAAGTTTCAGAGAAAAGAAATAAGTGATTTATTTGTGAAGAAATGGTGGTGTTTTCCATTTAAAAAAAAGTTTCTGTTCAGCATTAGATTTCAGTTGAAACAACAGTGGTTTATGTGGCAGTCATATATTTATGTACACTCCCAGGTTTACAGCCTACAACTCCTAGGGTTTAGTAACATTTTAAAAAAATACAATAGGAATACATCTCTAATGCACATGTCTGGCGTAGAAATGCACTTGGGGGTCAGTCAGCAGTAGTCTCAGCCAGAGACTGAGGCAGAGTTTGCTCAGTCATTTTTGAGATAGAAACTGTTTAAATTTTTAGGAGACTGAATTTTCCATATGAAAACACTGGTAATTGTGAACTTGCTATTGGCAGCTGTTGCATGCAGTGAAATCATACTTCTTGGAAAAGTATCTTAGTTTTTTAGTATGACCAAGAAGTCACTTGAGTTTTGAAGAAAATAATTGTTATCATGCTCCTTAGAAACATTTCAAGTGAAATCTCCTGGATGTCAATTAAAATTTCTATGCATTTATATGGATACTTTGTAGAACTTCTGGTAGTCCAAACAGTAAATTTTAGTTCTTACCAGATGTATTAAAAAGTTCTTCGCTGAAGTACCAGATGTATTAAAATGTTCCTCGCTGAAATTCTAATAAGTTACATCACAAGTTTAATTATGATCATGCTTTGCAGATCTATGGCATTGAAATACTATTCTACGCTAAATTTGTCTAATTTCATAGGAAAGGGAAGAAGGATTGGCGTAAAATGCCATGGTGAAAGATCATTCTTTAGTCAAAAAATGCAACTTTGTTTCTTTTTCTGGCACAATAAAGGATTTATCTTAGCAAACATTGTAACAGTATTCTGGCTCTGCAGTGCATCTTTGATCAGCAAAGAGATAGATGCTGAATTAATACAGGGAGTTGCCAGAGGACCATCATTATTACAAAAACTCAAATCTGTAAGAGTCACAAAAACAAACATATTTTTAGGAACTTTTTTATTAATTTTGAAAAACTATGTCTTACTATGTCACTGATTTTAACCTCATCGTTGCAGGTATGCTGATATCATAGTGCATCGGCTTTTAGCAGTGGCCATAGGAGCAGACAGTACTTATCCAGAACTCACAAATAAACACAAACTGGCAGAGATGTGTAAAAATCTCAATTACCGACATAAAATGGCACAATATGCACAAAGAGCTTCTGTGGCATTCCATACACAGGTAAGTAGTTCTGAGATGTTATGTTGAACTATGGACACTGCTAGGGCAAAACCAAGGAAGAGTGTAGAAATGATAAAGACTGAGGGATGCTTCTGACAAAAAGCTTAAAACATTATTTTTTGTTCGTTCTGAAAAACTCAGAATGGCATCTTGAGGATTCTTTTTGTTTTGTGCTTCTATAAATATGAATGCTTAATCCTACAGTAATGTTATAAATGATTTATGAGATTTTTTTAAAAGCTGCTTTCAGGATATGCTGTGTAATTATCACGAAGTATAGATGTGTATTTGAATGTTTTATTTTTCTGAGATAGTGTATTTGTAATTCATAAGGAATTATCTAGTGTTTTTTTTTCTTATTCCTGCGTTCTGCTTTTGTTACAGCTGTTCTTCAAAACCAAGGGAGTAGTAAATGAAGATGCATATATATTATTTGTAAGAAAAAATGCAATTGTGGTTCTTATTCCCAAGTATGGGTTAGAAGGAACAGTCTTCTTTGAAGAAAAAGATAAACCAACACCAAAACTGGAGTACAACAGTGAGGTATGTTCTTACTGTTATTCTTAAGGTTTGTTCTTAAACACCTTTATTTTTTGATTTGGTAAGCAAGCAGAATGACTAAACTCTATTCTAGTTGGATATAGAAGGGTAAGAGAGGCTTTTCTAAATGCAAGTTAATTAATCTCTAGTAGTAATGCCACTTTAGTCTTTGTAAGTCTAAATAAGTAGGTTCTGACAGAAATCTGTTTCTATAGTAGATAGTACTAACATCTGATTATATGATTAGTTACTGCAGAAAATGCATGTATCACATGTTACAACACTGAATATTCACTATAGTAAGTTTTGGTTATTTTATTTACATGTAACAGTGCTATTTTCATACAAAGGTATTTATTTGTATAAAAACATTGGCTGTTGCAATTAGTGAGTATTTATAAAAAATTGAACTTTCAGGTGCCATCACTTACTGTGGAAGACACAACATTACATGTATTTGATAAAGTTAAAGTGAACATTATGTTAGATGATTCCAACATCCAACATCAGAAAATGCGGATGGTCTTGGTAGAACCCAAGGTAAGGCACAAATTTCTTAGAATCATATTATCCTTCAGTAATTTTAAAAAATCATCATGTGGTAAAATTGAAATTTAACCCAGAAGAAAAAACATAATTTAGGAGGAGCTTGTAATGATTGCTTCATATCCACTCTCAATAAAACACAGGTCTGCCTTCACTGGCTGTTGAAAATAATACAATCCTCTAAATTAAACTTCTGTTCTGGGCCCATCAGGATGTTTCCACTGTTGGGAATTATGATGATTTGCTGAAGTAATGTATTGAATTTCACAGTTCTGTAATCAAATGTCCCTCTGAAAATCTGCCAGAATTCAGTAGGGTGTTCTCTTTACTGCAGTGAACTACAATGTAACTGTGATTGGGTGGCTCAGCTCTGTATAATTGCTGGGTGTAAATGGCAGTTCTTACAACTCCCACAATATAAAAATTCTCCCTTTATAATGTTGTAAGAACTGTAATGTCCTAATAACTGTCTCTAGTCTCAAGACTTTTCAGTCTAGTTTCTTTGTGTATTTGGGACACAGGGAATTTCACTTGCTCTCATACTTTAGGCCTGAATAAATATTTTGCATGACTTTACAAAATCATGCTGGTAGAGTAAGGTACATGTAACTTTCTTGGTAAACAGACAGTTGCATCAGTTGAGTATCCTTGTCACAGAGGAAAAAAAAGAATCCAAAATAAGCAAGAGCTTCTTTCTGCTTATACAGTCAAACATGATTAATTTTTTCCTTGAGAAATCACATAAATATACCATGTTCCAAACACATGTAAATACATTCTGATCTTCAGGCTGTTGTATGAGTTTGAATCATAGAATGCTTTGGGTCACAAGGACCTTTAACGATCATCTAGTTCCAATTCCCTTGTCATAGGCAAGGACACCTTTCATGACATCAGGTTGCTCAAAACCCCATCCAACCTGGTCTTGACCACTTCCAGGGATGGAGCATCCACATCTTCTCTGCAAAACCTGTTTCAGTGCCTCATCACTCAGAATAATTTTTTTTTTCTTAAAACCTAAACTAAACCTACCCTCTTTCAAGTGGAAGCAGGGGGAAGCCATTCCCTCCATTTCCTGTCACTGGATGATGCCCTTGTGAAAAGTGCCTTTTGTAGGCACCCTTGTAGGCTCCCCTTTCAGGTCCTGGAAGGCTGCTCAAAGGTCTCCCTAGAATTTCTTCTCCAGGAGAGCTGCTTCATTTAGCCCTCTGATCATTTTTGTGGCCCTCCTGTGGATTTGGTCCAACAGGTCCACATCCTTTCTCTGCTGGGACCCCAGAGCTGGATGCAGCACTGCAGGTGGGGTCAGAATCCCCTCCCTATCCCTGCTGGCCACGCTGCTTTGGGTGTGACCCAGGACATGTTTGATTCTCTGGGCAGTGAGTGCACACTGCTGGCCGTGTTCAGCCTTTCATCCACCAGCACCTCCAAGTCCTTCCTCAGCAAGGCTGCTCTGATCTGTCCATCCCTCACCCTGGGCTGAGGTGAATCTCTGATTTCAAAAATGGGGACTAGACAATATAAAAACTGTAGCAGAGAGGAGCCTGTGTGTTCTGTTGTGCATTCAGATGCTGAGCTGCCCTCTGCTTGTGCTCACCAACTTTAGCTTGTCAAGAGCTTCTGTTGAGGCCATGACTCCAGTCTGAGGGACACTTTGAAAACAGACACAGAGTAAGGCTAATGCAAGCTCATGGTTGGGGTGCTACCAACCTGCTGGCTTTGTCAGGAGGGGTGCTGTTGCTTCTCTTTGCCTTTTTCAGCTTTTATTTCAGGTGAGTGTTCTACCTATGATTGTTCTGAGATGGTAAACACTCTTTTAGGTGATTGTCTAAATCAGAAGTTTGTGATATTGACAGAGTGTCTGTAGAAGGTCTCTACAAGTAAACTCAAGTTTTACTAGGATAGCAAAAATTGAACAAAAATGTTCTGACTTCTGTTTTTTTCTTACTGTAGATATTGGGAAATGATATGTGTGCAAGTCTCTCTGCAGAGGCCATCAGCAAGGATGAACCAGAGAAAAAGAAAAAGAAGCTACAAAAATAGCTGGATGTAAAAGTTAAGAAGAAATCACAAGTACTTGCATTTACATATTTTTCCCTATGGGCAAAAAAATGCTAGAAGCAGGTTTTGTTTACTTTTTAAATACACATTTTAATAATCTGTAAAGAATTTTTTAAGCTACTTTTTTATGACTATGAATGCAGAACAAATTTTAAAATCATGTATATCTACACCTTTGTCCTGTGGGTGAAAATAAATATTTCTGCAAAGTGAAGAAATTATTGTAGAGTTTCTTGTTAATAGTCTTAAGGAAGGTTTGAGAGTTTGATAGAAGTCAGCATTTCTGTGCATTCTCTTTAGCACCTCAGAACTGAAAGAAGTAATTGAACAACAGAGGTATTAAAGAAATGTCTTTATTCTGTTTCACCATTCAATTTACAATTAGACATGTTAAATGACTCTCATTAAAACTACTGATATTAAGTTAATGTAAACAATGACCGTTTTGTGCAATGTGTGCCAACCAATGCATTAAGAACTACTACAGAAACAGAATGGTCAAGTGATTTCCATCACAGGTAATTTGCACAGCAGGTTTCTTCTACAAATCAATCATACAAACATAGTAAAAAAATAGGCATGTTTCCATAAAATAAATATTTCCCCTCTAACTGAAGACTACAAAACAGGACAAAAAAATACAGGCAATCCAGGCGGGGGCATCCTTAATCACTTCTCAGATTCACCCATTTCTGCTCTTATTCTTCTATTAGCTTTAAGAAAATACTAATACAGGATAAAATTAAGTACTTTAGGGATTGCTTTTTTTACTTGTGAATACTTCAAAAGCCTCTGATCATTTAACATATTATGAAAATAATCAAAAAACTTAGTTAAAAAGTAAAACCAAATCTTAAATTATACATGTAACTCAGAAAAATTCATAAACACTTAATTTGGGCTCCTACCCTCCTTAATGTTCATTAAATTTACATTATTATTTTAGTAATCACAATTGCAAAAATAAATCCTTTGTACAGAACTTTCAATTGATTGTTGTTAAAATTATGAGAAACAGAAATGACACAAGGTCATATAATTGCAAAAATAAATCCTTTGTACAGAACTTTCAATTGATTGTTGTTAAAATTATAATGAGAAGCAGAAATGACACAAGGTCATACGTAACTTTTAAATCTCAGAGAAGTTGTATCCTGCTTTTGAGTGACAAACTTAGAAGCTAAAGCTAAAATATTTTGAAGGCCCTATTCTATAAAATTTGTTTTCCAGAAGTTCATCTCCTACTTTTAACCAAATTCATTCCTTAACAGTTATCAATTCAGTGTATTTCCAGCTTCCAGTAGAGCACTGTTTGAAGATAATGAAACAGCTAATATCTGACACTAGGTTCCATTACTCTCAATCCCACATGCATTACAGAAACAGTGATTAAAACTGATGCAGAAGTAAAAATAATGCACATCATGTTTGCTCATAAGATTTCTAAAGTAAATTTTTTAGTATTTATTTTTGCAATGTGAGAACTACAATCAAGTGATGCAGACAGATGTTTCCCTTTTTCTCAAATTTGCTTTTCAGAAAGCCTGCACTAGGAAATTATTAATGAAAGTATTTCAGGAACTGTTTCATTCAAACACCACACAACTCTCAGGTCTACTACACTGATTTTAATGCCAAAGGATTCTGTTCACACCTTCCCTTTTAAGATTTTTTTTTTAAATACTATTTTGCATTCAAATTTAGATCTGACCAATAGGTTTCAGGCCTAGTGTGCCAATTGCTGCTCATCAGCCACCATCTGTCACTTTGGTACAAACTTTTCTGTGGGTTGTGGCACAGAACAGAAAGCAGAACTTAAATTCAGTATCCTGGGACATCCTTGCTATGAAAAGAGAGGAAGACTGCTTCACCTGGAACACTGGTGAATGGACTTCTCTTTTTCATTAATCCAATTAGAGTTCACCAGAGCTCTACATAAACAGAGCTCTGAAATACCAGATAAATCCCTTATCTCTTCTTTCCCTCTTGGTCATTAGGGCCACAAGATTACCATATGGATTTTTCCCTCTATTTACATTTATTAAATTCCAGAAGGTTCTTTTAAACAAATACAAGCAAATTCAGCTAAATCTGATTTGATTATACAAAGGGAGTTCTAGGCTTCTGACACCCCCCCATGCCCCATAATCCATTATTTTAATTAACTGATGGTTTTCTTGAAAGGATCAAAGGTTTGCTTTTTGGTAATAAATGGCACGCAAAAGTTAATTATTTTTTTAAAGATTTATCTAAGTATTTTGGTAATTTCTATAAGCAACATAATAATACTAGGAATGAAGAAAGGCTACACCATTTTCTTAGTGGTAGTACTGAGTCAAATGAATCTTACTGCACCTTCTTAGGTTCCTTCCAAAGAGTACCAGGGCATCAATTTGGACACAGTTGTTCTTCAGAGACACTGGTAGTGTCAGCTGATCAACTCCAAGTTTAGTACTAACACAATTACCAAAGCAACAACACTATCTTTTAATTTTAAGGTAACCAATAATACATTTTACTTAAACCTAACTAACATTACAGATTTCTGTCAAACCAAGGAAAAAGCTGTTCAGAGAACTACTAAGCAGCTTCTTCTAACATAAAGATCATTTTATACTTCTAAGATAACTAAACTTGGCATTTGCTCTCATCACACTCCAACAGTTCACTTCTGTCCAGTGACTTACTCTTGGTACTAGTGGTAGTATTTATGAAGCCACACAATATTTCTGGTTGGAGAAAAGCAAACCAAAACCAGACTAATTACCCATTCCACTTTTTCTTTCCCACAAAGAAAAATGTGCCTCATGCCTTTAGGAGGGACAAATCTTAAAATGTAAGTGATTTTGCAGTTATACTGTTTCCTATGCAAGTTATCCTAGGCTGCTCATGGAATCCACCCTAGTCACAAAAGGAATACAATTCTGAAAAAAACCCCTGTTGTTTCTCTGTACCAAATGTAGACACTTTAATTTTCAAAAAGGATCACTTAATGACACTAATAAATTTCTTAATAAGACCTGAAAAATCCCACATTATTTAAAAACTCCCTTAATATATACCAAACAGTTCATTACATTTGCATTAGAAAAGCAAAATAGTATATATAATCCAGGTAATTGAGGTCATATGTATAAAAATTTATTACAAACCACAGATTAAGTTCTCCATCAGAAAACTACATACCACTTTTGTGAAATCCCTGAACTTGATTCTCATTTTTATGTTTCCAAGCAGAAATGTTGCAAGTTGCATTTTGACCAAATACTGTGCTATGTGTTTTGGCTTTTTGAAAACAGGATTGCTTCTCTGGAGATTTTGTTCTCAGCAACTGATTGTCCTTATGGCTTAAAACAGAGCACTCCTAGGTGAATAAGAAAAAGTTAGTTTTAAAACTGTTTTAACAGACATTCTCCAAAAGAAACAACATCCAAGATCACTAACTGCAAATCTCAATATACTAAGTACCTTAAGTACCAACTCTACGCTTCTGAAATGACAAAGAAATGAAGTAACACATCTTCTCTGCACAGACCTTTGAAACATGCTGTCTGCAAGAACTACCTCATTTCAAGGGTTCACGTGAATGTCTGAATGACCCTGACTTGACTCCTTCAGCCAGCAATGTCTGTGTTTTTTTCTTTTCGTTCCCCAGGGATTTTCAGTTGTAAGAACTGAATGAAGCACTTAATGCCTTCATACTTTACTCCTAATCTAAAATGCAAAATTTGGCTTAGTCAGGACCCAGCAGTTCAAGGACTAACAGTGGGAAAAGGCATCTGCATGACATTGGCAACTCCTTCTAGGACGGGTTTGATACTGGACAAGTGAATCTGGCAAGTACATGCACACATAAAATCCATGTCCAACAGAGTGACCGGGACAGGAACTTAGATGAGTATTTTTAGAAGTAAATGACAAAATATCTGTTGTTCTTGTAAGGGTGCATTTGTCCTCGTCTTAAATGAACAGTTTAAAATTTGGTATCAGTGGTCTGTAAGACATCATCAGTCAGCATTTCCCCTTGGCAGGGAAGTGGCTTTTAGTATGTCACATCCAGAAGTGAAGTCAGGCTGAATGGGTTTGAGTTTTTTTTATAATCTGGTACTAACGGTCAGTACTGTCTCCCTCCCCTTGAAGGACTTTCAAGACACAGCAGACCATAAACTACTAAGTGTGTAGCATCATGTGACCACAATTACTGAGAGGAGATGATCTTTGCTCTCTTCTCCATAGAAACTAGCCTTGCTTCCAAGTCTCTGGAAGAAGTAGAACTCTTTCCTATCAGTCACGAGATTAAGGGGTTGGGAGCTTTGCTAGATACGTATTATCACTTGTAATGTGTTTTTCAGATAGATCCTCAAAGGGCTTGTATAAAGACTGTACCCATGCAGAAAGTTCCCCACCAAATCAGCATGCCAGGTATAGTCCAGAACTCAATGCTACGTTTATAAAAATTAGCAGCAGACAATTTTTCTCCAGAAATGTCCGTCTCCACAGACACATGTTTAAAACTTAGCAATAAATGAAGCAGCAAGAACAGAAGAAACAAAAATTACAGACTACAAGAGTCATGAACAGCCTCACTACTACTCTTCATGCATATACCTCAGTTTCCTTCAAAACAGCCTTTGCTTTTATCATAAAACATTAATTTTTTTGCCAGTTTAAGATATTTGTCATACACTTATTCAATATAGTCTCTGAACCGACACTACATTAACATCTTTATTATCATCTGACAGTCTCTCCCCTCAGGCTCCCTGAAACCAAATAAAATGGGGAACGAATGCTTTAGATGAGA
Organism: Passer montanus; assembly: GCF_014805655.1. Lineage (NCBI taxonomy): Eukaryota > Metazoa > Chordata > Aves > Passeriformes > Passeridae > Passer > Passer montanus. The sequence continues at coordinate 4,537,975 of NW_024367708.1, read as the reverse complement.
AGCTTATCATTTTTAACCACAACTCCTACCTTTGTTCTAAGCAGCTGAGATTTATTCTGAAACACAATAGTGTTCAAATCATTCTCTCTGCAACTGTTTTCAGTCCCTGCAGTATCCATAATGCTATTTCCACAAGTCTGTGTATTGTAACCACTGTCCACCTGAAATCAAAGAGCAGAGCTTGAAAAATGTACTATCACTTAACACAACTAAATCCCTCAGATACCTGGTATGATTTGCATTTGATTAACAGAACTTAATCCAACAAACTAAGTATAACCAGTTAGTAACAAAAGTAAATTGTAAACAGGTCTGTCAGCATTCGTTTGGATTAACTTAAATATACTAATGTACACAGCAACACAAAAATAATTGCTATGCTAACTCCACCGAAAGAGGGGATAAAGGGAAGGGATAAAAGTCACAATACCACATCCAATAAGAGAAAATAACAATTACTTCCAGATTAGTATATATATGTTGAGCTCAGTTTTTTACAGAGAAGCCAAAAATTATATTTTTACCTGAATACTACTGTTGTCACAAGGAATTGCACTGCTTTCTGCAAGAGGTGACATGCACATGCGAGAGCTTTCAATACTGAAAGTAATGCCTGTCATAAAGCTGGTCATTGGTGCACTGCTACTGCCAATTGTTTCTTTCATCCAAGTGTTTTCCTCTGACACTTCAGCTGCATCAGCCATGTCTACAGTATTATTTTCCTTTAAGCCTTCTATATCCTGAAATGATGGCAACCTTTGGTGACAACCTTCTGAGTGATCTGGTGCAATAGACACAGTTGTCACCACAAGATGTGTACCATGTGCGAAAGTATCACTGTCTTCCTGATGTAGGTTTATTCCTTTATCCATTTCTGGGAACCGAGCTTCTGCTGGAGAAGTGTTTTCCTTGTCTTCCTCATCCTCACGATTCTCAACTGCAATTGGTATTCTAATGACAGAAGTCTGATATTGGGCAGTTCCTCTACAGGCTCCAAGTCTCATAGGAGAGCAATTTTTAATTGGAGAACAACCATCTATGTAAGGACTTCTTGTACTTGGGGGTGTCATTCTATTTGAGGAAGAAGGAATATCTGGAGAACGAAATGTAAATTTTCTTTGGTCTGAAAAAAAAGGGCAAAGTTTAGCTTCACCTGGTATCTGATAGAAAAACTCATCATTCTCAAAGCCCTGCAGTCCACTGAATAATTTATGGCCAACTACAGAGTATTTCACTGACTGTTGCCTCCCAACCCAACCAAACAAGCAACCCCCAAACCACCATCCATATATTTCAGCTACCATGGTAAAGGCAAGGTCTTATCCCTCCAAATTTCTTTTCTTTGACATGATTTTCTGTATTGGAGACCTTGTATTTTTAAATATCATTACTATACAGTATTCAAAGGGAAATGGGTGAAGGCTGGTTAGTGTAGTCCATTTGTCCCCCATTCGTTTTTTCCTAAATGAATGTCAATACAAAATCTATAGGCATTTAAATTTTTGGTAGCAATGAAATTTAAGATCAAACAAGTGAGAAAACACCTGTGCAACCTCCATATAAGATGGTGTAAAATATCATTAATTAAAATGTGTAAAAGTCATGTATAAATATGTATAACCATGCCAAATCTGTATAATCATGTATAAACAAGGCTTATGCCTTACTAGGTATGGACACAGCATGAAACAGTGACATTTTCTAAGCAATGAGGACATAAAGTGTTTGTGATTTCTTCTTTAGTCATTTCACTTCAAATAATCTTCATGATGGCATGATTTGAAAGCTCAAGCTGAACATTCTTTGCCTATTGATATTAAAATGCTTCAGGCTGGCCCAAATCAGAATTGTAACCTGACTAAATTGAGGCATGTGGCTTTAAAACCCCTCCTACACTAGATTAAATTAACCCTTTTAACTTTCTTCATTCTTATTGGGTCTCAATGCCTTCTGAAATATTTTCTCTATGCAAGCATATACGTTTCATTGTTTCACATATTTCACTGCTGAACAGAAGATGTGTTATACAGCAGACCGCTGGTCTGCCAAGCACAGAAACTCATCTCCAAACAAACTCATCTCCAAACAGAAAAACGTTCCAATAAGAATTTAGAAGTTTTTACAACAAAAATGTATTACTCAAGATAGACTAATACATATACAATCAAACCATACCTGAGAGTGGTGTTTTTCTTATGTGAAAAGCAATTGGTGAAAAAGCCGGAGAACCATTAGGTGCTGGAGACCCCTCTGGAAATGGGGGACTGGTTATACTTCCCAGACTATAAGCTCTTGTTCCTCCCTGAATAGGACTTGATGAAAACTGACCCTTCAGAATGAAAAAAAAAAAAAAAATCAAACCCACAGAACATTATTTTAATAATGTAAACTGTGGCTAATATGTATATATAAAATTGTTCTAAATAAAATGCTTAATATGGCAGCACTGTGAAAGGCCAACCGTTTGCAATGACAATCTCTAGTTTAGCTTAAATACTCTAATTGTAGCTCTTCCCCTGGACCTTATACATCCACACAGGGGAAAAGAGCAATGGACACAAATGGTCACCTAATACCAGCTAGGACTATTTCATCCACTATACTTAAGAACAATGAGAAATGTAAACAGAGAATTAATGCTATCTGTGTATCTAGTCAAGTGTTTAATCTAAATTTCTTACTCATATCACTGCAGATGAAAGTCAGCCACTACTTATATTTTTATATATTCCAATTTACTTAATTCAGCAGTAGCTACAGAAGTGTTTCTCTTTAAGAGAATGACCTTGCTTAAGACTATCATGCAAATAAACCAAAAAAACCCAAGAAAACCCTAACCAAACAACAACAACAAGAACCCCCCACAGTACACAACCAAACAACAACAAAAAAATCCCCCACAGTACAGCCAGCCCCTCACCCACCCATCACTTCTGGCACTATAATTATACTGTAGGAATTCTTTACTAGGTTACCTTTTTTTTAAGCTACACTATCCTAGTGTAGGTAGGTTTTTTCCATGCACTTCAAACGACCACACAGATGAAAATACATCACCTAAACCACTTTAGCTATGTCCACATGGGGATATGGTTCATCTTGTTTAATTTAAAAAATGGACATTTCATTCTGTGTTCTAATAAATGTCTATTCATCTGAAAACTGGCCAATAGGAAAGAAAAAGGCATATTTAGCACTGCACTTCAAAGATCCACAAGTCATTTCTTTCACTATAAATGAGCTTATGAGATTTAAAGGAAATATAATTATACCACATGTTCATATCAACTGTTATTGTAGGCAGCAATTCATGGATTTAAACAGGACTTTTTTTGTAGACACATTTTATGGGGAAAAAAAAAGGTTTTAACATGCTTTCAGCAAGTCTTTTTTATGTTTTAATTCCTACTCCCTTTTCATAACAAAATTAAAACATAATTCCCAATATAAAAGAATAGCAGCATAACAAAATAATTTGAAATAATAAAAAGTCAGTAATACACTCTTTTAAGACTTTTGTTCACATATTTTTTTCAGAATTTGAAAAAAAATAACCCAAGTAAAAGCCCAAAGTTTTAGTCTAACTCCTACTCTCACCCAGCCTACAAAACAGGCTACTTACTGAACTAGATGTGTCCAGAGGGCTTCTGCACCGGACTGGAGATAATTCTATGGAACAAAGCACTCCAAGTGGCTGACTACCACATGGACTATGCAAAGAAGGGGACAAACATGCAGATACATTCCCATTTTCTTCTAAAAACAGCTTTCTTCTGAGTGATGAAGAGCTTAGATTTTCCTGAGACTGATCTGCAAATTCATCAGTTCTAAAATATTCACCTAGAAATGTGGGGGAAAAATTGTTTCCAATACGAATGTAGAAAAAAAATACATTCAATTACAGAGACATATATAATTAAAGTAAAACATTTAATCTAATTTAGCAATACAGCAACTAATTAATCTGTTTAGGCACCTATCCCAAGGGATTGCTTGTCATCCCTACAAAAGTCACCTCTGTCTACTAAGGGTCATTCTACTTCTGCCTATCATCCCTTAATACTAAAGTCTGAATTGAAAAAAAAAATTGGTTTCTATCTACTTACTGATATTTCCCCAGAAATGTACTATTATTCCTTTTATCTGAGCTGTCAAACCGGGATTATTTTACTATCCAGGCAAACCTAGACTCTTTTTCAGGTCTTCCATATACTTTAATGGTCTTCATGATAGATCCAGAGGCAAACCAGATTAGAATTGAAGAAAGTAGTTCCTGTTTACAACAGGAAAGCACAAACTAAGACCCATTAAAATATGCTCAGATTACCAGATTATTTTAGATTTTTTTCCTCTTGCTCTAGTCTAGTTGGATATTCCCTGTAGGAGAAATGTTTCATGAAATCCCAAACTATGTATTGATGGAAGCATTTGTTAAGACAAAAAACAAAGGCAATAAATATGTTTTGCTGGCCCCCAGTCATAGTTCTGAATTTCAGCACTGGGAGAGGAACATGCAGCCAAAATGCTGAGAGGGCTGTACCCAGTTCCCACCTAGGAGCTGTAAGATCAGGCCCTTGCAGCCCCCTTGCCTGAGAAGGTGGTAGCAATTACTCAATGCAGAACTTACAGTCAGACAGTTAATTTGGACTCCTGCCTCCTCACCCAGCAGTCATGGCTTTTTTGCCACCACACAACTTCTAGTCCCCACCATGGTTTCAGGTTACACTAAAGACAGTTACAGCTCAGCTTTACTCAAGGCAAGACTGGGCTTTGAGACTTCTGGCTGGCATCTGTACAAACAGCTCTGGTAAGACAAATTACTGCTCTGTTTGGGAGATGCACAGGCTATCTAGAATCACAGAGCATCCTGAGCTGGGACACAGGATCACTGAAGTCCAGCTCCTGGCCCTACACAGGACCTCCCAAGAGTCACACCACGTGCCTGAGAGCATTGGCCAAATGCTTCTTGAACTCTGTCAGGCTGGTGCTGTGACCACTTCCCTGGGGAGCCTGTTCTGTGCCCAACCATCCTCTTATATCCAACCTAAGCCTCCCCTGACACAACTTCAGGCCATTCCCTCAGGTCTTGTCACTGGTCACCAGAGAAAAGTGACCAATGCCTGTCCCTTCTCTTCCCTCATGAGGAAACTGTAGAGGGCAAAGAGGTGATCACCTGCAGGCAGAACCATTTCCAGACATGCAGTAACTGTCTATTGAGAATACATACTTAGAACTTTCATTCATACATTTCGTTTTCAGTATTTCACAAGACAAACCCAGCCAACAATACAAAACCAAGTTTTCTATTTAGACATTCATAATTAAATTTAGATATTACATGACATACCTAGTATTTTCTCTAAATTAAAATCCACTGGCAAAGACAGTACTGTCTGACAAGCAGCTGCAACGAATAAAACCAATAAAATTAGCTTACAGTGACCTTTTACCAAAGCTGTAGAAACAAAAATTCACTTTCAAATTGCACTGCAATTAAGGTATTTCAATTACAATTGCAATAAGGAAAAGCGTTAATTAAACTACGATTCTGATTTGACAACATTGCATGCAGCACACTAGGCTTAGAGATAGAAACCCAAGAGTTTTAAGAATGCCTCTCTAGAGGCTTTTATGTTAACTGAGAAAACAGTTCTCTGAAGAAAGAAAGGATTCAAAAGGAAGCAGCAGAAAAATAAAAACACCTTGGGGAAAAACAGTAACTATTTATCTAAAATGATGCAGTTTAAAAGATGTATTAGGATTTCTGATATTTACTTGGCATAGAAAATAATCATGATTCTCTAACCCAAAACAAGCCAACCTATTATACAGTTTTTTCAAAACTGTAATTTACTTGTAAATCTGAAGCTCATATTCACTTTTTAATCCAGAAAAAGTACAGACACTGAGTTGGAAAAAATGCATTCCACAGTCTACAGTGGACTTATTTTTTTACTTGAAAAAATGCAACAGAGTATAACAGAATTAAATTTCTATGAGAAATGGATATTAAAATTAATAGTACCATACAATTAAAGAAAAACTATTTCTACAATAACACAAACAAATCATTTGCTTCTTAAATTTAATATCCATTGAAAATGGGTTTTGTTCAGAGAAAGCCTGTAATTTTAGGCATTGCCTTTTACTCACCATTGCTTTTCCCAGGCTGCAAGCTCAGCCGTCTTCCAATTGGAGAAATGTTATTTATATCTATGGCTGGAAAACATAGAACTTAAATTTAAACATGCACTGCACATAGTTTTGAAATGTAGCAACATTAAGTTAGAATACTTAATACAACCAAACAAAATTACTGCCTCCATGTTTGGTAGAGATTAGAAAGGAGTACTGAGAAAAGGTTACCATTATAGCTATCAAGAGAATTTCAGCATGTTTCTATTCAAAAAAAGCTTAGTGAAGTAGCATCAAAATTGCCCAGAACGTTGTCTCCTCCTGTCTCTACATGACACAGATTTAAAACAAACTAAACAGGCTGTGTTCAAGTAAAACACATTTCCAGAAAATCATTCAGTCTGGACTGGAGAAAGGTGAAGATACACTTCAAATTTTTTATTCAGATGAAGAACCCATTGAACTATTTTCTTTCACCCTTCACTTTACCAGATTTCAGATTATGCCTTATGTTCTCTGCCCTTAAAGTGTTTCTTAAAATTTAAATTGAGCTTGAAAAAAAAAGTTATGCTTGATAAATTCTCTAAAAGCTGTATTAATTTTGGGTGGACACACAAAAGCAACTTACATTTAGTTGAATTAAACTGAGAAACTTGCTTGCCTTCATGTTCAGTCCAAGGAGAAGGAACTATGAGTTTTTTTGTGAAAAACTGGAGTAGAATAAAAACAAACCATCTCAGCACTTTTTAAAATTTTCAACTTTAAATTTAGACTAGTACCCTGAACAAGAAAAAAAATGTAGAACATTTCATTATTTTAGGCCCAAAGAGATTAAAGAAAAAACAATTTTATTTGAAGACCCCTATGTTCTTTATGACCCATAGCACCTCAGATCCCTCAAGTGTACAGAGTGAAAACTATACACAAGTTCCTTTTAACAGTAATTACTCATTTTAAAAATTGGACTGTTACTACCATGCCTCTTGCACAGTTGTTTAAAAAGAATTAGTTTTACATTTTCAGTTTGTTAAGTTTTATTTTGACAATTGAGCTATTTCACAGAAGTGACAGACACTGCAGTAACAGTGATAAACCAAAGCTTTTTGGCAACATTATTATCATCAGTGTATTTGGCTAAACTGGTTAGTGGTGAAACACTTTTGAGTACTGGCATCTGTGAACCAGAAACTGTCTACCATCACAGCTGTACTGGGAAACACCCTGATGCTGAGGAGACAAACACTATTACAAAGCTTCAAGAAATACATGGCAAATCCTGTTCCCAAATAAATGCAAGACTCAACGTAAATGAAAAAACCTCAGCTTGAAATACGCAGCTATTAAAGGTATAATTTTTATCAGAGACAGGGTTTCAAGCTGTTCAGCTGCATAATCCATTAGGTTATATCTCACAAAGAGGAAATACCCATTTTAATGCAAATTTAGAACAACAGAGCATCTTAGCTGCAGATCAACTACACAGCTCCTTTATGGAATCATGAAAGATTTTTTGTTTGTAGAGACAGAACTGATAGACCTGCCTATCAGAGACTTATTTATTTTTTTAATTGAAAAGAATCATGAAAGATTTTTTGTTTGTAGAGACAGAACTGATAGACCTGCCTATCAGAGACTTATTAATTTTTTTTAAATTGAAAATAACATTGAAGATTTCTGTAGTGAAAGAATTTTAAACATTTTTAACACTTCATTTTTCCTTCTCTGCTAGCCAAATGAATAGTGAACAAAATGAAAAATGGATGGGAAAATACAAGCTAACAGAATAAAGTCTTCCATCCAATAAACCAGACTTTAGAAGGGAAAAAAAAAATCACACAAATTCTCCAATATTTCAAAACACGCACTATCACTCCAGCTGTCACTGTAAACCCCCAATTCTCAATCATTGTTTCTAACCTGAAGTTAATAAGAGTTATATTACAGGAACATTACCCCTAGCCAAGAAAAACAAAAGAAAGAAATCACTTGTTTTGAACTACATGTGTCTGAAAGAAGAGGGAAAGGAGTGTGTGGATCCCGGCTACAACTGCAAGGGATGAGGGTGCAAAATTACTTTCTTGCTGAAATATAATAGGCTTCTGGGTTTTGAAATCCTGTAAAAAATGTGAATCTTTTCTGTAGACAAATCAGTATTTGATAGATAGCATGAAGTTTTATTACCTCCTCAATAGCTTTTTGCCTTCTGTCTTCTGTCTCCTTATCAATTCTAAGTAACAAATGAAAAACAACTCAATTATCAAAACCATCACATAAGCAGAAAAATATGTAAAGTCCAGACATATAATAATTTATAGATGTTCAAGAGGAAGTTTATAAATTAAATTGCACTAAACCCTAAATCTTATAATGTTTTTACTCTTACATGCAATGATCTCATACATTAATTTAGAAATGTAAATCCTTCTCAATTCAGTTCACTTGAAAAACATTTGTACCATTTAGAAGTACATAATGGCAAAAATTCTGTTTACTCAGCATGTCTGGACAAAAACTCAATCATAACTGATCTTCCAAAATAATTTCCAAAAAATGTATTTTACCATGAAAATTCACATGAGATTAGACTTGCACTATAGAACCAAGCAGACTAAAAAGCTGAGCTGTAAGGAATTAAAGGGCAACTGAAAACACTCCTGGAATTTGCACACTCAAATTCCTGACACAGCCCACTTTCCCAGCACAGAATTCTCTTTAGTCAAATACAAAGTCTGCCACAGCTTCTTCAGTATCACATTTCAGTTTCTAACAATGACTATGTTTCCTTACCCAGCTTTTAACTTAGTTTTAAAAGAAATATTGTAGTTACTTCATGATGTGTGAGATTCTAAATTTATATTTCCTCTAATGGTCACCTTCAAGCCTGACTTTCACTTACTACAGTTTAATTTACTATAAAAATTTTGAAGCTTATAAATGTTCATCATTTTCTTAGCTGAACCACCTAATACTTTCATTCACAGTTCATATTACCCTTGAATAATTTTAGAAATCAGTCAGATAAGAAAGGTATTATTAGATATACAAGCACATATAGATGTGACAAATACATAACCTCTCACAGCTCTCTCTTTTATGCCTATGAGACTTTTAATATATCTGCAGTGTTTGGACATGCCACCTTCAATTACATCTGCCTACATGATGCTAAAGTGACAGATCTATGGAGGCACTTGCAGAGTTATTGTACCAAAAAACAAGCATACAATCACTGTGGATTCACATATGTGTATGCACTGAAACATGCAGGCACTAACACAGCAAATCTACACACAGTCAAACTAGCCTCCTTCTAGTCACAGCAGATGATTTAAAAAAAGAATGAACCACAGTGATTATGAAACATTGGGACAGACTGAAAGGACCCACTGGGACAATGCATGTTCAAATCCACAGGCCACGTCACTCATCATCACTGGAACTGTCACCCAAGTAATCTCTAATAAAGCTAGCTTGTCTGAGTAAGGTTCCAGAAAAAATGTAATTAACTCCCTAAAAACATTAGGCTTAAAGCTTTAAAATGTATAAAAACCATTAGTCTGAAACCTACTGGCTGCTACAGGAAGGACAGAAAACATGAAGACCTGGTGATTCAGATAAAGCTGGGGGCAGTACTAGTCCTACAGAATTATTATTATTATTATTATTATTATTATTACTATTATTCAAAAAGAGAGATGCAGGTTCAGTTACACACTAAAACCAGTAAGTTATTTCACAGTACTTTTTATGATGAGGGTGTTGAAATACTAGAACAGATTGCATGGAGAGGTGGTAGATGACGCATCCCTGGAAACATCCAAGATCAAGGTGGATACGACTGAGCAACCTGATCTAGACAGGACAGGTTCATTATTCTATTCTGCACCACTTCTTGCCTTGAGGAGCAGTTCCTTCTGCAAGTTTGTATCTGAGAAACGTAAAGGGGAGTCTACAGGATTCACCATTGAGGTTCCCCCTGGCTACTGTCACCTGGCACATCATTCTCTACCACTCGCATATAAAATTATCCCTCACGGTAAGTTCCAAATACCAATACTGTTTTACCCACGCGTTTTCCTCGTGCAAGTTATTTTCAGAGAAGGAAAAAAAGTTGATATAAGGTTCCCAAACTACTTCAAGTAACTAGTACTGGAACCCCCTCCTTCACATTAATCTATTCTTCTGAAAGAGACTGCTGGGGCTTCCCCAGCTAGTTTCCCTAGCACACCTACCCTTCTGCAGGAGCCCCAGGGACCAAAAAAGCCTCACTATGGAGCATTCTAAGAAGATAAACTGTGTTGTTACAAGGAGCAGAGGAGGTAGCCTGGTAATGATCACTGGCAAGACATTTTCTTGCTTCCACTAGCTTCTTTTTATCTGGCTGTCTTCCAAACTGCAATCAGAGTGGATCAGCAGCTCTTAACATTAAAAGGTAGCAACACAGAGGTAGCCTCATTTAAATATTACATCCACATCATGTAAAAAATTGTGTTAAAAGATTTTAATAAAAAGCCCTTAATACTATGCTGAAATGTTAATAAAGCAAAAGAACAACTGTTCTAGTATTAAAGCTAAGTTAGCTGCATAAAAACAGATTGTAAGTTACCTAGCACGGCTCAAATACATTCCTTGGCGTCGAATGTCTTCCGAGTCTATTTCCACAGGATTTATTAGAGCAAGCTGATCAATAGACCATCTGAATTTTCCTGGGGTCTAAAGAAAGAAACAGGCATCTTAACGCTTGCTATTCTAAAAAGACAAAAATAAAACCACAGGGCAAATCTCAATGGAACAATACAATCACAGCTTCCATACAGTTTCTAAAACAATCAGAAGTGTTTCTATTTAAATTGCCTACTCTAAAAAAAAGTAAGTCAGTCAGGCTTCTTATCCTGCTGGTAGTAATACTGCAATGATTAACAACATAATATTAAGTGGAAGATTACAGCTGGTATTCACAAACCGAGGTGTCAGTTTCTTCTCAATTCCTACACACAGCTCTACTAAAGATACATAACTTGGCAAGAACTTAAATTGCTTCTTCAATCCAAACTGTAGTTCCACAAAAACTCAGTATCCTAACCCAAGTTATCCAAATAATAGAGCAGTCTTCCTTTCACTTCCCATTTCTAAGAGGACCAGAGCTGCAATGCCTGTACATTCTGCAATGTCTCTCTCATAAATGCCATACATAGGACATAACAAAATCTAATTCAGAAACACGAAGGTTCACCCCTTTATTTAAGAAAGAACTGTTCAAATATATTTGGAAAATTATCTACCAAGTGAGTCTTTTTGGTTTCATTAGCAGATTCACCTCTACTGCTTATCAGAAAATAATTTCAACTTCAAACCAGTCTGAAATTTGCAACGAAAAAAACACTTACAGATACACAAAATCGTTGACTTGAATACACAAACAGCTCACATCACAAGTGCAATTAAAACCAGCCTACTCAGCATCTAAGTAGAAACTGGTTTTCTGTACTGTAAGTAGGACCAGAGCACCACATCCAACAACTGGTCTTTATCTACTTTCTCCTGGTTTTAGCACTCAATTGCTAATATCTAAAGACACAATAAATTTAGGCAGGGAGGAAGACTAAGTGGCAATATTAGTATTTAAAATCAGCATAGCTCTGTGAAGAGAAGAAACTCCAAATGCCACCAAAGTTCATTAGCTTGGTACATATGTTGAAGTACACTAAATAAAATACCCTTTTGAATGCATTTGAAAAGATTATCACCATATCTGTACAGCTACAAGTAACTAGATCTTACAGATGAGGATTTCGTTGACTTAAAAATTAAAGGACTGGAAACAATCTGCTCCTGAAGAGTACAATAATCACTGGGACTTTCAAAAGGATTCAGGATTGTGACTCGTCCTGGAGTTTCTGGTGTTATCTGCATTTTAGCTTCTTCTGTATCACCCATAACACTAAGCTATACCTGAAAAACAGGGAGAGCAAAATTAAGGAAAACAAGAAAATTAAGGAAATCGTGCTTTTGACGTTTTAGGGCCACCCTGAAGGGTTTGGGCAGAGAGAATCGTTTTAAGGCACCAGCAACATTTAAAGAAAATTAAGGAAATCGTGCTTTTGACGTTTTAGGGCCACCCTGAAGGCTTTGGGCAGACAGAAATAATCGTTTTAAGGCACCAGCAACATTTCAAAAATTTAGTTAGCTATGGGTTGGACCTAATGACATAAAGCCGATCAGTAAGGCTGGTACGAACAACCGCAGGCAAACAGAAACTACGAAAACGAGTTAAGACAGAACATAAAAAGCGGGATTAAGAAAAGCTAAGCAAACACCCAAACAAGGGCAAAACAACAAGCAAACAAGCCCAAAATCCACCAAACAAACAAAAAAAAAACCCCGAACTAAGCACCAGAGGTGACCAAGCAGCCCCAGCGGCCGGGCGGCAATAACGCCCCGGGCGGCTCCCGCTAAAACCGCCCGGGCGCTAAAACCGCCCGCCCTGCCCTCAACGGGCCGGGCAGCGCCGGCCACGCGGGGCTCGGCAGCGGGGCACCTCCGGGGCACCTCGGGGCACCTCCGGGCACCTCCCGGGCACCTCCCGCAGCCCCGGGGCAAGCGGCCCCGCTGAGCCCCTCCTCACGCTGCTCCCCGGGACGGTGCCACCGCGCCGAGCCGCTCGCCGCTCTCCCAAGCCCCGCCGCCGAGGGGGCGATGCCGGGAATGCCGGGTGAGCCGGGAATGCCGAGGACGCGGGCACAGCCACCGGCGCCGTTATCCGGCCGCCGCCGCCAAGCCGCTCCCGCCCCGCCGCGCCGGGCGGCCCTTTAACTAGCCCCGCCCCCTCTGCCGATTCTGACCAATCACGGAGCGCGGTGTGCGCCGTCGGGCCAATGGCAGGGCTGCCCCGCTCTCGAACGGGCCAATCGCCAGCGCCGCCGCCGCACGAATTCAAAGAAAGCCCGCCCCCGCCGCGCTCGCGCGGCGCCGGGCCGTCACGTGGGGCTGGCGGGCCCGGGGCGTTCCGGTTCCGGGCGCGGCGGGGTCGCCATGGCGAGCAACGCCGCCAGCCTGAACGCCGTGAGGGAGACCATGGACGGTGCGTGACAGCCCCGGGACAGCGCGGGATGCGGGGGACAGGGAGCGCCCGGCCCCTTGGGGAGAGGAGCGCGGGTTGCGGCTGCCGAAAGATGCGGCGTGTGGCGGTTTCTGTTTTACTTCGTGAAACAGCTCAGCCTCCGCGGAGCGAGTGACTCTGGACCTGACGTGGCTTTTCCTTTTTATGCTTTTGCTTATATTTTAAAATTAGCTATTTAGCATAGAATACGAGGGTTTTTTAGTCTCTGTATATATTTACGTCTGTGTGTGTTTGCACGTGCATTTGTTCTTGTTTCCCGTTATGTGTGATGTTTCATGGCCATGTTGCGACCCGGGTTTCAGCCGGGGGCTGGAAGTGCGCGGGGAGAGGGAGAGCGGGAGAGAGGGAGCGGCCCCGGGCGGACCCGAACCCCCGCGTTCGGCTCCTGCTCGCGGCTCCCGTCAGGAAACCGCAGTGCTCTCCAAAAAAACAACCTCGAAACAACCCAAACGACACTGCCGTGTGAAAGCTTTGAGGGCGATGGTCAGTGCTGCAGAACTGAAATAGATCCCGATATGTGGGGAAAAAAAAAAAGCAAACCCCAAATTCAGGCGCTGTTGTGGGATGGGAATGTGAGAGAAGGGGTACTGGGAAATACTTGGGATTGATAAGCCGTGAGAAATACGAGCAGGTGAGTGAAGTTGGGGTGCTCACTTTCAGCCTGACCGTGAGGAGTCAAAGCTGGCATGTTTTGGAGTTGGTTCTCAGTGTAGTGTGAAACTCTGGAACTCCACAAAATGCCTGTACCAAAAGCTTATATGCAGAGTGGGAAGCAGCCAGGCAATCTGTTGAGGGTTGTTAAATGTGGGGCCTTTCTCTGAAAATGCCCTAATGAGGGAGTAGAGGCTAGAGAGAATGTTCAGGTCATAGTGCTATGTGTTACGAATTTGTTATTTTCTCAGCATCTTCCCTTCTCTTGAAGTTACAGCTGCTGTCGCAAAAGGTTTTGTTTTAATCCAGACATTCATGAGTTGAGCTGGTGTAAAAATTAGCATTTCAGCCACTGATCTTCATGCTCTGACCTGCTGCTGGAGTCAAGGCAGGACTAGCAGGACCATTATGGCTCCTCTGATGCATCAAGAGGGTAAAACCATTTGTGCAGATGGAGAGTGACTTCTTTGGGAAGGACAAAGAATATAAGCTCTGGTAACTGTACTCGACAACTTCACTCTTTCCCCTTCTACAGGGGTGATTTAGACAGGAGGGACAACTGGCAGATTTAAAGTAAGGCTTTTGGGAACTGATATGGAAAGTGCACTAATCTTCAGATTTAGGAGCCCACGCTTCCTGTGTAACTATGTATATATTTTATTTAGGATAGATACAGACATTTAGCAGTTGTTGTCTGCAAAGTTGTTAAGAGCTCAGAATTGTTTTGGAGAAACTGCTACATCTCTCTGCCAAAGACACTGCCTCAACACCTAAAGATTAGAAAGGACTTCATCAGTGTCTGGAGTCCAAAAGCACAGAGTGTTTTTATAGCCTACATTTTACCTAATTGGAGGCATGTTAATTGTTGAATTTTTCACTTATTTTTATTCCTTTTTCAAAACTTATTATCCAGTATTAAATTTCCTGAACCAGGGAACCATGGTGTTTATGTTAGAAGCTGTAGTTCTAGCTTATGTTGGATGGTTGAGCATAAATATTGTTGCAAATAGCAATGGACGTTTGCCATGTTCACGCTGTAGAAGTGCTGTAGAATCCAAATGTTGATGAAGAACAATCTTGATCATTGAAATTTCCTAGTCTGTAGGAACTAAAGTGCTTTCAATTTTTTCTGTTGCAGTTCTGTTTGAGATTTCAAGAATATTAAACACTGGCTTGGATATGGAGACGTTGTCTATTTGTGTGCGGCTGTGTGAGCAAGGGATAAACCCAGAAGCCTTATCTTCTGTTATCAAAGAGCTGCGTAAGGCCACAGAAGCTCTAAAGGTAATGCTCTAGTTTAAAAAGCTTATACATTTGTTTTTAAGAGTCAGATGCACATGGAACTTGCTATGCTTCAGCTTGTAGATTGTACTTTGATATGACTCATTTTTGAATCAAGGAAATAAGCTGTTCAATAGAGGAGGCAATGACTACAACTGTACATGAAATGGTACAAATGGCATGTTTTGTAGAAATAAAATATACTTATTTTTCTGAAGAAATAGGCCACAACCAAAACTCACAAAATTTTATTATAGTCACCATTTGTCCCCTTCCCTGCATAATATCACAAATAGATTTATCCTTTAACAAATATCACCCCATTTTTACAACCTCAGATCTAAGAGTATGCAGCAGTACTTGTAAATATGTACATGCAGCTTGTTAACATGATCTTAACATACTGCTTTTACTCCCTTATTGCTTTGAACCTTTCCAAAGAGCAGAAAGAGAGGATTTCATGATTTGTGTATATATAGGGCTTCTCATATATGTGTATTTCCCTGTTCAACTAGTAGATGGCAAAAAAAAAATCTCACTTGCATTTTAAAGGATTTTCATTCTTTATTCTCTACCTAAACATCACAGTCAAGATTTTTACTACTGCGTTTTATATTTGCCTATTTTTGAGAGTTGAAAGGGGAAACCTATATCTTGCTTCTATTCTGGAAGACTGCATACTTTATTTTCAACTTAACATTTTTCTATGCTCATGCACATTTTGTATTTGTGTCTAGGCTTAAATGTGTGCTTACATATGCATTTAACTATGTATATAAATAATTGAGGCTGTTTTACTTCTTCCATTGCTTTCACTGGTTTCCCATTCCTGTTCCTCTCCTTTGCCTGTTTGTCCCACAAGTGGTATGAAATCTGCCACTGTCATTCTTCAACAACTGTGCTTTGTTGACTGTAGTTATTCAATTATAAAAATACTAATATTCTTAATCAAATAATTGGTAGTGTGATTTATGCAGTTATGATTAGTGTCGTTCTTCTGAGTTTTGTGTCAATAACTAATCTATATGGATGAGGTAATAATTACCATAAATTATATGAAGTAAACTCCAAAGGTAACTATATTTATGCATTTGAGCCTTTCTTGAAAGTAGTAGGGTAAAATGTACAAGATAAAAGCTGCTCAGATACTGGATGTAGCACAAGTAAACAGCAGTGGCCCTTTTAGTAAAGGGTAATGGCAGTTGACAGCATTATTTTTTAGAAAATAGTAATGTTCATTAGAAAAAAATTCCTAAATAGATTTTTTTAGACCCCTAAGTTCTCTAGGTAATTAAAAAAGTTACAAGAAAAGATTAAATTTAATCTACTTGATGTGTCTTTTGGTGACTTGGGATAATTTTTTTTTATTCTAGGCTGCTGAAAATATGACAGGCTGACATGGGAGAAGATCTGCATGAGGATGCCAAGTTAAACTTACCATGAGCTCTGAAGATTGCCACTATTAAGAAAAATTGAAATAAGTGTATGTGAAGATTTCAGACTACTTCTGTAATACTTTTCAGAAGAATGGTGTATATAATAGCTTTGAAAAGTTTTTAAAAAGTTCACCAGTAATATTATTGGTATTTTTGTGAACTGATTTTGAACATAGTGCAATTGTTTTTCTTTGGCGTCCTGTACACTTAAAATCATGCCAGATACTGTACATTTGTTGAATTTACTAGTGTGTACCAACAAACCTTGTTAGAATGAGTGTAGTTCTGTTAATGCATCTTTAGAAGTGGTAGTATGTCATGGGTTTTATCTTTTGCTTTGGTGAAAAGCTACATGTGCAATTTTAGTGTTGCTTTATGGTCCAGATAGGAATGAAGCCCATAGTGACTTTATTTTAGAACAAGGGCAGTAACTTAAGTCTCAAGCTGAAAGTAATAAATAAAGCATTTTTTTAATGTAGGTCGTGAATTGTGCTTTTGATTTCAATTCCAATTACTGGGAAAATTTAACTTCGGTAACAAAAGTTCTTCAGCTATCCATGTAGCTATATACGTAAATTTAAATTCTAGATGACATGGAATGTTTCACAGAGAGCATTTGTCACACCTGTTCTGACTGAAAATATTAATATTAAAATATTGATGCTGTATTGTTACTGCAATACAATAGTCAGTGCATACATGAGAAGCATCCAATTTGGTTGATGCTTAAACAAGTCTTAAACAGCTGCTTGGTACAGGAATGTCTTCTCATTTAACACTGCAAACCTTCACTGATGCCAAAACAAGTATTAATGTCCAGTAAGTATCTCTGCACCCAGGAATTCTACTTTGTAAGGAGATGGTTTCTTGTGTGTTCTTCATCTGCTGCTGTGTAAGTTTTTGGGGGTTTTTTAGAGGCTTTTGATTTTTTTTTTTTGTTATGCTGTTTTCAAAGTGTAGCACTAACAAGACCTAAAGCAACCTGCAGGGTTAACAGGGCAAAGCACATTTGGAAATGAACCTGGAATCTTAGTTGAGCCAAAGTTATATTTGTGCAGAGATAAAAAGTTCTTTTTACTTGAAGAGTTTACATCATATACACTCTGGATCATAGCTCTACAAAAAGCAATAAAGGAAGCTAAATACTTCATATTGCTAACAAGGAAAATAGAAAAATATTTATATTGCACTGAATCACTTGCCTTTATTTCCAGTTAGCTTGGCCAAAACATCAGTCCGGGAGGATGCTAGGGAATTTTTAAGTGGTTTAATTTTGCACACTCATAGCAGCAATTTACAAAGGACTTTAAATGTTTGTAACCTGTATGAAACGATATCAACAATGAAATTTATCTTTGAAAATCTGAAAATTCAGTAAAATATCCTGAAAAGTCCAGGTCAGATCAGCACAAATGAGCAATTAGCTCTCTTAATTTTCTCTAGACTCAGTACTATATGTCAAAAATGAGAAAAGGTTGGGGAGCGTTCTTGCTGGTGTCAGGAGTCACTTCTCAGTTTATGAGATTTCCCTTGTGTAACTTAAACTCTGAAAATTTTCTGTATACTATAGCAAATGTACCCAAAATAATAATGAGGCTCAATTAGAATATATGTTTCTGCTGCTGCATTTCCTTTTCCTCTACAGCCAAATCTTTGGGTAATACAGGAAGTCTGATGACTTCCCTTGAATGTCACTCTATTGATTAGTTTAATGCATTTCCAGATTTTTTTCTAACTTGGTAGCTTGATTTTGGTTTGGGTTCAATGTCCTTGAAATGCTTAAAACCAGCTTGCAACTGCAATGACAATTTATACATAATTTATAAAATTATATATAATTCTTGAACTGTCCAGTAAATTGCATCTACCATTTTACCATTGGTAAGCTTTCTAGTAGACCATTTGTCCTGCAGAATTGCAGAAGAAGGGCATGTCTTTGACATTTAAAACCCCAGTTTGGTGTCTATAAAACTAAAAGTGCATTGCTTTCATTATTACATGGAACTAAATGGGAACATTGGTTACCTAATGGTAACCAATAAAGGGAGAACATGTTCTTTCTTAAAGTGGTATAAGAGAACTCCTGACTTCTTTAGGTTTGGGGTACCATCCATAACAAATACAAAAAGGTTTTTTTTTTCTTCCTCCTGGTGAGAAATAAAAAAGAAAATCTCTCAGTAGGAAGTTTCATACTGGAGATATTGGGACTTCAAGGTAAGTCTATCACTTTAATAGCATCCCCACTATGTGAACATGAGTGATGAGGCTTGGCAGTGATGACTGAGAAGTCTTGGCTGCATTTGTAACACACATCACCTTCTACTACATTTAACTAAGAAGCTGAGCAAACAGCACATGCTTTTCCTCTGTGCTCCTTACTTACGTGCTCTTGGAACTCTGGAGAAGATAAACATAGGAATATCTATACAGGTCCTGACAAAAGTTGTTTTTTCTAACACAATAGCTTCTTTTGTAGTCAAAGGCAGCTGCCTCAGGAAGGATAAGAACAATGCAAGCATGTTTGGTTGCTTTTCTTCTGTGTTCTCCTGGCTTCTAAATGTCTTCTATTCCAGGCTTTCCTGAACATCATATGGTTTGTCTATTTAATAATTTTCAATGCTATTTTTTCCAGTAGTTGTTTAGTTTCCTTTGGACTATATATGCTTCCTGAATAACAGCAGCCTTTATCACTTGATGTCTGTTGCATAAAGAATTGCTACTTCTTGTTCATTTTGAGCCTGATTTTCACTAGTTTAATGTCCTTTGCATTGTAAACTTTTATTACCATGCCATGTTTCTGCAGATATGTAAGTCACCTTTAAATTTTGTCTTCTAAACAGAAATGCTTTAGCATTTGAGTGACCAAAAGCGTGGAATAGCTTCTGTATTTACTCTCCTTTGAAACTTTTCTGGGTCTCATGTATTATTTTCTGAAAAGGGAACAAAAACTAGACACAACTTTAGCCATGCAGCTAAGTACTAATCTGCTTGATTACTTTCCTTATTCCTTTTCTAGTACTTCCTAATATTTGACTTGCTTTTCTAAGTTGATCTGAATGTTGAGCTGTTTTCATGGCATTATGTATGGTAACTGCAGGATCTTGCTCTTTAGTAGACTGATAAGCTCAGAGGTTATTTCATATAAATATATTCACATATTTCATATGTGGAAACTATGATTATTTATATCCATGTGTATAATCTGTTTGTGCTGAATTGCATCTGCCACTTTTTCCTAATCAATCTTCCATGTGTTTCTCCAGTCCATCGCAGTTTGCTAGTAGTCTTGCTACCATCACTAATTTTATCATTGGGAAATTTGTTGCTTTATTCCTTTTTCAAGGTTAATTATAAGCAAGTCATGCAGCATACAATGCATCAAAGACTGCAAAGGACAACTGGTGACCTGAGGCAGAAGCTGACCATTTATTTTCATTCCTTTTCAGTGATTGTGAATAAAGTGCATCATTCTTACACCAGCAACATGCAGCAACTCTCACCGTGAGAGTTTAAGCACAGTTATGGATCTAGCCCTGCAGACAGCATGGCATGCTTGGTAATTATCAGGATCCCCAATGTTCTTTCCCTCCTGCTGCTCTCTAGGTGAGCAAATAACTGGTTCAATCCTAGCTTTGCTTTTTGATTCAATCAACTAGTTCCTTCTGAGTTTAACTTGTGCACTGTTGCTGGTACACTTTACCAGGGACTGCTCCCAGCAGGCTGCTCGCAGAGCCTTCTCTTCTTTCCCAATACTTTGCACCTTCAAACATCCCATCTGCTTTTACATGCTCATAGTTCCGTGCTATAGAAACACTGCAGTCATTATTTTAATATACTGTAAATTAAAAGGCACAAAAAATGACAATAACCTAAGACTCAGCACTGACCCATGATGAAGTATGGCTGTAGACAACTTGCTTTAAAGAGCTCTAATGCTGAACTGAGGGGCTTTACATTACTGTGTGTGATGGGATTTTGGTAGCTTACTTTACTTTGAAGATTTAACTCTGAGACACAACTATTACTGTTGAATTCAAGTTTGAAAACAAGGTTTCAAAGAATGAAGGGTATGTCAAAGTAATTTCAACTTTTAAAGGGAGTGAGGGCAAGGACAGTGTTGCAGACCAGTCATCTCACATAGCAGCAAACATCCAACTTATAAATTTGGGATTGTATCAGCAAAGGATGTAAGATGAAGTCAAGTAACAAGAGACAGAATGAGAGGAAATGGCTATTACAGATTGGTTTTTTTACAGAAAATAGCTTCATCAAGTAGAAATAGTGAAGTAAAACCATAGTGCTGTCTATGTACTGCTTCCAGATCCACTGTTTATACTTCAAGAAGGCACGGGGATAATTTAAATGAAACCATAGAACTCTTTAGGGATGGGAGAGCAGGCCTGAAAAGGTCTCAAAGCACTCAGGGGATGTGCAGGTTCTCAGAGAAGTTGGGAGGAGACATGATGACCCTAGTTATGCCCTGAACATAAAGGAAGTTTGTGAGGAAGTTTTTTAACCTTACAGAGAAAACCAAATTCAGTAAGTGTTATTGGAGAAATTAAACCTTAAAAGTAAGGCACAGCTTCCTAGGAGTGAAAGTAGCTAAACTTTGACATGCCGTATTAGGGAAAGGACAACTGGCTACTGCTTGATGTTGTTAAAATGAAATTAAAAATAATTCCAAGAGACATGCTTTAATCCAGATTCTGGGGCGAAGTCTACAATACCTCCCTGCAGAGTGTCAGAGAGGCTGGCTGTAGCAGTTCCTTTTGACTGCAGAATCTGTGAAGGGCAGTGTAAAACAGCTCTAAGTAATGTGAAGAAAATTAGGAATATTTAGGATGACTATCAGGGATGTTTCTGTCAGTAAGATAAATGGAAGCCTGGTTTCCAAGATATTTAACTGTTCCCTGATCAAAAAAAACCTAAACACCACAACTATTAATTATCTGCACTGGAAATCTGGAATATATTGAGTCTAGGCACTTTTATTATCACTTTATAAATATTCTTATTTTTTCACCTCCAATTTTCACATCTATAAAGAGACTGGCTCATGAAAATGGATCTCTGAAAGAGCTCAGTGGTGTCATTATGTAGGTGAGTGGGAGTTTAATGCTCAAATTTAACTTTCAGTGAAGGAGATGGAAAATGAAGGAGTGAAGAAGATGATGCCAGGCTGTACTGTGGTTACCCAAGGAAGCATCAGGAGGAACTCTTAGGAAGAAAGGAGGCCTCAGGACAGTGAAGAGACTGATGGACATCCCAGCCTGAATTTAGTTTTGATTATTTTGGCCTTGAAGCTGGTAAGACAGTAAGGCTACCAACCCCTCCTGCATTGCTGCCTGTTGTAGCTGGTGAGGATGTGACTGGAAGGAGCTGAGTTATCAGCTCTCACTCCATCCCACTTTCCTGGGCTACTGGAAAAGCTCCTCATGTCATTTCATCTTGCATTCTTAGAAAGCTGCTTGGTACGCACCCTGGTTTTCCTCCCAAGCCAGTTTATAGGGGCATATGGTGTGAACAGGATTAATTATAATTTTTTGAGGGGGCAGCTAATAAAAGACAGAGAAATAGTCCCATTCCTGTGACCAGCAAACTTGTATTGAATTCAAAGCCTATAGTAAGCAGCAGGTAGTTATTTACTGTTTGTAATTCACATCTGTGAAAACCCCAGGATGTTAAATAATATGCACATAAATACTGAGACTTCATGGTACATAAGTGCTGCAAAATCAGTGTTAAGGAAAAATATTAAAATTTTGCTAATACAGTACTCTGGCATATATAAGATTCAGTGAGGGATTTAAAGAAGAATTGTACACTGGTCTTGCACATTTTGAAGTAAAGATAAAAAAACATCTGGACAATCATTTCCTAGGACATGTAAAGAGGAGCCTTACTATTTTCTTGGGCAAAATTCAGGATACACTTTCAGTTGTGTAAGATATTGGATATACTGACATGCAGACTGAAGAAAAACTCAGGCTCTTTTCAGAACAAGTACTTTTTTAATTAAAAAAGGAATGTTTTGTTTAGCTTCAGGTAAAATCTGTTACAGGTACAGGAACAACTAAAGGTACATGCACAGCTATTTATCTTTACGTGCCATAAACATTTCACTCATTGAAGACAGAAATATAACTCTGGTGCATACACAGACTGATAATCTGGCCTGCATTTTTAGCATGGTATTTCAGGCTATGCATTTCACTGGTAAGCATTATATCAGTAATGAAGCCATCAACCTTTGTCCATCAGTGGCTGACTGTCTGTTCTCGCCAGATAACTTCTCATCAGCTGTTCCTTTTTTAGACACATTGGGCCAGATTTGGCATTGACCCTGTGAAGTTTCATGAAAGTTAGTGAAAATAGCAATAGAGCACATAAATCAACAGGGAATATGGACTTTGTTCATCTTAACTGTGGCTGAATGGGAGAAATAAAAACATTATTTTGTTTGAGAAAATCCTTTCATTTTCATATGGGAGGACACTAGTTAAAATAGGTTTTGTTTTCCTTTATCTAAATACTTTAAAATAACAGTTATTAAAATAAAAAGGAAAATTATTTTACTAAAATTCCAAAGACCTCCTTCAGTATAGTTTTATAATTTCCTTTTCTATGTCTTGTGCTTCCATTTATCTTCGGAGAGCTAGGTTTTCTGACAACTACATCTGCCACAATTCATTATTTTCCTCTCTTCTCTCCCCTCAATTTTAATTCTCTCATTAGAGAGGGTCAGGCTCCAATGTTTTCCAATTTCTCAGCAGTCATTTCTACAATATTTCCTCAAGATAAGCAGGCACTATTCAATAATAGTTTTCTTGGAGACTGACTTTTCTGCTGGAAATGGTTTTGATAAAACTGTTTTGATGACTGGTCATCATATGTGCACAACTATCAGAGAAAGTGGAGTTGTGCAATACCCTGCAGGCTCAAATCTGCTCTGTGTCCTAGGGCACAAACATCTTTTTTTAGGTATCCCTAAAACAGTTCTATAATGTTTTATTGTGCAGTGTAGGTATCCAATGCATTGGTATATGTATGCCAGTGTTTGTAGAAAGATCACATAAATATCAGAGATAGCCTTCACTCTTCTAAAATACACCTTTTATTTCTGTTTTGCTATTGCTGTCTTGTGATGTGTCCAAGTCCCATTTGGCATCTGTTTTTAGTTTTAGCAAAAAATCTCTACGGAAAAAACACAGGCAGTGCTTTGCTGTAATTTCAACTTATTTGGCTTTATCTTTATTTGGCCCAACATCTGAGATGATCAGCAGACAGAACCTGATTTGTGTTACATACCTCGATATTCACAAAAAAGACTATTTTGTCTGTGTAACAATTAAAGTTTTCTGCTTAATAATTTTATTGAGAGGGTACTGTTATCATACATGGTCTTTGTGTTCATGTCAATAATTTTTTAAGCCTTTCCAATATTTGTAAAACAAGAAGTAGGAGAATAAATAGAAGTATTACTGGAAACAGCTGCCTATTCCACTAGATGGCAGGCAAACATTTGCAACCACTGCTGCAGCATTGTAAAATATCCCTCTATTAGTTTTGTATGGATTCTAATAAATAGTATTTTAGAATCAATTTCCAGTTTAATGAAGGACTGGTGCAATTTAACCTTTTGATTTATATTATAAACATTTTAAATAGAAGAAGGAAGAATAAAAGAAAGTGTGCTATTGATTGCATGACTTTGGCTCATAGAAGAGAGAATTGAGGTTTGAGAACTTAACATTTTGTATTTTTTGTATTTAAATTTTGCTAAGAAGGGATATAGTAGTAGTAAAATAGCCACAGAAGAGAGAGTTTTCAGCATGACAAATGGGTAGTGGCATCTTTTCCCTTTCATTCAGAGTAATATAATTTACACAAACTGTCTTACAGGCTGCACTGAAGGAAGTTCTGTCACCCACTGTAGTTTGTAGTCACTTTGGCTTTTCTCTTTTTTGCGTGTTTAAGTACTTTCTGGTGGTTACTCAGCAATCTGCAGTGTTTAACACAAGAAGGCACACTCAAGGTACATAGACTAGTGTAGGAAGATATACCTCCCCTGCTGAAAATATACCCATGGATGTACCCATAACATAGCAGCATCACGTTTAAAATAAACACCAAATAAACAGTCAATTTTATTAGATGTGGTAGGTTGCACAAGAGTTAAGACAACTCCTACCGCTTCCAGCAGTGAAAATAGAAAGAAAAAAGAAGCAGGATGAATAGTCCTAGCTGCCCTCTGGTGAGGAGGTCATTTCTGTCCACCAACTATGTTTCTGAATCTCTTTCTGCTCTTTGTTCTCCAAATGGTGAGGGGAATGGTGGAAGGATGGAGATTTCCTAAAGTAGGATATTTAAGAGGGTAGGATAGAGGTACCATATTAATCTTCAACCTCTCTCCATAGATGACAATCTTTCAGGAAAAACATGTAGCTCCCAGTATAATCAGATTAGTTTATCAGGGGTTAATGAGTGAAAAGAGAGCTGTTCCCATCTTGGTCCCTGTACTCCACACACCCACTAAGCCCTTTCCCAAATATTTAATGAAATTGCAATTTTATACTTTATGGTGGTGGTATTTTTGTAGAAAAACAAACCCCAGATTATTTCAACTATCCTTTAACCTCTGTTTTTCTCTGCAGTCAGTGGAGAGAGGGAAGCTCTCAGTGGAGAGGGGCAAAGAGAGCACTGAAGTTATTCTGAATTGCTCTCTAAAGGCAACTCTCTATTGACTGAAAAGGTAACCCAAGGAGACTGGTATCCTGAGGCTAAGATTAGTCTTTGCAAATATTCCCATTAGATCACCTACTCTCACTTCCTGTATTTCACAAGCCTTTGAATTTCACCCAACAACCTCTCTATTGAGTTCAATAATTTGTGTTTGGATAAAGCATATCCAACAAGACATTTATTCTTTAGCTGAAGACATTAATAGAGATAGTGTATCCACTGATTCCTTTGTTGGTTTGTTCCACAGTTAATCATCTCCTCTGTTAAACTTTGTGTGCCTTATTTCTTGTTTTAATTTATCTGGCTTGAGCTCAGTACACAGCTGCTTGTTATGCTTTTTCCTTCTTAACTAAAGAATCCTCTAGTGTGTGGGATTTTCTCCTGAGGGAGCTATTATAAGCAAGTCACCACTCTGTCTTCCTTTTGATAAATTGAAAGGATTTTTTCTTTCTGTAAAACATTTTTCTTTTACTTTCCAGTACTCATTCTGGTCTTCTTTGCAACCTGTGGGGTTTTCCCCTTCCCTTCAGCCTGATAGCAATCTCACCTGTGGTGTGTGGAGATAAGATTTGCTCTGATTTGATCTGATTTGCTCCAAGATCACACTCACAATTCCTTTTGCTTAATGCTTCCTCAGCAACCCCTTAAGTCCTTTCTGGAGTTAACTGTTTCACAGAAGTTGGTCATCCACATTTCAAGGATGGCCCAACTTGTTGCCACTTCCTTAGCTTTTCATATATCTGTATTAAAATGCCTTTTGTTCTAATTAGTCCACTTTACTGAACAGTTCAAACCCCTTTTTCTGTCTGCCTTCTCTTTACATTTACCAGCTTTTTTGTAAACTACAAATGATATAAGCCAAAATGTTGTCATTTAGTTCCAGTCTGTCCATGACAAAGCGTCAGCTCAGCCACAGAACCTTGTAGCACCCTGCAAAAATCACTTTGGTTGCTCTTGCTTGTGTGTGATCTTGAATTATGTAATATGGCCACAACGTGTGCTTGTTTATATGACCTTTCTTTATTAAAATCAAGTCTCAACATTGTATTTACTTTTTAATACTGATTTTTGGAAGATTCACCTGTTCCTGAAGCTCATGAAAGGAGATTTTATTGAGGCTGTGTAAACCATAAAAAAATTAAAAGGCTGTCATGTTTTCTAAAGTCAGAACTCCCATGAAAGTCCAAAAGCATGCAATTACAGATAGAGTAGTGACTTGATTATAAACCAAATTAATAATCCCATCAAAGAATGAAGTAAGTTTTATTTAACAAGACCTATTTTCTGCAAAACCATGTTGACCATCATTAATTACATTCATTCCTTCAATTTTGTATTAATTGAATCCCACATCAGCTTATTAGCTTTTCCATTAATTTTCCCTGGCTTTTTTGTGATGCTTACTGGTTTTAAGCTACCTGGGTCATCACAGTTTCCCTTTCAAAGAATGGTACAATGTAAGTGCTAATTCAAGAATTATCTAATTTCTCCAGAGTTTTAAATACAGAGCACTAGACTCAAGATCTTTTGTTTTTTGTTTTTTTTTTTTTCTTAATCCCACTATTTTCCTTAACTGTGCATAACTAGGTCCTTTGTAGCTCCAAACATGAGTACATTAATATGATGCATTATTTTAATATTTCTGAATTCTACAATTTTATATGTCTTGCTCTTTGAGCTGCTGTTTGTAAATACAGAAAGTGGATAGCACACTTCTCTAACCACAGACAGTGTCCAACATGGAAATTAATTTGTTTTTTACTGGTTAAAATGAAAATTAAGGCATTCCTGATTACTTTGGGTACCTTTTTGCTCCAAACTTGTGGCTGTTGCAAATGAGTCCTGTTTCAGGGCTGACTGTATGGGAGTCAGCAGATGGCACTGTTGCAAGTGTCTTGTTGATTCTTTTGTCTTAGAGGAGACTTAGTACAAATAGGCCTTGAAAGATAATACTGAGTTGTTATTTGTTTATTTTTCCCTTACAGTAGCCCAGACTAAATCTAACACAAGCTAAAGATTTTTTCACAGGCTTTGTGATAGTCCAAACGTTTTGCCTATGAACAAGCTAAACATAATACAGACTACAAACCTCACAAGTGGCTTAAGTGGTGGCCAAGACTATGACGTCCTTCAATTGTCCAAAATGTTTTTTTGTCCTTTGGAGAGTGAGAAGCTTGAGCAGCTCCTACACAGCCTAGCAACTTTTAAAGTGTCCCAAGCCACAAAAATGTGAGGGAAAACATTCTGTTATTTGCTTCTCTGAGTCAGACGGAATGGTAGGGGCATTTATAGTTTCATTATGAAAATAAAGCAGAAACAGGGTAGTGATAAATTCATTTAAATGTACTGCAGCTTCTGATGAAGTTCTGAAAAACTTCATAAGCCAATTTCAAATCTGACACCCAGAGAAGAGTAGCAAGACAGAGGACTGATAATGACAGTGGCAAAAAAATTATGAGGCTGTGTAATGGAGCTCATACATCTCTTATGCTCATGCTTATCAAATTATTAATTGTGGTAAATTCATGAAAACCAAAACTTCTAGGAATATATTGAATACCATTGCAGATATACATGCTACTTTGATGGGTATGGATTGCATATTTCCTATAAAATAATTTTCATCTGTTAGTAAAGCTCTGAATCCAGCTCACTTTTTTAGATCCTACTTATGCCTTGTATGCCTATTTTCTTCTCAGTACAAGGATAATACCTGGTTATATACATGTGACTGTATATGTACATGCTTAATCTTTAGTTTGCAATGTACATATTCAAAATGTTAAGCCTCATATTTGACACTTATTTAGCATCTGGTTAAACACTACTGAACTACTTGACACTGAATGTGCAATAATTTTCTCAATTAAACTACCTGATTGCATTCAGTAGAATAAGGATAACCAGTTTCATGGGGAATGTCCCCATAAAACACTTGTCCAGGTGCAACCTATCCCAGCTAAGCAAAAAGAAATTATACCCCTATTTATCAAAATATATAATCTTTGTTCTATATATATATACATATATATATGTATATATGTTTTAAAGTAGACTCACACCATGTCCAGCATGGGGGAGTACAATTTGATTTATTGACTCTCAGCAAATCCTTGTTCATACAAAGTGAAGCACAGGAACATCAGTATATACATTTAACCTAAGCTCTGTGTTTTAAAGCCATGCCCAAAACAAATGGCCTTTAAGCACCACAGAGTACCATTTCTCTCACTGGAACGTGGGAGGCCTAACCAGAGCTGCCAGTCTTGTACAAGTGTTTCCTTGAGGACAAACATTAAAGGTGGAATGTTAAACAAATATTTTAATCACTTCTATAAGGTTATTCATAGCCACTTCAATCCAGGTTCACTGGCATACCACACTCTTATTGTGACTTTCATTTTCTAAGAAGGCAGCCATGTTGCACACCAGTGATTTTGCTCTTTCCTTTAGTTGATGGTAATCTTTCTGCAAAGAAGTGAGAACTGTTATTAGAACACTGTGTTTAACCATATATGAAAAAGAAAATTCCTCTCAGGAGTATTTCAGGAGCTAACACCTTTTGCAGCCCTGTGCTGTGTGTAGTGGGGTCGCCCTCTCTCTTGCCAAGCACTGGCAGGAGTTTTCCAGCTCTGCTGGATGTATCTCAAATTAGCAGTTTAAGTACACTGATGATGCATTTATCTGAGCCTTCAGATAAAGGCACAAAGGTGTTCCACATACTGTGGGGATAAAAGACATATGTAAGTGCTTCAATGAATTCCTTGAGTTGTCTGTAGATAATTTTTTAATAATTTTTCCCTGTATCCCTTGCCAAAGACAATCATAGTCACCTTACTCTTTGTGTTCTTTAGTGGCCATTTACACACTATCCTCACTACACCTTTTATTCACTAATGTGTCTGCTGTTGCTGTATTGGAGATAATATTTTCTCAGGACACAGCTGAATTGTTAATCCATGCAGGACTTCTGTCACCTCCACGTGGATTATTGTAATTCCTCTCTGGTGTCTACCTGATTACAAAACTTCACAAGTTCTGTTTTACATAAAATGCTATGGCTGACATGCTTATTCATCTTAAAGCAAATTAGCATATCACTCTGGTCTTTTGATCCATGCTATGGCTGCCAGTCAGAGCAGTGCTTCCTTCCTACATGACCTGGAATGCATTGATGTGTGATGACGGATTCTGACCACAAGTATTAATGCAAGCACTATATTGTGCACTATAAACCACCTTTTTCTTTGCTTTATGTTGATGTGCTAACACTTCTACTAGTCATGCTTAAGAATAACTAATATATTCCTAGGTATTAGGAATGGGAATGGACTCCTCAGGCATTCTAGTTGAAATAATGTGTCCTCCAGCTGCAGAAAGTCATGTTGTTAAAGTCCTTTTCTAAATGAGGCTTTTACAGGACAAACAGGACTCCACTCTTTGCTGGTTTCACTTCCAGTATGGAATATGGAGCAGTTCAAGCCTGTGTTTGCATGACTTTGTAGGGAATAGCATGGTAAGGAAAGGAATTCACAAGCAGCTTTCCCCAGACTCTATCCAGGGTTTGGAAGTCTTTAGCAATACAAGAAATGAAGACTAGATGTCATTTTTCCTGACACATTTCCATGGGGAATAATACCACCAAAGCACAACACTGTTCTATTTTAGATCTAGGAACACAGTATGAATTTTGCTGTTGAGAACGTAATTTAAAAAGCTACAATTATTAGAAGTGCACCTATTTAAGAAAAGTTTATGACAAAGAACTAATGTCTCAGAGTGTTACTGTAATGTTTCATACCTATATAGTCCATGACAGCGCTCATCTTGTTTCTGCTTTGGGTTGCAATCCTGTATGGAATATATTTATTTTTCCTTTACAAGCTGCAATAGAATTCCCATGCACTTGAGTACTTTGTGGTGGAGACCTGCTTCCCACATGCTATAACCTGACTTTGCAGATATTTAGCTTGAAGATTCACCTTGTCTAACTTCACATTTGCCATAACGAGGTCTACTGCTGAGCTGCTTGCCTTAGGCATGTTGTTTGTTGATGGAGATGCAATTTTGGGGCACAGTCTGACTTGTTTTGTGGATAAATCAAATTATATTAATTTGCTAATTATCTAGATTAAATTAGACACAGCCTTTTATTATCAATCAGATGAATTTCATTCTTGTAGACAAAACTACCATTAGTCATATAGTATTTTAGCTGAGTGCAGTGCAACTGGTTGTATGAATAAATGTCTACATGCTGAGGGCCTTATACTACAAATATCTGGATGTTGTCTTATTTGAAGTCTCAGTAAATCACTTAATAACTAAAAGACACCAGGGGAAATTCAAAACTATTGTTATAATCTGACTGTTATTTAGTGCTTTCACCCTCCTTACTAGCAAGTTACACCTGTATTAGGCAAGCAAAAGAATAAAGCCTCAAAGAACTATATATATATATATATATATATATGTATGTATGTATGTATATGTACAGATGCTTAGACACAATGAAAGATATGTTACTTGTGTACATTCTGCTATGCATTTTTTATTCTAGTCTATAGATTGAAAAAACCTGCAGCACAGGGGAATGCAGTAACTTGGTGTACAACCTTGGTCACACTCTCCTTGTCTTACATGAATATGCACATGAATAATGAGACCCATTTTTTTGGCCTTCTCTAGTAACTGTACTGAAATCAAACAAAAGAGCTTCCTTGATTCCTTCTACTATAATGCTGCTCATTTCAGCAAAGTTAGGAACTTGCATGATACTAAAGCCAGCATTTTTATAGACATTTTAAATATACAGGCATTTAAAGTATATTTATTTGTAAAAACAAAAACCCAAATATTAGGAAAATAGTAAAATAAACTTGCTATTTAGTAAAATCCTTTCTGTTATTTTAGTTAGATTGTCCATGCCTCAGAAGTTGCTAATATGTAATATTTACTTTTAGATGTCTTTGTACTATAGCATAAACACTGTAGTGCACTGAAACATCTAATATTTAGCCAGTTTACCACAAATATTAAATCTTGATTTATTCATAGAGCTGCAATGAAATACAAACATGCATGCACACATATGTACCACCAATTACAAAAACAGATATACAAAGTGGAATATTCTAATGGGTTTGTCCTCTGTTTATTCTCAAAATTGTTTCCCTTAGGCTCCATTTCTGTTACTGTACCATCTCAAGTGTATTTGAATTTGAAAGTGTTCTCTAGTTTTGAATGTTAATGGATGTCATTGCACTATGGCTCTATAAGAAGCAAGAATATTACCATCAAATAAAAACACTGGAAGTTTTGAAGAAGATGTTTTTTAAGCCACAGCTCTGACAAAAATAAGGATGCTTTCATTTTTGCCCATGAAAACAAATTAATCTTGCTGTATAAATAAAGGAAATTTATTTATTTATATAGAAAATGTACTAAAGCTTGTTTAAGTGTGCAAAGTAAAGTAATCAGATTAAATTAATATTGATAAGAAATAATAATTCTTGTTATGTTAACACTGTGCACAAGGTCAAGACCTATTCTGGGTTCTCAGATAATTGAAAGAAAATTGTTCTGATGTTTCTTAAAATTTGACTTATGCTAGCAATGAATATTTAAAAAAATGAATACCTGACCAATAATCCATCCTGGGTGAAGATTCACCTAAACCTTGCAACAGAAATTGCCTTTTGGTTCAGCCTATTTATTTTAAAACTAGGACTCTCTTATTTGGGATTTCAGAAGAAAGCCATTTTTTATGGAGATTGCAGTGTAATAGATGAAATGGTAGCAGGATTTTTTTTCATAAGATTTGGCAGAAGGAAGATATCTGAGCTTATACCAAAACTATCAGCAATCTGTATGCTAAACTGTAAATCATGCTGCACATATTAAAAGCTCTCACATATACAAACAAAATGTGTCTAAAGTCATTATTTTTAGAAATTAGAGAATCTGGGACAATAGTAAGTCCTTAATTTGTTTTTACTTCTCTTTCAACCACTCTTCCCATATTAGCACTTTTTCTTTTCTTTTTCTTCTAAATGATATTGAACAAAAGTTATTTACCATGTTGCATTTCAAGAGCCTGGGGTCTGGGTATTTTAGCCCGTATTTTAATGAACACTTTTTATTCCCACAAACAGTCCTACTGGTGTCCATGAAATTATACATATTGGTATTGCACATTTAAGAGAAGATGTAAGAATTTTGCCTTTTGACCCCACAAATATGAAAAGTAAGCTGTAATGGAAACCAGCATAAATCATATTTTCTGGAAATTTTTTGTAAGTATGGCAGGGAAAAACCGGTAAGATTCAGTGTGGTGCTTACAGAGATGAGAGGACAACAACACAAAAACTTTGTATGCACCTTGGCATTCACATGTAGTGTATTGATGCTTGTATGCATAAAATATTTTGTTCTGGTTATTGTTTAGTAAAAGCTCAGGCAACCAATGGTTCAGTTAATCAGTATATTAAATAAGAAGTTACGTAAGTATGATTTTTCAGCTCTCTCTCTCTCCTTGATCTTTGAAGTGTGTCACTCTTTCATTTTGCCATTCAACAGTCTGACATGCAAAAGCTTTGTTCAGACAGTTTAATTTAATCACTGCCACTGGTTCAACAAGATGATAAAATCCCCTGTGCTGTACAACATCCAACATCCAGCTCACTGTTATCTGATACTGTTTGAAGCTCCTCTCATGAATGTGTGCTGATAACACAAGAACTCCAAACATGTCATAAACAATATATTAATACCCTTGATTGAATTCCATTAGAATAAGAACGAGATGAAGTTTAGGCCGTCCAAGAAGGCCAACGTAATAAAATGTAATTTGGACTAATCTTTCCAAAGAATGCCTCGTGTTTGAAGATGACAGTCTCCCATCAGAAGCAGAAGTAATTGCTTGTTGAATACACTGGGATCTCCTTTGAATTCTGGCCTTTGTACTTTGTGCACTTTCCAGGTGTCTCCTGCAGCAGACAATCCACCCTTTTGTTTCAGCAGGGAGATGGCAGGACTGCAAATAATAAAATAGGCAGTGTTTGTTTTAAGGAAGAGTGAGGGACCGGATGGAATTTCTAGGAGCTTAGGACTAGAAGTGGGGCTGTTTAAGGCAAAAACAAAGTAAAGGAGTTAATAGGTAATGTAATTAAATTAATCTGTTTCCTTAAATTGAATCAGGAAGAGGTAGGAAGGTATTTCAGCCAGTGCATACCTACAGATAGCAGAAAGCATAAAGGTTAACCTGTGTCTGGAGCAGATATTTGCACAACAGAGTAGCAACACTGAAGAACTTGTTTAGCCTGAGAACTCAACTGGTTTAAATTGGAATTTTCACAATATGTAATTTTTAAAATAGATATGTTTACATATAAAAAATTTTATTTGGTTTTGTTGACAAGGAAGAATTTCTTAGATTACTTCATAAGCAATAAACTAAAACAAATGACAGTACTCTGATTTTATAATAAATTTATTGTTTATTTGCAGCAATTCCTGCTTTTTATTAAAAAATTACCACACATTGACTATATCCTTTCTGGTCCAGAAAACCTATAAGGCAGAGATTTTTCTTAGAAGTTAAAAAAAAAACCAAGAAAAAACTCCACTCCAGCAGGCTCTGTCTAAAAAAGGAAACAGTTTGGCTTTGTTTGGCTCATTCTCATTTCAGTGCTGTTGAGTCACACCTGAATCTCTGTAACTGGGGAGCAAGGACAGCCCAAATACACAGTCATAGGAAAGTAAAAAAAAAATCTGGAGTTGTCACTGCAAAAGGGCAGCAAGTTAATCCATAGATTGGATCTGTGAACATTTCTACTGGACGCAAGAGTACTTTGCATTCTTCCAAATCCACCTCCACTCTGAAAAGATAAGTTGGTGGCGTTTCCCCATTCAGGCTTTATTTTTCTGCCATTTAGTGAGCTCTAAGCTCTGTTATGTGAACATCAAAATATCAGTTGAGACTGCTGAGATTACTCCTGTGAAAATATTTGCCCATACCTACAAAATTCAAAAGCATTGCAACACCTTGAAGCCCTGCTTTCTTTTAGCAGTTTGTACAGGTGGAGTAACTGAGCCTATTTTTTTCTCTCTCTCCCCCATAACCGAGGAGATGGAACATTGTCTTTGGCAGAAGAATAGTTTCACGTTTGCTCATTTTGTCTCAGTGAATACATGCAGTTCTTAGCACTACTGTGACAGCACTTTCACCATTTCCTAGTCTCTTTCTGAGAAGCTGCAAAGTACAGCTTCTTGAGGAATGGTAATAGCTGCAATTTTAATTTGGGTAATTTGAAATAAATACAGCTGGCATCGCAGACAGATAAACTCTGATTATGACAGAATTGTTTTCTGTGACATCTCAGCTTCTTTTAGGCTAGAATCTGCAAACACATATGCTTAATTTGAAATCTGTGAAATCAGCTGTACCTCACTGGAGCTGCTTGTATGTTTGGAGAAATCAAATGCTTGGAGAAGGCAAGTGTAGAGTGTTTGCTGGATTAAGACCTTCAGTGCAGTATTTTTTATGTTTGTGATATGCACAACATGCATCAAAAGCCATTAAAATATGTTTCAGGAAAGAATTCTCAAGATTGATTGTTTCTTCAAAAATGACTCAAAAAATCAATCAGAACTGTTTTAGAAATATGCCTACTATGCACCAAGATCTAGTTTGTTTGTTTTTTTAACAACATTTATCAATCCATTAAAGAGGAGACAAGTAAACAAAAATGAATTGTCATTTGTGCTATTTTATTAGTGTCACATGAGATTACAGCATATTATTGACTTCAAGAATATTTTACCCAGGGAGACTTGTTTTAACATGCACAAATCAGGATCAATACTAGATATGCGTTAATTTTCATAAAAAGTTACAAGGCAATATTTTTTGTTTACAAATCCCCTGATTATACTTATAGTCTATGAAAAAAATCATCATTGCGACCTTGCTAAGATTTAATTACTAAAAAATGGATTATTATTTGCATTGTTTCTTACTTTCCCAGGTGCATTATTTAGTGACCAAGTGTAATTTCTGTGCTCACCCAGTTATAGAGTGAAGTTAGATCGCCTGCACAATTTTTTGCTGACTTTGCTGCCTTAGCTTGCTTTATCAATTCCTTTTTTCCCCCTTTTTTCATTAGAGATCACATATAGTTTAAGAGCTGTAATCTGAAACCTTACAGCTCTAGTGGATACTTAAAAGACTCATTGATGCACTTTGAAACCTAGTCAATTGAACAGCATTAGCAACAGCAGCATCTAGCCATTAGGCTATTAGGATCATTTGCCGAGGCACTAAAATTAAATATAGGGACACTAGCAATTCCCCAATTATATTGTGTTAGTATAATGGCAGTGAAAAGGATATTATTTTAGTCAGCTCAGTGCCACTATTGCAAGAATCAAGATGCTTTCCATTTTGTGGATGTAGATATGTATTGGCTAGGAGACTTTGACATTAATTTAATTCCCTCTGCAGGCAGAATAGATCAACACCATGGACGAGATTCAAAGCCTACCAGCCAAGGGCAGCTTTTCACAGGCTCCATATTTAATAATATATTTGCAGGGTTCTTTAAAGCATTTAAAATGATATGTGTAAGTTAAAATATCACCTAGAAAAATATCCATATTGAGGAAGCACAGTGAATGTTACACAGTCCGGGCAAAGAAATTATTGGTATCTGTTAGCTGGCTCCCACATCTGTGACCCTCCTGGTCCAGCCTCCCACATGAAGCATATGTCTTTGCAGATCCCAGGAGAGAGTGCTTTCAGGGAAAAGAAAGAATCTGTCCCAGAATCATAAAAAACAAAGATAAAGGAAGTCCTGGTGTAGGGCTAGGAGTCAGCTATAAATGTGTTTCTTCTGTTTTGAGTTGTGTGCAATCCTCTATTGCAGTAAGAGAGAATGAAACTCTTAAAAGTACAGTCAGTATGAGTTAGATTTCTTTTCATTGTAGAGGAAAACCAGGCTGTACTAGATTAAGTGGTGCTAATAGCAATATAAGAATGACTTTATCACACTCAAACAGAATTCCCATTAGCCCAGTCCCAACAGAGACAACAGCAAGTGCCTAGAAATGTACATGCAATGAAACACGCCCAGCACACCTTTCCCCAGCTCTTCCTGAGCTAAGAAACAGTGCTAGCTTAAACTTTCTTTCAGAAAAAAATAGAAGAGCTTGTCTTGGGTCAAGCAATCACAGCTTGATTCAAACTGAATTTAATGGAAAGAAAAGCTGAAGTATATCTATAGCTGGGTATCTTAATAATACTAAAAAAAAATAAATTAATAAATACTTTCAAGTAAGGTACCTGCACATGGATTTATCTAGTCAAATCTACAGGAGACTTAACATTTCCTCCAGTTAAAAATATATAAATTAAGTTCCTATGCAAAGAAAGTGAGGAGACTAGAAAAACAACCCAATGTAACAGAAAAGATTATATATCTTGAAAAGAATTTTATGGGCAAGCAGAAAATGTAAATGAGAGATAAAAAAATTTTCCAGGAAAGAAACACAGAATGAAAGTGAATTCTGAAACCATGGCAGTCAGTAGCAAGTACCTACACTTGGTATAGCAGAAAATTGTACTTAACAATTCTTGTTATTCCTTCTAGCTCTGCTTTCCTTACTAGTGCTGTTATTTCTACTTTAATGCTGCTTCTCTCTTGCTCTGCTTTACATCCATGTGGCAGTTCTGTGTTTATTTTCAGCATTCATCCAGTTTAGGTACCTTCGCTGAATTTTGGCAAGGAGTTGACTCGCTTTTTCCTATCAAAAAAAATTCTTTGATATCATGTATTTCTTCACCTTTTCACTCTTCCTCCTATCCCTTATCACTACCTTAATTCAATAGCTCAAGAAAATGTCTTCAATATTTTTAACTGTAATGAACAATTATTTTGATTCTGATATTTTGGATTTTTTTGAGGAAAAATGTCTTGTCACTTTTGTAGAAACACTTGCCCAAGAGATGATGCTTGTCTAGGTGCTATTTTCATTTCTAACCTTCCCTTCCTCAAAATACTTGAGAAAATATCTTTTCTAACCTCAGAAGTCGTGTATTAGACAACACTGAGAACAAAGAAAAGGGAAGGCTTGATTAGGGGTTTGTTCTGACTAAATATATGATTTACAGAGAGAAGCTCCAAAAGGGTGTTTGGAGTGGGGAAGCCCTGAAAAGAGAGTCAGGGGAAAAGGGAGACCTGAGACTGTAAGATGACCCACTGTAAGAAAATCACCCCCTTCCCCAGTACACCTCCACTTGAAACTGGGCACTGGAACTTTTATCTGAGCCCTGATAGGAAAAAAAGACCTCCTAAAAAAAATTTCCAGATTTTGATTTTGGTTCTTTCAGCATATTTTTGTCACTTTTTGTGACATATCATGAAAAAGAACTATTTTAAATACTGGATTGCTTTTACACATATTTGAGAGTAAGACCTTACTTCGAATTTGTATTTACATTACATTACAGCTTAACACAACTTAGTACTTTAATCTGTCCTGAGACTGAATGGAAATGGTGGGTGGGGAAGTTATAAGGAAAGTGAAAATGCCATCCTGCTGCAGTGTGGATAAGTGGTATGCTTTCTCTTGTTCGAAAATTTACAACAGCTCTGAGATTTTGTGAGGTATGTAATCAACCTGTGGAGCAAGGAAGCTATAGAAATGTCTGGATCAATGTTTCTGAGTTTAGTGAGGGGTTTTGGAAAAAGAACATGGAGCTTTTCTGTCAGGAAAGAAATACTGCTCTTGTAGCAGACAGCTTTTCCTGGCACTTTACAGCTTTATTTTTCTTTTCTTTTCCTTCACACTGTAAAGGTAATATGTCTTCCAACAAATGCAACTCAAACATTCTCTAGATGAAATCTATATAAAACACCTTAAAAAAGTAAAATGAAAACAAAGTTGATGCTAGTGTTGATGTACAATATACAAGTTTTTTTTCTGTCTACCCTTAATATGCTTGTTAAATCTTCAAGAGCAACCAATGCAAACCCTGAAATTTTGAAATTAGTTTTGAATAGATCAATGTAACAGCATTTAATTTTTCTTCATCAGCAGCTGAATCACACTGCTCATAACTTTTGCTGGACAGAGTGCTCATGAACTAGATTCTTGCTTCACAATCATGCACTATTAACTTTTGCTGTAAATGTTTTTGCCACTTGGTAATTGGATTTAAAAAGAAAAAAGAAAGCCAGAAAACTTTTATTGAGGTTTTTGAACCCTTTAGAGAACAGTGAGGTTCCTCTTCAATAATTTATGATATGGCATACTCTGAAATTTGTTAAGTGTGCATACTACAGCTATAATAATTTTGTAATGAAATACAAAGCAAGCATGAACAAGAATCTACAGCAAATATTTTGATTCCATCAAGCCCCAAAGTCAATTGGTACTTAGTCCCAGCCAATCATTTCATCTACAGATATTACATTTGCACCAGCTAGCAAGCTAAAGACTCTCTTCACCTGCAGCTTTTGACTGTACTCGTACAAGTAACTTAAACAGGTTTGGGGCCTTAACCACAGTCCAGAATCCTCCATCTTGTCCAAATCAGTTGTGGAAAATAAGGAGCCACAACAGCTTGGGCTCTTATGTGTATCTTTAATGATAGCTGGGCAGAATTCTGCATGAGCTGAGGGCTCTTCTCAGTAAGAAGTAGAGAGAGGGCTATTGTGTTTGGAGATAAAGAAATTTTAGTTGTATTGATGCAAACAGTAGGGAATAATTGCAAGACACAGCACTTGCATGGCACAGTCGGCTGCTGCAGTGTTCTCTCGACTGACTGCTGTCAGTGACTCAAAGCCTGAGATCCAAAATATAAATCTACACTGACTTAGTCATCCTGGCTGCTTTTGTCGAGAGAAATAGGCATTTCTAATGGTGTAAGATGCTTATTACAAGATGGGGTTAGTCACATCCTTTTTCTTTCTGTTGACTGTATAGAAAACTTGCTCAGATAACTTGCTCAGATAAACCTGTTGAAGCAGGCAGCTGCAAATGTCCAGGTCAAAGAAAACCTAGATTAAATCATTCTTAGGTCTCCCTAAATCTTTGGGGCAATGGAGCTGATCTGCTTTTCAGGAAAATGGGATTATCCAAGGTGCAGAGCTGGGTTCTAGGAGAGCAAGAAGGCTGCAGTTCCTTCCCCCACAAGTAGTCCCTGATGTGGTCTGTGTACCGCGGTCACTTGGTGTGCTGGGGAAGCCCTCCAGCTGCACCACGGCTACGTTTGGCTGAGAACATATTGTCTTCTAGAGACAGATCCCCCACAGAAGGGCCCAGAGAATGTGTGACACTACTCCTTTGGAGAGTCCTTGAAATCTGCTGAGCTGGGAGAGTGGTCCATGTGTGAATATTTGGGTTTCTTTAGCTTTTAGAAGGTGTAAGAACCTGTTCCTCCACTGCTCCCAGCAGCATGATCTTCTTCACCCCTATGCAAATAATGCACTAACAACTGTCTTTGTCTCTATTTGAGTATATATCAGGGCTGGTTCTGTATTCAGTCAATTAAATCATGTGCCCAATTGTTGTAGCACACTATTAAATATTAAGAGAAAGGGAAATTAAGTAACACTTCACCCTTCTTAACAATTTATAAGCCCACCTAACCTAAATGACAAATTTGAGTAGGAAGTGTTGTGTTAGGCAGATTTAATGCAGTGCAGGATTTACACTTGGCTGCTGCTATAGCAAGTTAGTGCTAACCAGACGTGGGCAGGGTGGGGCAGATTATGTGAACCCTTCATGGCCAGGAGAAACTCATCTAGAGAGAAAGCTAAGGCAGTTCCAGCCTGATTCTTTTTAATGTCACAGTTCATTTGCAGAACCATAACTGGAATCAAGAATTAAAAAGCCTTGTATAAAAGTCAGTAACATTAAACCTTTAAGACTCATGTTTCATGTGTCATAAAAAGTCTATGAAAGGATTTTATATTCTGTACAGTGTTTTAGCACTTTCAATCATTTTTTTTCCAACATAACTTTTGTGAACACTTTTATAGCCTCTAAATGAAAAACTAAACTATGTGTCATTCAAAAAAAGGTTTTATGGATCACAGAATTTAATATAAGTTCTGCACCATAACAAGGAACTGATAAACCTGTATTAGAATTAATTTAAAATGTAGGAAACAGTTTTAGAAGATTGTGCATCACACATTGTGGTAAACAACACTAGTAAGTAAAAATGCATTGTATAGACACACTCTTTGAGAGTGAACTGCCTTAAGAGATGTCTGAAAATAAATGGTTTAAGTGATTAAAAATTATGTTTATGTCATGTATATTTCATTTACATGAAAATCTAAAATTTTCATGTAAATGAAGATATTTTACATAATGGAATAAACTCTAAAAAAAATCAAATTCACACAACAATAAAATTCTAGTTTAAACTCTGTCCAATAATATACAGTATGATATAAGGTCTAATCTTTCTCCAGGGAAAAGACTGTTACTCCCCAGTGTCATTAACATTTATGAATTAAGGCTTCTTTATGAAATGGCAAAATTAAAATTATATTCTTCAGGTGCTAATCCTGTAATATACATCTGTTTTACACTAATGAGGAAATATCTTATTTCTTTAATACATGATGGTTATGTGCTGGTATCAAAGGAAGAATGTATCTTACGAAATATGTATAAAAGTAACAATTTGCACATTTTATCCCCTGTAAAATGCTGTGCAGGTTTAAGCAGTAATTTTCCAAAGACTTTTGCAAGGTAGGTAAGTATAATCTGCTAAGTATAAAGACTGAAATCTCATTGATTATTCCCTGTTTCTCCTGCTGTTTTTGTTCAGGTCTCTTCCTGATGCAAGAGGGCCAAAAGGAACCTCCATTCTACACTTGCTGTTCAGAGGGGCTTTCTCTTCTGGGACTATTTTTCTGCCATTGACCATGCCTATAACTCCATAGAACCAGAGAAATAATGTGAACTATAACAATACATTGTGAATGGCAACAAAGAAATGCATAAATATAGCACCACGTTCATTCCTCCTAGGTTTAGTTGTTAAGGAGCTTCTTGTCGGGGCTTCATTTTATGGTTTATTCACCTCTGGTTTATTCATAGAGGTTTAATTAAACCTCTATGGTTTATTCAGCTCTGCTTATTCACCACTCCTGCCTGGCATTCAGGGTTCTAGAT
Source organism: Passer montanus (assembly GCF_014805655.1). Classification (NCBI taxonomy): domain Eukaryota; kingdom Metazoa; phylum Chordata; class Aves; order Passeriformes; family Passeridae; genus Passer; species Passer montanus. Next base: position 4,496,416 of record NW_024367708.1, on the reverse strand, counting down.
GTTCCCAGCACCAGACAATCTCTCTGGAGGCCATTATTTATAAGTGGTGGACAGTTTGATTTTGGCTAAGTAGGTCTTATCAAAGAGAAACAGCAAGTGTGGGAGCACCTCACAGCTCTCTTATCTAAACGTCTAGGCCTGCATTGCAGACATCTGTTCAGGAGCTGGGTGTTTAAGCACACAGGGCATCCAGCTGCACCAGTCATGCTCCGTCCATACATGCCCAGCACTGTGTCAGCTGGGACCTGGGAGGCAGCAGTATGGGGTTCACTGGAATCCTTCAGAGTGACTCAGGCGGTACCAGAAGCTGCCACACACACAAAGAAATCAAGGCCCAGATCCTTCTGTTGGCTATAACCAAAACTTGGACATGAAACTCTCAAGTAGCTACTGTATGGGATGTGGCTAAACCTACTCACCTACTCACTCACCACTAGGTGAGTGAATGTGAAGCAGAATCTCAGTCCTACCCTATGTCTGTGGAAGAAAGAGCAGCCATACAAGGAGGAGCATACTGGAAGAGCAGGATCCAGTGCCATATTGTTAGACCTGCATGATGGGGAACATAGTACAAGAACAAACCATTTCTTGACTTGGACAGAAGTTCCCTTTAAGTGTCAAATTAATTGTCAAAATTTTATCAGTGGCATTACTTATGGTTGGACACATCTTTTCTTGTGCTGACGTGATCCTGAGTTTCCTTTTGCTATCTTTGAGAAGGTCAAGGGACATGTAATATTTTTTATTATTTCTGTAAAGTACAGTTTGGTGATTTGGCCTCTCACATAGGTTGTAAGCAGTTCGCTGTCCTCACATTTCAAAGACAGGAAGAGTAGGCACAAACTGAGCCAGAGAAGAAAGCAGTGAGTATGTGTACTGCTTGTCCTTGGCTTTGCTCCTACCTGTGCAGACTCTGAAGAAGCAGTAAATTGGCTCACATATTATCTTTGTCAAAGTTTATCAGAGAGCTACATACTTTTTTGTATGTTTGCCCTATCCTTTTAACACTCTGGTGTGCCCAAGAAATCTTGAGTACAGTCATCACAGAAATCTTGAGTACAGTATGCAAAAATGTGTGTATGTCACATTTTTGTCTATCTCTCCTTCCATTGGCATCACTATTGCCAGGAGATATTCTGCTAAGAAAATGCCTATTGAACTTAACTGCTCAGTACCTCTTATATTAAACATTTAAGGATGTGCTTAAATTGAAACATATGTCCATGATTTTCCTGTTCAACGAGGTATTTAAATATGTTTAACTTTTGGGCCTAAAGAGTGCTCTTATAGGCTTTACTGAATTTGTGACAAAATAAACTGGTTTTTAAGTTAAAAACAAAACTCATCTTTTGTTACCTCTACATAAACAGCAATAATTTTAATTTGCAATGTATCTGCCTTTTGATAGCTAATTTTAATTCACAGGCATTTCATTAGATGCTAGTTGCCTGTAAAAGAACAGCCTTGTGGCTTTATGAATCTTTTAGGGAATTTAAGCAACAGGCTTGTTGACAATGTGCTACTTCCTTGAAAAGTCAGCCTTGTAACTTGTATAACTATGCCTAACCTTAGCAATACTTTTAAAATTACTTGTACACACATCACCTTCCCTACATGTTTTGACAAATGACACATTTCCTTTGGTGCTTCTTTGTGGGTAACAGCGTGTGAGGATATGGTACTGGCAAAATTTATTACAGTTATTTTGTAGTTGATATTAAAGAACATGATGTATTATATCAGGTGTCTGACCTTTAAAGATGTTAGGACCCAATTCATTACAACATAAAATTTACATATTATTCAACATTCTACTGTCCTTTTATGAAGAAGTCATGATGCATACGTACATGAGATTTAGGGCAGACAACTATCCCTGCACATTGAAGACTAGAGATTGAAGACAATGTGAAATAAAAAATATTGCAGTTTGGAAAAGATTCACTTTTTTAATCCACGAAATGGATGACTCTGGCTGCATCTTTTTGAACAATGTCTCAGAAAAAATAAATGGAGCACACAGAGACAATGCTGTATTGGATATTAGCCGTATTCCTGTGTCTTTTGTAAATCCTGACAAGACCTACCTGTCTCTGTTCCTGCGTTTGATGAAGTTTTGCACTGATATGATATATGAAGACTCAGGCTGGGGATTTCATCAGTGAGAAATTGATGAGTTTTTCTGTGCATTGTGTTTGCACATACTCACATGAAACCCACTCTGAACACTGTACCAGGATTCCAACCTTTTTTTTCCCCTCTGTTTAATTATTGTTTTGGGGGTACGAACATGCATTCTTTGCCGCAGCAGGTAGCAGCAGCTGCAGTCTACCACTTTCTATAAGTGATACACCTCAGGTATGCAGCTGATACTGTGCACCTGGCTGTTGTGCAGTCAGTTGTGGATATCTAGAGAAGAACGAGGTGTTCACACCAGCAGCATTTGTGCCACTGCTCCAAGACTTTGCTGCTGGAGAGCACCCTATCATTTCATACCAGTAAAAGTACAAGGCAATACATAGGGCTGGCTAAGACGCTTGATACAGCAACTGTAAATTGTCTGAGCTTCAAAATCTGTGTAGAGGACTGGTAAAGACAAAGAAGCAGCACACATTGACTTTTGTTTGAAGCTGGATAGCTCTTTCATTCCAAACATTAGCTGTAACCTCTTACAAAGGCTGTGCTGGCTTCTCTACTGATTTGCAGGACTTTGTTGGCATTCTATGGAATCTTGACGTAGCCTTTTCCAAAACACCAGAATTTACAGATTTCACACAGTGTTGTGTCTAGATCATAGGCTTCACATGATTTTCACTTGGAGAATAGTGGATCAAGACTGGATCATTTTGCTTTTTGCTGTTCTAGGAGTCAGACTCCAGGGGTAAGACCCAGATACTTAGATTTAGGTAGGGAAAGTTACTTTCTGAGGGTCTTTAAAACCATCTATTTATCTCCAGTAGTTAGAGAACATAGTCACTTATGATATAATTGATTTGCTAGAACCCCAAAAATTTGGTTTCAAGCTCAGTTACCCTGTTTTATCTGATCACATAGCCTTTAGCAAAGCTTTGAATTTGAACTGATTCTCTATGGATTGAAAATTCCACCCGCTGTTAGGATACGGAACATGGGCTTTTTACTGTTATCACAAAATGTGATAATACAGGCAGTATTGTGCATAAGAAATGAAAAAGAGGACCGAGACAAGGGCATGTCCTGCCTGAGTTAAGCAGGGTTTTACTTGCAAAACCAATTTTTCAAAAATGTGACTAAACTACCTTCAAAAGCTGTATAGACTGATGTAAGGTTGGGTAATTAAGGCTGGAAATAATTATGGTTTAATTTACCCTGACTAGAGTATGCATTGTGCGACTATTCTTATTTATATGCTCCACCTGCATAAATTTTGCTGTATTTATTTTAAAAAGTGAACCTGAGCACTGGGCGTTTATCAGATTTTTGTGAAGAATTATGCTGTCTACTTATTTTCTCACAGATAATAAAGTAATGCTGGGAAGAATTTATTTTACCATAAGTTAGTCTTCTAGATGTTGGGTGCTAATTATTAGTCTGGAATCTAGCCAGTGGGTAAGGATGTACACCTACTCTGCTGTCCAATTCATGCCTACAGAGGTTTAGTGGTTCAGACAATCTCCCTTTTGTCAAGAGAGAGGCATGATGACCAGCTTGGGGCTAACTTCTAGGTGGCTCAGATTTGATGAAATAATCCCATGCGTAGTGGCCAACATAAGAGATTGCAAAAAAAAGGAGAGAAGGTGTCATGGTTAAGGGAGCTGAATGCAACCGTAGGGAATTTTATTCTATCTGTACATCTGTCAGGGAATTCCTGTGGGATGCTTGGCAAGTCACTGAACAGGTGGTCAATAATTGTGTGTTTCTTGTGTTATGGGTGTCTGGAGTCTGATTTACAGAAGCAATAAGCATTCGAAACTGAAATTGAAGTAAATTGTAATTTTATTGTAGAATGCTACATGCTCATAAATACTTGGTTGTGTTTTTCTTAAACTGAACGTTGCAAACTGGTGAATACTTTGGGACCCAAATTCTTTGTACCCTTATTCCCAACTGTAAAATGGGAATAATGACACTCATCTCCCAGAGGTGTTAGGAAAGTTTTACAAAGGAACCCTTGGGGAAACAAATAATTCTGTTTTCAGAGCAAGATTTGAATTGTGTGCAGCAAGACCCTGGTTCATATGTTGAACAGCGAGGAGGCAACAATATTGAAAACCTGTTTGTTAACTAAGCATTTGCCTTAACATGAATTAAATCGAGCAAGGGAAAAAGATACAATATGACGATGTCAATTTAAGAGTTCTTAAAATGCTGGTGAGGGAACAAATTAAAGTTCTCAGAGGTAATCTTAATTTTGATGTTTCACAGTTTTTGACTGACAGAATCCTGTGAAGTTCTTTTACCACATTTTGGTTTATGTCTAAGACAATAAATGGAAAAAAATCCCACCCAGAACTGTCACTTTATGTCATATGAAGAGCCATCGGCAGCGCTTTCTGGATGGTGGACATCAATCACAAAAACATTAGCCACTTGAGTTAATGGGTAGGCATACCAGATTACTGTGTTTGTCTTGTTAGCGCAGCAGGTTCATCCTCTTCACTGAATGCATCATGAGTTATGCAGGGCATACAAATAAAGAGAGTTTCACAGTGCAGTTGCCATGTGTGGACAATGTGGTGTTTTTCATAGACACTGGCTCTTATCAGACCTAGGAGTTTTGGGTTTCCTGCCATTCTCTGGGAGAACAGCACTTCTGGGCACAAACTATGCATGGCTTCACACTTTGGACTTAGGTCACCCACTTCCTCCAAGTTGCACTTTTCTACAAAATTTTAACACCAGCTCTCCATTTTCTCCACAAATCATGCTCAGTCTCTTTCCCTCAGGGTTCTCAACAACAGATGCATAAACCTCATTTTTCCACCATACAGCTTCTTGTCCAAACTCTTCTCTCAAATGCCTGCCCATCATCCCTATCCTGAGATTTATTCAGTCCCACTGCAAATACTTTTCCACATAGTCCGTATCTCCATGTTTTGTTTCCTTTTCCAACACGCTTACTTCCACAGGCATAGCTGCAGTGTAGATACCTACATTTAGATAATCTGAATTTCAGTTCCAGTTGCAAGAAAAGCCATTTGCAGTTGTGATGGGTCATGCCTGACATGGATAGAGTATCTCAGGAATTAATCTGGTAAATCTTAGTCACTTATAAGCACATTTTACATAGTTTCAGAGGTTTGAAATACACTCAAATTACTGAGTGAAAATCCCCACTCCAATGGTAAATTGGACTTTAATTGCTCTGTAAATTCTCCCAGAAATGTCTGGTTGGGAGTGTGCTTGAAAGAGTCCTCCCTTCACCCCCCCTCAAGACTGCTGTACCATGTCCCTGCAGGCTGTGTCTTACAGTCCCAAACAGCAGCCTCAGTCTGCAAGAGATAAGTTTTATATAGCTCCCCTACCCAGTGCAGAAATGCATTTCTTACATTCTTTGAGAGCTGTCATGTCCCAAAGACATGGGAGAGTTTCCTTACAGTCTCCAGAGCTGTGCTGCTGTAATGTGGAAGATGTGAGCTGAAAGGTGAGGGATGAAACACAGCAAGGGTAAGAAGAAGATGCTTGGCACCAAAATTTTCATCCTAAAAATTCTTGCAAGCAAAACAGTGTCTTGATTGGAGAAGTTCTGGGTAGCCTTCTTAACAGATTGTACTGCCATGCCATCTACAGAGTCCTCATCTCCTCTGTGCTCATTGAATGGTTTCAAAATTGTTTCAGATCCTTCAGTGAAAGATGTCACATAGGCTTTATGCAAATAACCAATATCTTCATTAAAAATATGAATGTTATCCCTAAGAAAACGACCCCAAACACCAAAGACATGCCCTCTACACTTCTGCTGTTTTTGCTACTAGAGCATTCAACACACCTTTTTTCCCCCAGCTATTAAGTTTGAGAAAAATAAAGTGAGCACCTAAGCAACAAGAAAATTAAATGAATAAACATTTGAACACAGGAAAATACAATCTAAAATAACAGGTTTTATTGAAATAATATAAACCGATAATAAAGCTCACACTACAAGCCAGCAAGACATCTTAATAGAACACACAAGTACTACAGAAAATCTACTGATATTACAAGACATTATTTTCTGTAACCAGGGGAATAAATTGTCACATAGAACCCATTTCAGATTTTGATGCATTAGCTATGGTGTGAGGACAGTGTATGAGCAGGCATTTTATAGATGAAATGTCCATTTATGTCCTATTACAGGCTCTCATGATCCAAAGAACTTTGCTTTTAAGACCCATGCACAACTTGCAGTTCAGTAACCTTCATCTGAGCCAGCAAGGTGTTTCTCAGCACGGTAGCCATGTTGTGAGCACAAAGACTGCTTCAACTCTATTCCTAGAAAATGTTGGCCATTATTCTGATTTCACTTCTGTCAGATTAGCACTGGCATAACTGTGCTATTCCAGAGCATTGGCTCTAACTCAATAGTGACAGAAAGGAAATCATGCCCATGAAACCAAGGGAAAATGAGTGAAACTGCAATGAAAAATAAATGGGAGAAAGGGGTGTTTTTTTCTTCAGAAGAGGATTGAAGAAATTACATGTGTACACCTAATTCAGCCACTGACTACACTTGCCTTGGACAGAGATGTGGAAATTTGTGTCCTTTTGTAAGTAAAATATTTCTTGTCATCTTAGCACTCCATCAGATTAGGATACCAAATGGATTTCCATGGATATCCTTTGAATTGTATTCTCACCAGCCACCTGGTCACCTGTGTTGCCACCAAGAGGATCTCTCCCCTTGATCAAGTTAAATTTCTTTGGTGCCTGCCCTGCAATCTGGGTCCTAGTGTCAGTGGAAGTTTCTTGCTGCCATGGGCTTAATCACAGGAACTGGCCTGGACAAACATGCACAAAACTCACAAAGCTTTACAAAATTTCACCTGAACCTGACACCTTGGCTATAAGCAGGCTTTACTAGTGGGTCCTAAAAGGAAGCAAATAAATAATTAAAGAAAGAAATAAAAGAAGAAACTGCTGTGAAAAACTAACAAAAGAGAAAAAAACTAAAAACTTGTTTCTGAGAAGTGACAGCTCCTGGAATATTTAATCATTGTTTTATCATAGCAGTTTTTAAGGAAAACTTTTTTCACCACATTATTTTCAACTCAGCATGTATACAGAAAATAAACTAGTCCTTCAAAGTCACTAGTTCCCTTTTTAATCCATTTCTTGGAAAAAGCAAGGGCAATCTGGATGTTGTGTGTGTATGCATGTGTATATCAAAAGTGGGGTCCTCCATAAAGAAAAAACCTCATTACTTTAGCCTTAAAAAAAAAGTATCAACAATTGTTGTTTCATCTGACAATTGCAGCAAAAATCACATCTCCAGAAACAGAAGATGGACCTTAGATTATATTATTCAGTACAGGAATATTGGTCCTATAAACTCTGGGATAAAAAGGTCATTTAGAGCATCCCTTCCAAGTAAGAATATTCTGGAAATCTGTGAAAGAAAACTGAGCAAAATTCTGAGCAAAATTTAATCTTAACAAAAAAAAAAAAAAAACAAACAAAAAAAACATGTGAAAATAATCTCGAAGAGGGAAAACTGGTCCAGAAAGCAATTTGCTATGCGAATGTCTCTGAAAGCCCCTGATAACCCTTCCTGGGTGCCAATAGTGGTCGGTGCAGTGCATCTCCCGGCTGGCCGCAGCTGCCGCGGGCTCTGCGGGCTGGGGCTGCCCGTGCCCGGCCCGGGGACGGGCGGGACAACGAGCACAGGCTGAGCTCAGGAGCCTCGCTGGGATCAGCTGCTCCCGGGAAGCCGGTGAGAGGGGAGAGATGCTCCGGAGCTGGTGCGCTGGGTGGGCAGAGAGCCAGGCTCTCGCAGAGGAGCACCCCGAGCGCTCCTTCGGCCGCAGAAGTTCAGCAAAGCGGTGTGACTGCGTGGGAGTCAGTGCTCCATTGCGTGGCAATGTTGGCGAGCTGCAGAACGGGGAGCTTTGGAACGAACGCGAGCACGGCGGGGATTGCGCGGTGGAGAAAACCCCCGCGTTTGAAACCCGAGTCACAAAGGGCCCCGTCCGACAGCCGCTGCCTTTCCCCGTCCCATTGTCTCCCGGCAGCAAGTTTGTTTTGCCCCAGCAGCAGTGACTGGTTCACTTGGTACTTTCCCTTTTGTTGGAAGAAAGCCTAGAAATACGTAGCGCAGTGTATAGCGCTCCTTTTTTTTTGTATTTTTTTTTTAACATTCACAGCTAAGCTGTCGAGATTTGACAAAAACAAAAGAAAAAAAAAACAAAACAAAAAACAAAACAACAAAACAAAGGCAGGGAATTAAGGAAGGAAAAAGAAAAGGAACGAAAAGCAAAGGAAAGAAAAGGAAAAGGAAGAAAAGGCGGCTGGTGCCTGGGATCGGCGCTCCCGCCGGGAAGCGGAGCCGGCCCGCAGCAGAGGGTGCTGTCTGCCCGCGTAGCGCCGGCTGCACGGGAAGGTCACTCAGCCTATTGATAAATCACTGTGCCGTGATTCCTAACTGACAGCTCAAACTAACATCAAGCTGGATGAGAGAGAACAAAAGGCCATCAAGCAGCCATTTTCTTGACACTTTTATTCAATCACCAGCAGATTGCTTACGACAGCAATAGCAGCTGTTTTGTCTTCATCTTTCCACATTTGATAAAAGGTGTCAACTCAAATTTTTGTAAATAATTCACTTACCCCTACTGCACACACCAGCACTGTTCAGCATATGTATTCTGTGCGAGCAGATCACTGAGGCAGGTCAGGGCTCAATGATATCAGCTGAAGGTCATCTGTGATCTAAACGGAAGCACTGATAAAGCTACAGTCCCTCAAGGTCAAAGATAAGAACTACACTGAGATATTTGTAATGTGGACGAAAGGTTAAACAATAGAGAGAAAAGTATGCTATTGTTTCAGTTAACACACTAATGATTTTTCTATTGTTCCTCAGGTGACACTGTTCCAGTGGATTCAGCTGCTTAACCCCTTTTGAGTGCCACGCACATGTAAGTGCTGGGTGTGAGCAATTAGAGAATATCACTTCCCAAAGTTGGTGATGTTAGGCAGTAGCTCAGAGCCGTAATATGCTGCTGCTAATACAGCTGAACTGCAGAAGGGAGCACCAGCAATTTTTATTGCAGGCTTTGAAAAGAAAAAAAACAAACCACAACTGGATATTGTATCAAACAATAACAGTTAAAAAGATTAATGCATTTAAGTAAAATACAGCTTACCTTGAATTTCTCCTTAAAGTAAATTTAAGTCCCAGACCTGAGGAGAATTAGATAATGTGCCTAACATTTCCCCCTCTAACATCTTCCCTTACTTTAAAGGCTTAGAGAAACTAATAGAGAGATCCTTGAATTATTGCAATACGACACTCTATCTGATGTTGGCAGTAGCCAAAGCACTGAGATTAAAAATGATACATCCTTCAATACTAGGTTGTTTTTTCTTTTTTTTTTCACCCAGTTATATTACTCAGAATATAAATCTAAACAACAAATAGTCACTGTTTATCACTATTTGGTTTATACTTTCTAATAGCAAAAGTATATGTGCATTTGAGATTCTGTCTGTGCTCAAACAGCAGGGAATTTATTGCATGCAATTGATGTACATGAAGATCAGAGAACAGTTGCTTTACATTTTCCCATTCTTTCTGCCTCAGTGCTGTTCTAAAAACAACTTTCCTTTCTCCAGTGTATTTCTCATGGAGAAATAACAATAACTAAACAAAAGAAGGTCTCTTTTTATTTTTAGCTAAGCAAGATGGTACAGGAGTACTTTCTTAGTGAAAGCAGGATCCTGTCTGCATTAATATTATTCCCTCCTTACCCAGCTGTATATAAGCTAGAAGAAAGAGTGTTAATTAGAATTAATCAAATTATTTTTTCAGCAACTCATTTTATTTGTGGACATTTATTAATTTTCTTCTGGAATATTTACATTGCAGTTTCTTCAAAGGTACATTTTTCAACTTCTTTAATATTCTTTGTGGATTGAAAGGTCTTATTGAATTAAGTAGGAAAGGTTTTTGGCAAGTTCATGTCTAAACTCAAATTGTGTTTTATGGCACAGACCAATCATGTAGCTCATGTAGCAATATTTCCCTCCATTGGTTCCTGTGTCCTAGATACAAAAGGATGGCTTGAAAATAACACTATGATTTTGAATCTGTCATCAACTATGCAAGACTAAAAACTTCAGAAACTTTCCATTTTTGGTCTTGCTACTATCTTGTTCAAAGTGTCATTCTTACAGGAAAGTAGACCACTAAAAATTAGTGTCTGTGTGAAGAATTAAAATGTGATGTTCTTTCATCACAAAGGCATTGCTCGTGACTGCACGCCTGTAGCAGTGAAGGGTGCTGTTATATTATTTAATTGTCTTTGTGGAAAAGCACTAGCAAGGATTTATGAGGACACTGACCATTTATTTTAACTTGTATTATGTTATATAAAAGCAATCAGTGTATTCCATTTGCCAGTTTACTAATTTTGCGTTTTCCAGCCTACGGCTCCTGACACAGTAACTGTAGAGAACAATCTGCGTGCTTTAGATGTTTGCATCCTTAATATAGGCTTAAACCTCTTCCTCCTCAAGCATTAACACAAGCAAACCAGCATTAGTCTTCTTAACCCGTGTTTACTTTCCATGAACATTTAAAAGTATATGTGCTTATTACGTCTATTTATGATATATGCAATTTTGCAAATGGTCACAGAATTATTTTTCTGACATTTGCTTCTGGACTCACCTATGCATGATGAAACTGCAGTCAGTGTGGGTAACTATATCAGGAACTATCCTTCTGTCTGAGACCAGTTTCAGTGCCTACACCTCATGCTGACCAGTAGCTGCCAGTCTCTTTGGAATTTTACATGCTGTGTGTTACACGTAATTTCAGACAAAAAAAAATTACAGGAGCAATTTTTAAAAGTTCTTAACCTAGTTTCTTGCCTTGTATAAATCAATGCATGCTCTTTCAAGGTAAAAGAAGGAATAGGATGAAGATCTGTTGTTGAATTTTCAGCTTAAATATGAGGAGGGTTGACAGAAAAGAGCGTGTAGAGAAATGGCAAGGGAAAAGAGGAGTGCTGAAGAGTGAAGGAAAGAAATATTTAAGGAGCAGAAGCACCAAAATGGGCATGGAGGGTGCTATGGGACATGAACACAGCAGGCATAGGCTCTGACTGGAAAAAACTGGGGCACAGTAGAGGCCATAATAAGATGGAATCTTCCTTACTTGTATTGAACTTGAACTCTTTTTCTTTTTTTCCTTCTATATCTAAAACTATGGGCACTTAAAATGAATCCCCAGGTATTTTAAATTTATTGTGAGTAATGTGATTTTGGCTATGACTGTGGGATCATTTGTGATAATTGATTCTGGATGAAAATCCCTCTTTCTCATCCCTTAACTTGCACACAAAGTTGACGTGCACTGAGTTCCAGGCCAAGAGTATTTTACCCAATTCTATGTCCTAAATAATTTTTATTATTAGATATTTTTCTAGGCAACTCACACTTTTGAAAAACGAGAAAAATAAGAGTTTGACAGTCACTGAATTAAATCTATAAACAGAATATACTTTGTAGTATAGAAGATCCCAATGCCATTGACTGCTGCAATTAATATAAAATGGAATAAAACAAATAATGTGCTCTTGCAGCCCCCAGATCTTCTGATCTTCACCCTATTCCGTCCTTTACCTTGAAACAATGTGTGGGTTTAGACAAGCTGAGAAACTAGGCTGTTTGCATGTTTTCTGTTAATAGAGTAGATCATTGTGTATAGCAAAAAAACACCATGAGTGCTTATAGTTTTAAATCCAAATCTTTAGGTTTTATTTTTACAGATGATCGAGTTTGCCTGTTAAGTCTGTTAATCCCTGGTCCTCAATTTGCTTCCCAAATAAAACAGAAATGTCTTTGCCTTTTAAATTAATTCTGTTGTCTTTTAAATACTCTAGCAACCTTAAAAGAGTGGTCTGTGTTATGTCTTCACAAGACCAGATCTAAAATGGCAAACTTTAAATACTTTCAGGACTTCTCTCTGGCACCAAGACTAATTGACACGGAATGGCTGACATCAATGTTGTTAAAATCCTTACCCTGCAGGGTAGCCACATACAAATTGGTACCACTTAATCATGGTCCTTGGTCTTTGCTGGCTCCTAAATAATGCCTGGGAATGTCTGGAAGGTTGTTTGGCCTGGGCCAAAACCACAGAAAAATCTGTTCTGATGGTTCAGCAACATGAAGAACCAAGATCCAGAGTCTGGGAATATTTCTAGGAAGCAAGGGTTCCTGAGAAAGCAGAGGAGACTGCTGCTCTTCTTCCTAAGTCTCCATGCAGTTACAGTGCCTCTCAAGTTTGAAAAAGTAAAATCTTCTATGACTCACAGAACCTCCCCAGAAATTCATACAAGTTCCTTGCAAAATGGATTGAATTCTCAACTTGTAATACACATTCAGGAAGCAATCTAGGGTAATACTGTTTTGCAATACTTGTTTACTACTTAATGGGTGTGGATTCTTTAGGAAGAAGATGGAATATTTAATTGTAGAACGTGTGTGACATTGAGAGCAATGTATGCAATAGATATTACCTTTGTGTCCAGCGGGTGGACAACCTTGCCTGAGTGCTCAATAAAGGTCAAAAAATGAATTAATAAGCTTATCTTTCCAGAAAACAAGCTTCATTCTAGAAGGCATAACATTAGTGTTTACCAGGCTGCCCTGGGGAATCACTAATGATGTACAAAGCTTTCTGCCTATAGGTCACTGATTTTAATCCAAACCAAACCAGCTCAGCAAAGACTAATTTTTTTTAGGAGTGCCATTGGTTTATGTGTAAGTTGAGTGGGTTTTCCAGACAGTGAGATATAAGCATAAACTTCTAATTTGAAGCATGTTTGTCTGACACAACAGATTTTTTTTTTTCCTAAGTGGCTTTTACATCAAAATTATAAGTTTTTGATAGCTAATGATTTTTTCAGAAAGTATCTAATTTAAATGTAAAACTTTCAAATGATAGTGTGTCAGCAACATCTCTGAAGAAATGGTTCTATTAATTAATCTCATTTTGAAAAATACCGTATTTCTAATTAAAATTGGTTTTGAGAAGAAGGGTTATAAGTGCAAGTCCCAAATCACAAACTCACCTCCTTTGATCTGTACTGTTTGTCTGGGATACTCCAGTGTGCCTATAAAATGCCTACTGGAAAATCTTATATCAGAAACCCTAATCCTTTCACTTGTAGAAACTCACAAATCAGAAAGAAGCAATCCAGAACATGTCTGGAAACAACACAAGTGCTAAGTGAGGTACTGTCCTGCTGGACAAATTGGTTGGGGATGTGCCAGTCAATAGTGGTCTTGGGTGTAGCTACTGTTAACAATGCTCTACAACATCCTAAAGAGAGCAAGGAAGGCAAGTAGCAGAGCACAGCCCATAGGCTCAGAATGGCCAGACTATGGTTTCCTCAGGAAAGTGATGGCTGAGATCTTGCGGGAAGCAGCACTTAAGGAAAAAGGAGATTAGGAAAGCTGGCAGGTCTTTGAGACAAACTATCTTCAAACTCAAGAATGGGCCACTCTGATGCTCAGGTAAGAAGGTGGATGTATCAGGAGACTGGCTTAGCTGAACTTGGAACTCATAACTGAATTCCAGTGCAAAAGGCAGTATAAAGGCAAGGTTTGTGAGGACAGGGTGCAAATGAGAACACAGAAACATTGTGCAAAAACACTATGGATTTGAAACTGGCAAAGGCCAGAGATTAGAGCTTCTATCTCCTCCTACCACATTGCTGAGATTTCTGCTGAGCAAGGGGGCTAAATTTGAGCCAGTGTTGTACCCTGGCAGTGATGGAGGTTAACAGCATCCTGAGCAGTAGCAGCAGGAGTGGAGACAGCTGATAAAGGGAAATTATTAATCTCTGACTTCTCAGTAATCATCAACCTGTATCCAGAATGATGCAGCCAGGTTTGGCTGCCCAGTACAAGAAAGACATTGATAAGCTGAGGTGACTTCCATGGAGAGCCACTGAAGTTGTTTGGCCTTGCAAGGGTGAGCCTGATGGACCAGGATTTATTCAGCCTGGGAAAGAGGCAGTTGCAGAGGCACCTGACAGCACACCAGTGCCTATGGGTGGTGTTGGAAGGGATGGAGCCATACCCTTCACAGAGGAATATAGTGGGAAAAGGGCATAAACTGAAGCAGTGGAAATTCCATCTAGGTGTGAGGAAAGAAATTGCACTCTGAGGAGAGCCAAGCATTTGCTCTGAGAGGCCATCCAGTCTCTAACCTTGGAAATTTTTGAGACTTAACTGCATAAAGTCCTGAGAAACCTGGTCAGAGCTACCTCTGCTCTGAGCAGTTGCTTGGACTAGAGACATCCTGAAGTGTCTTCATGCATGAATGATCCTGTGATAGTGCTCGTGAAGCTGGCATTAATTTATCTTCTGGTTGCTAGAGAGTTCAAAGTTTTGATGGGAGAAGTAAACCCCACAGTCCAGTTTATTGATAATATTACTGAGTTTTGATGCATTTGACACATGATTTTTGTAGTTCTGAGCAAAAATCCAGCCTGCTAAACATGGGCTGGACAGTGTACCAGAGTGGTGATGAATCAGTCTCAGTCCTTAGTTTGAATAAGGAATAACATTTGTCACCAGCTATTTCTACCAGCTCTCACAGAACAAGCTCTACCTTGTATGTAGTTCAGTAGACTCTACTGAGAAACCTGAGAGCTGAATGGAATGGGCAGGATGCAAAAGGAGCAGACACAGCCTCCAAACAAGTGCAGTAGACACTTATTATTGAGACAGCGTGGGAAAGATGTGCTCAGCCAGTGCTGGTGGTGTACCTGTCCTGTGGTTTAACTGAGCACTTTGGTCTTTGAGGCTGTCAATTTCATAAGGACTAAATTTACTTAAAAAATAACTGACACATGAATTTAGAGAGCATTTTGTTGCTCCAGCCCTGGAGTGGGGACAGGAGACCTGGGTTCTATTCCCACGTCTGTCACAGGCTTCCTGGACCATCATCTTACATCTTTGTTTCTCAGTTTCCCCTTGGGCATAATATGGATAATCCTTACCCACTTCACAGGGCTTAATTCATTAATGTCTGTAAGGTGCCTTGAGATCTGTGTGCACAAGGCACATTAGCAGTGCAAAGCATTTAGTATATTATTTTATTATTTAAGACATCTGGGACCATTTCCACTGATGTGCTCTATCCATTTTGCACTGATTTGGTGTTGCAAAGCAGCCATATTCCTCTTTAACAGGCCAGTGAGTCTGAGTTTATAACTGACTTAAAATACCAGCCATCAAAATCATCTGAAGGCTGCTATCAAATATGGCTGTTCCTTTTCTATCCATTTGCTGAAAGGATGACTGCTGATTTTTCTCTTCAGACGGTGGGATCTGTATGAAATTTGCATGTTTAATGACAGGTATTATTCCAATAGTGGATGAATATTTTGGCAAATTGAAAGACAGGAATGATATTGGCGCAAAAATATATAGGTGTGTATGCTAGGAAAGTCTGATGTAGACAAGAATGTGACATCTGGTAAATTGAGCTTGGCCTGAAAAAACAGTGGGAGTGTACTGGGCCAAACTCTGGTACATTCAATGCACCATTACTCAACCTCTTTCTACTTTTTCCTTTAAATGTTGAGGGTTTTCTACATTGGTTTCATGAATATGGTTACAGAAATTTCTTAAATAAACTAATACACAGCAGTTGGCTTTTTGGTAGTGTAACAATTGTGCACCATAGGGAATTATTCTCGTGAAACAATAAATACTAGTTAAACTTCATGCATTTTTATTCACACCCAAACAGCCATGTGTGCACACATTTATGTGTTCAGTGTGAGATACAAAAGGAGAGACCTAAATATCAATTAGCTTCTCCTAGGTCCTCTGAATGATAAAATTGTCATTCATTTATTTAAAGTGACAATAAAAAGGAGTGGTTTAGCAGGGGTTTTACCCTTTTGTGGGACACATGGAATGGAGCCCAAGTCACAGCACAATCTTGATATTGATCTCTCAGTGAGAGAGTTAATTTGTCAATGACTGTAATTTGCCAAGCTTTATGAATCCATTCTTCTTCCTTTGGAGGAATATTTCTCTTCTAGATCTGTGCTATTACTTTTTTTTTTTTAATGCAGTAAAGATAAAAAATTACATACATCTCTGAAGTCTTTCATATACATCGAAACAAGTATGGGACTGGTAAAAGAACATGGGACTGAAAGGCACAGCAGCAGTCCTCTGTCCATCTCCTTGCTTTTAAGGGCACAGTGCCATGTAATGTTGATTATTATCCCACCATGGCTACCTTCAAAACTAGTAAAAATTTTTCCCCTACTCCTATAAGAAGGCAACTCTAAAAGCTCAGTACTCTGAGGGACAGGAGAAATCTTTCAACTTCCCCCAAATTAAATCATATACAGATTTAATGTTAGACTTCCTAACACTGTCTTTTCCCTGGCTGAATTCCAAGGAGACAAGCTGGCAGGTCTGGGGGTCCAGGTTCCCTGGCAGAAATGGGCAGAGATATGCAATCAGGAACAGCATATAGCTGGGTTGCTGTTGGCAGAAGTGACATGTGACCAGAGCTTTTGTCTTCTTTCTGCTCTCTCCTTCTCATTCCCCTGAATATTCTGTTAGCATTTTCTAGCCTTTTCCCCCCTACATGAATTAATCTTTCCTGAATAAGCAGAGCCTCACATAGTATTCCAGGTGAAATGTGAATTTTGCGTGATGATATTAATATTTTCCTGTATTTGATGGATATAACTTCCCTGGTGTTTATCCAATTCCCAAGTTTTTGGAAGTGAAGCAGGTGTGGCAGAAAGCAGGCTTGGTTGAACAGGAATCTTCTCTTGGAATTAAGGTAAAAAAAGGAAGGTGTATGCCCAGTAGAAACAAAGTTAAGAGGAAAATACAGAGATGCTGCCTGCCACTGTAGGCAGAAAATTCATGTGGCCAAAGCTCGACTGGAGTTGAAGCTGCCAGGACATATAGATGGGAAAAGGCAATGTAAAATTAACATCAACCCATTACAGGATGAGGATGGTCGCCTTACAAACAGGGAGAGACACAAGGCAGAGGTGTTTAACTCACTCCTTGCCTATGTCTTTAACTTGGATGAGACATCAAGGGGGTCCCAGTGGCCTGAGCTGGAGGACTGTGATTAGGATAAGGATCAAATTGCAGTCAACCCTGAAATTGTGCTGGATCTGCTGCTCCAGCTGGATTCCTACATATCTACGGGATCTAATGGGATTCATCCAGGAATCTTCAAAGTCTAGCTGATGTCATCGTAAAACTTCTTTTAATGATTTTTGAGCAGTCTTGAGAATCTGGAGAGGTCCCAGCTGAAATCTGGAGAACATCCCAGTTTCCAAGAAGGGCAAGAAGGAGGACCCCAGAAACTGCAGACCTCTTAGTTTCACTTCAGTGCCTGGTAAAGTTATGAAAAAGGTTATTCTGGGAGGTATTGAAAAACACCCTAAAGACAACACAAGTCATTGGTCCCATGAAGGGAATGTGCAGTTTATCTAACCTTGTTTCCTTTCATGGAAGGGTAACCCACCTTGGTTAAGGGAAGCCAGCTGAAGTAATACTTTTGGATTTCAGTAAAACTTTCAATACTGTCTCTCACAGGATCCTCCTGGACAAAATGTCCAGCACACAGCTGGATAAACTCGTCATGTGGTGTGTGAGCAATTGGCTCACAGGTTGGGCACAAAGGGTTACAGTGAATGGGGTGACATCAGACTGAGGACCTGTCACTGGTGGGGTTCCACCTTCAGCCCTGTGCTCTTCAACATCTTCATAAATTCTGTGATTCTGTGATGTGCCCTAGGAGCTGGCTTTTTGCAGATAAAAAACACAAGCACACATAAATATTCTGTGACTGACTGACACAGCCTTTCTCCTTTGTCATTTCTAATTTGTAAGCTCCCAGCTCAGAATCCAAGTTCTTGTTGCTAGTTCTTAGTTTTGTGACCTTCCACTTTTTACAGTAATCCATTTCAGCTCATTTCTTGTATTCCAGCAGTGAAGGTCACCCAGTCCCTCCTGTAGGATATTTCAGTCTAATAAAAATCAGACTTATTTTATCTTATAGCAAGAGCAGATATGTTGAACCATGTGGGAAAGCTGAGCTCCAGTGATGCCCACACATTTCTGCTCAGAAACATGAACCTGAGTCTTGTCTCTCCAACTCAGAGGGGACAAGAATGTCTACAGATACACCAAGTGTCCTAAACCCAGTGTTCTACTGGGTTCCTTAAGAGGCTTATAAAGGGGCTGTAGCCACTACAGTTTGGACAGTTGGGTACTCCAAATTTGCAGAAATTGTCTTCACCCTGTATTTTGGCTAAAACATGGTTAATTTTTCAGTTGTTAAAATTGGTGAGTAAACACTCACATAGAAATTGCTCCCCTAAGCCAACAATAAGAAAGATCATGAAATGGTGTTTTGAAGTTACATTGGAAACGTAATTTCTGATAACCAAACCATTAAAAAAGATTAGACTTGTCCTGGGTTGGGCTAAATCCAGCCAGGGAATAATCTCTTTGGCTGTAAAACCAAATAGATTCCAACCATGTAATACGTTCACAAATTCTCATCTGGTGTGTACCTAAATGGTTTTTACATGGATAACATTCTCAGGCAGCACTCCGGGATGCAAGAAATAGTTATTGATTGACTTATCTATGCAACTGAATCTTCTACATTATTTTTAAAATATATTTGAATGTGATCAGATAAGTAAGTATTACTGAATTTTTGGGATTTTAAAAATTTTTTTAGCAGATTGGTCCCTTTTTATCTTGTTACAAAATCTAGATTTAATTATATATCTTTACTTCTGGCAGCTGCTAGAAGTACAGTTTCACTCCAGGCACTCCCTTTTCTTTCATTTCCAAAGGTCCTGAGAATACTAATCTTTAAAAGTACCTACAATTCATATGTCTATTGTCATGTCTGTAAAAACTGAGATAAACTTCAACCCTGATATGCTGGTCTACATTTATTTATATTTTCAAAGGTAGATATTTGTAAAGAAAGGGTCCAAAAATCTACATTATTAAAACCTTACAGTAACTATAATATTTTTCAGACCTTTGAATGAAGATGAAGCTGATGCATTTGATAGCTGTACATTATTTATTTATGTTATGAGTAGCAACAATCTAATCTCATCTCACAGCTTCCATAACAAAAAAGACTGAACTGTAGAGTGGTCAAAAGGCAAATGTGGCTGACTTTGACTAGTGAGCCAGCTCTTGTCTTGATATAGACTGTCACTGTGAAAAGAACAGGGATACTTGGCAACCACAATCATTAGACACAAGCTTCAGAGTCACACATCGGCATTGGCTGTCATTCCCTGAAGCCCACATATTGCTGGGTTTAGAATGAGGAAATTTTAAATGACTGGTGATGTTATAAAATACTGTTTTATTTTTGAAAGCTTTCACAATATATTATTCAAAGAAATACATGGAACTTTCAATATTAGTTTAATGCAGCAGCACAATTAGAAGCGCTGCTTTGTGACATGGTATTGATGTTTAGCTGACATCAAGTAACTCTATCCCTTGCCTGAAAGTGCATATTGATAAGGACAATAAACAGACATGAGACTAGGTGCCTTCCTCTAAGTAATGATTTATCAGTTACACAATGTTTGAGACAACATCCTTTTACAAAATAGAAAACGCTGCAAAAGAGATCAGGTGGTAGCACTTGAATCTGCCTGTTTGTCCATTAGGGTAAGATAGGCTGCAGTGATGTAATTACATCCGGGTACATTACATATTTGGTAACCATACTGTGACTGTAATGCTGCTAATGACCAGCAAATTGACGGTCAAGTTGGAAATAATGCCAGTTTTAGTGGCAGAACCAATGATACCACTGCAAATTCATGATTTGCATTATTATCACTGATGATACCAAAGCAAATTTGTCTGCTTTGGTTCATACTTTAAGTACTTGTATGCATGGTGCAGTTTTTCACTGAGGTGTGATGATGCTGTGCTGGAACCACAGCACAGCTGGTGTTAGACTGTCATCCAAATCAGATTTGCAGAGTTTTGTGCAGCTGCCACAGCTGACCTGGACAATACATGCCATGCAAGTACCAATTGCTGCCTAAGATGAACACAAAAAATAAAGTATATGCTTGAGGCTGAGGTTTTAAAATGGAGAGATGCAATTATAGTAATTTTCAAATTCACTGAATGTGCAGCAGTTAATGTCTCTTCACCTCCATATCTAAGAGACAGAGGTTTTCTTGAACTGCCTTTACATAGCCTGCCTACTCCCTAGCATATAATCAGTATTCAGGGTGATTCTTGTTAGTAAGATTCAGTTCCCCTTCTCTTGCCTTGATTTTATTCTTGTTGATAGTAAAAAAAACCAACTAATATCAACAAAGAAACAAACAGACAAGCCCCCCGATCTCTCTTCCAGAAGCCTTTAACAGCCTGCAGAGATTTAGGAGCAGGATCAGATGCCCACACATGGGAGTGCATTTACAAGAGATATCCCAGTATTTACTTGAGTACTTGGACTCCATCAACTGTGAAGGATATGGGGTTCCTATAGGTTCTGTGCAATTTCTGTCACCCTGTGTCAATGTTTAGCATACCAAAGACACCTCAAAAGAGTGCCTATGAGTGTGCAGCCAAGTCTTGCCTGTGGTTTCCATAGGAGATGGTGTCTAGGCTGCCACTGACTTTGAGGCCTGTGATGAGATTCATGCCAAAAAGTAGCTTTATACTGTTGTGTCAGATACTGTAAGGTATTTCATCAAATTCTAGTTGATGCCCTGGGAGGCTCCAGGTGTCCCAAAAGTTGTGTGTCATCTAGCAGCCCTGTGAGGATATCTCTGGTCCATGAGAACTTCTGAAATGGCCACAAGTGTCATTCCTTAGGTAACTGAATTTCACCTCACGTGTCTATTTTAGAGCAAACCAAATAGCTCTTCAGTTTCTATAGGGTACATCTATACTGACTCTACATAGAGCTCATCTCATGCCACTCAAGACATCCTTGGTATGCACACAGAGCTGTCAAATGTGACATGGGACCCAAGGGAGACTTGAGCACCTCTGGAAGAGCATCTGGTTCTTCCAACACAGAGACAGTTCAAATGTTGAGATTTAGACTGAGCTGAATCAAGCTCCTCACTTAGGAGGAGAACCTAAACACAGACACTGACATATGGAAAATCTGATCTGCAACTGAATCCTACCTTGTAAGCAAAAATTTAGCTGCTTGAGCATGAGGCTGCTGTCACATGAGGTAGCCTGGGTTTCCTGCTTAGTCTCCAACTGCAAATACAGCTTGGGCTTTCCATATTTTTTTTTGTTCATGCCTATCATGCCTGTAAGCTTTCTAAGTGGCATCGTGGAGCCTACCTTGAATGACTAAATGGTGTTGGGCCGTTGGTGTTAAACCTTTTTTCCTTTAGTCTGTAAAAATCACCACCTTTTTCCTTAATCCTACTTTCACCTTGAGTCGCTGACCTTTGTTATATACCAGCAACAAGCTGAAATGAAATTCTACAGGTAAGTTTTACAAATATTTTCACCTTTTAGGCACCAGTCA
Source organism: Passer montanus (assembly GCF_014805655.1). Classification (NCBI taxonomy): domain Eukaryota; kingdom Metazoa; phylum Chordata; class Aves; order Passeriformes; family Passeridae; genus Passer; species Passer montanus. The sequence goes on along the minus strand of NW_024367708.1, from coordinate 4,474,668 downwards.
TAGACATTTACATCTAACCCCCTACAATGCATCTAAAAAGGAAAAAAGGACAAAATTAAACATCCCCCAGACCCTTTCACAAGATCAGAGAATCTTCACAGGAAAAAAAAAATCTTTATTCTTCAAGTTGCTACCTTTCTCAGAATAAAAAAATGAAGAAATCTTTTCCTTCTGTGACTTTGACATACAATCTTGATAAAGAAGGAGATGGCTTTTAAGGAAATGAGCCACGGTATCCTTTTCTTTTTTCCATTTAAGATCTCAAGCAAAATATTCTGCTTTTCTATGCAAAAATCTCTTCCATTCACTGAGACACGTCATACGCATTTATTCCTTACCTTCTTCAACTAACCCCCTGCAAGAAACCAATCTGTAAAGAGATCTGCAAAATATCCCTTAATTGATTCCAAAAAAAAAGTGTAAAGATGGAGACATTTAAGATTGTGTATTAAGGACATGTCATAATTTTAGAGGTTCATAACTTAACCATAAAAATTTGCTCCAGGCTGAAACTTGGCATGGAAGGCTGCCATATTTGTAAGTAGGTTATTTCATTTCAGGCTACATTACTAATGCACTAATGCAATGTGAGCTGTTATATTTATTAACTTGCATTGATTTTTTTTTTTAGAAAAGGACAAAAGTATTCCTTTTCTGAACAGGTGGAAAAGGAATATACCAAGCTAGAATTTGCCTTCCCATGTGCCAGCCTAAAAAGGAGGAAATAAGAGTCAAAGATTTGTTTATTTCTTACAGAAATATAGGAAAAGGCAGCAGGTGCTTGTTTTCCAGTCTGGTTGTGGGATATTGTAAATGCATAATAACCTTTTATTACTTTGTATTGTTGATAAATTTAGAGCTCTGTAGACAGAACTATCTGCATAAAAAGCTCCTGAACTGATGGAAACCTTGTTTTCAAATGGATTTTGGCACAAACATTATTTTCAAATGGTGTGAGATAACAGGATCTGCTATCAGTTTCTGCAACATTTTTTATATTTGGAAAAATAAAAATATATTTTTGAGAAGGTACCAGAACAAGTATGAGGAGGTGGGGGCTTCTAATGATTTTAAAGTGGTCTTTAAAGCCTTAAAAAATCTCAGATTTGGATGACTTAACTGGACAATTCTGAAATACAATATCTACAGCAGATTTCCAAAGAAGGAAAAGAGAATACAGAAATAGATTTCCTGTGACATGTGAGGTTCTTTAAATACTCAATCCCCTTCCAACATGCAGGCCAACTGCCTCTCCGAAAGATTTGTCTAGTGTGGAAACCTTGCCAGAGTGTAATTTTGGTGAAATTTCTGTCACTGCTCCCTGTCATGAATATTTATTTACTTCCCAATGGAAATCATTGCTCATATGAAAGGGAGTTAACGGTTCTTAATAGCCCTTTCTGATTTGATTGATGTTTTTGTCACTTCCTCCAGTAAATAGGTTTCTATTAGCATACCAAATATGCTATCTGTCCTCTCACTTCTGCAGGCACTTACCTGACCACTTACTTAGGATTTAAATATCCCTTCTAGGGGTTTGCTTTCAGTTCAGGGGCTCTTTTTCTGCACAAGTGGGTAAAGGACTTTCTGCACTGGGCATGGATGGGTAACTTACACATTGGATCTGTTCAGGCTGGCTATTTGGAGGAGTTCAGTAAAAACAACAGAAACTTGTCCATACCTTGTACTAAGGACTTGAAAGGGTAACACCAGTAAGAGAACAATGTACAGAGACATTTAATCATATATTTATATTTCAATTCTCTAAATTTATAATGGGATGATGTTTCAAGGTAGAAGAGAGGCTGGAATAGGGTTTTTTTTCATGGAAATGCACCCTGAAGTCATATATAATTTATATGCCATATGCTAACTTCAAAAAACGAGTGTTCAGAGCTAGCAATGTGGTGTTGCTGCTAAGGAATAAACTCTTTCCATTATTAACTACCTTTTTCATGGCTGAAGGGTCCTAGTTCCAAAACAAATGCCTCAGAGTTCTTAATAGTGCAAATAATGTAAATTTTGTGTATCATACATAATAGCTTTTGCGTTGGGTTACAGCCAACAGATGGCATAATAGAATGGACATTTTTGGGTTTTTCCTATGCAACACTCATTTATATGTATGGCTCAAACAAGTAAATTGCTGCTTTTGTGTTAAGCAGAGGAAATTCTGGATGCCCTGGACAAACCAAAGTGAAAGCCTTGCCCTTTCTATTAGTGTGAGTAGTTTGAGGTAAAGACTTACATCAACAAGTGGTTTAAAGTGCAGTTGCCTACTAGTTCTTATAAATATTACTATTAAGCTGTAAATCTGTGTTCTTGAGAAGATAAAAGAACAGAGGAAAATAATTTATGGAAACATAAGAAAGGATCTATGATTGTAGAAAGCACTAATTTCTGCATTGTCCTCATTGCTTAGTAATTTTCTGTCTCAGAAATTCATTTCTTCATTGCGAGCCGATGCCTGTTTTTTTCCCTGTGAGGAACACACAGGGCAGGGTGCAAGATTAAAAAATATATATTGCCTTTTGAAGAGCTCTGGTGGAAAGTAGGTGTTTACACCCTAGAGAAGGAGGCACAAGACCACTGTCTAGTGCTTGAAAGTTTATGTGTACATGCTACTAAAGTCATCTAGGCACCCCTGCTTCTGAGGGCCGAAGGTACCTCCTTGCCTGAACTGAGAATCTCAGTTCATAATTTAGGCATTCACTGCTTGAAAGTTTATGTGTACATGCTACTAAAGTCATCTAGGCACCCCTGCTTCTGAGGGCCAAAGGTACCTCCTTGCCTGAACTGGGATCTCAGTTCATAATTTAGGCATTCAAAATTAACATTTTCAGGTTTCTATTCACCAAATCCCTCACAATTTATAACACTTCTTTGTGTGAACTAGCTCCTAATCTAAAGGAATAGCTAGGAAAATATAACAGAATACTTTATGAGAAATGGAAATCTAGATCCACTGCAGTGCAACTGGTGTAAGGACAAAAAACACTGTATGCAATTCCATTTTTTTTTTGGAGATGGCAAAAATGTTTTTAATTTTTATTGGTGATTTTAAGCTGATTTATTTAGTATTGCAGGAGAAGCAAATATGAATTTAATGTAAGAGAATGTTAAATGAGCATCAGTCTTGAAAAATTTTCTGGATGCTACTGTGATTAACATACTGTTGCCCTCCACTCTAAATTAGACCATATAAACTACCTAAGATAATTTCTTGTGAAGGGGTGAGCATTAAATGGTCCTTGGCTTGAAGCAAAATATTGGTTCTTCACTCAGTATTATGTAGTGGGGTGGATATAGTGGGATGGTCCTAAAGTGGTCCTCACTTTAGAATAAGTATTTGGATTAAGACCTTTTTGATTTACTATTCTAGATTAGGTGTGGGTTTACTGTAGCAAAAGAGGTGATGTAGTCAGCCACTCACACTGCCTGATCTCATACTTCTAGTTATGGTTTGGAACAGCAATACACACAGTCTTGATCAGATAAACAGGAAAATATCTATAAGATAAACTCTCCTCAGACAGGCAACACCCTTCAGTTTTGTATTTAAGAATTCTGCATTTTTTGGAGACATATAAGGACTTTAAATTTGCTATTAATATAGTACTTACTCTGTTAGACTAGAGATAAACAAGATGACCAAATTGCCTGAGGTAACTTGGGCGACTGGGTACAGGCAGCAGCAGCTACTGGCAATTTTCATGGCTTTCTAAGCTCACATTGACCTGAAATGCTATGTTTGCTAAGTCAAAAGCCTAGGTAAGAATTTCATACTTTTTGTTGAATTATGAAAATTAAAAAAAAAACCCAAACATCCATCATACTCCTTTAGCAGAAGGAGAAACAAGCTTTGGTAGTTTATTGCTATGCTAAATTTTCATGCAGTAGGATTTCGTTGGGCTAATATAAAACCAGAAAACACCAAATAGTCCTTCACTGCACCCATGCTACAGCTGCAATTTTCTACATTTTAGCTTTCTTTTTCCAGAGGAAAAACTAGCAAGCAGTACTTAGGCTAAAATATAGTCCTATCATTTTTACATAAAATATTGATAAGAAATAAACACTTAGTATCCCTAGTGTGAATTCACTGGACTTCACGAAACCCTAATATATGGATTAAGAAATGTTAACATAATCCTTTTATGGGAACTAAAATCAATTACATGTCAGCTTTGTAGTATTATAAATGTATTTAGTCAGCATAGAATTTTTCCAGCAGCGCTCGTTGCAGATTGAAATTGACTAACCAGATGTTAAATATTAAATAGAACTAATCAAAGTATGGTTCAAGAGATTTTAAAAACAATGATCAAAGAGAGCTATTTATTACCTGATTCATGTTTCTATTCAAACACTACTCCTATGATGTTATATCTACCTGAATTTAGTTTGCTGCAAGCTCTTAATTTTTTTCGGTTAACATGAATGAGAAATATAATTCAATAAAAGTATGTTAATGCAATACCATAGGCAGAAAAGCACAAAGCTCAGGAAATTACAAGAAAAATTTGCTGGAACAAAGTGTATGTTAGGAACAAAATGTCTGTTAGGCCTGATCTGAAGATGACCAAATATAGAGATAGTCTTTCCATCACTTATACACATTATGGGCCATTATCTTAAAAAAAAAAAAAAAAAAAAAGTTATGCTTAATTGCAGAATTGTTTTAACATAGAATGTGCAAGTTTGGGCTCCTAAATCCACGAGAAGTCATGTAATTAGCCTTTTTGTTTTCAAGGGGGTTGAGCACTTCTCAGTCTCACTGAAGCCAGGAGAAGTTCAGGTGAGGGGCTGGCTGCTCCTCTACCTCGCACTACACAAGGTAGAAGCAGCTCTCCACACAGTTGAAGAGCAAAATGGATCAAAGGAAATGTTCTTTTATACAAGGCATAATCAATATGCGAAACACATTATCTTGAGAATAGGCAGGAGCCAAGCACCTGATATTTGTTGAAAGAATATAACTTAAAAGCATAGTTGCACAAAACGACTACATGCACTGTTGAGTTAGATAAAATAATTTTAGAGTGTCTGTCCCTATCCATTTTATCGTTTAAACACATACAGTCATCAGAGATGGCGGAAAAACGTCTTTTCCAGGGAAATTTTGTTGCTTTCTTTTATTGAGTTTATGCCTTGATTTAACCAGTGGTAGATGTTATCAAAGGCAGATGACTCAAATGGATGGAATACTGAGCTGATTGTTTATGGCTTCTCCTGCACGGTAGTGGTTTCCTCACATCATCACAAACACTACATCAGGAAAAATCACAGCAAATATCAAACAATTATCTGTGATTTTTTGTTCTTGGTGCCTCTTTCCCTCCTGAGCCATATCCGTGAGGGATATGGCACAGAGTATAAACTCCAGGTCCACAGCCAAAGGCGCTTTGTGTTGCTGAGCAGAGGAAAATGACTCACAGATCCTTAAAGTCTCTCTCTTCCTTCTTTTGTATTACAGAGAGCCAGCTGGGCACCTAAATTGAGAAAGCTATAGCTCTGCCAGCAGCTGAGGGACAGATGCAGCTCCCAGGCCACATCAAAATCTCCAGGCTTTGGATATGAAGGTCAAGAAGACCTGGATCAGCTGGATCCTTGTGGCGAGGCCGCAGCATAGCAAGTGTGCCAGGATGCACCTTTGGGCTTCCAGTCAGTAAAGCTTGGTTCAGTTAAAAGAGATAACAACAGCCCCCCAAAATAAATCTGTCCTTAGTAAGGATGTTCAGTGCCACCATTTAAAGTAAAAGAAGTAAATATTACTCTCCCTGTTATGTTTTTCTGGGTTGATTCTTAGTTTTCTCCATCATGGTGTTCCAGAGTGGCAAGATTATTTTCCTCATAAAGCTACACAGACTCCATGACACCACTAGGGTCATGAAAAATATCCTGTTTTCTGTCAGCCCTAAAGTTTGGATGTGGCTTCCCTCACCCTCCCCACTGCAGCCAGCTCTTTTTCTCCTTAGCCTTCCTGCCCACCCTGCATATATCTCTGTCTTCCCACCTCTAACTGCTTCCAAAACTACCCCTGGAAAGAGATCTCATCCTCAGGAAAGATGTAGCCCTCTCTTTTCAGAATGTTCACCTCTGCCAGAGTGGAGATGACAGAAAAAAATGAACAGGCAGCCTTCCTTTCTCATGCTTAGATACAACTTTCATTAACAGTATACAAGAAAAATAAATACATGCACATGCAGAGACATTATTTGTATATTTATTTGCCTATGCATATGCATGCATGTATATTTTAATAATGTAAACACACATAAATATATATGTTTAAGCACACACAAAATTAAGAGAGAGAGCAAATCAAACATTCTACCTCTCTTCACAAAGATACATTTTTCATCCAGCCCGTAGGAGTTATGATGGTAACTAAAAAGTACAATTAGTGTCCAATAGTCCTTAGACAAATGAGAAAATTTGTGGAAGCTGCATGAAGTCAAATACAGTTTTCATGCATAAAAATTTTCTCTACCCTTATTCTGAAAAATTCTCAAATTCCTTTGCTGAATTTCTACTTCTCTCTGACAAACATGCTATAGCTGGGCAGAGGCATAGAAAATTACAAGTTCATAATTCAGCTTTTACAAATTTTAAAGCAGCTGGAAACAGTGTTGTATTTATGGAAAGTGCTAAGCATCCTTAATTCTAGGTGACAGTACTTTTGCCAGTGTAGCAATTATTTGTCTAGCCTTGCACTAAAAAGCATTTAGGATTTTCAGTCTTAATGATCAGCCAGAAAATATCACATTTTCTGCCTAAAAGATAATTTTAGATCATGTTTTATGTTTAAGGAGAACAAAAATTATTTTATTCTGAGTGTTAGTCTCTCTTTTATGTTTTTAAAATATTAAATAATGGATTTTTTCCCCCAAATACTGTGGTAAACCTACTTAGTCAAATCTGGGTAGTCGTTGGGAAGTAAAAAACAAACTAACCGCTATATGTAAAAGCTACAAAATGTTTTACTTTTATTACTCCTGTACAAAAAGGCCTCAAACCTCAAAGCTATGATTCTCCAAATCACTGCTTTCTAAGCTTGACTGATTGATTTAAAAGCTTGCAAGAGATTTATAATGATTCACTGTGTAAGCCACTGATTTTATATTTAAGTCAGAAGACTGCTTTTAAATGACAGAAAACTTTAGACCTAACATTGGACTCAGCAGGTGATCCACTGTTTGCTCAGAATTAAAATGGCAGCATTTTGCTGGCACAAGTGTTTGAAGTGGGGTTTTGAAGCAGAGGCAGAATGCAATTTATCTAAGATTATTGCAGAGAGCATTGAAATCTATGCCAGAATTTTCAAAGCTCCCCCTCTCTGTGTTTAATGTGGTAGGTATGCAAATAGCTGGATGATCAGTATTTTTTCCACAGGTATTCTCAAAGATAATTTTAAGCACCTGTCTTTTGAGATTCTGTACAGATGGCCAGAATTTGAAACAAGATTAATTACTCTAGTAATTTTATGTTGGTCTAGAAGCAGAATTATTTTCACAGGCTGATTGATTGTGGGATAAAGAAACAAAAGAAGACTCTGCTGTACAGTGGAAGTAACAAATCATGTATACCCCAGTACTTCTGAGGAGTGAATATAGAAAAGGGAATAGAGGAGGAAGGAATGAGGAAAGAGAGGTTATTGCTTCTTCTCTTCCAAGGCTTCATAGAGGGTACTGTGACTGACCTTGACTGCTCTGCAGTGTGAGATTGGTCAGACATGACAGCAGATTTGGGGAGGCCACTGCAGTTTTTAGCCACAAGGAATAGCAAACTTGCCAGGGATACCTAGTTAAAAACACTTCTCCTGTGTGGTAAGGCTGTGTAGGGCAAGGCAATGTGCTGGTTGGCCTGTATCTGGGGAGATTCAGGCTTGCACCTCAGGTGTCCCCCATCTTTAACAGGATGACAAGAAAGTATTTGATGTTAATACCCAGTTCAAATAGGTTATAGAGGTTACCAGCAGTAACCTCTACTGACTATCTACTGAAACTTCTGTATTTGTGAAAGTGAACACGGGCATTGTTACCAGCCTGGCATGGTAAAACAGTTCAGACCACACCAATATAATAAATCTGGCACCAAACCCACAAAAGGATATCCTGCCTATGCTTGCCCTTCACTCTTCAGGCAGTGAACTTCCCTCTGAGGTCCCATTGCCTGAAATTCTGGATCAAGTGAGTTGCTCCCAGAACCTTTCCATTTGGGAACACTGTCGCAGGCATTTTCTTGATAATTCTTCTCCAAGATATATAAAAGTGAGGTAGGAATTGTATTCCAGATTTAGGGCTGTAAATTCAGGATGGAAAATTAACCTATACACTAGTTTCAAAAGAAAATTAAAATATTTTCAAACAACTTTTTGCCAAAAGTAATGTGATGAGTAATTAGTGGATAAGATCTTTCTCAGACAGTAAAAGTCTAGAGATTAGAGCTTCTTGAGATGCACATCTATACATGGTGTCACACACATGACTCTCTCTGTATAGAGGAACATTTCAAAAACTTTTCTAAGAACAGCAAAACCCGAAATTTCCTGCTATACGGTTCCCAACTCAACAGATCATACAGGCTTGGGAATGATAATACAGTGGTTCAGTTGCATGTCCAACACAAAAATATGTCCCTTGGTAGATGTGACAAACAGAAAAACACTATTTCACTGCTCTACATATCAAAGTGCTACGTATTTTCTATTTTCCTGGTAGAAATGTCGAGGATCAGGGTCTTTGTTGTGATTTCTTTTATCGCATAAACTTACTGAAAGACAGTAAGTCAGGTCACTTCTCTGTAGTCTAAGAGGTAGAGACCAAAATTTTTCAAACAACTGTGAAAGAGAAGGGCCCAGTTGTGATTCCCTGTGCATCTGTGAAAATGAGTCTTTAAATAAAAACTGTGAAAGAAGTGGTAACAGCAAGCACCAGAGTTCTGGACCAAGCCCTAGCTGTGAGGTTCTCAGCTGGGTGACACCACACGTAAGGAAAGCAGGACTTCTATGCTATTGGTTCCTTGTATTTAATGCCTCAGCAGATGGCAAAGTCCTACCCATAGTTACCCATTTATTCTTGACTACTCTTTCTGGCTGGCTTAACATTTTATAGAATGTTTTTCCAGGTGCTTGTTTCTGCAAGCAGAAACAGCAGCCCCTAAAACATCATGGAAATATTTTGTCTTATGGCTGTTTTGTGACTTGGTGTCACTGGTGTCTCATTCTAACCTGGTATATTTAAGCTGGTACTTTCCAGCCTGTAAGTAAGTGATATATGTTTAGCTCTTAGTTTGCCTTATTCTGAGAATCTGGTGTAACTGCACTCACTATTAATCTCTCTACAAATTGGCTACAATATCTTTTTCTTTAGAAACAGACTATGTTTTAGTCACTTTATCTCTTTTTTAACCCAGGGAGTAATATTTTATATTTGAAACTTTGAAAGTGAAAAATGTAAGCCTAGATTAAATACTTCTGGAAAATCTGAGGAAAATTGAATTATTTTTTCCTAAATTCAAGAGCTTTTCGTTTTCTGAAATGTTTATGAAATGTCTGCTGCCTGTGCCCCTGCACCCCAAAAGTGAGTAGATGCTAAGACTTGTTAGTTTTATATTATATATATTTATTTGGAAAAAAAAAAACAAACCCAAACCACCAGGAAAATTATCTGTATTAACTGGTTTATGTTGATGGTTTTTTCCTTTTCCTTGTTTAATGTTGCATGTCTGATAGAAGACATGTCTGAAACAACAATTCAGGAGCTGTCATAGTTTCAACCCATTTGTTAATATTTTTGTTTGTTTGTTTTAATTAGAGATAGGAAGCCAGTCTTCTTATGTGTTTGATGTGATTCTTCTGCAGTCACATCCCAACCCTCAGTGGTTTGTGAACACTTTGGAAATACAAACAATACAAAGCATTTGTTTTTAATTATAATTCAAGATTCAGGTTGCAAATGATTTGCATTATAGCTCTTAGCATAGGCTAGATTTACAGCAAACACATTAAAATAATTAACATTATTCTTAAATATGAGTCAGTAAAATTGAAAGTGACAGATACTAAGCTGATGAAGGTAATAAAAAAACCTTAATCTAGTTGAGAGTGACTGAGCAATAAAAAAATACACCTTTGCAGAGAGCAAATGTTTCATGCCAGTAAGTCTTCAGAGAATCTGTCCTGGGTGTATTCAGCTGGGGAAGACACTGCCACTCCTGCACCTGCCCAGGTTAAGTCCAGGCTCAGTGTGAGCTGACCCAGCCTTTCTGTATTTTCAGATCCTCAGGAAAAATGATGGCACAGAGCTGCTCAAAAGGCTCTATCCTTGCAGCATCTTGGATCAATACCTGTTTTCAGAGAGCTTTGAGGCACACAGTGAGCTACAGGGCAGGAGAGGGAATAAAGCTGAATTGTCAGTTACTTGAGGATAGGGAGACCTGTGATAGATGGCACCTGGCTGATGTGTTTTCTGGCTAGTTTTTCATCACTGTATGTCATCTTCATTTTAAAGAGGTAGCCAAGAAAGGCAGCCTAAAAGAAGGCATTTCTTTCCTTTATGCTGGTGGATGCATGGGAGTTGTGGGGCACAGTTTAAAGAACAGGGATACCTTGGCTCATCCCTGGGAGCAAGTTCTGGGAGGATTTTCCCAGATGCTGCTGTTGGCAGGGAGGGAGTGAGAGGCACCACGGGGGTGGGATCAGTGGGGTGCTTGGCCACTGCCCATGGAAAGCAGGAAGCTGACAAGCAGCCAGAGCACTGAAGAGGGGAAACTCTCAGCTTCTCTCCATGACCTGGGAAGACACACAGAACTTGCTGCAATAGAAAAGCTGTTGGCCAAAGTACAAGCCTGAAGAAAATAACACACCTTGCCAGTGGGCAAGGAGGATAGTGGTTCAATAATTATTTCATTTCTATTCTCTGTCATTTCAGTGATTTTATTTCAATAAAATTCAGAGATTCTGGGTTTGGAGTATTTTTTATTTACTTATTAAAAAAAAATTAGGTGAAAGTGAAAGGCTTATAAAGATTCAGCTGAAAGACTCTGGGTGAGTTGGGGTCCTGTATCAGGATTAGTTACGAGGAGCAGACATCCATTACACAAAGATATGTCAGCATCTTTCTTCTTTAATTGTGGACTTTTATTTATGTGAATGTTTATGTGCAGTCTTCCTGCACAGAAGCTTCACAAGGGCAGGACTTTGGGTCCATGAAGAGCGTTATGTGTAAAACTCTGTTGATGGTACTGTACAGAAGCTGCACCGTCCTATCGTCTTGTTTCATCTACACTGTCCTTTCTGGCTGCATGGGTCTCCTTCCCCACCTGTCACCTGCAGACGTATAGTACAAACCAGGTTTTGAGCTGGTTCATCCCACATAAAGCAAGAGTAGGAGGGACAAGCGACAGCCACATCTTAATCAGCATGAAATAGAAAATTGAGGCAGAGTCTAGACACGCTTTTTGCCTGCTGGTTGTTTTGCTTTGACATGCATAACAACAAACATAAAGAGCGTGCCAGTGTTTTTGCTTTTGAACCGGGCTGCATTGAGGATTGCCCTCTTTGTTCTTTCTGCATTTCTGTGACTCAAAAAAATGCCACAATGCCTTGGTATCCGACTGATGTAAATACACCATGGCTGATGTAATTCAATCGAACAGCTCAAGATCCAAACACCTGATAACAAGGAGAATTGTTGTGTGAGTGTTTCATATCTGTGTAGATGCTAGAGGCTGATACCACATGGCACGAGCCAGGAGCCAGTGTAGCTGCAAGGAAATGGACCCACAGAGACTGCGCCAGCTTATCTCACCTGTGCAGAGGTATGAGCTCTTGGAGCAGATGAGTGTTGTGAGGTTTGAGAACTGTGTACCCTGTATGATCAAACAGAATAGAAATCACTCATATATTTACTGTGTTTTACACGTACCTAAAAAGTCTGGAAGGAATTCTGCTAAATTCTAAGTTTCAGCGATAAGGAAGAGTTACTATAGTTTTGTGATCTACTGAAAATATGCATCAAAGAGTGTGGAGGCAACCAAATATTTGTGTTTACCACAGTATGTTATGGCTTCCTTCAACAGCTTGGAAACCCAGGGTGAGGGATATGAACAGTTAATGAAAACATGCAAAGGAGCCAGAGGGGTGGGTGTGAAAGACATACTTTTGAGATACATTTCAATGTATAGAAAATAAAAATTGGTGAGTTTTGAAGGTGAAATTTAATCTTAAATTCAGGGGTTTTTTTGTTGCATGATGTCACCATAACCCCTAGGTGGTATTCAAACTTCATAAATCAGATTTGTCTGTTATTTATTCTATTTGTCATGCATTTGATGTGTAGCGCTATTTTCAGAGATTAAAATGATATATCCCTAATTCTTGGATGCTCTTTGATCATGTTTATTCCTCTGCTCCTTTAAACATTGCTGAATAATTGTATATGCATTCACAGGCTGACAAGTACATTCCCTGTTTGATGGGCTAATTATGGAAGCACACTAGAGTCGTCGTAGTTAAGTTTGTAACTAGCTTTGAGCTGTAAGGCCAGTTTTGATCTCTCGTCTAACTGTACTGGAATAAATCCCTGCAATAGAATCTTAAGTTATATGGTATGGTTGGAAAAAATTTTGTGAAGTTTTGTGGCTGTTGCAGCAATTAGTATTTTAGTGTTAGAAATTTTTTTTCTACCTTGTTGACCTCTCAGAAATGTTGCATATCTCTGTGCTGGGAAAGTATGTCACATTAATGTTGTTACTGTTGGATAGGTTTAGCCAGTTCTGAATGAGTTTTGGAGAGCCTATTAAATCTATCAATCATAGGGAAAGGAATTTCAGCATTTCACTAGCAATCTTTAGAGGATTTTGTACAAGTTTCTGCAAGACTCCAAGAATAGCAAGCACCCAGACTCCAGAGGGTGGGTTATTCTCCTGCACAACTTACCTGTCTTTGTACAGTTATACTTCACTGCTCTGTGAAACAGAAGTGCTCCATAAACCTTCCAAAAATGAGATCAGAATAGCAATGTCAAGGAAAACCTTCAATATCCCCTGAAATTCCAAAAGAAATGTGTTATGGAGTTGTACTTGAGTGGGCAGAGCCAGCCCTGAGTCTGTACCTGGTAAGAGACTTTGATCTTGGCTAAATGAGGGTGCTGTAGCTGTTTTTAACAGCTGTTCACCTCCCTGGAGTAAAGCCAGCTAATGTTGCTGGCAAAGCTGGATCTCCCTTGGGAATAATACCTTCTAAAGTGGTATCTAGTAACAGCCATACTTCTGATCCATTACAAGGGACTCTGCAGGGACAGAAGACACAGTGAGACACGAACCAGCCAAGGTACAGAAGCACATTCCTTGTCCTGACATACACATACACACACACACACACACTCACCTTGCGGTGTCTTAGTGGCCCTTTGGACCCTTCCAGCCTCCTCACACAGCAGAGCTACCCAAGGTTGCAGGAATGCTTGTTTAAATACCAAAAAACCAGACCACTAGAACATTTTATTAAAAAAAAAAAAAGGAAAAAGAAGAACCAACAACAAAACCAAAATCAAAATACGCAGAGAAGTTTGTTGGTACGGGAAAAATCTGTCCCATCTCTCACACTTGGCAATCAGTCTTTCTATCCACAACACAAGAAAGCTGGCAATTAGATGCAAGGCAAGGCTGAAACAGGCAATTGTAAGCAGCAAACCTTCTGAGGATAGGGGCTCCTGTCAGGAAACTCACTGAAGGAGAACCAGTAACTGGCCCAATTAAAGGGAAAGATGTTCATGGGAACTTTCATCTCTGACTAACGTTGTAATTCTGGCGTAGTGTTAGGCTCTGCTTGCACTCAGAATCTGCCTTGTTCTGTTGCCTGGTGGAGGGGTATTTTGTGTTAATACACTTAAATTTAAGATGCAGTTTAACTATGAATACAGCTACATATCCATGTAAGGTAAATGTGTGTGTTACATGTAAATGTGTATGGAATAGTTAGACAGATACAGGTGTAGATATGAAAGTTCTGTACAAGAGTAATCTCTGCATTCTGTAAGACTGAAGCTCTGCTGGTACACACGTACACATGGATATATATTCTGATTGTATTCACACCAGGGTGAGTGCTATACTAGCAAATTTGTCTTGTATTTTCTGCTGTTCAGAATGGAATTTTACTTTTTACAGTTATTTCAATTTTGACAGAAAATGAAGAGTAGAGGTAGTGACAAAACTAAAGCAAAAAACCCTGCACTCACTAATAGAGTTCCTGTTTGAAGACCTGGCTTAGGAAGTTTTAGCAAGTAAAGTACTCTTTTGTCAGGGTAAGCTACATTTATACTGGAAAGGCTTAGTGGAATTAAACAACAAACCATACATGATCTGGAAACCTCACCAGGGGTTACACCACTTCTGCTAGTGTAGCTTTTCTGGGCAGAGAAAACCCCAGTGTGGGATTCTTTCATGCCTCTGGACAGGAAGGTTTAATGAAAAGGAGGCATGTATGGGTCTGTTGGTTTGGTGCTGAATAAACACGTGCCTAATTATCCTTAATATAGTTTCCTCTCATAATTTTAACCATTTTTGTGTCAAATTATGTGGCTTATTCCACAGACATTCTAGCTGATTTCTAAAGCCCTGTTTGCAAACCCTACTGTTGTTTTTCTGGGAGATGAAATATGAAAAAAAAATTGAATTTCAGTGTTCAAGTTGCAATGTCATTCTGACACAATCTTCATTAATACAGAGTATGGTGGTGTGGTAAGAGCTATTAATTCAATTTCTTTATCCTGGTCTCTTTTTTTGTTTCCCAAGGAAGCTCAGTCTGTTTCATCTTTTGAAAGTCTAATAAGCATTTTGAGCAGGTTAGAACTATAAATCTAGTATTGCTAAATCCTACAGAAAAAATTGCTTATGAAATATATTGATTACAACTGATAATGATTTTTCCACCCTCTCTTCACTGGAGGCAAATAAATAACTATGGAAGTACAATGGCATTGTCATGGCTGGAGCTTTTGCTTTGGTACACTATAGAAGTCTGTGAATACCCTTAGCAGTAAGTCTTATTTTTCAGTGTGATAATGTTCATTGTCTGTGCTTCTAAGTTCTGACTGAATTTGATAGTGAATGCTAGTGATTAACAATTACATGTCCTCAGAATTTCTGATTTGTTTCCTGTGTCAGGACTGTGAGTCTATTAAGAAGCGATTAGGGAGGATCTCCTTCAAGTCTCCTTCACATCAAGATTCTCCCTTTTTTTTGGTTCAGTTAACTTGAGGTGGGAGTTGCCTGTGATATTTTCTACATTTCACCTTCCGAGGTTATGGGCACTATTCATATGCCAGATCTCCCTCTGAGATGAATAAGTACGACTTTTATTAATTTTTCTTCACTTGTAGAATTTAATTTACATGAATAATTAGAAAGGGATGAGTTAAAACTCCTATTTAAAGAGGTAGCATCCTTCTGTTAGCCTATTGTCAGGGTTTGGAACCCAGTTGTTTTAAAAAGGATCTGGGCTCTTCTCCATAGGGATTTTCCTCTTTGTAGTTTTGCCTTGATCTAAATCAGCCTGTTGTAAAGCAGATTTTGGGATGGAGTCTGACAAATAAAAACTCTTATCTGGAGAACTAAAGGGACTTCCAATTTTCCCTCGGAAATGTTTGCTGGCTTCTTTTTCTAATGTGGCCAGGATTTGCTATGAGATTTATGACAATGTTGTTTAATTCATAGATCAAAATAAATAAATTAAGTGCTTAACTTCATTTCATTCTTTGTGCCGTTTCCTGTGCTGTTAGGGCTTTAATGAGCCCAGCTGCTCTGTAGAGTTGCTGAGGGTGGAAGCTGGCCTGGGAGGGGAAGGAACAGCTTCTCTTTGAAGTTCTGTCATGGCAGGATCACTAAAACAAGGCTTCGAAGGGGAAATTCCTGTTTCCCTTCCTATTCTACTTCAGTGGTCTTGACGGCAGCAGTTAAATAGGGAGCAGCTAAAACTAAGGTTTTCAGACTTGGCTTGTCAGCCATTTGATACCAAACTTCCAGTAGGTACAGGGGAAGAGAGAGAGAGAGAGAAAGAGAAAGAAAAGGAAAGAAAGGGAAATAAAGGAAAATAAAATAAATTAAAAAAAAAAAAAAAACCAGGGGGAAGAGCAAGATGTTTATAATTGCTCTGCACAGGCATCTATCCCAGAGCAACACTCACCATCACTCTGGTTCCCTTCCAACTCTCACTACTGGAGCTGGAAATGCTAAGGTTACCTGTTTTCCTGACAACTGGTCTTAGGCTATGAGAGGAGACAAAGCACAGCTTTATCTCTGAGGAGTAGGGGAACAGGAAGGCGGCAGCTCATGGTAAATGGTGCCTCATCGATATTCAGAGGGCTGCTCAGTGCTTCACTGGTGTCCAAAAGTCAGCTGTTAAGTCCATTTAAATTCAGCTACAGCAGTTCTCCTTATCTCCCACCAGTAATGTATTGCTGAACAATTATGGTCAAAGTCGTTTGCAGTCTTGTGTTTGATGAGTGCAATTAGCTACCCTGTGTTTGCATCTACATGTGTGTGTGTCTGAATAAAACAAAATAACAGAGGGAGACACTGGATTGCTTCCCTTCCCCACCACCCCTTCAAATCTGGAAATGCCATGCAAGACCCTGGCATCCAGCACTACTCAGCAGATGGCCAAAAATTTTGTCCTCCGAAAGACTGTTCTCAAAGAGTCTCTTTTTTTACCTATCCTACTTTTATTTTAGGGTAGTTCACCCTATGAATGTGCTGTTCTTCCTTATAGTTAATGGGAAGGTGCTGGATAGCTACCTCAGGTGAGAGATTTGATTTTTTAAATACCTGAAGTTAGTTGAGATAAATCCTTTCAACACTACCAGGCCTGAAGAGGCAAAACTGCAATGTCAAATCAGCTGTTCTCAGCAGAGTACTTTCAAAAGGTTCCTTTTTACATTTCAGGACAGAAAAACTGTCATACTGTTGTGGAAGAAACAAAGGAAAGTAAAGACAAAACTGAGACAGTAGTAACAGTGTAATATGTCTGCTGAGAAACCTTAGCAGGATCTTTTTCCTGAAGACAGCTATCTTCTTTCACACCTGCAAAGCAGGTGCTAAAAAATAACAGTGTCTTACTACAGGAAGGGTATTTTAAAATTTTAAACTTTAAAATTTAAATTTTTATGCAATCTAAAAACTGTCACAGCTGTATGTGAGAGTCTGTTTGTTCTTATAAGGTGTTTAAAATATCTTCTTTACTTGGACTCTGTGCACCTTTAAAATATATAGGGCCAAATCTACTGCTGGATTTGAGAAATATGGTTTGATTTTTTTTTTTCCTCTCCCAGGAACAACATTCCAGGGAGAGATGGGTTATTTTGTACTTGCTCTGTGCCCCTTGGGTGGTGGTTTTGCAGTGGATGTTCAGCAGACCTCCTTGAACCCAGCCTCTGCTGTTCTCAGCTATTGGCACCTGGGACTCGGATCTACCTGGTCCTTTCTAGTCCTGTGTTCCCAAAACCAGCTAGCTGCCTCAACACTGCTGAACTGATGCCTCTTTCCTGAATCACATATTGGTTATGTTTAAGCACATACTAAGTGTGCATTGATTTGCAATCTTTGCTTGAGTCCTCTGTATATTAAAGAGGACTTAGCTTAAATAGCAGTGTTCAACAGTGTCATGAATATTTTCATCTGCTTGCATTCTGTAAAACTGTGGGGTAGCATTGCAATTTTTCATATTCTATTCATATGTCTGTAATAGTCAGACAAGCCCTTGGAGTGCTTGGTTACATAGCCAAGATGGGTAGATAATGTAAGATAATTTACATTATTTCAAATAAAACATACTTGTATGCTTGACTTGCAAGCTAAGAGATCTAAAATGCTTTTTTGTCTTATGCATTTTTGCATTAAATTTGTTCATCAGTAAAGTTTGGGTTTTTTTTTTAAGGCCAAACTGTATTACAGATATCAAATTGCTCCCAATGGAATATTGTTTTCTGATCTTTCTAAGGGACTTCGGTCTTCTAATGGAAAGACCTAAAGGCATTCTGAAAGCTCAAAGGAGTGAATGGAAGCTTTTTTCCTTTGATTTTTACACATCTGTAGTATCAAAAACTACTCAGCTCATTCTTTATTCATCTAAGTTTGCCCAAGAATCATAAGAGATACTTTAAATGTGTTCTTTGACCTGAATTATGATACAGATAATACTCTGAAATACAATATGCTTCCCCACACAGTAACCAGGTAGCATCAATACACATCAGTGCTTTTGCTATACATGAGTGTGCAAGCCTCTATTCTTTTCTTTTTCCCTCTAATTTTTGACTTATCCAGAAACAAAGAATCTGTTATTTTTGCATTCTTGTGTAATTTTGGAAAATGAGAGTTTCATCCTGGCTCTTTTTGCTTCTTGATATTTTTAAGGAAAAGAGAAAAATTCATGCATGTTTTCTCCCTCAGAACTTCTGACAATAGTGTAAAGAAGCTGGCAGAACCTTATAAATATTTTCATTATTTGGGAAAGGGAAATGTATTAAAGCAATCACTTTTGTTAAGCATAGACTTGATATTTCCTCCTTGAACTTTTGGTGCCACATCTATCTGTTTCTACAGTAGCCTACCCAAAAAAAAAAAAAAAAAAAGTGCCTGTCAGGCTTTCCTTTCCTTTTAGTTTTCCTTGTTTTCTCCTGGTGACATTTCTTGTCTCTTCTCTGTCTTATTTTATGATCTGTTAAAATTCCCAGTTTATCAGGTCTTCTGTCTTGGCCTCACAGATTTGTCATCATCCACAGATTCTCAGCATCTTCTTGAAATCTCCATATGTTTTCTACTATCCATTTGTATTATTTTATATTTTTACTGTTTTCTAATTTCCCATGCTAGGGGAGAAATAACATTTTTTGAAATTGACTACCTGTGCACATCTCTCAGCAAACATTTATCTCCCTTCTCCCCACATAAACCCATGTCTTCAATGTCATATTTATGGCTGCTGTGACTCCTCATGCCTCTACTTTCTGTCTCTCATTTATGTCCAGTGACATTTTTTACACCTACAACAGTAACTTTTGTTCATCTCCACTTTTTTTACTGTCTCCATAGGTTTGGCTTCTAAGTTGGTTCTACACTCCTAGCTGTCCTTGCTGCTCCAAGCACCATTAGACACATCCTCAATTACAACTTCAACTTTCTGGCCTTTCTTGACCCTTTTAACTGTTAGTTCATTACTTATGCTGAGTCAAAACCTTGACTTTCATATCTAAAACATTTTAAAGTCTAAAGCTCTTCTCTTTCATCTCAAAAAAGAAAAAAAAAAAGCCAACCTACTTCTCTCCATCTGGAGACAAAATCTTGCTTTACAAGAACAAATTCCCCTTGGTATTTACACACTTTGAATCCATGTTGTTAGGTACCATTAGCACACATGCTTTGGTCTTCAGCTGCTGGTTTTGTCTGCAACATCAATGTTCAAACGTTCTAAAACACTTCCCCCCCCTATTTTTTAATGTAATTGCTTTAAAACAAATGACATTTTAATGCGGCTTTGTTTTGATGTGGCTTCTGCCACATCTGAGTTGCACAATTTAGTTGTGTGTTGTGTAAAAGGACATTTTCTTTCATGATTGTTTTTGTTCTGTTTTCCAAAAAATAAAATAAGGCCCAACACTTCAACAGTGATTAAGCCTAGAAGAAAGCATAACACGTACTATGAAATTATGAAGGACATATTTGGTTAAAAGTTCAGTAATATTTTGTGTTATTTTGCTTCTTAAAATTCTCTAACAGAATATTGCAAATAACAATTCTAGCTAAAAATCAGGTGAAGGTGATCATCTATGATCAAGTTAAAAACTTCTAAAAATATGTCTGACAGAGCATTAACTGCTTCAGGAACTGATATTTTATACCAGTTAACCACTGATTATCTTTAGATGAAAAAGAAAGAAAGAGTTTAATCAGCCATCACACAATGACAATTAGACAGAGATAGTAGAAAGATAAATTTTTCAGAAATCTCTATGGAGGTATGAAAATGAGGGATAGAAACAGATTAATATTTTTAAAGGTTATTTATGGATAATGTATTTAAAAAGGGGGGAAAAAAGGACCAGAAGTAAATGTAGAAAGCAGGAAGACACTGGTAATAAGAATACTTGTTTGAATCTTAAAAATCTTTTTTTAAGTTTTGGTTGTTTGTTTGGTTTTATTTTTAAATGTTGTTCTAGCATCTTTGTACTTCAGCAGCAGAAGGGGATCATTATGATAGTTAGTTTCCTGTGGTGTTGTTACATCAGGTACATTTTCATTAGTACTGCTGCCAGTAGCATCAGCTAATGCGAAAATTAAGATAAGAAGAAAATTATTTCCTTGTATAGTCAATATGATTCTTGATTTCAGCAAAAATGAAGAGTCAAATCCCAAGAGGACCTAAGCACCTACACTCCCCATTGATTCATTCTTGTCAGACCCTCTCAAAATCTGGGTATATTAATAATGTCACTACATTGCCATGTAGAACTGAATGCAGTGTGCTAACAGTTCTTGTTCATCAACAAGGTTGGTTTTTTTGTTGGGTTTTTATTTATTTGCTTATTTTTAATTTAACATTTTTAGTCCTTGTAGTTCATTACTCAGTCAGGAACCTCATTGTCTGATGTATTTCCGCACAGTCTTCTATATCTTCCTCTTGCATTTAAAGAAATAGTTACTGATTCACTATAATTCCTGACATTTCCTCTGCTTTCATTTGTTTCTGGACCTCTAGCTGTTTCCTCAATTTCATTATTATCAAATAGCTCTTCAGTGATACACTGCTGTTCCTCATCTTTATATTGATAATTTTATTTTCACATGCATCATCCTGATTTTCAACATCTTCTATGCAGTCCTCAGAAGATGAGTCATTTGCAGGAGACAGATTTTCATTACTGGAGTCATCTTTAGAGTCAGGATGTGTTGGTGTCTTCTCAGGGATATTGTTTGCTCCTCTGTTCCTCTCATTATATCTTGAAAGAGACGTGCTTGATGTACTTGCTTGGTCATTATCCAGATAATTAAAATCAAATGTACTTATTTTGTAGATTAAACAAGAACATTTCTTATTATGATTATTTGTGTTTGAAGCTTTAAAAACATCATAGTATAAATGCTGAACTTAATTTCACTAGCTATTTAAACATTTAATGTAAGAAATATTTTCATTCATAGATAAAACAATGTTAATTTTTAATAGGTTTGCTTCACTGAAATATATATGTTGACATAGCATAATTTTGTACAAAGTGGAGCAAGACCCACAAAAGTGGAGGCTCTGGCAGCTTCTGTGTCACAGCAGTTAGTGGTAGAGGCTAGAACTGGTAGAAGGTAAGGCAGGCAAGCATGGCTGTGAGCTGTGTGTGGGGAGCCTTTCTAGCCAGAGGGCAGAGAGGGAAGGGCATACCTGTCATAAAGCAGAGTTGGCAGAGTCTGAGACTGACCTGCCCAGCCTAAGCAGGTCATGTTGACTCCTTCCACAGTCCTTGGAGTGAACTTCCTGGAGGAATATCTGTCCATATGTTATGGGTGTTTGAGCAGAAAATGAATTTTTCTCTGGAGCTTTTTCTCTCCATACACTGATGACTGGTTGAGACTACATGTCCAGTTTCTGAAGCTAGGTGAGAAGCATCCTTCCTAAAAAGCTTGTTGGTATAGGTGTGTGGCAGCAGCTCCCTGGCCACAGACAGCGGGCACAGACTTTCCCAGAAAAATCCTGCGAGGCTGTGTAGAAGCTGTGGGAAACTTAGAGGAAAAGAATTCAAACAATTATTATCTCTCTTTCTGTAACTGTTGTTTATAGATATGATTCCCTCAAGTGTGTTACTGATAACACCAATAATGTAGAAGTTTTCACTTTGAGACCAATCAAGTCTTAAATCCACCATTGTTTCTATAAGAACTGTAGATTTCTCATAATGAAGTGTCTTTCATACCTTCTAGATCATAGATCTAGATCATAGAGTCAATGCTAATTATTACCCAGCTGGGAGCCTGCTACCACATAGGTCTCTCATGCTGGGGCACAAATTCATTTCCACTCACTTGCTTTTGAAGGGTATGTCCAGCCACCAGTTCCTGGGGGGTCAGCTCTATCAACAGGTCACTGACAGTTATTTTTTTATATTAAAGTCACACCAAGCTTCTTCTGTAATTGGCATGCAGCACACAATACTTTGACTTCCCTTGAAGTTTTGCTTTTTGTCAGTAACTCCACATTATTTAATTGCCAGTAATATGGAATGGTTAAATTCTCAAGTATTTAAAAACAATTTTAGTTAAAACATTAGTTTCCTACTAGGTAAGTTTTTCAATATTCTTTCACTTCAAACACCCTGAACTTCACAGTGTACTAAAACAAATGACAAGCTCTTCAACTACGGCTTCTAGCAAATGGCAATATTTATGTTAAATCTTATCTAATATTTTCTGGGGTTTTTACTTTTTACATTTTGTTTTTAATAGATTTGGAGAACACCAGGCTTGGAGGAACCTCAAGGATCACCTGGTCCAAACTTTCTTAGCAAAACCATAGACATGTCAATCCCACACCCTGTCCAGCTGATTCTTAAAAGTGTCCAATGTTGGAGAATTCACCAGTTCACTGGAGAAATTGTTCCAATGGATTATTGTTCAGATTGTGAAAATTTTTTTCTTGTATCCAGTCATAATCTCCCCAGGACCAACTTGTATCCATTGAGCCTCATCTTTTCCATATGTTTCCTTGTAAATAGGGAGTCTCCATATTTTTTTTTAGGGGTGAAGCTCCTGTGATAGTTCACAAACCAACTCTTCCTGCACTGAGGGTGGATTTGTGGTTGCATCAACCTGAGTTTTGGTTCCCAGGGCTGAGGGCTCAACAGTGCTGGTAAAGACAGAGGTGAAGAAAGAGTTTGAGAACCACTGTCCTTTCAGCATTATTGGTCACTAATTCTCCTCTCATGGCTTTGTTGTTGTTGTTGTTGCTGTTGCTATTGTAAGCATTTTCATATCTGGGGAAGTAGATTTGACCTATGGAATTTTATTATACATATCTGTTACACTGTTATGAAATTTGAATCAATATGTTCTATAGTACTTAATTCCCATCAATGTCAGTTTCCCTAAAATCACTGTGCTTGTGTTTTCATGTACACATTGTGTCCTCCTGACTTAATGTTTCTAATACTGTTTGTACAAGATGTTCTGTAGATGCAGCCTTATGGTGCTAATCATGCTTGGCTCATTCCCTTGAACAGGATCCAGAATAACCTCATTTTGCATTATGGTTATCCTCTTTGAAGAGTTGTTATAACCAATAGAGGGATTTAGTCTTGAAGATGTGATCTAGTTAAGGACATTCCTTCTTCATATTTTTACGTAAAGTAGGGAGGGAACTGAAACACTGTAAAGATTCTGTCAAGGGATGCAAATTGGTAGATGGCAATAAGTTTTGCCATAATTAGCCTATTATTTTGCTTTTGGACATCCTAGTAATTTTTTTTCTTCTTTTTGTTCACAAAATTTCTTTTATGCATTTTTTGGGTTTTCATTAGAAAATCCCCAGATGCCAAAAATTAATCAATCAACAAACAAACAAACAAAAATACCCCAACACAAAATCAACATCTTTATAATGTCTGGACTTGGAGTTATAACAGGACAAAAGATCATCCTGTACCCTTTAATGTACATTACCATCCTGGAAATATATTATGGGTGGTAAAAACAAGTTCTGCCTTGAGGTTCCAATATATCTTTGGAAGAATAGATACTAGTGTTCAGATACTAATTTTTTGCATATTTCTGAGCCTCTTGAGTTTTTGGACATAGTCTTGTTTTTCTGAAAGACAGATATTTTGCTTTTCCTTCTCTATTTTGCTTTTCCTTCTCTATTTTGCTGTCTAAATAGTCTGTAGTATCTGATTATTTGTGAGTTGTATATAGACATAATAATGTAAAGATGGTGTCACTGAGAGTAGTTATATAAAGAAATCATGCTTATGGCATTGACAGTGCCTGAGAATTACCAGCAGACCTTCTGTTTTTGTTGTATCTCCCTTCATAATACAACACATGTCCTTTTCTGAAAAAAATGTAGAATTGGAAAATAAGGAGACATTATCTTTGGAATTATGCAAAATTCAAACAGAATAATTTTGGACAATAATAAATCCTCTGAGAAAAGGCAAAGACTATTTCCTAATTTGGTGAATAAAACTGAAACAACAACCAAAACCAAGTTTTTTAAAATTGCTATTTTTATACATCTCATTTTTACATCAAACATTTAGGATAATAATTTTTTATTAAAAAAAAAAAAAGAAAAATAAAAGAAGATTTTAAAAAGGAGTGTTAAGAGGATAAAAATTTGGAGCTTGATCCTATTGAGCTAAAATCATTTGCATAGCTCTAGTTACAAGTTAAAACTGAGTCCAATCTCATAGCAACTAGGAATTATTTCCACATTGAAGTTGATCAAAGATATCTGAAGGTCACATTTTCCCAATCTGGACAGTGTATATGTCTCCAAAACACTCTGTTGGCATTGTCATGCCAATCTGGCCTACCAATCTGGTTAGGGACTAAGCAAATACAAAGGTTTAGCTTCTGGCTTGGCTTGAGAGGTTGTTCTAGAGCAAGCCAGGGACATTTTGGCAGGTTAACATGACTAAGACATGCAAGATTCAGCTCCTAATTCTGTCATTTACTGCTAGTAGCATTTCAAGCATCCCAAAAGACTAAAGTAATTTGGAATATCCTTTCTTCTCTGCCTCTTAGAAAGGGTGGCTGCAGCTAAAACAATACTGGAAATGCTTCCTTCTAAATGCTATTCCTGTGTGTTATCCTTGAGACTGATCCAGTCAGAGTCTGGAAGGAGCCAGAGTATATGGCAGTAGACAATCTGGAAAATCGTGGGAAAATATTTGTTGACCTAATTTTATTCACAAGCAGAGTAAATCCCCTCTCTCTGGGTCAAAGCTAATTTTGAAGGTGGACAGCATTGCTGTCTTCAGCTTTTTCACTGGTTGGATACACAAGGGAAATTTTGCAAAAGACAGGGCCCTGTTCTCAGGGAAGATTTTGGGCTCCAAACAACCAGTGCGCATAGACTTGAGAAATTTCTCTGTGCTGTGGGAAAAAGCAAAACTTTATTCTCACCTGCATACTTAGTACTTATTTTTGTTTTAGGGACTAGAAACATAGTTCTAGGTAGGATTCTGTATAGCTGGAGTGAGAAGGTGACAAGCAGAAGGAATTCTTTTCCATGCGGTACTGCAAAAATTTTATCAGGTTGCTATTGATTATTTCGGTCCAAGACCCCACAGTTACCTGACCAAGAAGGAAAGTTTTTATTCAGAAAGTGACGCTGGAGTGGGGATGGGGGGAAAGGGGTAGAGAGGGGAAGATAAGGCATGAAAGGGGTTGCTCTTTTTAATGAATAGTCCTTCCTTATTGCTCTGCTGGTGGATTTGCTAAAGTAAAATACCTTTCTGACTGGTAGAGCACTTGGGAGTCCTTGGATAAAGGCACTACAAGATATTCTAGGCATATGACTGAGCATCTCCTTCATTATTCTGTGAATCTATACCTCACTTGGGAAGGGGACTGGTAGAGCACTTGGGAGTCCTTGGATAAAGGCACTACAAGTACAAGATGTTCTAGGCATATGACTTTGAGCATCTCCTTCATTATTCTGTGAATCCATACCTCACTTGGGAAGGAATCTGCTTTTTGTATGATTGGTGAGATGATTGATTTTCACCTGTGTTTGAAAATTTCATACATTTTTGGGAAGTGAAAAATAAAATACTTTCATGATGGTCTGCTGTAAAACATTGCAGCTATTTGCCATGATGTTGACTTTCAATAACTGAAAATTAAGGGTCTACTGAAATAATTTTGCTCCCCAGTGATTTAGAGAAACCCAGTCTCACCATAATTTAGAGCCAGCTTTTCGTCCCTGCATAGTTCCGTGATTTGCAAGCTGTTTCTGGCAGCCATCGTTGTCAAATCTATGATATTTCTTCCTCTCCTCCTAACTTTTTGGACCTTTCCCCTCATAATTAACTTCTTCATCAGATTTACGTTATTCAGGTCTACCTTTCTAAGGGATACAAACTCCTGAATGAAAATACTATGCTATGAGTACTTTTTTAACCCGTTTCCTTGCCTGATGTGATTGTATTTCTTATATACAAAACTCAAATGGAAAATGCCCATCCTCACAAATGTTCTACTTTATTTCATATCGCAGAGTACAAAAAGTAAAGCTAAACCTTCATATCCTCAAATTTCAGAGTAAATTGCATGTTAATAAGACTTAATAATGTAATGAACTTTGTTCATGTACATAGTTAAGTAGCAAAATGCTCTTGGTTTTGAGGAAAAAAGGATGAAAACAGTAAGTTAATGCTGCAGCTTGGATCAAATTGTTTGGGAAACTGCAGTTGAATTTAATCTTGCTGAATCTCTTTGTAACAAGGAAGTAGGCTGATGCACTTGTTAGAAATAACTAGTATACTCTAATTGCTGCTCTCTCTTCTGTCTCTTGTGTAATACCTAAGGCTGCCCACCTCTTCCTGAGATTTTGTATTTCAAAATGGTGAAAAAAAATAAAAGGTCAAAACTTTAACTTTCATCTTGACCTGCAAATGGTCATATCCATTGAGAGAATGTGGTCTAATCCACTGTAAAATAAATCTGATGATCTCACTTCAGGTGGTTCTCTTGAACAAAGCTTATCTCAGAGAAGTCTTACTTCTGTAGCATGTGTTTTGCCACCAAACTGCTGCTCAACAGTTTTTATCATAGAGATAGCACACAAAGTTACTTGATAACCCTGTAGAGATGGAGACCTTTGAGACCATCCCTCAGAGACTGATACACTCATTCATCTCTATCAGCACCTTTTGGTATCTTGCAACTTTCAGAAACAGTCCTACAAATTTAACGAGCAGGATGGTTTACCAAGACACAAAGCTGGATTGAGAGCCAGAAGCTTTAGTCTGTTTTCCATGCCTGGAGATGTTAGCATGTGTGTTCTGTAAAATAATATACTTATAATCTCATATAAAATAAAACTTATTCTCAGTGATGTGAAAAATCTGTGTTCTGTCCCAATTATTTGAGTTTCTATAAACCACTGCC
This sequence comes from Passer montanus, assembly GCF_014805655.1. Lineage (NCBI taxonomy): Eukaryota > Metazoa > Chordata > Aves > Passeriformes > Passeridae > Passer > Passer montanus. Next base: position 4,447,509 of record NW_024367708.1, on the reverse strand, counting down.
ATAAACCATGTCCCAGTTGTCCTAGGTGCTGGAAAAAATCAGAACAAAAAGTTGGTGATGGATATATCAACTTTTGAATTTGAAACTATAAAACTAGACCAGATTGATAGAGACAGATGAGGGAGTATCAGGAAACTGTAAGTCAGTGTGATGAGAAGTGCTGCCAACAGTACCAACGTAAATGCTGCCAGGCCTTTCAGAGGCCTTGCAGCAAATGGGTTTGAAGGTGGATGTGTGTGGAGAGCTCTCAGGCATGAAGGGTAGCAAGAAAGAAAGTGTTTGAGGATGCAACAAATGAGTCATGGGCATGGGCATTGTTTGCTGGCTGGTGTTGGGACCTGACACTCTGAAATACAGAGGGAAAAAAATATTGTGGGGGCTAGACCATGAAGGACCTGGACGGTAAATTATGTAGTTAAGGGAAAGATTTCTAAAAAAAATATATATATTGTCTAAACAGCAGTCTAGGAAAGTGGAAAGCTTGCCTTTGTCATGAATGTCATGAAATGTTGCCATAATGGAAAACCAAGATGATGAAACACTGGGCAAAATTTTCCAGTTGTTCGAATATGTCAAAAAGACTGTGCCTTTAAGAAGATACATATAGAAAATCTCCACAATTCAATTATAACTTCCATCTACTGATATGCATGATATTTGGCATATATGCTAAAGTACTGTCCAGACAATCTGAAAAGGAATAGCAAAAAAAGAAGAAGGAAATCTTAGCCCTGCTGATTAGAAACTTCAAAAATTATGTTCAGAAGAAGAAAATCAGTTTTATTGGCCAGACTTACTTGCCAGATGCAATGACTAGGACTTGACTGCATAAACCTCATCACTGAATTTGCATTTGTGTTTGTGAGATTTTCTTAAAGTTAGGGTAGCAGGGGCCCATATGCCTTCATAAAAATTCTCCACTCCCAAAGTTAGAGACTGAATGAGAGACTCTAAAAGAAAAATTGAGACTCAAAAACACGGAAAAAACCTCCCACAACTCTCCCCAAACAAAAAATAAAAACCAACCAACCAAATAAACAAACAGAAAGACAACCAAGAAAGTAAAAGGACTGGGACAGCAAACTGTATGATCAAGGGAAGATGTGATTTGAAGATGTTTGAGGCATAAACAAAGATTGAATGTGAACTTTGTCAGTGAGGAAATTGAGGCAACAGGGAAAGGAGTTTCAGCAGAGGGCAATTTTAGAGATCTAACATGGATTTGAAAGAAAATTCTCAATATTGACTGTAAACACCCTGTTTGGTGAGGTTAGAGATGAAGGGGAAGAGCGATGCCAAGCAGGGATGGGTGGGAGGCAGAGGGTGTGAGAAGTTTCAGCAGTGGTGACTACTCTTCACAACAGTTCAGTGGGAGCCTTAGATGTGGTCGTGTTTGGGTAGCAGCACACAGTAATTCTTGTCACAGCAGGCTGCAACTGGCTTTGCTGTGTTCAGACCCTGACCCCACAGCAAACCCACGTGAAATCCATTTGTCTGAGGTGTATATGATGTTAGGCAAAATGGGTTTTCTAAACCAAATACTGAAATACTGGAATGTGCTAGCAATTCAGTGGTAGTTCATTATCCTTTCTCTTTATAGTTTCACTATAATTTTTTTCAGGTCTTTACTGAGAAAATTAGGCTTAGTGGGATCATCTGTTCTAGTCTTATTTATATTTCACTAAAGAGATGCTCAAAATTCCTACTTCCCTTACAACAACTTAAAAGTAAAATCTGAAAACTGCTATAAACCATTTCTCTTGCATAAAAAACAACAGAAAAAAAATCAGCTGAAAAAATCCCCACTATACTGAAATTACAAAATTAGGAGCTTTCAGTTTGACATATTTCATACTTGGTGATGTTTCCTTGAATTATTTTTTTAAAAGACATTTTATATAACAAGTTAAAAATAAACCCACTTCATGGTGCTTTAGTAGCATGAACTGAGATTAAAACTTCAAAGACAATTGCAAATGTGCTGCAGTTACTGAGCATGTGACTCTTGGAAAACACTGGTCTGAAATATCAGAGTTAAATGTCAGAGCTCTGTATTTATCCCTGAATGGTACAGTTGAGCCCTGTTCAATGACACTAAAGGAACAATGCTTCATTGTGTCATTTTAAATATATTTTGCTTGTGGATTTTCCCCTCTGTTAAACAGACCTATTAGGGTATGGTCAACGTGAAATGTACAACAAACTAAAACTCCCATCTTCTTGCTGGGAACAAACTTATGAAGTAAGAAGTTGAGACTCTGTTCAAGATAAGGGTAACTGGCTTGATAAACTTTTGCCAAATATACACTGCCAAATAAAACCAACAGTACTAAATATAAATTAAAACAAAGGCTGCATAGATTTTTTCCCAATGTGCTTTTGAATATTCAAGAACGAACTATATCAGTGCATACTTTATTGTCTAAGGGCCTTTGTTTCTTTCCCCATGCCCCCTTCCCTTTATTATGCTCCTGGATTGCTACTTTTTGTCTGGGAACACTGAGTGCAGTTTCTACAGTGAACATAGATAAGAAATAGATGTGGCAATATTTTCTCAAAGTCAGCTCTTGGGAGATCAAATTTATGTAAATTACTGCTTGTCATGTTAAGGATTTCTGTCTCCTTTGTAACATCCAAGTTCGATGTGCAAATCTTGGGAGTTGTAAGGTAAGGGTGAAAGCTGAGGAGCTTCTTTTCCTTCCTCCTTTTGAAAGAATTCCCTGATCTTCTCTTGGTACCCAAATGTTGTTTATTTTTTTTCATTTGCCATTCCACCCCACAAATTCCTTCACAGAGTTACGTTTTAGCAGAAGTGATTCAAGATTTTGACATTTCTGCTTTATTTGGCCAAAGGAACCCAACTGCAGATGTTTTCAGGTACGCCACTTCCTTGCTTTAAAATTGCTGCTTAACCTTCTTCTGCATTGTGTCACCAGAAGGCCTGGACTCCAGAGCTGGGCAGAGCCACAGGCTGTGCAGCCTGATCATTCCATTTGGCACAGATCCCTCTCCAGGTGTTGGGCAGTGGGCACAAGGTGATAGTCATGGTACCTGTACTCATGACACATGAATCCCATTTTCTCAGACCTCTTTCCTCAGTGTCCATGACACTTTTGGAAACTCACTTTTTATTGTAATTTAGAACATACAATCTTTTTGTTTCAGTTACATTCTGGTCTTTTACAAGTCCCTTAAAATATGGCTCTACATTGATAAAAATAACAGCAGTGTGATGTAAGACTTGCTGTTAAATGTCCAATTTCCATCCTGTCCAACTGCATCTCACCTCCTTTCTCATTACTGACCTAAATACTTATATACTTACCATGTTATCCAGCACAGGAGAGAAAGGGATGACATTGGTTCCTTGCCTTCCTGTGTAAACATGCTGCAAAGGTCAGATGTTCTTTTTCTATAGATGATGATGATGATGATGTTCTACTTAAGCTGATGTTTGTGCACTGAGCATTAAGGAGCTTGCTTGCTGGAGGGACAAATGCTGCTTCTCTATTATATTTGCAGATTTTCTCACAAGTGGAAGTTCTGGAGCTATAGTTCTCTTAAGAGCTAATAACTTCATTGGCCACAGACAGTAAAGCTTTTTGTCCTGCTGGTGCAGCCTATGCTTTTGGTCAGTGCCTGCTCCATTTCCCAAAACAATGACTACATTGCCTCATTGCCACTTCTGCACAGGCTGACTTGTGTGTAAGATTTCTGACCTCACATTTGACTGAAAAATGTGAAATTCTGCTCATTCTTTTTCCTGTGGATGCAGTTTTATGATTTTGGAAATGCCTAAAATCTTCTGAAAAATGAAGCTCTACTTATGTTTAAGAAAGTTTGAAAGTTCAGTTGTGCCAAAGAAAAAAACTATCATCCTTTTGCTTTACTTGGTATTTCAATGTACCTAAATCTGAACAATAAAGTAGGAAGCAGCAGAAAAATAAAATGGGTTTGCTGTTATCTGTGAAATGTAAGTAACCTGTAACGTGGTTACACACCTTTTGGACTTAGGTTTTGAAGATTTTATGCACAAGTATCATATTGTCTTAATGCAACATGATGACAACATGTGACAAATGTGAATAATTAAGGGCAAGCTACAATTTTCTAGGATAAAATGGAGTCATTTAGCCAGCTGGAGAGGGAAGAAAGCATTTTCCCTAAGCTTTGCCAGATAGGCTCTAAGGAAGCTTTCCTCAGGCTGCACTAGGAGCCATCAGTGTATTTGTTAGAATATGAGATTTTTAGTATTTCCATCAATCCTTCTCAACAATTATCTACACTGCCAACCATGGGCATTTAAAAAATCATTAATCATACCCCAGAACAACTTGGAATGAACTTAAACTTTATAATACATGGAGAGGGTGGAGAAAATGGGGTTTATGGATCTTACTGAACTTTGAGCTTGTTTTGTGAGTCCTCTTCCACTAGCTTTTTTTAAGGGTGTTGGATTTCATCAAAAGAATATGAAGAATTGTATTATCTTATCATAATATGGGTTTATGAGAAAACCCCAGAGTTCTGGAGGCTGTAGTGGAAAATGTGGGGTTCACTGGTACTACAAAGGGGCCTGTACATGTCTGACTCCTCTGTGGTCAAATTAGTCCTTGAGTGGACAGTCCAGGGAAAGAGAAGGAATAAAAATGCGAAAATAACAGGTAGGGAATGGCTGCTCATTTGGAGCGCATAAAATTTTCTATCATTCTTCATTCACAAATTTTATAACTAGGTGAACAAGGGTTGAAGAGCTGGATGATCGTGCCACAGCATCTCCAATGCATTCAGACTTCCGCTGCATAGTTTGAAGCAATCTAGCATGCAGTGAGTTATGTGAAAACTTATTGTCATGACAAAGACCATAAAAAATGGAAAATGAGACAATTAAAGAACCCGTGACAAATTTTATAACAAGTATAGAAAATAACACAAAGGTAATCCATTGTATTATCTTTTCAAGGTTCTTCTCACATGTTGTAAATAGGGTTTATAGTACTAGCTATTTTTTTGCTACTTTGCCATCAATCACCCTGAGGCATTACTAAACTATTACTTATCTGCTGACAGGTAAAACGAAACTTTAGTGCTGATATTACTGAAGTTTTATTAGTAAGCATCAAGAGCTCAATAGTAACCAAAAGACAAAAAACTTTGTTAAAATATTATTTGGAAATTTTTTGGTTGCTCACTTTTCTTTTGCTCTCATGGCAGTTTTTCTGCTTCAATCATTTGAACTGACTGGAAAGGGAAGACAATATACTCATGGCTGACAATTTTTCTTTTGTTGTGGCTTAGCTTTTGAGTAAGAATTTTTTTGTAATGCTACCTGATATCTAGAGAAACTTCAGGTCTTGGACAACCACTCTTTTATAAGAGTTATACAATTTTTGTGCTTTTCTTTTAACTTCCCATTGTGTCTAAATTCTGGGTGCAAGAAAATGTTATGGTACTGGACAATTAATGAGCTGAAACTGAAATATCTTTATGCAATTTAAGAATCACAAGATTTCTGCATGAATCTTGTTTCCCTTTTCATGTCAACTTTGACAACAATTACAAAGAAGATAGCATTATCTCAAAGATGGGCATTGCAGAGACCATCAGTTTAAATAGCACCAACAAGTCTAAACGAACCATGAAACTCTGAATTGTACTAAACATGTTGTAGTAAATATTTGAAATGGCTAAATTGGCAAAGACCTCTCAAAATGTATCTTGTCCAATCTTCTCATCTTGTTCAGCACAAAATGAAGCTTGATGAATTTCACGAGAGTCTGTCTCTGCAAGCATAAATTTTAAATATATTGAAGCTTTATTTTTGCTTCATATTTTTCTTTGAATAGAGAAGACCAAAAATCAATCATATACCTGAGTTTTAGCTGCTTCAGATAGAGGTCAACTGAAGAAGAGCTGGCTTGGTATTAAAGATAATCTACAATGTCAAGGTAAATGTTTAAAGCAAGCAGTTTTTAAAATACTGATTTTAATAAGATGCGTGACCCTGATGCCTGTTATTTAGTCTTGCACATCTTGCTAACATTAGCTTTTCTAGACTTGGCCTGCAGAGAAGACACTTCCATTTGCTTCAGCAGCAGATGTATGTATTAAACCACTTTGTGCAGCAATTTCTCAGCTTACCAAAATTCTATTCACCTGCTTATTCCAGTGACAGGCTCTCACATCTAGCTGAAAATTAAAATTATTTCACTGTAGACTAGAATGGACTTTATTCAAGAAGTCTACTTTTTAACAAGTCTAGTTGTTCCTTTGTAATTTACTATTGATATGATAATACAATACTGTATTATTACAACAATGTCTTTCTTTGCCTTTGAATTCTGGTGCTTCTAAAGGCATGGAAACACATAGATTTCACAGATAATTCTAAATTGAGATGGCATGTGAAAATCAGAATGATACAGATGATAAAGAATGTTATAGTTGTTCAAGTATCAGCAGGAAATAAAATAAAATTAATATTAAAGAAAATATTTTGAAACATAAAAAGAAATAGTCTAGAATGCATCAATAAGAAGACAGTTTGGATTAAATTTTAAGAATGCTGAATTCTGTGGGAACTTCACCATTTAATCAACTCAGCTGATACTTAGCCCTTGGCAAATATTATGCAAGGAAATCAAGGGATGATAGATGGCACTAAATTAAGGATGAAATTGTTTGAAATATTTGCTTTTATATGCAAGTTGGTATGTTGGATGTGTAAACATCTGTGCTAAAGAATTCAATCCAAAAAAACATATTCTGGAGTTGGTATCTCATTGCTTAATTTCTGTTCAGCCACATCATTAATTTTCAACATGCTCTTATTCCTGATTCACAGAACCAAGAGTGGCATCAGAGTTAGTCTGGAGATGCTGAGCACAGCACAGTGAGGAGGACTGCACACACCTTGTGGTCAGTGCTTCCTATCAAACACTTGCAGAGCATCTGGGAGTCGATACCAGTCTGTTCTGTGGTTCTCCTTGTGTGTTTTTTCCCAATGGAAGACTGTGGTTCCTATCCACAGAAGACCAACACTCTCACCCAACCTGGTGTTGCCTGCAAACTGACTGAATGTACACTCCATCCCCTCCTCCAGAGGGTGGATAAAGATATTAAACAGGCCCCAAAACTGAGCCTTGGGGAACACTCCCTAGTGACCAGTTGCCAGCTGGATGTGACTGCATTCACAGAACCCTGGGCCTGGATATCCAGGCAGTTTTTACTATCCACAGTGCCATGGAAGAAGCACAACATCACAGGTACACTTACTTGTAGGATTCTCCAAGCAGAAACTGCCTCCATGAATATAGAGGACTGGAAATTTTCCTAAATTTTTGATTTTGCTTTTCCTAGAAACTAAAGAGGGATGAAGGCCTGGTATGATTGTGAGACAGGAAATGTGTTTTCATCTTTGCTGGGCAGAGATAAAAGTAGACAGGTGAAATGGGGAGATCTAAATAACCTTTATTTTCACATATGTCTTAAATTATTTTGGGATGTATTCTGTTAGAAATAACTAGACTATAAACATAGAAAACACAATGAGATTTACAGTCATGTTGGAGAGAACATGGTCAAACTAGGGTTGCCTGTCATGACTTGAACATATATTACCAGGTTGCTTACATCCTTGGACTGAGGAAGAATTGAGCAGATTTTTTTTTTTTTTCAGCGTTGATTTCTGTAAAAGAAAAAGGAAATAGTTGTTTATAGCAAAACCACATTTACATCATATTCCTCATACAAAATGTACTGAAGTGATTTAGCAGTCTGCAGCTGATGTAGTCTAGAACAGTTATATTGAGCTCAACAAGGAGGAATAGATACTGGTGATCACATGCAGTGGAAATAACTATTTAAAATGTCACAGATATTTAACAAAGTCACAGAACTCACTGAAATGTGTTCTCTGACTGCTTGTTTTTGTAAAAGCGCTTGAGCCAGTGACTTTTGTTTTAAAGTGCCCACTCTAACCCTGAAACTGAAACTGCAGAACTGACTGCATAAAACTTTTGTGAAAGAGATTCTCAGCTAATGACAGTGGGCAGAATAGGTAGGATGTTCCTCTGTAAGAGAAGGTCACTGGGTTAAGCTGCAGACTAGAATTTCAATTCCTTGAAAAATTACTTAGCTGCCAAGCTGTTGGGTTGTTTTCTGTGATTTGTAATTTTCTTTGAGAAAAAGTAAAGACTGGGTTAAGCTGCAGACTAGAATTTCAATTCCTTGAAAAATTACTTAGCAGCCAAGCTGTTGGGTTGTTTTCTATGATTTGTAATTTCTTTGAGAAAAAAAAAATCCCAAAATGGTGAATATACTGGATTTTTAACAGCTAAAAAGGTCATTTTATGTCTTCTTTTACTTGAATAGAATAAGGATTTAATCCCTTAGATCTAAAAAAAAATAAAAAAAAGTTTGGGCAATTTTTGTCATAAATCATTTGATTCAGCACAGTAATCGACAAGAAATGACTTCACACAGTAGTTCAAATAATCTAGACCTTGATATTGAAGGTCTAAACAAGAAATATACATAGGAATTAAAGATCACACTCTATAAAGAGCAATTAAGTTTTGAAAGGTAAAATTTAATATGTTGCTTGGGACATAACATCCCAAAATAACTATTGGATTCACAAGCAGCTCTAACTTAATGTCTCTTGCTAGGGCCATGAAGAGATTTAAGTGTGTCTTGTGCGTTTTTTTGACAAGTCAGAAGTATATCAACTGTGTGCCACAGCAGGACCATATTAGAGATACCGGGAGCCTAAACCATGGAATGATTTGAGGTCCCCACCTGTAGAAATGAAAATGCATAAATGTCATAACTCTTCCTGTGCTCTGCAGTGAAGGCAGCTCCACTGCAGTACCTCACTCTGCCATTTGCTGTCTGATATATCTAATCTGCCTCAACTGTCCAGTCTCTTGCTATGATTCATTTCCTCAATATGTGTTTGTCCTCATACACAATTTTGCTACTTTACATGTAGAAGCAGCTCTTTCCCCTACTGAGATACAGATATTGGAAAGTTTGAAGTGCAAAAGTTATATTCTAAAATACTGAACTTAATCAGTATATCCTGTACTTGTGAGAACAGTTAGGATTTTACACATCACAAATGCATAGAGGGATTCTGCTTATTTCATCCTGTTTAGAAATCTATTATTTTCATTTTTCCTTCCAGTTTTATACCATGTCTCAACATTGGCTTCAATCGTGGATTGAGTTTTCTTTGCCTTCAGATTCTACTTGCATATGTTTGTTTTCTGTCTGTTTCCCTCATTATCCACTTTTTCTGTTCCAAATATTGTTTCCTTTAGAGGTCTGAAAAATGTTTATTTTCTTTTTAGCACAAATTTTGTGGTAATCAAGACTTCTTAATCATCAGGTTCCTATATTCAAGCTATTATGAGCAAAATTGCATTTTCATTCCTGTTACTTAACAAGAAAAATGAAGAAAATAAAAGAGTAAGGTTTCAACACTTATGAACCTGGATGAAAATTGAAATTTTCAACTTAAAGAAGGTATATTCCTGATGTTTGTAAAGAAAGTTGAGAGATATATTTAGACTAGGTTGTCCTTGTTCTTGATCACCTAGAATGGAATTGTCTACTCAGACCATATTGCAATGGCTTCCAACAAAGCTGCCTAGGACTTCTTCCAGCAGAAACCTAAGTCCACTGGAAAAGAAAGGAGAAAAACATCTACACTCATGTCTTGCCTTCATATAGGTTTGGAATATGGCTAGGAGATAGGTTTGTCATAGATTCCACTTTATATTTATCCAAATGTGAACACCTATACTCTCAAATAGAATTCTTGCTGTCATCCTCACTCATACCTCTCAACCTTCCAGTTACCCCCACACCTAGCACTTGTCCTAAGCATCTTCATCCACATCTCCTGACATTGAAATCTCCTTTACTACAAATGAGTTTAAAATTCAAATGGCTTCTTAATAGATGCTAGTGAAAAGCAATATTGCCACCATTTGTCTTTGATAAAACACCATTTGTCATTATTGCTAAAGCCTCTGTTCCTCCTCCCCAAAGTCTGCTGACAGGAAGAAGGTGTTATTGCTGCCTTTGATTCTGCCACATGAGTTTTGTTTTGCCTTTTTTTGTTCTTGTAGTTTTCCCATCTTTGGGGCTTGCTTAGATGATATTTGAGGGTGTCACTTCTTCAGGAGTGGAAGTTCTGTCCTTCTACTTCATCTATCCCCAAAGGTGTTGAGAGACAGAAAAGCAGACCCCATCCCTTCTCTGCTAATGCTTTGCCTTTCACAAAACACAGAGCAGGAGCAGCACAATACATTTAATATTTTTCAGCATTTTAATGCTGCCCTCAGATGTGAGAAATTCAGTTCCTCTATTACCTTTTCTCCCAAGGACTGATCACTACAAAACTTAGACCCTGCAAGAGGAAGAATGGAGTTCATTGACTTGCTTTGTCTCCCCAGCTACCAGAGCTGTTTGTGTTTTTTGTTAGTCTACTTTTACACAGGAAAGCATACGATCACCAACAAAAAGTAACTTATGCTAGACACCTTAGGCCTCCACTTGATTTAAGAAAGTCTTCTCAAATTTGCATTAGAAAATGGGTTTTCTAAGGCAGTTGCTACTGCAGCGTCTATTCTTCTCCTCAAGGGAAGTAGCCCATAGAACCATCTTGTGAATTTATCTTAGAATTCCTGGCTGAAGGAATTTTAGTGAAAATTTAATGTTTTATAGACAAAAGTTTTAGACTACAGTACTTTGAGTAGAAAAGTTCCTGAACAGGTATAAAAAAACTGTAGGAGACTGGGAGTTTAAAAGAGAATTTTTTTCAGTTTTCTTAGATACTGTTTTCAGCAGAAAACCCCTTTTGAAAAAATCCAGGCAGTGTTTGGGAGAGCAAAGAAAGGCCAGATCAGGAGCTACATATGTATTCTGTATTTATCACCAGTATGTCTGGAGAGTTTGGAATTTGGTCCTTTATTCAAGTATGTCTGTTACAGTGATCTGCCAACTGACGTTAACAAAATACTCCCACCAGTTTCACCGAGTGATGGATTGAGCCCTGAGGGCTCTGCGTGGTTGTGCAGGCCAGTACTGACTAGCTGTGTGTCTGTTAATTTTTTTTTACCCATCCAACCTTGCCACACAAAAAGTGTTGGTAAGCCACATAATGGAAAGAACATAAAACTAGTTTTTAGGTAGAATATAGCCCTTGTGGGTAAATAATCACACATTTCTTCCTCAAGTACTGCATTAGAAACAATATTCAGTATAAAGTGTTTGTACAGATACACTGATTGTAAAGCAAGATTAATACGAAAGGCAAGAAGTCTGCAATAAAACCTCCCAACTTAAATCATCTGCATTTGTGTACAAGCATTCATATTTAGCAACAGTCCCAAGGCTGAGATTAAAGCTGTTTGGTAGGTTACTTCAAGGCCTTTTTATTGCTAAATCTTATTATGTCTCTAAAATGTAGAAATTAATCACCTGTCATCAAAGCTACAGTGGATTATTGACTTCTAAATGTCTCTACGAAGTGATTCATGACAGAATGAAACAGGAGACTGAACTAGCACTGAAATTCTTTTTGCATGTGATAAAAAGGGTCTATTAAAAGTGTTTGAACAAATGCTGGCTATTAGGTAATCATCACAAAGGATTTTGTTATCAAAACGTGGTGCTCCTTGAATAACCTTATTCAGTTACATGGATTTGCAACACCAGACCCCTAATGGGGAAGATATCTGGAGAATTTACATTGTTCATCTGAGAAGCCTGACATTAGCTAAATTGCAGCAGGATATTCTGATCTACCTGCAAGACAATGATGGTGGAGTATTGTTTGCACATACTCCCAGATATTTTAATCCCAAATCATGTGGGTATTCTAATTAAGGATCATTGGGTTGTGACAGGAAAATTTCTTATGATTTGGATATTTTGCTGTATATTCAATGTCAGTTTTTCTTTGAAACATGTCAAAAAATGCCATGAGGATGTACTGCTTAGGGGAAGAGAAATCTGGCTTTTGATTAAGTCAAAGTGAGTTTCTCAAGGATTTATAATGGCCTCCATTCAGTCAAAGCTATCGTGCAGCTGGAAAGTGACTGTGTGATGTGGTCTGGAGATGCCAGCTGCATTGACTGGGACATCTAGGAGAAGTCTATATGTTCCTGACTGCTCCTGACAAGTCTGTGTTCATCCTACTAGGAGGTACTGCTGAAAATGAGAAGGGAAGTCCTCCATAAGGATGTGCTGATATGCATTTCTTCTTCAAAAAGGGAAATGTTAAAATTATTTTCTAAGAAAATCAAGATGGACAACATAGAGGTTCTGAAAAGATATCCTAGGTGTTTTCCTCATGTTAGAAGGTCAGGTTTACAGCAAATATCTTTGGAAAGATAATTTCTTAATGTATTTTCAGGGTTTCCGTAAGTCACACTATGAGTCTGCAGAGAGGGCCTCAGTTTTCTTCTTTTAACAGGCAGGGGTAGAGGCTGAAGGGTACTTCCTCCCTAGAATTTCAAAGCATGTGCTCTCACAGCAGCTCTGCACACTGGCATCAAGTGTACTCCTGTTTATCTGTTGCTTACATGCATTGTAAGACAGATACTCACTGAATTTTCACTTAGAGTCACTTAGAGTCACATAGGGAAATATGAAGGGAAGATGTTCAGAAGACTGACTGTTATGCTTTTTAGCTATAAAACTGGGGGAAAGAGAGATTATAATTGCAAAAATAATGAAACACCAGTTTTCCTATATGTATCCATGTGCAAACCCAGAATTCCTTTCTAGCTGTTCAGTACCCCTCATCAGAAGTAGCTGCTAAAGTCAAGAGTCTTGAGTTCCTACAGTCATCCTGCCATGTGATGGCTTCCACTAGGCTCAGAAACTACATCTTCCTCTGTCCTTGCTTCTATTTTCCACATTGATTTTTACAGAAAAATGGTGACATTGATTTGGATAAAAATGGAAATGCTTCTGATAGCACCATGTGGTGTCAGGCAATTTGGACACTTAAAAATGATTACTCTCATTCAATCTAACCTGCTCAGAAGGGAATTTGTGTGTGCATGTGTCTGTGTTTGCCTGCTTCCTCTGGGCTATGAAGGGTTCTTCTTTCAAGCCTTGCAGTGTGTACAGGGTTTTCTGCCTTTGCTCTTTGCCAGTTTGTTGCTTCTGTCTTCACTGTTGTAACTGGGTTGTTAATTTTGAACTCCTATGTCTTTGTTGTGACAAAGAGTATTACATGAGCCCTTGGATGCACATACATGCTGTGCATGGGCACTGTATGCCCATGCTCCCTGCAGAGACACCAGATTAGTGATGCAGAGGACAGAAACAACTTGCTCCACAATTCACATGGACATGCCAGTATGAGTGAATGTTTTCAGTTCTTGTTCCTCTCCCTCCCAGCTGTAAGTGGCATTCCCCTATTTATGGTTAAACAGTGCAGGGCATGCTCCTCCTCACACACCTTACTTGTGCTGAACCATGCTGCTGCCTTGTGTTAGTGGTGTGTCCTGGAAACAAACTCAGCATTTCACACCAGTGGAGCTGTCTAGAGGGCTGCTGCATCCCAGTGTGCACAAGCACATGGGGTTATTCACCTGGACACACAACTTTGTAGTCTGCTTTTCAACTTTTTGTCGGTCCACTCCCCAAATTTCTCAAAGTGCCTCTGGATTAAAGCTCAGCCATTTGTTCGTGTCAGCCACTCTGTTTAAATTCTGTGTTGTCTGCAGATTTGCTGAGGATGCAATTTGTGTCATCATCCATGTTGTTAATGTAGATGTTGAAAAATATGAGCCCAATACTGACCCTTGGGGGTACTGTGCTTGTTACTGGATAGCAGCCATATGTTGAATCATTGATCACTACCCTTTGGGTATGGCAGCACAGACTATTTTCAACAGACCTGACACTTCAGTCCACTCAACATTGCTATTAACATAGAAAAACAGATCCTTTGGGGATGGCTTTTTTTTTTTCTTTTTCATTTTAGAATAGATAATAATGGAGAAATACCAACTATTTAAAATGTGGCAGGTGTGGCCAGTGATGAAATCAGAATCCATGTGGGCCTCATACTGTAATCTGTACATTTTGGGTTAATTTTTGAGCCAAGTAACACTGTCACATCAAAGTGACTGTGAATTATCTTCTATCAGTCGTTGGTTGTTTTTTGCCTTTTTTTTTTTAATATGTATTATGTCAATACAATCTCTTGTTTATTTATATATCTTTTTACTGGGACCTGTGGTCCAGCTAAGGTCAATAGAAGCTTGCCTGAACTCCTAGGGATGTTGCTAGGTATTCCTAGCATCTTTATCATTGGTATTTGCAAACACCTTGGGGCAATACTGTTGAAATGTAGGTAATGGATTCAGATGTGACTGATGCAGGCACCATAGTTATCATCCTACTAATATCTGTGGCAAATCTGAGAAATTGATCTTCTAGGAGTACAGCCTTTTCCATTTGAAATAAAATCCTCTACTGCTGTCGGAAAAGCCTCACAGTGATGTTTCCAACTTCTTGGACACTTTTAGAAAGGAAAACAGAAGGATTCTTTACTTATTTTGTATTGTATTCTATTGCTTCTCTTAGAAATATGTTACTGCTTATCTTATGAATTTTTATTTTCACTTGACCTTAACTTTTAATCAAAACATTGTTGAAGAAATTTTTCAGCATTAAAGTGGAGGTGGGAATTCAATACTGGCCTATTATTGAAGAACACTGGCTTTGTCTCTCTGCCAGAGACTGGCTAGAGAGCTTGGCCTCAGATGAGCATGTAGCTTAGAAAATTCAGAGATGCAGAGACTTGTTATCTTTTAGGATTTTAGGATTTTCTATATGTTTTCCATTCTGATAGGCACTAGCTTTCCTGGCTTTCCTGAAAGAATCCTCTTTCTTGTAGATGCCAAAAAAAATTAAGGAAGAAGTAGAAAATAAGAAAGCATAAAACCCTTGCTAGTGTTCTCTCAGCTTTTCTTCACTGGCACACCTATGAGAAAGGGGAAAAAAACCCAGCTGTTAGAGGAAGGACTTAGGAAGAGAGAATGAGGATAACAATAGAGTCAGTGACTCCTTGCTGATGTATTCATCTTTGGATGGATATGTGTGTTTGTCTGTCAGGGAAATGGGACTGCCTTCTTCCCTAAAACACTTGTATACCAGGAGTATTAATACACTTACAACTGCCTGTGCTGATAATAACAGAAAATCTCTTCTCAGTGTTTCATATGAAAATGAGGAGTGAAAGCTCTTTGTGCCCTAGTCTGTAACACAAATATTATTGTTAATGAGTGTATGAAAAAATGGGACATGTAATGACATTTTTTGAAATTATATGTTTGGAACTAATTGGTTTTAAGAAAAGTCTTGTAAAATACTTTCTTTGTGGAGTACTTTCAGTACTTTCAGATTCACAGACACACTGTGACTACCTGTGTTGTTCTTCAGAGCAAAATCAGTAGCAGAACTTCAGTAAATTCCAAACCTTACTGAGAAACCAGATTCCTTATTATCAAAGAAAGAAGGTAGGCACTTTCCTTAGCCAAAGTAGCTACACTTCTGTGTTACATGAAAAACCTCTCAGACCCTCTCTGTATGAAAGAAGCATCATCTTTGTACCATGGGGAATATTGTAAGAACACCTTTTCCCTCTAATCTTAAAATGGCAGCCAGGAAAAAGAGTTTAGATGAAAGCCTCTAAATCACAGTGATCCCTCCCTAATGATGGTGTAGCTCAGTCTGGTTACAGCTCCTTTGAAAAAGGAATCTGCTGGCAAGTGCAGCACAAAGGTGCAGTTCATGAATGGCTTTCGTGAATGGATCAAATGGTCTTGGGATGGTGTAAAATATGTACAAGTGAGATCATAATTAGGTTCATTAAATTAACTGATAGCTACCCTAACATCTCATAGTCTCATGGCATCTGACACTTAGATACATGTTTTATTAGATAAGTCAAGAATGGGGATGTGTTTTTCTGTTTACTCACAGTTCAGTAGTTCAAAGAAGAATTTCTGGGAATGTGTTGTATATACTTGTGCCCCTTGAGACACATTCTCTTTTGTTTCCCCTAGACTGATCCATTGTAACATTTCTGATGTCAGATGACTCTTGTACAGCAGTGTTCTCTGCTGAACACTGGATTTATGGAGAGCAAAATTTGGGGCCCTCATTCTCACATTTTCTGCTTTACTTGTTTTCAAGTGAACTTCTTGCTTCGCTTTTGATGGCACAGTTGGCAATCCCTGAATCCTTCTGCAGAGCTCCATTTTCTCTAGTAGCATATGGGTATCTAACAGGTGGAGCAGACACTGTACAAATGAGAATTTGCCTTTGGGTCTTTTCATATTTCAGCTTCTGTGAATCTGGCTGTTGCATTTTTTACTAATTTGCTATTTTAAACTTAGTCTTTTTTTTTTACTTATGGTAATCCAGCACATTTCTGATGTGTCTGAATGTCTGAACAAGTTTAAAAGATTGTTGCAAACTGAAAACCCCTTATGCACAACTATGATTCTTGCTCCTCTTCCTACTCCTCCCTCTCTACTATCACATTGTTGTGGTTCATGAAACACTTTTAGGTGTGGCAGTACCTTTTCCTTGTCTCCTGTGAAGCTTGTATCCTGTCTAGGCTTCTTCCTCAATGCTTTCACCACTGCTACCTGCCTCTCAAGGTTTGATCACCGTATGGATGCCATGTACTTGCCCTGTCTCCTACTTCTTTAGAGGAAGAAGTGTGGGGAAGACCCTGAGCAGCTTACCACTAGCTTAGAGGAGCCATTAACCCTGCTGGAAAGGATAAAGAGGGTGGGTTAAGGAGTGGTTTGTGTTGCTAGACTGATGCCAAGTGAATCTGACCCACTGTGTTTATGCACGCAGTCAGCACCAGGCAGTCTACTGAGAATTAACAGATAATAAAATAATGGATGCGTTAAAAATACCTATGACAAATTCAATACAAGAATTGAAATACAGGGTAAGTAGAAAGGTGAAATGTTGGTGAAAGTCTTAAATCTCAAGCTGACCTTTTTTTTCACCCGCAGGACTTGCTGTTGCAACTTCTGAGCTGTTCCGTGGTTGCTTTAATTTATATGACTAATGACATGAAAGATGTAAAACCTGTAAAAAGACAGTGTTTGGCTGCTTAAATTAAGTTTATGAGTTTTTCTTAAGCCTGCCAAACAACTTAAATATTTCATGGCTTTCACAGGCTACAGTTCTAATATTTATAACTCTTGTGTGCAGATTTCAAAAATTATAATTACAACTCCCAGGATCCCAGATATAGCAGATGTTCAATATTTTTGTACGATGTTGGCAGAAATGCTTTTCATGCTCTTTTTGATCTCAGTACCCCATGTATTGTATCTGCTACAACAAGCTGTTGATAAGAGAGTTTATTGTTATTTCCCTGTAAAAGACTCTGTAGGGCAGATTCAGGATGGCATATAAAGGAGAATGAATGAGGATTCAGCCCTAATGAATAATGAGGAACCCTGTGCAGTGCATTCTTTCAAATAGTGCCCTAGTAAATGGCATATAAGATGTCTCCCATCTCACAGATCCACATAGGACTTTTGGAGTTATTGTGACCCTTTCATTTTAGGCTACACGTCCTTGCCCCATTCGCCTGTATTGATGGATCATGTCATTTCTCATTCTCTCTTGTATATTCACCCCCATGGTGCCTGTGTTCCCTCTATGAGAGTGCAAGAATAGCCTTATTTGAGTCGGATGCCAAAGCCCATATATATGTTTTAATCAGAGAGTTGATGTGTGAGATAAAATTGTGGCACTGACTAGGACTTCTCTAATGATCTGCTTGCATGGGAAGAAGAGAAATGAGCTTTAAGCAGCTGGGCTTGTCTCAGCTCTTGCCATGGTTTAGTTATATTGTACGCCCTATTACTGTAATTGGGCTTTTTTTCTTTCAGTGATATTGAGTACTCAGTTAAACAGTTAAACTTCACTGTCACTCAAATGATTGTCCCAAATTTACAACACCATAACTGTGATCACACTCTACCCTTTAGCAGACAGATTTTAATGCAGTCCACAAAGGTCAAAATTTAAAAAAAAAGAAAAAAAAGAAAAAAAAGAATATCACATTAGTAGGTTAATACAATATCCTACAGTATTACTGTAAATGCTTAACAGTAGAAAATAGTAGAGGTCATTATATAAATCAAATTATGTAAATTTAATTATACAATTATTCATTTAGGTCACAATTAGAAATGTGCAGAAGACATTACATTTCACACCATTTTAAAAGAATTGCTTATAAAAAATTCAAATTAGTACCTGGCATCTGATTTTCAATATTAACTTAAAAATATCCATACAAATATAAAATATAGATTGAAAACATTATAAATTCTGAAAAAAAATTATAGGTACAAGTACAGATCTCTTCTATTATCCGTGTCTATAGTACAACTGTAAGAAAGCTGATATACAGTGTTTTCAGGAATTATTTGTGTTGAAGCTTGTCTGTTTGTTATTTCTTCTAGTTGTGCACACAATTAAATACTCAAACAATGTGAAATGTTGCCAATTTCTATTTACAAACAAGAAATCTACCACAATTAAAATATACAAAGTGTGCAATATGGAAAACCCTTGAAGCTTGTTGAGATTGTCTGGAGCAGAAGATGGTAATTAAAATGATGTTAATTCAAATCGGTGACTTCAGATCTGATAAAACTACTCTGGAGAACAATCAACTGTGGGAGACTCTTTGGTAGTTTTAACACACAGATAATTCTGTGAGTTTGAACAGCACTACCCAGGTAGTGCTAATAGATTTAAAGCTGTATTATTTAGGGAATATTTTAGGGCAATATTTTAAATACTAAGTGTAAGTTGAGTTTAAAAGAGTGGTTCTGGATATCCGAGGAAGTTAACTCACATATGTTGTACTTGTCTGTTTATGGGACAATATAAAAATCAACACCAAATTATGGAACTGGATGTCTGGAACCACAGCAACACTTTTTAGCATGCTGGTCAAACACCCCTTCACTGGTTTTCCCTTTTCATAACCATCTGTTTAATTCTCTTGGAAGTCAAGTCAATTTACCATCTTACATGTTTGAAATAGGTGGTCCATTTGCATCTCCAAGGTACAAAAGTGTCTTAAACACAGATCTAAACATCAGTGTTTGCTTTGGCACAGTTTCAGTAATTTTAGTTCCGTGTGTTTTGTATCCAGTATTTGTAAACTGAAAAGGTTACTTGTCTTCTGAGCTGGGTTCTTCTGCGAACTCTAGGTTAAAAAGTATTCTTGACTCTGTGTCTCTCCAGGAGATACATTACTGGCCAGAACTGATGCAGAGGAGTTACTCAAAAGCCTGTAAAATTAACAGCATAGCCATGGGCAGTGGACTGAAAATGCTAATTAATGTCTCATCGTGGACTGTGGGATGAGGCAAGATTCATTATGTCCTGGCTCTGCCACTTAGTTCAGTTCTGGAGATTTTGTATTTTAATGTAACTGGACCGACATTTCTGACTGAATTTAGTTAAATAGGCTGTTCTAAGAACATTTTCACATACTTCTGTGGAGATTAAATGCCTTGCGAAGGCCTCTAATTTTCCCTGGACAAAGTTGTTATTTATGGGCATCATTAAAGCCATGCTTCACTCTAACAAATCTTATTGTTTCTACTGCTCATCTTTGTCCAATTCTAAGTTACAATTACACCAGGCCTGAGTTTGCTGGGCTGCTCTTTACCCAGAAGTGAGTTTTTCCAGGGATGCCAAACAGAAAAAGTTCAGCTATCTTAAAAAATCCAGATGGGTGTGGGGGGGTTTATTTGTAATACTTTAACAATTCATCTAAGATAATGTCTTACTATATCTATAGACTCATGTCTTATATTATTGAGTGATTACAAGGAGCTGGTATTTGGAAAGGAACAAGTCAAGCTTTGTGCTTAATATCTTCAAAATGTATTTCTCGTTTTTTACTATAAATGCTTCATTAGTAAACATGTGCAGTGTCTGGGGAAATTTGTAAGTTCTGCTGCATCTTTGATTGCCGAAAAATGTGCAGACATGACAAATGCATCTGCAGCATTTTGAAGGAAGGCTCTTCCTTGCACTTGCTCTTGAAAGGACAACCTGAAATAAAGCAGACACTGTGATTTGATGGAGCAAATGAGGGAAAATACAGATTGCATTCCTGCTTCCCAAAGTGTTGTAAACATACATGCATCTATTAATGTTTGTGGGGCTTTGTGACACCTTTTAGATGCGTCATAAAAACAAATCCTATCAAGGAAAAAGATACTTATTTTTAAAGTGGGGCTCAGATTCTGTTTGGTAAATGAGGTATGGGACTGTAGGCTGAAATATGATGCTAGCATAAAACACAGAACAGCTGCCTCATTCAAGGAACCTTGTCCATCTTGTGGACAAAATGTGGTTATTTTTCCTATGGAAATATATTGTGCAATTGTATAATAAATGACTAATTAAAACAAGGATGCCAAAAGAAACAATGACTTTTTATTATTAATTCCTTGACTTCTGATGATTTTTCTTTACAACTCTGAAATAAAATTTATGACAAGAAAAACATCCCTCTAAATATTGCCTCCAAAGTAAGTGAAGCAGGTATAACCAGTTAAGCTGGATTCTTGGAGAGGTATTGAGCCCTTTACAGAACATACTCAATTGTTATGGGGATTTAACATTCCTTTGCTCTAGGTAGTAATAAATCATGATTCTTCAGATCCTTTTTAATTATGTGATTGATAATTTCTGATACATCAAAAGAAAATGAAACAAATGGAAATCAATTGGGAATTGAGACTGGAAAATAAACCCCAAACCAAAAGCAAAACCAACACTGTGAGCACCCAGTGTGCTGTATAGAACCAGAAGGTGTGGAGGAGGAGATACAATTTTATAACAGATAGGCAAAATCCTTCTATTATTATAAGGGCAATAGTTAAATATTAGAAGTGCAGCTAATTAAAGTCCTCATCTTCTCATGACTGTAATCCCAATATGTGTAGATGAGCTTGTTCCTCACACATGTGATTGCAACATAATGAGTGACAAAGCATTATATGGCACAAGCATTATATGTCTGGAACCTTTATTTATTAATATCTGCAGTTTCTTTCTCCCTACTCGCCTTTCCCATCTCTACTCTGAGACCTTAATGAGTCTGCCATCAAGTGTTAGTTGACTCTACTCTTAACATATTTTCATTATCAGTTTTAAAAGAAATGTAGGGAATCTTTATCTATTGTGCCCAAGAGAGGGAATACATTATATGGTAATAGGTGAACTCTCTTACTCTGGGAAACAAGATTAATATCTCCCAGAGTGAGAATGGGAAGAGTTTTGTATGTGATGAACTCCGTAGAGCAAGGAATAGGAAGCTCATGAATGCAAGAAATTCAAATGGATCTGTCTCCCATGGAGAAAAAGAGAGGCCAACAGAGCCATTGTTGGTGTGACAAAGTGATCCTTAAAGGTAGAGAAGCAGAAGTAGTTCAAGATGTCAGACACATGTTGTGTTCTCTGTTTCTTAAAACATCTTTGAGAGAGAGGTAAAAGAAAACAAAAAAGAGTAGGGGTCACAAGGACCACTGCACACACCACAGCAAGAAGATGAGCAAAGGCAGAAGTGCAAAAGGCCATTGGCAGGGCACATTTTTCTATTTCTAAATAGGAGGGTAAAAGAGATGACCAGCAGGAATCTCATACTTGTGAGGCAGAGATCAGCAGGAGGAAAGGAACCAGCTCTGGATGAAATGGGAATCATCAGCTGGACAGACAAACTATTTCACAGTCTGCTGGGAGGTCTGGCCTTCTATTTCATCTTGAGAACTTTGTAAGAATAGCTCTGAAAAAAAAGACAACTGGACAAAGACTTTTTCTTCAGTTCTGCTGGGACTGCTTTTGCTTGGGGTTTTGGGGTGCTTATTTTTTGAAGGATTTTGATTGGTTGGCTTTTTTTGTGTGTGTGTCCAGAAGTGGTGATGTTATTTTACCCTCTCCCTCCTCCAAGGTAACATGAAAACTTGATAGGAGGTTTGAATCATTCTTTGGAAAAAGACAGGTTTAATATGCCTATATTTATCTTCATTTCTATAAGCCAGCATGTTCTGAAAGTTCCTGCTGACACACAAAACTTGCTTGGAAGAAATTTGATTCAAACCATTCACTTTACAATTGAGATGATATTATCAGTGATTTCATGAGAAAAATTTCTTTAAATGGCTATATAAATCTCATAAATGGGAAAACAGTTGGTCTGATTTGTACTGGCTGTAATAGTAGATATTCTGTGAATAAAAAGATGACTTTGCTACAGGATAGATATCAGATCATTAACATTTAACCCAGTGACTCTTGAGCCTAATAGGAGGTCATTGATGAAAACACATTTGGTAATTTCAGCTCATCTTCCTTCTGATGGAATCTTATATCATCCAAAATAATTACACCTATACTGTGTATGTACATGCGTAGCTGGCATAAAGTTACACATGAAGATGACTCTGAGAATACTCCGGATTGGAAAAGTCTACAGTAGCAATAAAAGTTTATAATTTTGTGTCATTGGCCTAGTGTTAATGTTGGACATTATTTGAAGGACTGGGAAGCTCTGGGGATCTGTAATAGACAGCAAAAGTCTCTCATCCATAACTCATACTTCAATCAGCTCAGGTCAGCTGTGGCAAAAATCATCACTTGACACAAGTCTGTGATAGCACACAATGAGTTGATGATGTTTTTTCTTCATACAAAAATACCCCATTACCAGTGAGACCCTGCTGGTCTCACCCACTGAGGATGTGGATAATCTCACCAGAGTAGGAGTGACCATACAAGTAAAGCAGCTGAGGTGTGGCATCCACAGCTACAGTCAGGACAAGCCCTGTGAAGCCAACCTTCTGCAAACCTATGGCTCCAGCCGAAATACTTTGTGATCCAGCAATTTAGGAGCTGCTTTACTTGTGGCTGGAACAGCTCTTGCAGGTGTCTACAATGTGTCTCTAATTTTTAACGGATATAAATTCTCTTTCATAAAACTGTCTCAAATGCAGACACTAATGCTGGTTCTTTTCCACTTGAATGTAAATTTGAGGATCTTACTAGATTATATTTGATTGAAACTTTCAGCGGCTTCAAACATCCAGGGGCCCAGGTAACGAAGACTCATGTTGGTACGCAGATTTAATAGACTGGCTTTTTTTGACATTAGAATGAAAAACGCCATTTTTCAAGGCTGGATGTATACTGGCAAAACACTGTGGGAGAGATGGAACTTATCTTGACTTTGTAAAGGCTTTCTGTGTTCTGTAAGGGTGGCTTTTCCTGTCATTTAATTCAAGGGGAAATGTATGGAGAGAATTGGTTACTCTCAGGGGAAAGTAATGGTGAGGTTCAGTGGCTTCAACTAACTCATGTCATTTTGTACAGGAGTAGGAAAATGTACAAACCAGGCTGATAAATGGGTCTGCAAGTTGATGAAGTATTTCCTTTAAGCCCTCCAAAGAAGACAGCTGGTATTTACACACCAGATTTAGCTCTGGGGAGAT
This sequence comes from Passer montanus, assembly GCF_014805655.1. Classification (NCBI taxonomy): domain Eukaryota; kingdom Metazoa; phylum Chordata; class Aves; order Passeriformes; family Passeridae; genus Passer; species Passer montanus. The sequence goes on along the minus strand of NW_024367708.1, from coordinate 4,423,918 downwards.
AAGGTGAACAGAGAGGGGAGAAAGGTGTATTGGGCTATGGGGTTTTGAAGGAATTGGGTCAGTTTCTCATAGGTCAATTTGATTCTTCACAGTGGCAGGTTTTCTGCTTATTAAAATGAAGTAACCAGAGCTAAATATTATCTGCTGAAATTCTCTTGACTGGCTAACAGCTGTGAAAGGGAAAAATATTTAATAGCTGGTTTGATGATAGAAGCTAGTACTGTAGCCAAAGAGGGTGAGAAACAACAACATGGAACCAGCAGTAACTCGTAAGACCCTGAGGTATAAAATATAAAAATTGAGCTAGATGGCATCAGCATTATATACCTTGCTTCCACCATGCTAATCTGGTGTTTTGATTAGAGAAGATGCCACTGAAGGAGTTTGGATAAAAGTTTTTGGAGAAATTTACAGATGGCATCAGCATTATATACCTTGCTTCCACCATGCTAATCTGGTGTTTTGATTGATGAGAGAGAATGCCACTGAAGGAGTTTGGATAAAAGCTTTTGGAGAAATTTATCAGTTTAGAGCTGAAAAAGTGGGGTTGATTTCAGCTCACAACTTGATACCTAAGTGTAGTGAAACAGGACTGAGATATTTAAGCTCCTTTTACAGTAAACTAAACTATAAGTGTGGTCACTGTGACCTCTACAAGGATATCTAATGCCTTTTGAGACACCTCGAGATATTTCACCAGTCCTTGGCTGTCTCACCACAAGTGTATAATGTCTCCTGTAAGTCCTATGCCATACCTGCCAATCCCAACAGTTGTCTTGAGCTCTTCATGGGGTCCCCAAACACCTTTGTAGGAGGAAGTGAATAAATCCTTGTCCTCCACTGAATATATTTGGAGTTTTGGTATGTAGTTCACATGTAGATACCTAATTTAGGTGGCTACAGGTGGGACCTGATTTCTACCTCAGGTATCTCTTTATGGAAAACTGGTTTTCTTGGAGCTAGGAGCAGGGTTGGAAATTTCCCAGTTGCAGAGTCCAAAGCAGAAAGTGAGTGTAGTGTGGTTGTCAAAAAGACATCACTCAGTGATATTTACATGGGCAAAATTTACAGTAAAACTGAGGATGTGATCTGCTGTGAGTAATGCAATGTCAAGTTGCCTCTGAAAGGGGCAGTCCTTGTTCTCTTGCCCTCATTGTGCCATGGACTTCTCCTTTTTCATTTCAAAGAATCAATTGTCTGTATCAGCAAGATGAATTAGTTCAGCAGGCTGAGAGGACAAAACCCTGCATTTAAAAAAAATTGTATTTTTCAGAGTTAGTTTTGCACTTGAACACCATGCAGTGAATCAACTCATCCTGCAGCCACTTGCTTATCCAGGCCAACAAAAAGAAGGAAAAGGAAACTGAAGACTTTACTTCAGCTTTTTGGACTCTTTTGGCATAATTGTAGTGTTAGCATTGGCCTAAAGGCATTGGAACAGAGGGAAAGCAACTTAGAACACCTAGGTAAATCCACTGCTTATATCTAGATATATTTTACCAGATTTTTCTTTGTCTTATACGTTGTCAATATGTATCATGATGGAAGCAATAGTTCCTGGGGATGATAAGGTTTTTGAGTAAACTGGAGTGTGTGTGTGTGTGTATGTGTGCACACTTCAGAATCAGTATAGAAATTTTTGAACCCACTACTTTTTCCTGGTGATCATACCATCAGATATGTGTATTATCAATAGAAATGCTTTAAAACAAATATATTTTTTAGTAGCCATTTTAAACTTCAAATAAGTATTTAATATATTAGAACATATTTTTTAGCAGTTTAAGTGTATTTTCAATTTTTTCTCTGAAGCTGTCTTTTCTGCATATGATCTCATTCTCATTCTGCAAAGCATTTAAGAATACAAACAACAAAATAATTTTTTTCACCATTTTTCTTCCAGGTCTTTGGGCAAGTAGCTTAGTTATGTTAAGATGCTTGTTTTGTCTTTTAAATGTTTTGTGAATCTTTTTTGAAGAAAATATGAAAGGAATCCTGAATGAATGAAAAGTGATTTGATGTAGCAAAAAGGATCTAATCATTGGGATCTGTGTTTGTGTATGCAACCAAAGAAAGTAAAAAAGCCAAAGGAAATTAGATGAAGCCAATAACTCTCTGCTAATGTCTTCGCTTATGTATCAAAATCTTTAATGAAAAATCAAAGCTGTTATTGCAGCTGAAATAATAGTGTTTTTGGAGGGATAAAAAGACTAAAAGAAACCAGTATTTATTTTTGGAGAAGATTTTAGGAAGCATAATCACAGATTTAAAATTTGGTACTATTGGGAACTATGAGTACTACTGGGGGGTGTAAAAAATTCACAGGGTAATAAACATTACCCCCGATTCAGATAATTTTATTGCTTACGTTATTCAAAATTTGGAACAACACTGCTCAGTAAAGAATGTTTGCAAGGATAAATAAAGGTATAGTGTTGTTTTCATCACATTCTGAAGGGCAGAACATGCAATCCAAGCTTCAATGTCTAAGAAAGACACCTTCAAATCTGCTGTAAAATAATTATTTTTACTGCAATTTATAACACTCCTCTTTTTTTATATATATAACTAGATAGCCTACTGCTTTTACAATATGTTGGTCCCTTCATGTGCTAGAACATAGCTGAAGAATAGAGTAATGCATATTTTAATCACAGTGCTGTGAAGAACTCTTTTAATCATATTTTGTTCACTGACTGGGGGAAAATTTCCATGATCTTTGTTGTTAAATTGGTATTTGATAAATTGGTAATCATGGCTATCTTGATTAAAACATGATTAAAATACTCTTCAAAGTAGGGAAAAATATATATGCTTTCATGGCTTACATTGTCTATACCTTTTAAGATCATTTAACAGGAAATCAGTTTCACCTCCTGAAAAAATTCTTGGTAATGTTCTGCAAATTATTACACATCATTATGCTCAGCTATGTTCCTTATAGGCATGGAGTTCCTGAGGACTTAAGATCCCAAACATGTTTGGGTGTGTATGCACATGTATTTCAATGTGCAGAACTGCATAGATCTGGACCACAAGAAATTACATGAACTTGTGAAGTCTGACCTAAGGAAATCACAGAAATATGTTAATTGCAGTTTGTTTTTGTGTTTGTCTCTCCCTAGTCCTACAAATGCTTAATTATATAAACTAGATGGGTTTCAGAGGAGCTTGAGAGATCCAAATTTTGGAGCAGCCAAAGAAATTGAGATGAGGAAATGGAAGACCTGGTTATGCATCAGTAGCTTTGTTATTCAGTTATTTTGGGAGAGTCCATTAATTTGGGACAGTCCATTCTAAATAAACGGATGAAGCTGATGTTGTATCATGATTACTGTCCACCTGGAAATATGTGTCTCCCACCTCCCCCCATACTCAAAATCATATGGTGACTATGTTTGTCCTCACAAAACAGGTGTGATCAATGCTTGGGAGAGCTCTGCTTGGGATAGACCAAGCTTGTCATTTGGATGATTCATCATGGATAAAGCTGAGCCATGCACTCCGGCTCCATTCACTGTCATCCTTCTGACCACTGCTTTTGTCTGGACCAACTGGATTCCTGGGTAATTTTGTTAAGCCAGCCACACGCTGCTCTTTGGCTGGGAAAATGGGGGACAGATGGGGAGTATGTGGGAAAAGGTAAGAATCCCTTATACTGGGAAACTGAAGGAAGTCCCAGAAGGTGGAAGGGAAAATTTTCTGTCAACTCAACTGAAAATGAGTTAGCAAACTAGACAACAAAGTTCCACTTGACCTAAACTTTCAGCAACAATGAAAGCTGTGTACTCACATTATAGACTATGCCCTTATGCACAATATTCTGTAGGGAAGATACTGTATCAGTCACATTGTAAAAGACCTAGATCAACTTAAAAAAATAAAACCCAATAGAATGATTACAGCCGCTGCATAGAATGACAAGTATTATCAACAAAAATTAATCAGGCGCATCTTTTAGTGAACTCAATTAATAATGTGCAACAACAGGGTCTCTTTTCTTAAGATGAAAATTAATTAGTGGAGGGAAGGTCACTTGGAGATGCTGACATCACTCATCAGAATGCTCTGGCAGCTCTAATTATTTGTCTTCCAGGCTTGGGTGATCAGAAATTATTGCAATACCTGAGCAACATTTTGAAAAAGCTTTGTGCATGGCTCTTTTAATTAGACCTGGTATTTGATTAATGCAGTGGAAGCATTTAGATCAGCCTCTTATCATTGAGTGACTTAGAAGTTTTAAGGTATTATAGTGTGCAAGACAGGGTCACTACAGTAGATTTTTAATTCAGACTTTAAAAAAATCAGCTTTAACAATTTAAATGAACATACACATCCTTTCTCTTTTTCTTTATCATTACCTTGAATGAATTTATATTATATAAAGGTAATGATAAGGAAATGATAAAATAATTTATATATTTATAAATGATAAATTTATATATATATATATTTATAAATGATAAAATATATTATATATTTTCACTATCAACTGAGGTAAACTGCATAGTGTGTGAAAATGTAATTTGTGTGTGCATAATAATACACAATTTACATTTGTATATATAAATTTCAAAGCACCTGCTAAATTTGTGCAAGCTGAATTTATATAAGATTATAGCAAAGCAGAACATTGAGCTGTAATCTATATTGCATTGACTTTTTATTTATTTTGTTTTTATTTATATGTAGAAACACACACACACTTGTGTGTGCATAAATATATATGAATGATTTCCTGTTAGAACTGTGTGAATAATTTAGAGCAATTTTCAATGCCTTTGCAGCCAGGCACTGGCTCTTTTTCTAATGAACTTAGCTGGTGGTACAGGTTGTACTGGCAACTGAGTAGTAGGCAAACACAAAGAATATAAATATTATTAAATATAATAAAAACTAATGACAAAAATAAAATACTTCATAATCAGAAAAAGAAAATTCCAGTAAAAAGAATATCTGCCACAGATTTCAATCAAACAATTAAAAGACACTATGAACACTTAAGGATGATAAATGCTCTTAGTAGATGGCAGCTTTCCACTTCCTGTACCTCTGAAATCTTGCAGGTTAGTTGGGAAACATAACTGGCTTTTTCTGTCCGTGGCTTCTCTCTGGCCAAAAAATCTCAGTATTCTAAAGTATTCCTAAAGCAAGTCTGATCTTCTAATATACTGTTACAAGTACACAAAATGCTTGAAATTTTGTTAATTAATTTTGATTACGAATGAAGTTTAAATTTATAGGATATACAGAATACCATTGAAAATACAGAATACTATTTCATAGGCAAACAAGAAGGAAAACCGGTGATATATTTCCCCTATGTTTTAAAATTAAAATAAACTCTGAAATGAGCACAATTCTACTGAAGTTAATGTAATTGTTCTGGCTGAACACTAGATTTGGCCCATTATATTGCATTCTCTCTCTGATTTCCTCCCAGCGTGGTTTTATTATGACACAGCTTTAAATCATAAACTTATTCAGTCTAAGAGACTATAAAATAGAGTAATCAATTTTTATTTTTGATGTGTTTGGTTATTTACAGCTTCATTGTCCAACTAGGGAATATGCAGCACTGATATACCACCACTGACTTCAATAGAATTATACCCTTTTATACTGAGGCTGAATTTGGCAATAACTGCTAAAAATGAACATATCCAGAAAACGTAATAAATTGCAATTTCTCATAAAACTCTGTGAAATAAATAGCTTGGAATTTCCTATTACTTAAAGTTCTAAAAATGATATTTTACTGTATCAGATATAATTTGTTAGTCTCACCCACATGGAAAGGGGTCTAGAAATTACTTTCTGGGTGGAAGGGATCTGAAACAAAAATACTCTTACAGTATAACCTGAAGATCAGTCAAGGCCACAGAGGATAGTTTTCCTCAAAATTTATGTTGTGGTAAGTCAGTTTTTGTTCCACTGGCCAGCTGAGCTGACTTGCAGGAATGAAGGGATGAGCTTCTGTTGCCCAGACCTACAGAATTGTTCCAAACATTGATTTCTCATTGCCCACCAGATCTATTACCATGAAGCAAGTATAAAACTTCTCTGCAGCGGTGCGATCCTAAGAACTAGATTGCAGTGATTTTTTAATTTTGTTTTTGAGGTCAAAATTTAGTATTGAAATAAACTTCATGCTACTAAATGAAAATATATTGAAAAATACCAAGAAGGCTTTCAGATACAGTTAATGCTTTGAAATTTATTTTCTATGAGGCAATAAGCTCTTCCCGGTAATTTTATTTAAGCTTACACTGTATCCAAATTGGGAACAGCTGTTTGGTTTTTTAGACAATGCCCTGGAAATTTCTATAAACATTTGTGGAGGCAAATTCTGGAAGATGTCATATTAAATGAGGTGAAACACAAACATTCAGTTTTTTCACATCACATGGCCAAGTGCTTAAAAAGATGCTAATATGTGTTAAAAGTTACATTTGAAAGAATAGGGCAAGGCAAATAATAATGTGGTGAAAGAATACAACATAACTGATCTTCACTTGTGATTTTGGGCAAGTCAAGATTGATTTTTGACTGGTAGCTTACCCAAATTTCATTGCCTTACTAGTAGAAAGAGCACCTTTTACTCTGCTACCAATTTTAATTTAATGTAATTCTCCCAGTAGTGTGCTGTCACAGCTGTTTGCAGGAAACCTGTTTCAAACTTTTGTGTGAAATGCCTCACACCAGAGCAAGGGTCTGATTTATTTTTGTGCTCAGAGGAGTCTAACATCATGTGAGATTCTGTGTGGTACCTCCTCCACCTCCAGGTGCCATTCCTAGAGCTCATCGCATCAGTACCTCACCTCTTCCTCACCTCTTGGCCCAGGAAGATGCAGACATTTGGGACATCCTCCCATAACACATCTATCTGTTATTTTACTGTATCTGAGATCTGAACTTTAAAAGATTGAAAATGTTCAAGCAAATGTTGGAAATACACCAAATTCCATTACAATTTGACACTTAAGAATAAATCAGTTTTTGAAATCTCCCTGAGCTGTGCACAAAACAATGTCTGGTTCTTGCAACTCAGATTTTATTGTGGCTTTTTATTTAGCAGGTGTTTACAGTCAATTTGTTTAGAACTGCTCTGTATGTTTTTATTCATTTGTAGTTGTCATATTAACTCCCTTTTTTATCACTTATCACTAAAAAGACAAATTTCTAGAACTTTATGTCTGAATGTTGTTGTTAGTTTACTTAAGGAATTTCTGGGATAACATTAATCTATTTTATAACAGTAAACTGGAGAACAGAATTTAATTTCATTAATGTGAACAACTTCATAGGCACATGCCAGCAAAAATTAAATGCATGGAAATGAACTGCAGTTAGTCGAACACTTGGGTTCATTTTACAGTCTATTATTAGATTTAAACTTTGTCCACTGTTCTTCATTGTTCATTAATAGATACATTTTATATAGAAAGCCATACTTGCTAATCTTATACAAAATTTTGTGTACAGAATACCACTGCTTCCAGATTTTAGTATGTCATAGCAGCATTTTGCACATATTTATATAAATGTACATTTTTGATGGTTTCTTGAAACAGAAATCTATGAAGTTTTTTTAAGGACTGGCTTTGCTCATTGTTTAAAATGAGTTACTCTGTACCAGATGCCTGGTGTAATTTATGTTAATGTTAATTAACAATATTTGAAGCAAATAATGATAAATAGATGCCCCCCCAAACATTATGCATCTAGTTGTCTAGGTAATCAAATTAGCACAAGCTTTGCCAGTGTTTAGACATAGGTCTTTATTAGAAAAAGTATACATCATTCCAGCTGTGATATTTCTTATGCTTATTATTTTGATCAAACTTGAATCACAAAATTACTCTAAAGAAATTTACTGCCTTTGGAAACTATTTATCTCTGATTCTGGAGGCTAAGCTTTATTTCTCCTTCCTGCAAGTACAAAATTAAAAGAACTCTACATTAAAAAAAAATCATGCAAAGTGCTTTGTTTTATAAAATTCTTTGTTAAAAGGCCCTCAGCTTTCATAATAGCAATAAAATCAGGTATTTCCATCTATTTATAAAATATATAGAAGTCTATCCTTGAACTGCCTTAGTAGCATAACCATATCATGAAGATAAGATTTTATGTGTTTTGATTTTGACCTCTGTATCAAAAGGTAACTGATGGACAAAGGGAACTTACACACTTATAGATATATTAAAATTGTGTGTTACATTTTATATCAATTAAATGAATATTAGACAAACTCCCACTACTCTTTGTTTAGCTGTGTGGGGCTCAGCTGTGTTGCTTCTAACCCCAACTACATCACTTCAAATTACCAGTAAATTAACAGAGTAACACTTTCAACCTCAGAGCAGATTTGATCCAAATAGTCTTTAAATGCCATTTCTGTTCCTATTAACCTAAAGATCGGCACAGCAGATATTTTCGTAAGGCTGCCCAGCAATACAGGGCATTAATGGCTAAGTTGTGACAGCACTTTTCATGATGATTTATGATTCAGTGTTTAACTTGATTACTCCACTGCTGACTCTGAATACTATTTCAATTAGTGCACAGAAGGTCACATCACAAATATTCCTCTATAATCTATTCCTATTAACACTAATACACAGAGTAACCAAATATTTTCACCCTTGTTGATTCAAACCATCCATAGCACTAACTGCAGACTTCTTTACCATTTACTTCTCTGGATACATCTGAAATGGTAATTTTTAGTGCTTTGAGTATCATTAGTAGCTGTACCATGAGTAGCTGTACCATGCCATCATGAATAAGCATGCCTTTGCTCATGTGTGTGCATTCATAATTATCAAAGGTTTAGATATTTTAAATGGAAGGTACGTTTTAAGAGAGAACTGGCCTCTACATTATTATTTCACAGCTAATCATAAATGGGAAAATTATGAGAAAGAAGACATTTAAGAAGCACAACAGGAGAGGTGAACAAGTTACACTCAGGAGAATACATAAATCTAGGGGTAGGGATCTTAGTAAAGATGAAATGTGGGAGCCATGCTTTGCCTGATGGTTATCTACCACATTCCTGCACACACCTCTAGTGCTCCTGGTGATAAATGAGGAACAGCTAAAGCCTGGAAATCTAAAAAAGAGAGCATGAGAAAGCTAGAAATCTCAACCAGAAACATTCATTCTCCTGGTCCTACTCACGTATGCTTTCTGCCATTTCTGAGTCTTGAAGAAGTATTTTTGTGCCTCAGACTTGAGTAGGAGAGACATGCTAATGCTTCCAACTCAGGTTCTGGTTGTCTCCCTGTTGTCAGGATGACTAGTCTTTCATTTGTTTCATATTTCAGGGTTTTTTTGGATCAATAAATTGAAACTGCCTCTCTCCATATTCTCCAAGGGGAGTTGCATTGGTGGTCATTTTCAATAGGCGAAGGTCAGTCTCTACCAAAACTACAGCAATAGCTGCTGCCCCTTCCTGTGCTACTCCTGCTAGTCCTGTATGCCTCTGAAAGCCTCTAAATGCTGAATTCCAGTAAAGATTTCTGGCTTTTGGTTGTTTGTGACTTGGTGAGATGATGGGCTTTGTAGAGGTGACACAGGCTCTCTAGATGAAGTTCTGCACTAAATAAATGACTTTTTCACTGAACAGAAGAGGGAACAAAATTCTCTGACATCATGAGCAGGGCTTTAACTGGACAAAAGAGTGGGATTACTTCCCAGCCTCTGCTCTGCATACCATTTACACATTTAAGACAAGCTGATTTCAGGTTAATATCAGGTAGGATTAGACACCCTCATGGAAATAGCCTGTATTTCTAGCCTGTCAGGACTTTCAAAAATGCAAATACATATATTATCAGTGTTTTTGGGAAGAACACATTCACAGTCTTATTCTCTGAAGAAACTTTTTCTGGGTCTGGGAATGGACTATATTTTGAGTTGGCTGACTTTAGTGGAGGTGACTGCATTAATGTTTCAATTCAAATCAGGAATATGCTTTTAACATCAGTAACCAAATTGTTCCCACTTTCAATGTGGTTGGTATTTCAGAGCAAATTTAAGAGTGCACGAACTGGATTCCCTTTGGGATGAAATTAGCACAAAGAATGTCATCCAGGAGCCATCAAAAGAGTTCCAGCTGCTAATTTATGTTCATCTTGTGGACCAGATTAGAAGTTCACTGTAAATTTCCCTCTAAACATTTCTGTGTATGTCAGGTCCATAGCAGCAGCCACTTAGCTCCAAAGACATTGTGTGCAGGTCAACAAAAGGCTGTCTTTAGACAGTAAAAACCCAAGTATAAAACTTGAAGTCAGTAATTAACACTTTTATTTTTTAACAATGTACACACCTAGAAGGTAACAAGAGCATTTTGAAATTAAATTATATAATATTATTATTATATTAATTATTTTATACGTAAATTTCTTCTTTTTTGCCCCCCAAATATTGCGTTCAGAGCTAGCTTACACAAATCTGTTGTTAATTTGCACACAGATGTCACTCTCTGCAGGATATAAAACCAAAGCAGAGGCAGCCAACAGTACTATTTGTTGTGGCATCATATTTACAGAAGCAGCCTGGCTTTCATGTTTGGTTTTTTTTTTATAAAACAAAAACTATCTCTCCAGAGGGAAAATGGACAAAGCTCTAATTTGCTGCTCACTAATATTTAGGTGCATACCTATTTATTTGTTGTATTGCATGTATTCTTTTCGAGAAACATAAAATTGTTGAAAATTGAAGTGTTGGAATAATTTCTAGAACAATGCTACTGTTTCCCACTGTGTTGCAAAATGTGTCTGACTGCAATTTTGGACAATGTTTTTCAGGGGACTAAAATTGTGGCTTTTTCTTTTCCAAGTTTTATCATGCTGAAAGTTCCAGCAAATATTTTAAAATGAACCATGCTGACGACCTCTTTTCTCACATAGCTGGTAGGAAGTGAATTGAGACCTAACACATATTGAGCTGAATTGAGCAGCTAACACGGATATTTGCAAATTGTTGGAGAAAAACTTATTTTCATGAATTACAGCTTGGAAACAGATGTGCCGTGGTAACTTGCAGGTGGAGCTTGGTAACAGCCTCCCACCTGACTTATACCTCTGGCAAAATGCAAGTAAGCTCAGACAAATTTATTTAAGCCCATAAATCTATAGTTAATCTATACCAATAGCCCGAACTTGCAGCATTTAAGGATGAAGAAACACAAAACTGTATTGATTATTATGTAGAATAACTTTCCTTTATCTGTGCTGTAAGAATTTTGTCTCTGCTGTAATCAATGTGAAGAATTATATGACAGCATAAACAACACCATTTTATTTTGGTATTTTATCTCTGATATTTGTGATTACAGCACAAATAGGAGCAGTATTAAAGGAATAATGTGCCATAAGAACTGAAGAAACTGCCAGCAAAACTCTGCCTTTTCATAAGAGATTTCCCCTAACACTGAGTATAAGTACATAGAATTATGTGCAATGTTGTTTCATGAATAACTCAACTATCACTTTGTTCCATTCATTATTCCACTTTAGTTTTAAAATACAATTCACTACACTTTTTGTAGAGAAGAGGGCCTGGATTTGGAAGGCAGCCACTTGTAGGTACACGAGTGTTCATGAACTGATATGCATACATTAAAGCATCTCTGGTAATAATGTTGCTTATGAAGTGTCACTTACACAACATTCTGTGTTGTAAGTTTAAATTGTATCTTGCGTTTCTGTCCAGATTGCTAAACTATGAATTCAAGGGCAAGGGAATTTGATTTATTCTTCTGCATTAACCTTTTCTGCCTGCAATAAATATAAAGGGATGCCACTAGCAACAATTCTTTTACATCTTTGGTACCTTTGTTGAACTCCCTTATTGTTCAAATTCTTCTTTTGTACTGTATGACATGTCCAAGTGATTTGAAGAAGAATAAAACTCTACCAAAAAATAATGCATGATAATTGCAATAAAATGACAGAACTTAATTTCCTAAAATAATCACTCCAATAAGTGTCACATGACAGTGGAAAACTAAACCAATATTTGTCTATTTCCTGCTTGATGTAAATTCTAAAACATCTTCAGGCAGTTCAGTACTCCATGTGATGTGTACCCAAAAGCGGTACTTTTAAATACATCTATAGGAAAGAACCTGATTTTTCTTGGATTAAAATAAACATTATTACTTGTGCTTAAGCAAATGTGGTAGGATCACTCCTAGAACATGTAACAAAAAGTGCTGGTCTTTTTAACTTGTATCTACCATCCAAAGTCAGCCTTCTGGAAGGTCACATCAGTTCCTTGGCAAATGCACCAACATTTTCAAATTTCAGAAGTGGTCTGAATCACTGCAGAAGAGAGAGAATGAGAACTATAGAAGAGCAGGCTGGAGGGAACCTGTTCAGAGGTGGACAAAGGAAGAAGAGATAGATAGCTATAAAGAGAGAAAGGACTGGCATGGGCAAAGCAGGACATAAGCTGTGCCTGGACATTACAGGAGATGAAGGAAAGCTTGCAAGCACTAACAGCCACTTCTCTCCAGAGCCTTAAACAGAGTAGCTGAGTTGCAACACCCCTCAGCTGTATGGGATGTGGCTGCACAAATGGAAAAAAAGCATCTTACTCCCTTTGGAGTCTAGGTCACAAGAAGTAATTAGTTTTCACTTTCATGGCTTTTATAGTGTGTTTTCTGACATTGTTCACGACTTATTATTCCTTCTTCTTCTTCTTCTTTTTCTTCTTCTTCTTCCTCTTCTTGATTTTCTTTTCTTGTTTCATTTGTTATTTAATTGGGAAATTGGGTACTTAGGCAGTAATAAATTTGTGATAAACATCTTCAGTGTACAATCTATGCAAAAAGAAATACATAATAGAGTTTTCTCAGATATAGTAACTTCCAAAATTAACACTCTTAAGTTCCAGAGATTTTCATATGACATCAACAGCTGCTTAGAAATTTGCTTTCCTCTAATATTTGATGTTACAAAAGTCCATTGATTGGCGGGTAGAATCAGGAGGAGAACTTTGGGAATTGCTAATGTTCAAACTATTTTAATGGCCCTCACTAAGGTGCTGAATTAAGGTTATGCAGGTACTTTGCCATTCCTTAAATTTGACACGAGTCTTCAGAAATTAATTTTTTCTGTGACCCAATTTTTGCAGGTAATTATCCTTTCTGTTGTTTTCTCTAGTGCAGGGAATACCTCAGCTAAGATTTTCATCCTGAGATTTGGCATATCTCTTTCCAGCCATCACTAGAAACAGGAAACAGTGGGAACCATGAAAATTGGTTTGTGAAATAGTTGACTTTCTAAAGTATTGCATATTCAGTGGATTTAACTTTTAAACAAAGACCCACAATATTTTTACTTATCTGGCTTCTGCTGCTCATAACTAAAAATAAATAAATGCATAAAGCAGTGAACAACAAAAAAATTCCTTCTGCGACATGAAAATCACCTTTGCCAACAATTTGATTGTGTCCTAGGGACATGCAGAGAAGGAATTAAAAGGAAAGATCCTCTATCAGCTCCTTTTTGTTTGTGTATTGTTTGTGACTGGATCGGTTTATTAGCCTGGAGATAATGTGACAGTTGACTCCAGCAGTAACACAGCACTCATTAGTAAGCTTGACAGGGAGGTGCCAGCAGCTACTTGAGATTGTATTTTATCAATCTTCATGGCTCATTTGGGAGGCTCCCTACACTGTGATCTACTCCCAGTGCTCATTGGGACAGGGGCAAGCAACCATGAGTGCTACTAAGAATGGGGACTTGCAGAAGTTCTCTTGATGAGATAATCTCTTAGTGAAAAATGTAGTGCTGACCTAACAATCCTGCAATGTCTACCTGACAAATTCAGCATCTAATATAGATTTGTGTAGAGTTTTTAATGTAAATTTTCTAACATTTCTGTACCCCTTAGGATAGCTATTTGCAGCACTCTCTCTGAAAGGAAAATTGAAAAGATGGTTAAAAACATTAATGCCACTCTTGAAACTGTCATCAATTGAAAGAAGCAATGACAATATTTTATGAATTTCAGTGTTTGCTCTCTCTTCCTTGACTTTTCCCATGATATTTTTGGTAGATTATGGTAATTTTGAAGTAATTTAATGTTTTTTAAAAAATTTTAAGATGGTATTGGTATGCAGTACTGTGATTCATTACAATGATGCCAATCCCCATATGAAAAGATTTTGTATTATTCCTTCCACAGACATTAAACTGCAGTAAATAACATGAGATAATATAAAAATAAAAAACCCCAGTGTTTCTCCATTCCTCTCTGCATGTTGAGCTCTTCAGAGGCATTAAGAATATGTTTTCAGTGCCCCTGGAAAAGATAGTGACATATTCATAAAATACACACAAGCTAAGATTCTAATTTATTTACACTGTTCAGGAATGAGTACTGTGGGTAAAAAATTAACTATTGCAAGATTCATGATAAAAACATGGCTCTTGGCAAAACTGGTGCCTGTTGTGTGTATTGCTGAAATATCACGTGCTGCTGATAGTTTCCTACTGCTGTGTGTTGGTAATGTCCCTCAGACTACCAGCTGAGGAAACAGAATGTCAGCTTTTGTCAGGCAAGAAGAAACGTTTTAATGTGTTTAGGAGGTTAGTGCAATATGAATTACTGAAATACCATATGTCCTCTAAAACACATGGCAAATTTATCTTGCCAGAAGAACTGCAAGTAAAAAGCACTTGGCTGTGTGATCTGATACCAGGCATATAAAAAACCCCAAACAATCCCCCCACCATGCTTACATGTCATTTTGAGTAATACATTTTATAGAATCAGGTAAGAGTTACATTACAATAATGTATAGGACACTTACTTATTTGTTCAAATCTTTTTTGTGTCCCTATATAATGTTGGAAATCCTTTATTTTATATTTTCAATACCTTGTTCATATAGGGTTTGCTTATATCTACAAAAATAATACTTTATTTTAAAGGATTGTATCATCCCTGTACCAGAAAATTAGAAATTCTTACAATAAAAAATTAAACATGCCTGTGCCCAGTCAGACCCACTGAATAAAGAAAGGAGATACCAAAGGTGACAGAACTCAGGGACTTGAGTACAAGAGGGAGAACTGAGGAAGAAAGATGTGAGCCTGGATGCTCATTTGGGGAGCATGTATATATGAAAAAGGAGAAGAAAGGGAAAGAGAAACCACTCTTTCACCAATGAATGCTGAACTCTGACCATAATTTGAAGTATAAATACAGCATTCACAATGGTGTCTTAAATTATACCCTTTGAAGTGATTATATGCTTTATTTATTGATCATTCACTTGTTGATACTAGTTATATATTTGGTCTTTGTATAATCTGTAAGGAATTTCAGTTCACAAACCTAGAAGTCAACATGTGAATTAATTTGTTCAACAGTATCATCACTGAGGTATTGTTATGCCTGTAGCAGAAAACAATCAAAACAAGAAAATTCACTGCTAAGTCTTCACCATGCCATATGTCCTCTAATATCTAATTACAACAGGGGCACAATAAGCAAGTCATTAAACTTGCACCCTATTGTGCATAGGTATTAGATGACATGTGGTGCATTTAAAATAAAAGAATGACATTCCACTCAATTCTTTTATTTGTGGCAACAGTTTCTAATGTAGGAAACTTTGGTGTCTCTTTTGGTCTTCTGGGAAAATTGCCAACATCATAGTTTTTGGCAAAATTATTTTAAAAACACCCTCAGACCTCTAGAATCTGCAATAGCTATTTATATTAAATATACATCAGCTTTGTTACAGAGATGTCAAAGTTTTCTATATTCAAACATTTCTGATGAGTCTTTTCACCATTTAAAGAACCTGAGTTGACACAGGATAGGAAGAAAGGTTTCTTTATGAAAGCTGATTAAAGGATATTAAACAAAGAACACACCTTACTAGCCTCTTTTTGGAACAGAAATAAATCTATGCTGAAGTATTACACAAAGAGTTGGTTGGATCATTTTTATTGAAATCTTCATTAACAAACCAGAGAAGGGACTAGACCAAGAAATCTCTTAGTTTGTGGATGATTTCAGTAAATGTTACCAACGACAATCAACTCCAGAATGACCTTAAAAATCTGAGTCAGTGGGCAAAACCACAGCAAATGAAGTTTAATGTAGGTAAGTTTATAGCCTCTGGGAAAAAATAAAGTTTGAACACAAACTTGGAAGTCACAGCTATGGAAAGGGTCAGTCCTTAAATCATCAGTTTGCTGGTCGGGGAAGTCCAAAGAAACATTCTAAATGCTGGTCATCTCAAAGAAGGGAAGGGAGAGAAAAACAGAAGCTCTCATTTTCTTAAGGTCTAAGGCTTTGTCAGCACAACATCTTGAGTATTGTGGGTAGTTTGGGCCTCTCCACGAATGGACTAAAAAAGAATTTTAGGAGTATAGAGAAATAGGAGGCACTGTAGCAGATTTATGAAGAGACATTCAGTTTTTAGAGCAGAAAGTTAAAAGTGATGCAGCTGAAATTCACAAAATCATGAAGGTGAATAAAGTGCAAGTAGGTTAATTGCATTTATAAATAGTTGAACATTCCCCTTCCTGATACACAATTAGAATATATCAAAAGTATTTTAAGATGACATTTTGAATTGTGATTTCAAGCTTTGCATATCCCATGAAAGAGAAAAGCAGCTTATAGCCCAGGCTGGAGTTTGCCATTATTGCAGTTGCTATGATAATTATTATTTTCCAGCATATTTTCATGTTTTTAAAATTTTACCTTATCTCTCAGTTTCAAAATTCTCACTTTATGTCCAGTAGATAGATTTTGTTTCATCATTTAGTTCTAATGGACTAGACAGTGTTAAACCATGGAAACCAATGCAGTCCTTTATGGTCCAAAGTATGATAACATGATAATATGAACTAAGCTAGGTAACACTGTAGTTAACAAGTTAGCAAGATTCAACTGCAAGTCTCAAGAGCATATTGAGTTTTGTAGAAGTCAGAGTTCAATAGAAACTCCAGATACAGCCTGATACCATATATATATGAAACAACTCACACAGTAAGACCACCACTCTTTTCTGTAATATTTCTACACTTGCTGCTTTCACTTTTCTCTGTTTTTTAAACAGTTTTTTAGGCATAAGTCCACTTATCTTCCTGTTATTTTAAGAATTCTTTGGACACTCTCTTCTCTGCTGTTGCAACTCTTCCTGTAGTTTCTGCACATAGTACAAGAAAGGATGTTTACTTTCCATGGCAGAATATCCTTAGTACAGTGTGCTGGTTTCAGCTGGGGTAGAGATAATTTTCTTTCCAGTGACTAGTATGAGGCTGTGTTTTAGATTTGTACTGAACACAGGGATGATAATATTGAGCTAGGTTTTTTTACTGCTGAGCAGGGCTGATACAGAGCCAAGGTATTTTCTGTTTTTTGTACTGACACACTGGTGAGGAAGTTGGGGTTGCATGGAGGCTGGGAGGAGACACATCCAGGACAGGTGACCCAAACTGGCCACAGGGATATTCCAGACCACAGGGCACTGTGCTCAGTATATAAAGGTGAAGGAAAAAAGGAGGAAGGGGAAGATGTTCAGAGTGTTGGTGTTTGTCTGCCCAAGTCACTGTCAGGTGTGATGGGGCCCTGCTCTCCTGGAGATGGCTGAACCCCTGCCTGCCCATGGGAAGTGGTGAATTAATTCCTTGTGTTGTTCTGCCTGCATGACTTTTGCTTTCCCTAATAAACTGTCTTTATCAAAATCCATGAGTTCTCTCAATTTTTTCCCTTCTGATCCTCTCCCTTATCCCACTGATGGGGGAGTGAATGGTTGTGTGGGGCTTGGTTGCTGGCTGTGGTTAAACTGTGATACAGACTATTAGTGTAAAAGAGGAGGAAAATGGAAAGCAATTATGTTCAAAACACAATGCAATAAAGCAAAATCTGTGGTATTAAAATGGACTCACTCCTGTATTACTTTAGCAAATCATTTCAGGCTGTGTTTTCAAAGTGTTTTCTTTCTTTGATACAGCCCCGATACAGACTTTTGAGATGTACAGATCAGCCACATGAACTTTATGAAATGTCAGTAATTGCTGTCCATGCACATAAAGTCGTTATTTTAAACAAAAAAGCCTACTTAGATTCCCCACTCCCCCTACAAAATAGGTGAAGAGATTAGCTCACATTAAGGTCCAGTGGCTTGCAAAATTAAAACTGTTGGAGCAGAAAAAAATCCCTGATCAGATATTTTAAAATCAGACTGATAAGATCAACAATGGGCTACCAATAAACTTCAGAGTTTTTAAATAAATCACCTTGTATCTAAGGTTTCTTAATGTTATAAAGAATATTTTAGAACTCAGAATCAAAGTAAATAACTAGCAAAAATATAAAAACCAACTTCTTTAACTGTAGTATCTTGTCCACTAGATTAAGGCTCTGTGAGGTTTTCATAAAAACTGGGCAATCACTAAAAGTTTTTCCCTATTACTATTTCAATAAAATAGACTAAATACAAGCATATGTACATGTGTGCCAAAACCACACAATATATGTCTATATTGCTGCATTTCATTAATATCATGGAGGGTTGCACAGAGGAAGAAGGGAGCAGAAATACCTGAACTAAAAGCATTGTAAAAGCCAAATATGTGTAAATGGAAAAATATGAGGCCCTTAAGCACAGGAATTTAATTTCATGCTTAAGAATTACTAAGGTTAATATGTTTTTGCAGTCCACATATTCATATAAATATGGCCTTTAAATACTTGCTTTAGCTAAACACTTCCATGGATTGCTAGGCTGATGGTGATACCCTTTAGCAGGATTCTGCTTTTCATTGTCATTTTCATATGGGCTTTCTTGTGATATTAGTCATGCCATTGTCAAACAAACTTTTGCTTGTTATTTGTTTTTATATGATTAATTGCTACCAAACTATAAAGTTAAGATTGTGTTTTAAGAGGGTAAGGGGGTTGGTGCTGCTGTGCATACAAAAGAGAAACATGTTGAAAATATAAAAGTGACCAAAAAATTGAAATTCTTCCCATGGGAAAGTTTTCTTTGGTTTTATGATATAGATTTTTATTACACAGGAATTAAATGCCCAATTAAAAATAAATAAATAAACCATATCTTACCAAGCATATTATGATCTAGAATAACATACTGTTGTTGGCTCTCCTGATATACAGATAGTCCCATATAATTATGCTGCAAAGCATTACACAGTGCTTTAAAAGCGCAGCAGCATACAACTAAAATTTTAAGGAGAAGAATTACTTGTTATTACAACAAACGACTGAACAAAAACTCAGACAAATACAAGTTTCTCTAGTCATATTGTGGGTACGATGCCAAAATCAAGTTGGCTGTATGGGTTTTTTTTTTTCTGAGTGCTTGAAAATGTGGTTGGCAAAACAACACTATCTGAAAGAATACACAGATTTTCAAGTATTCAAATGCGTTCTTTCCTCAGCTCATTTGTGACAAACCTTGAATATGTATGTGTGTGTATGTGTAGATGTGTAGGGAAGAGTACAATGTTTTGGGTTTTTTTTCAGGGTTGGCTTGGGTGTTTTTTTGCAAATAACAGCCAAAGAAATTACATTTTCACATTTAGACACTGCATTTTTGAAACTTCTAAATGTTCATTTTACTCTTAAAATAAAGACTATACATGACTGATCTATACTTCATACAAGAAATAATTCAAACTTGAGACAGATTCTAGACAACATTTTAAAAAATGGTGATTTATGATATGGATAATTCAAATTGCCTTTAAAATTTCTGGTTTACATGAAATATTTTGAAATATACATTAACCTTTGAGATGTTTTGGGCTGTCGGCCAGAATCACAACTCTTCTTTGACAATAGTAGTGAGAGTTTTTTTCTAAACACTGTTACCTTGTCATGGACCAATGTTACAAAAATAATTTAATATTTTTCTCAATAGTGTCATCTGCCTTGGAGTTTTATTTGGTATGTGTTTAGATAGCCAATCTCTGTGTTGGATGAACTGTGTGCTCCATGTGAGTGGGAACAAAGCTGTTGGGGAAAACAGCAAAAAGCTGCTGCACCAATTTGTTGGTTAGCTAACATTTGCTGAGGAATGGCTCAAGGGTTTTTTTGTCAAGAATACTGCTGGCTTTGGCCGAACTGTTTGTGTGGTCCAGATGCCTTGGGTAGTCTGAATTACCTGAGGAAGTCATAATAAAGTAACTGGTGCTGCTGCTGTCATTATTTCCTCTTGTCCAAATTGGCACATTGTAGCTTATTTTCTAACTATAAAAAGTTAAATGGGTAAGACATCAGAAAAAGAGGAAGTAGATTTTCATTTCATTGTGGAGATTTTTTGTCACTTGTGGAATCAAATCTTCCATCTTCTAAATTAATAAAACAATTTAATTTGCTACTGCACCACCTTCAATTCTCTTTCATGCCTCCTATAAGTTCCTTTTCTCTTCCTGTAGTGCCCACAGTCACCTCCCACAGAGTTGAACTCCTGGCTGGGCAAGTGGCCACGGAGGGCTCACTGATTCCAGGCTGCACAGGGGCCAGAGGGCCATCAGAACAGGCGAGTTGGGGCAGCAGGGTCATGGCTACCTATGGAGACCATTCGTAGCCCATCTGCTAATTCTCAAAAGACTGGCTCCAATTAAATATCGTTGGCTTTTCTATTACTTTATCAAGCCTGGCTAAAATTGATCAGGGTTTTGTCAATGGCCAGCAGCTGGTCAGGTCTGATGGACAAGTCCTTTATTCATTCACATCCCCCTTTTTTTAATTAGGAAACCAGCACAAGCAGCTCGTATGTGCACAGTGTGTTAGAGGTGAATGTTGGGGTGCTTCTGCCAACCATCATAATTTGCTCTGTCTCACTTGGTAAATCATATTTTTTTCTCTTTCAAAAGTTTTTTATTCTGGTTCATGCTATAACAAAATCATTCCTTTGAGATTCCAAAGGCTTTCTGTGATTTTGCTGCATGCACTTTATAGAAAATTTTCACGTCAATTCATTTGAATGCTCTGACTGTGGTGAGTTCATACATCATGTATTAAAATCTCGTCAAGTTTTGAGATCATATCAGAGTAAATTCAAATGTTCCATTTATTTAAGCAAAAGGCAGCCTTTGTGAAACTGCTAACCCAGTTTTCTGGGTTTTTTTTTGCTTCTTTTTAATTTTGATTAAAAAGGAAAAAATACCTGTATTTATACTGTCTTGGCCTAGGTCTGTTCAGTTATTTGCCTCAACACCTCCTCCCAGTACCCTTTAGTTAGTTTTGACCAAATTTTACAGGTTTCACGGATCACAGATCAGAGGAAATGTGTGATGTAGATTGCGAAGTTGGAGAGAGGGACCCCATTAGTCACCCAGCTGAAGAAAATATTGCAACCACTGTTCAGGTTATAGTTAGACATCAGAGAATCCGCACCAAGCAGATGTGCTTACTCTGAGCAGGAAATGTTCACTGGAAATGCAGCATCTGTAGGGAGAGAGAGTATCAGCTGTGCCAAACAAATCCATAGGAAACTCAGCTTGTTTATCTCTAGTTCTCACTAGCCTGTGAATGAGAATGCTATTGAATCTGTCATGTGAGAGAGTGCACATGCATATTCCTTCAGCTAGATGAAAGCAAGTCTTGTTATTTCCTAAACGCTGTTACAAATATGGATTCAATTGTAAAGTTTTTGAAATGTGCATTTCAGTTGCTAGAGATCTTATGTTGCGTTTCATCTACTATTCTTTCTAACTCCCCAGCAACAACACAACTCAATGCAGCAAGATTTACTGTCGCTCAAGTCAGATTACTGAATGTTCCTGGTTTCATAAAATATTATGCCTCCAACTGCACCATGGAATAGAAAGCTAAAAGGCTGAGAGGCACTCATCTCTCTGGTATATTACTCTCCATTTAAAAAATGCACAGGTAAATAGTATCATGTTCTTCTTAGCCACTGATGTTATTTAACAGAAAGTTCCTATGTTTTATGTCTAGTACTGGACATCTGAGTTGGGTAGGTATGAAAAAAAGTGGCTGCATTATTTAAGGATGTTTTGTAGCACAAGCTTTTTTAAAAATTTGCTAGAATCATTGGGCTACTTTTCTTGTTTGCCTCTTATATGCATTTGATTTGATACATTTCTTTGATTTTCCTTTGGAAGGAAAAACTCCAGTTTCATCCTACTCATATCTTTTGTTACTCTTAGCAACCCTAAGATGCTTAGAGTCTGACCTGTCATGTGCTGTTGAACTAGAAAATCAATTAATGTAAGGAATTTAGTATATCCCCATTGTTTTACACCACCTCAAAAATACTGTAGGGCTTCAATGACTTAATTAATTAAATCTCAAGTTCTAGAAATTAATATAATCTGGACTGGAAAAACTGAAAAGCCATCATTCTTTTCAAGAACTGTGCCTCCTTCCCATTAAAGTTCTGCGGTGAAATGGACTTAGACACTATGACCCAATTATTCTTTTAAAATTTTTAGTTGACTTTTTGATGAAAACTGACTTGAGAAGGAAACTTTACTAAAAACAATGAATAAAATTACTAGTTTGCAAGTGGAAAACTTTCTATAGGAGCTGCTAGCTGCTCTAACAGTACATTATTGTACCCTGCACAGCTTCTACAGTGCAAAACTCCTCAAAATAAGCAATCTGTATTAGGGTTGGTTACAGTGAATTTTAGAGAAGCAATTCAGCATCAAAAGTCTTTGATTTGAGAAACGGGGTTTATAATAAAAAAGGCAGTGGGATGACCCAATGTGGTTGAGCTGGTCAGTAAGGAATGCTCCCCTCTGTGCTGGTGGATCCTCTTGGGCAGCAGAGAAGGGTTTGGGAGCCCTTTGAAAAATCATTTCTCCAAGGACTCAGCCACATCAGTAATACCACAGTCTAATTCAGCATACTCTAATAACCACATCTGAGCCCTCTAGAGGTTTTTGTTGTAGAATCAATTTCTACAAAAATACCAGTCTGAAAGTATATATTTTTCAGTGATGCAAGGACTGTAAAAAATTATTTTTGTAATGAGGCAGCATTTTCTTTCCCCCTGTGAAACACTGGTGGAAATCACAATAAATAAATGCAATGTCAGGTTAAAAAAAATGTTGTAGTTTCATGTTGTTGGTTTGCAAATTGAATTTTTACATAAAATTTACACTAAATGGAACCTCATTATACAGGGATGAGGTCCAGTATGATCCAAATCATTAAAATCACTGTACTGCTTAATGATTCACTAAGTGGTACTGCAGTGCCATAAATTTAGTACTAGTTTCATGATTCAAAACACCAGACTGAGACACCAGCAAATCGTATGTGGATCATTAAATTTACAATGAATGTCAGAGATGAAATAAGGGGGAAAAAACACTTTGAGAGATAGGGATAATATGTGCTCTAAGGTGACATCCATCAAGATAAATGATCTTATACCACTTCTGCTTGGATAATAATGGGGGGTTGTTTTTTTGTTATTCTTCATTTCATAATTTCTAAAGGAGTTGAAAGTCTAAACCTTTTAAGAATTAAAGTATCTGTCATTTTCTGAGTACCTTGTGATCTATTTTATTTGTATTTATACAATATACATATGCTGCTACATTCTCCTCTGACCACATTGGGCCAGATTCTCCCCTTGGTACGATCAAAATAGTTCAGCTTTGTACATCCTACAATTCTGGATTAAAATAGTGTAGCTAGTACACTAAAAGTGCTATCACAACCCTTGAAAATAATGTTTTGAGGTTTTGAATACATATAATGGGTGATCAAATAAAGAAGCTCCTTTCTGACAGCAAAAACAACAGCAACAACAACAAGAATAATAATAATTTATATTTCATTAGTGTGCACATTCTAACTTACCTATGCAAATATAAAAGAAATTATATCTAAAGAAGCAGTTCAAGGTACAGGCATGGGATACTTTTATCAGTTTTAGGAGACTGAACAGTTTGCTTTTCCTTTGATTGACTATTTAATTGTTTTCATTCTCCACAAATAGCTACTCCTCATCATGAATCAGGCATCAAAACAGTAGACAACATGTGGACTGCATTTTTCAGAACCAACATATCTTTAAGTGAAGGGTAATGCATAGATTAGAAAATAAAAAATATTAATGGAATTAAAATAAATAAATAAACAAATGTCAACCAAACAGTGTAACTGGATGGAAGAATTAAATTTTTTATCCAGAAATAAGTAAATTTAATAGAATGAAATACTGTTTAAGCTATTTTACTATCTCTTAGATCTAATGACACTGTATGGAAAAGCAAGAATTCTGAAATCGCGTATCTAGGCAGGAGGCAGGTTTTCCAAATTTTTGCCCTACTGTCTTATTTAAAATTTCTTTGTATTTCAATGCACTGAGATGCCAAATGCAGCAAAAGTTAGGACATAAATGCTGTGAAATATAACATTTCACAAAAAAAAAAGGTAAAAATTACAGAATATAAAAGCATAAACCTTAATTCCATTTCAGAAATTTTATATACTGGCTTATTTTTAATTTTGGCTTAGCTAGCATAAACCATGTGAAAAAAAAATAGGATTTCTTTCCACATTTTATTTCTTTCTGAAATGGAATATAATTAAGCTACTTGCCACGCAGTCAGAAATGCAAAATATAAATATTCTCTTACAAAATTCGGATTAGTCAGTGTGTATGACCTTGAACCCACTTACATTTTGAGTTTGCTATTATGTTCAGTTATTAGTAAGAACAATTTAGAAAATATAGGAAACCCACAATATCTGTCTCTGACTCTTTTTGTGTCCCTCAGTAATGTGTCCCCTGCTCAGTGCTTCTGTCCACATTTTTAATGTTCTGGTTTCATGAGCAAAGAGTGTCTCTGTTGCCTGCCCTGACCACCTCTTTTTTGATTGTAAATGTAAGATTTTTTGCTGTTCTTGCTGACTTCTCAGTTCCTTCCTTAACCCCACTCTGTGGAATTTTCATCAATCCACAGGACTGATACCAGACACAGTGCATATTTTGCATAATGGAAACAGTGATTTGTGTTACTTACATTATTGTAAACAATGCAAGTTTAGGCTGATTGTAGCAATTCCTTTTGGATCAAATATCAAAGTGCAGAAGAAGCAAATTTTTTTTTTTCATATCCAAGCGCTTAAGCTATAGAAAAGTCTTCAAGGTCTATGCAGGTCTTGAATTGGTTTGAAATTATACTTTACACACTCATTTTAAATCACTGCCAGCCACAGGATTTTTTTCTAAAAAGATTGTTTATAAATATAGTGTCTGTTGTAAGGAGGTTGCAGGCTGTTTGCACTGTGAAATTGTACTTGAAAACAATTTATGCCAGCCAACCTGGATTTATTTTTTTTTTCTTCACACTAGTCTTGTAAAAGTGGAAAGTGAGATGAAAGGAAAATGAATTCATTTACTTTCAGACACAGGAAATGCTACTAAATTTGGATATGTGAAAATCTTGAACTTTCACTGGGGAAAAAAATAAATGATTTGAGGCCCTAGTGATCACACAGAGGATCCAGACAATTTGACAGGTATGAATTTATCTCACTTGTGAATGAATAACCTTTGGTAACTCACTTGAGACTTAAATATTCTGAACACATTTTCTCTAGAACACTTCAAAAGACACAGTTCATTTCTGTCTCTACCAAACAGCCCCTTTGGTTACCTTCAGTTTACTGAGTTTTTTGCCTTGCAAGTTTGGAAAATTAACATAATAAAAGCCTACCAGTAAGTTTTACTCACAAAGGAGTGAAACTAGGTTAACTCTTTGATTATTCTAAAGTCTAAAAAATCTGGGTTTTTTAACAGCCGGGGGAGGCTTCATTGATCTCCTCTAAATCTTGTTCAGCTGTAAATGAAATTTCTTTAAAAACACTTTAAAATACAGGCATACATTTTCAAGGCAATGCTTGAACATATTCAGTAGGTGACTTTGGTGTAAGCTGTTTGGTGTGAGGTGGACCAAGGTGCACTTCCAGGAAGTGTTGCTTGCCCTCAAAGGAAGCAGAGAGCTGAAGATATAAATGAAGAAGGAGGAGAAGGCTAACACCCCAGCTGAGAGTGGTGTGTCATGGGTTAGAAGTGATCTCAGTCTTCTGAGTGTGCTTTGAAGATGGGTGAAGCACACTAAACTAGGAGTTTAAGATTACTTAAAGTTAATGGCTATGTTCCTTCACCTGTCACTAACTATGAACTAGCAACTATGATACATACAAGAGGATCCAGTTACTCATCTTGAATATGCTTTTTGAAATTTAATGATAAAATAAATATAATAGAACTTGAAAATTAAAGCTTGAAGAGAGAAACAAAAAAGGGCAATGAATATGAAAGTCACTGGTGCTTTAAACTTTGATTTATGTTTGTCAAGGTTAAATGTTTCTGTGCTTATGTCTTTCTTCTGTCATAATGCAAATTACTAAAAAGTCTTGTATTATATGTGGAAATTTTTATGATTTCAAAGTTTACAGAAGTTTGAGTTATTCAAAATGTTTAATTGTTTCATAATTTTCTGCTGAGTAGACATGTAGAACTGGGAAACCACGAGGTTACAGAATGGCCAAGGTTGGAAGGTACCTGTAGAGATCATCAGCTTTGGATTCTAAAATCTAAATTCATGCTTCTAAATGCAAGCACCAACATGTGAGTTAGGTACCTAAGCTTTCATCTAGTCAATGAAATTAATAGAAGATGAGAGTTCTTAAAATCATTCCAAAGTAGCTAATGATATTTAGTCAGATGTACAGCCTTGCTTGTTTTGGCTAACATTCAGATGACCATAATGGGAACTGTGTGGGGTGTGGCTGAGATGGAGCTTGTTCCCCCAGAGCAGCCCTCCCAGTGCTGAGCTTTGCATTGGTAGCTGCAGAGGGGCTGGGAACACCCCAGTGCTTTGGCCACTGCTGAGCAGCGCTGGCACTGCAGCACTGTCCTCTCTCCAACACCCCTCACCTGTAGGAGAGGGGTGGGCAAAATCCTGTGAGGGGACACAGCCAGGACAGGTGGCCCAAACTGACCAAAAGGATATTCTGTACCACATGAGGTCTGCTCAGCAATGAAGGCTAAGAGAAAGGAGCAGGAGAGGGGGGAATTGGTTATTTACAATACTTGTCTTCCAAAGCAGCCCTGACATGTGATGAAGCTTTGAGTCCCAAGAAGTGGGCAGGTATCACTTGGTGATGGAAAGGAGAGAATAATACATTTGATTTTTTTGCCTTTTCTTGTGCACCTGCAGCCTTTCATTTTTGCTTTAGTAAACTGCTTTATCTCAACCTAGAAGATTTTTTCCATCTAATTTTTCTCTCCATCTGACAAAGGTGAGGATAGAGCAGCTTGGTGGGCACCTCCTGTCCAGCCAATGTCACCTGACCACAGGAGCTTAGACTCTTAATTTACTTACAGGTACTGACATTTTGACAATTTAATTGGGGTTTGCACCATGCACTGAATAGACTTGGGAATGCTTATCTACTGTGTCCATTATTGTCAAATTCATGCACTGGAAATTCACCAGCCTTGTAGACTCCTTCTCATATGGTATCACCAACCTGGAAAATATACACACGTTTTTTTCCCCCTCTCTCTGCAAGAGTCCTTTTTGTCTGCATCTGAGGAGATCTATTCTGCAGGCCTGAAGGAAGTACACTGATGGCAGTTCTTCTTATATACATTTATGAGACTAAGTGTAACAATTTGTTCATTGCAATGGTGTCCTGATAGGGCAGCAATGGCCCAGGCAGAGAGGTTTTACTTCTGTGAGTGATATGCATCAGTGCTGATGTTCCTGTTGTCACCTGAGTAATACATCTGCTACAGGTCTGACCTTCTGAAACCACATTAAGGAGACAAGTATGAGCTAGGTGACTGATAATAGCTGATGCACGTGCTTCCTAGATCTGATGCTCTCTCTGCTTCATCTTTTCTTCTGTACAGCACTAAAGCTAAAAAGAAAACATGTCACTCATCTAAAAAGGATTATAAGCTTTCTTTGAAAACAATAGTGTAATTTAAACAGGCTAGATCAATAAAAGAAATATATATGTCTTCAAGCAGCACAGTGACACACTTTTTTGTATCTAGAGTGCATTGTAAAGTAGTCAGCATACAATATCGTAACTAATACAAAAAAATGACATATCAATCACTTTTATTGTGCTCCATCTTCATATGACATTTCTGCTCTTTGTTTAGATAATAATAGTTGTACACAATTCTGTAGAACTTTGTTTCTTTAGTCTACCCATGTCTAAAGCATTGTTATGCTTAATAGGAGGATTTCTACTCACAATATAATTACATTGTATGTATAATTACATTGTATGTATCTAATTAGTCTAACACTGTATTAGGTATTGATTGACAAGATGGTCTGAAACATTGCATGAAGAGAGTTCATGGTAAATATCAATGTTTGGTTTATAGCTGTAAAGAGAATTTTAAACCTACCTTTGTTAAAAATGGTAGTTGTGAATTATGGCATTTATAGTTTCACATTATAACTGATTTACCAGCTGCACTGCATCCACAGCGTGAAAATACTGTATCAAGATATGGAATTGCATTGCTTTCAGAGGATATGCTATTCATTTATATATTATAGGGTTTTTCATATAAGCACTCATGCTATAAATGCAACACATGATTTTAAAACTACATCTCACCAGAAATATGCATAAAAGGATTGAAAAGAGGAATTCTTGTGAATTCTTCCAATGTCAAAGGAATGTCTGTTGCTTCCTGTAAAACCCTCACAGCTCTGTGAGGAAACTGTTTTAAAAAGCCTGGAAGAATAGATGGTTGAAGACAATAAGATACTGTCTAATCAAGAGGAAAAGGAAATCTCAGAGCAAAGTAGATCTCAAGGCATATCTACATTTGTATTTTTAATTTTTAACTGAAGTAACTACAAACTATGCCTAAAAGAGGAGTTTGTTTCTTGTGGTGCTTAAGTCTGGTTTGTGGCCTAATGCTGAATAGGCTGAGGAACTAATGTATGTGTTACTAATACCCTATAATTAAAATTGATAACTGATAGTATATTTACAGTTTTGAAAAATCAAATATATATGAACTCTTGTGAGAAAATGTTGCCTTTGTTTATGGCACAGCAGTGTAAATGCAAACACTTATGATTAGATTTGTCAGAGTGATATCAAAGAGTGAGGGACAAGGTATCTCTCAGAAATATATGTGTTTGGAATTTTATGCTTCCAAGTGGCTGCTGCAAATATTTTCTCTTGTCATTTTACAGAGAGTGCGGCCGAGGTTCACATACCTTTTCAGGTGGGTTACTTAATAAGGAGGCCACGAAATCTTGCTTGTTTGGGTAGTTCTGAGTAGTGTCATACACTGTGATGAAACCTGGAAGTGATAAAGCCCTGGGTTCTTACAGGAAGGCTTTATTCCTACAGAACAAAGACATGAATTTGTTGAGTAAGAAGAGATCTCTTTTTGCTGAAAGTGCTGCTGAATAATTGTAAAAGTAACCAAGAATCTAACTGGAAACTAACCAAGAATCTTGTTCTGGAAACTTGAGTCTCTATAAGTAGTGGTGATAGTGACTAATTCTTCATACTTTTGCTTTTAATTTTTTAAAAATAATTTTAAATCACTGCTTGTAATTTCTGTCACCTGTACTCCGTGAGGCCATCAATGACACATTGCTCTATTTCTTGCTTAACTGAACTTGAAATTAAACAAAATAAAAGAAAACAAAAAACCCAAAACCCAAAAAAAAACCCCAAAACCACACCAAAAACAAACAAACAAACAAACACCACAACAGGTGTAAAAAGGAAAAAAAAGGGAAAAAAGGAAAATTAGGGAGTTTCACATAGTCAATATCTCAACTATGTCATGCCACTAGTTTTCCTGGAGTTTCTTTATGTTGCCAGTAAAAAAAGGAAACTGATGCCAGTTTATTTAGGAATAAACAAATACATAAACTCATGTTGACCTTGTCTTTTAAGGTTTAGGTGTGCCTCATAGAAAACTTTCCCTCATGAAATCATATGCTTGCAGATGACCTTGTAAATGTTTATGCATTTCCCTCCGTTTTTTCATTTTAGAGTTGTCCTGATTAAGTGCACTAGAGTCACTATATATTAATGTGACAGCTCAAATTACGGGTAGCTTGTAGAATAAAAAAGTAGGTAAATTGGATAAATGGGGTTATACTAGGATAGCTAAATTAATTAATTTTCTAGGAAAAAACAGTCTCTCTTATACTTAAATATCTAAAAGGTGATTATTTGTAAATAAATAATGCATAGAGAATGCTTTTAATAAATGTAGTCGGTCAGATTTATTATTCTCTGCCAGCAAGTATTTTGCAATAATTTCAGCAGAATGTTCCAATCTGACATCTAACCTAAATCTTCACCACTTTGCTCATCCTACCCCTCCATTTTCTGAATTCTCATATTTCTGAGTTGGCACCTAATAGCAATGACTGCTATAGAACCTTTTGCATTTGCAGAATTATTAAACATGGAAATAGAACCTCACTGAAAATAGTGCCAGAATGCCTCAGTCTTGTTTTAGGATGTCTGCCTTGAAGGTGAAATAGAAGGTTAATTTTATCAGCTCCTCAGTTCTTCTCCCTTTAGATCTTTAAAGGCTACAGGGATAGACTACTTGTATTTATGATTTTGTGATGTGGACTTCTGTCCATCATAACTGAATGCAGTAGACTCTTCCCTCTCCTGAAACTCCTGCAGCAGTCTCTGTTATCAGTGCATAATGATTTTCATTGATAACAGATACAGATGGATTTATTTTAACCTTCTAGCTTACTTGTCCAGTTCCAGTTGAAGGTTTCATATTATCAGATTTCTTTAGAGTTTCAGACAGTCCTAACAAAAATCTGAATTTACAGCTAGTCTGGCAAGATGCCAACTAGCTACACTGAGGTCTGATGTAGAAAGACTGTCAAAGTGCCATATGAGGAAGGATCAACCCCTAACTGTGACAATTAAAATGTTAGGTACCTAAATAAATGAAGTTTCTCTTGGTACAGTTGTGTCTCCTTAACGATGTATCTTTACTATGATTGGTGAAATTAATGTCAATAAAGATGGCTCTGTTTGCTAAATTAGCATACAATTCTCACAAAGATTTAGCAATTTCTACACTTGGAATATTCTGAAACACAGACCATGTTCCTGTCATGGCAAATTAGGTCAATATAGAGAAACATGGAGTCATGGGATGATGAAACTTTAAAGAATACATTATGAACTGATGTCTTTTTAATTTAATTTTTCTTCTGTGACATTTAACAAATTGAATGTTAAACATTGAGAGACACAGAAATGCTTTGTTTGATTACTAACAAACAGGGAAAAGATTTCCCTCAGCTGGTTTGCAACATAGTGATATAAAGTTGAGCTTAATGATAGATTTTGGAGATGCTGCTGATGTCCCTCATTCCCCAGGTATGTTAGAGGTTGGTGTGTCATGATACAGTCCACATGATTTATTAACCTTTTTGTGTCCTTTTATGGAGCTACTTCAGTTTTGCCTTTGCCATATCCCATGAGGAATTTTTAGAATCTCAAGACTTTGCAAAAACAAATGCAGCAGTTCTGCAATCCACATACCTCAGAAGGTACTCTCTGTCATCAGCACTTATCATTATCTTGTGTGAACAACAGTTTTTTCATGTTTGAAAAGGTGAGAGATTTGGTAAAGTCAGTCAGAGTTGAACACTGAATGAATCCCCTTCCCTACTTACAAGGGTGGAAGTCACACACAGACACAATGACAGCAAGAAAAGTTAACCTTTCATATTTTAACATTTTTCTTCTTCTTAGGTGCAAAACAGAAAGGGCAACATAAGTTTCTGCATCCTACAGCAAAGGTCTATAATGTAACAATGAAATTTGTGTAAAAACTTCTAGGTGTAAATCCAGGGGACTAACAGAGCAGCCTGCAAACTCATGACTCAAGGGCATGTGTATTATATTTTAGACCAGCATTATATAGGATATGTATTATTCAGTTCATGTCAGCATGTTCTAAACTGCAGCCATGAACATTGTAGTGCACTCTGAATGCTTCTTTTTTAAACACTCAGGGCAATGAAGTCATTGAAAGGATTATCACAAAATTTAAATCATGAAGTCAGGATACATCTTGGTTTCCTGCTAATACAAACAATATTTATAATTAGTAAATTATTGACCATGTAACATCTCATTTATTAATAAATAAAAATAGATATACATAATTCTATTCCTGAGACAAACATGTTTTGGGATTTGCTCACTTGGAAAAAATTATGGAATGTGAAATAGCAAACAGGTCTCCTAACTTCTGCCCTTGCTGCTCCTAACTAGATCACACTTTTGAATTATAATTTAACTGTATGACTAATATTATATATGCAACAATAAATGAGACACTTGGGGCATGGGACAAGGAACTTAAAACTCTGTCTCTGTCTCAGGACTGTAATTGTTTATTTACCTCTGTGTGATTCAAACCTGAAAGTATCCTCTTATACCCCAGTACTTATATTATAAATCTGGGTACAATCGCTCTTTTTTCTTGCTCTTTTTGTAAGTGACAACTGTGGTGAAAGGGGTAAATATAATTTTGAATCCAGTGATGATCATTTCTTCAAGGATGTTTTTTTTTAAGACAATAATTAATTTATTATGTAATACATAAATAAATCAACATGTATTAAAAAAATTCCTTTCTATAGAATAATATGGCATTACATTTGATGGTAAATGGAGGAGTTATAACTGTGGCACTTGGTGAGGTCTTTTACGTAAGAGCAAGAAATTACTGGCAGTCCTGGTAACTGATGATGTGAAGTGAATAAGTTGTGTCTCGCTGTCCAACAGTACAGCTGAATGTGCTAGATCATTAGTCTTGTATTCTTCTCCTTACCTCTGCTCATTTCTTCTCCCCAGTTCCTCTCATCTCATTAGAACAGGAGGTCATAGCTCTGAGATGTTGTGGCACTGCTGCTGCTTCCTGTAGCACATACAGTTCAAAAGTAAGGCCTCAGGCAATGAGGATCAAAAACATCTCACTTGTATATGATGCAGGAGTTTGAGAAATGGGAAGTATGGAAACAGCAGAGTTGCAATGCACCAATACACCCTGGGGACTGCCCCCCTGGAAAGCTGCTTTGCAGAATAGTACCTGGGGGTCCTGGGGGACACTAAGCTCAATGTGAAGCAACCACTGCCCTTGCCACAGGGAAGGCCAGTGGCAGCCTGGGCTGATTTATGTGGTTGCTGCTGGGGCAAGGGAGGTGATCCTTTCCCTCTGCTCAGCACTGGTGAGGTCATTCCTGAACTACTGTCTAGAATTCTGGACTTCTCAGTCCTGGAGAGTGGCAGACAGTACCGGACAGTTCTCTAGGCACACTGGAGAGAATCCAGCAAAGGGCTGTGGAGATGATGAAGGACCTCTCCTATGAGGAAAGGCTGAGAGAGCTGGGATTATTTAGCTGGGAGAAGAGAAGGCTCAGGGGGAAAGATGTCAAAGTATATAAATGTCTGCAGGGAGTGTTAATAAAGCATGGAGCCAGGCTCTTTTAAATGCTCCCCAGTGTCAGGACCAGAGGCAATAGGCTCAAGCTGAAACACAGGACATTTCCTCTGAACATCTGGAAACACTCTTTCACTGTGGGGGTAAACTGACCACTGGCACAGGTTGCCCAGAAGGGCTATGGAATCTCCCTCCTCAAAAGTTATTTGGACATGGTCCTGGGCAACCTTCCTGTTTATGCAATGGAAGTTAAACCAGATAACTTCCAGAGCTCCCTTCCTGCTTCAGTCATTGAGTGATCCTGTGGAAGGCTGAGAGGCATGTGGAATGTAGTATTTGAATCTTTATATGGGAATGCTAGGTTAGAGAATGGTGATGTCAGGAATGTCATGCTGGTGACCTGGCTTAAGAAATTAATTTGAAGGTTGATTGCTATACGCAACTTTGTAGTGCAGTTAAGAAAAGAGTTTGATGATGTCTGCTGTACTTAGATTCAGGTGGTGGGGATATAATTATTTCAGGGGTAGGAAGCAGATGATTTCTAATTTCACACATGCTGCAAAGGAAGCTTCACTTAGGTCTCCCTGTGTAAAAGAGCTATCACCCTTAATGCCTTCTCTTGAATTGTTTCCTCTGTTTCATCCCCTGGCATGAATGGAAATAAGTATATTTACTGCTTGGACACATGATCTGGAAGCACAGAAGGTATCTTCAATGCCTTTTATTTGAAGAGTAAGCTGCTAAACCATGGCCAGAATTGTTATTTAATATATACTTCCTCCTTAGCAATAGCTAAAGCTTTTTAATGGATAGAATTAAGAGGCTTTCTACAGAACTTGCTGGCTGCTGAGAGGCAGCTATGTGCTCCCACTGATTTATGCTGTTATTCCCACTGAGTCTTGGCCATCTAATCTGGGACCTTGATAGCAGAAAGGAAGTCAAGCCGCTTAAAAGTTTAGGCATTACAAATCCCAGCACAGCAGCACCCAATTCATTTCATATATCTTGCCCTCAGTGTCTAACACATACATTTTATCAGCAGCTTGTAGGGCATGCAGTCAGACAATTTCCATTATGGTCAGTGAAATAGCATGGTTAAAATCCTGTGCAATGCTTTATAAATTTAAATTTAAGCATAAATGTTCTGTAACAAGATTATTGTATCTGATCTGATGGTTGGAGAAAGCTCACTCATTTTGTATTGTCAGCACTTGGAGCAGTCATTGATGTATTAAGCTCTTACACAAGTCATGGCATCTTACTTGAACCAACGTGCAGCCGCAAGGGATTTCACTTGAAAGAGTAGATGCAAGATACACATTTATAACAGTGAGGGCAATCAGCTTTGCAGTGGATTAGTGAAGAATATGGTAAATTCCTCATCACTTGGAGTCCTTTTATCAATGTCAGGTGTCTTTCTAAAAGAAACAATCTATTTCAATAACACTTTATTAGGTTATATGCACAAATAAGGAGAAGAAATCTACAGTTTTCATGCAGAAAATTGGTTTAGATTAGCACAGTTTCCACTTCTCTTCTTAGCAATTTATGGTAAGTAAGGTTATGAGAAAAAAAATAATTGAGACAAACTACCAGATTGTTTCCCTCAAAACCACTAAAACAGGAAGTGAGCTGTGACAGTATTGTCCTGAAATTACTGCCGTAACAATCAAAGAATCATAGAATTGTTTAGATTGGAAAAGACCTCTAAGATCAGTGAGACCAACTGTTAACCCACTAGAGCCAAGTACACCACTAAACCATGTCCCCAAGCGTCACATCTGCACATCTTTTAAATATCTCCAGGGATGGGGATTCTACCACTGTCCTGGGTGACCTGTTTTGATGTTGAATAAATCTTATAATTAAGAAATTTTCCGTAATATCCAATCTAAAACTATTCTGGTGAAAGTCGAGGACACTTGGTCTTATTCTGCCACATGCTAACTGGGAGAAGAGATCAACCCCCACCTGGCTGCAGCCTCCTTTCAAGTAGTGGGAGAGAACAAGATTCCCCCAGCTTCCTTTCCTTCAGGCTAAACAACCCCAGCTCCCTCAATTGCTCCCCATAGGGCTTGTGCTCCAGACCCTTCCCCTGCTCTGTTGCCTTTCTCTGGACTTGCTCCAGCACCTCAACACTTTTCTTGTAGTGAGGGGCCTAAAACTGAACACGTGATTTGAGGTGTGGCCTCACCAGTGCTGAGTACAGGGAAAAAATCACTGATCTGGTCCTGCTGATACAGGCCAGGATGCCACTGGCCCTCTCGGCCACCTGGGCACACGCTGGCTCATATTCTGTTGATCAGCATCCCCAGATCCTTTCCCACCCAGCAGCTTTCCATCCACTCTTCCCCTTGCCTGTACTGCTGCCTGGGGTTGCTGTGACCCAGCTGCAGGACTCAGCACTTTGTCTCGTTGAACCTCGCACAACTGGCTTCAGTCCATCCATCCAGCATGTCCTGATCCCTCTGCAGAGCCTTCCTGCCCTCCAGCAGATCAACACTCCCACCCAGCTTGCTGCAATCTGCAAATTTACCGAGGGTGCACTCAATCCCCCTGTTTGGATCACGGATAAATGTGTCAAACAGGGCCTACCTCAGTACGGAGCTCTGGGAAACACCACTTGTGACTGGCTGCCATGTGGACTTAGTTCCATTCACCACCACTTTGGGCTCAACCATCCAGACAGTTCTTTATCCAGTGAACAGTACATCCGTCCAAGCCATGGGAAGTCAATTTCTCCAGGAGAGGGTGTTCTTTTCAGAGCAAATCCACTATAAATTTAACCCAAATTCTGAAACTCCTGGCTCCACAGGTATACTGAAAACTTTTTTCTGTTCGTTTATATATTTTAAAACATTGTCATCTCTGCCTGCATATGATGGATCTGGCACTTACCTACACACAGCATAGAATTTTCTGAAGCAAATCCCTTTTGTCAAAATGAGTTTTGCAAGTATAAACTCCATTACTTACACGTGTGAATGCTTATGACTACATATTTGAAAGCCTCTTTCAAAATGTATTCTGTTAAATAAACACGCAAATTAGCAAGACTAGTATGGTTCTCCAGATGAAATCTTTCCTTTAAAATAAATGTAATATTTCACTAGAAGTAAATGGAACCTCTTATAGAACTGAGTTAATAAACAATATTGAGTTTGTGTAGATTTGTAGCAATTGATGTTTTAGCAAAATTGGAGATGCATTTTAACAGACATTTTAGCTTGACTTGTCTAAAATAATAAATTTCAGTAACCGAACCTAGACGTGATAAAGGTATGAATCAACTTTCCCACCTTCTTCAATCAGAGATCTCAGGCATGTATTGTACCTGTGATGGCGAAAAGGGGTTTGGATATTACATGAAGATGGGTAGCCCTTAATTCAATATCACATCGAGGGTTTTCATGCTGACAGAGAATATGAAATTCTTAGTCTCAGAAAAATATCACAAAGAAATAATCCTGCTGTTCTTTGCAACAATTTTTTGTGTTCTTTGCAACAGTTAGCACGATGCTGACTTCATTTATATTGTGGTTTGTTAAAAAAAAAAACAACAAAACCCCCCTGGAAATACCTGAGGCTATTCTTAAACAAACTATTCAGATATATACTAATTCAGATGTAGAACATATGCCTACATCCTACTTTTTAAATGAAAATTTTCCATTCAAAAAAGACTGAAGAATCTGCCTGTTAAGAACTTCACTGCAAAATTCAGATTTCAAATGCTGAAGTGCAATGTTCTTCTGATGCTGTATTGCATTCCACAAAAATACACAATATTCTTTTTGTTTGTTTTGCTCATTTTAGATGGGATTAATGACTTCTGTTAAATGAGCTGAAAATGATCAGGCATAGTGAGCCTGACTACATTAGCTACTGCTAGTTTTTACAACTCAGCTTTTTATTTTGACAAGCATAAATCTTGGATGACCTTTAGCTATTAGAAAAGGTATAGTAAATACCTTAATGCACCACAGCTGTGAAAGGTTGAGAAAGTACTGTGCCAGTTTTTAGATCTTGCATTTGCTGTTATCAAGACAAGATACACATTAAAAAATACCTGCAAGTTGCAACTGCTTTCTGTACAATTTGTTCTTCCCCCATTCTCCACTTGTGCTGATTCTCTAAGTCTTTTAGATTGCAGCCTAATTCATCTACATCCCTTTCTATGGCTTAGCAGTCATTTCTCTGTCATTGTCTCTCCTTCTCATTGCAATATTTAAGTCATATATGCATGATGTTTGGGATGTTGTAGACCTCCAAAAGACTATCTGAAGACAGCCCTGGTGAAAAATATTTCATTAGGGAAAATGGTTGGGTGTTTGGGATATTTGTTTCTTTAAGACAGAGACTAATGAGTGGCTATATCTATCATCGTTTGCCAATGTATAATACTATAAAGAGTTCTTGAAGTGAACTTTGGCATAATGAAAAGTTTTCCAGCTCTTGAAGCTAGTGAAATTCTTTGAAAGAAATTAGACATGGGTGTTCTAGAATCCATTTACCTGGATATTTTAAAGAATAAATTAAATAGACTTGTGGCAAGTATGGTCTTGATCAGCTCTCAGAGGAAAACAAAGGTCTGGATTAAATCCTACTCATTCCTGTTCTGTATTTAATTACACTTTCCAGTCAGGATAAGCTTATTTTGTCAGCATGATTTAGTTAGAAAGCATATGCTTTGTGACTTTTTAGTAATTGTTAATAACATTGTTTAGAGAATTGTTGCCAAATACCTTGCTGAAGAGGTTTAGCTAATGGATGCTATCTTTATTCCTTTATTCTTTGGGACATAGAAGAACTTTGACAATAATGTGTGAGATACATATTTGATAATGGCTGTATATTTTCATATTTTCACCTGGGTTATCATATATGGAGATCAGGCCATGCAACGACACAGTGCTCCTTTCTGATTTTTAATATAATTTGGTTCTTATTCACATCTCTGGGGGTCAGGGAAAATCATGAATGAATACACTCAAATTTTATAACGCAGAATCAAAAAATGTTTTAGATTGGAAGACAGCTCTGAAGATCATCTAGTTCAGCCTACCCAAGTAGTGTGGGCTAGACCAGATGTCCAGGATTGAGTGAAGTCAGGTTTTTATTTTGTCCAAAGATGGAGACCTCTTTGGGAAACCTCTTACAATGTCTGACCACCACTTCAGCAAAAGAAGGTTTTTTCTTGTTCCCATCACCTCCTGCACTTCCATAAGTTTATGCTCCAGACTCAGGTGAGCCCAGTACTGATTCCATCACTCTAGATGTTTCTCAGTGTAAGACATTTTATTTACTTTTGTTGAATTTCTTGAGATTCCTTCTAGCAGAGTTTATTATATTTTTCTAATGATTAAGCACCTACCCAACTGCTGATACGTCATGTTTTACTTGTACACTGCTGAGTGTTGTGTCAGTCAGTATATAGTAAATATCACTTCATGTATTTTCTCTACATATTTACGTAATTAGAAATTAATCAGTAAAAGTTGGGTTATTTCTCACTTAAATTAATTGATTCATTTTTTCTATACTGTCCACTTTTCAAGTTTAATTAAACTTTGGTAAGTCTACCTGAGGAAGGATTCCTGAAAAGGAAGCTCTCCAGCATGGGTTTCATTCCACCCATAAAAATACATCTAAAACACATATCCTGACTCACTATCTAGAAATCCTATTGTTCTCAACTAACTGCAGGTGAAATTTTCATGAGCAGTATTTGTCAACTACAGAGAAATGAGAAGTGATCACTCTAAATGAGGGGATCTGGGAGTGTTGTCATTTCTTATCTAACATGGATGAAATACACATGGATTCACCCATTAGATAACAATTCTGTATATGTTTAAATACAGTTAAATACAGTTTAAATTAGTTAAATACAAGTTTAAATTCCCAGCCCTCACACCACAGTGATTTAAAAGTAATAATGAAATAAAATGTTGTTAAAATTTATTTTACAAGTATTGACAAAATGTCCCTATATTTTAAGTGCAACAGTGCTTTTCACTAAGTTTTAAATGCTCCAAAGCAAAATGTCCTGATTTTGTCTAGCCTTAAACACTACAATATGCTTTCTTCAAGTTATCATCTAAATTATTGTCCATACTAGTTTCCAAAGATTGATCCATTTCTGCCCTACAAGAAGGTAATAAAGAATCAAGTTACATCTGGTTTGATTTCCCTGTAATGAAACAGCCAATTGCCCCATGTCAGAAAAGATCTACTGTAGGTATTCTTCTGGGATTTACCTGGCTTTTGCCAGTCAATAAAGAAATAAGATCTAACATTTCATTTATAAAACATGAATTCCTCTGGGTTAGAAGTATCAAGAATGATAATAGGTTTTTAGTCTTACATACAGAATATTTTAGCAAGATTTTTTTGCTATCTACCATTAAGAAAACGAAAATTACCATTCGTTGTGATCTTAGGACTGGTATACTTATTTTACTATGCAACAAGATAGTTTTCTGCAGTGCTTACAAATGCTGAACTGAATTAATAAGGAATGAGTTAAATAAAATTACTGTAACAAGCCTCACAAGTGAGATGAAGGATGTTCCAGTTTGCAGTAGAGGGGTTTTCAATGTACAAATTGCCATATTGCAGCGAATTCCTCAAGGTACAATTTTTATTCTTCATTTATTTATCTTCCATGAATACTTCAACATTTGATTTAACTCAGCTTTTCCCTTGTCTTTGTCTGTTGCCTCAGTTGTATCAGTTTTTTTTTTTTAAATTTGACTGTACCATTCGTCATCCAGATGATGTTTCTGATCAGAGGTAGTTCCATTCAGAATTTGGATATAGAAAATTGAGAAGAAATTAATTCCTCAGCTTGGAGGATATTACAGCCACTTTCCCAAAAATAATACTTTTGCCTGCATACAAGTTTTTTTAATCCAAAATTTGTATCAGAAATGTTAAAATTGTATTAGTCTTAGAAGCAGCACACACTCTGAGCTATTAAAGGGTTCGGTTTGTCCATTCCCTCTACAGCTGCTCAGCCTAGTGTTTTGCTGGGCCCTTTTATTCTCTGGTTCCCTTCAAACTTTTAAGTCTCTGTTATCTTAGCAGCCCGAGTCACCCCATGCCAAGAAAATATCTCCCAGATATTCCTGTCTTCTTCCACTTCAATGCTGGTTATCTTTTTTGTTCTTGCAGCACTCCAGAGTACACTATTCCACTCTCTCCAGTTCCCTCTCTGATCTGCAAACTGGGCTGGGAGGAACATGGGCTCTGCTGTGGGATTAATTGAGTTATGGAAATGCTGGTGGATTGGGAGACCAATCTGGCCTGTTCCCCTGCCGCTCTCTTGGCCCCCAGCTGCCAGGTGCACCAAAAAACTGTTCTGCCAGAAAACCTTGATGGGCCAAAGGTAGTACTGTGAGACAATCACAGTCCATTTGCAGAAAGCTGCTGTGCATGCCAAAGCCCTGGCACCCCCACTGATCCTGGCATGTTTTTCTTTCTCTGAGAGAGCAATGAATCTCCTTTCTGCATTTATGGAGTGCAAGAAGCAGAAAGGTGCTGGTCTGTCTTGGTTAGAAGAGAACCTAGGGTACTGGCTTCTGAATTTCCTTGGTTTAATATAGTCTATGTCACTCACTGGCTGTATATTAATGCCTTGGCTCTAGCTGGGAGGAATTCAGGTAGGTTAATTAATTAAACATTTTCATACTGGGGGTTACAAGACCTTTCAGGTCCACAGAGAACATACAAATGATGCCATCCTCTGGGATAATGTATCATGCTTCTTTGCCTCTGTGACTACCTTTATACATAGCCCCAGAGTGGATTTTTAATATTTCTGCAGCTTGTTGCTGATCAAACAATGTTCATGAAGTACTTTAACAATTTTTATCTTAGTCTTTGAAAAACAACTTGTAGTTTTTAAATAGCTTAATCTCTGACCTACCTTCCATATCTTTACCCAAGGCATGAAAATCCATCACCATCCAAGTAACGTCAGTTGAGAACAAATCCTCTAGCAGTTAAGAAAATCCCTTCTTAGTACTCTCCTATGCAATATTCTTTCTTTGACACCTCTTTTTTCCCACCCCCTGATTTTGTTTTTAAAAATAAAAACAGATTATGTCTAAATAGGAAAAGCAAATATATCTACATCTAAATGACATGCAAGATTGCAGCACCCTTATTAGCTGTTTTCAAGAAGTTTTGAAGTGGCAAGTTTTAAAAATTACCAAGAACGATGCTCCAGAAACTCATGTCAGTGACGAGCTCTGAACTAGTACACTGGCATTGCAAATCTCCTCACTTCATGCATTTCTTCTTGCTCAGTGTGACATCACACTCACTGAGAAATAAACTCTTCTTCTTCTTTCAAATTCTGACACAATCACAGCACTGGGGTTGGAAGGTGAAGCTTTTGAGGAGTGCCGTAATTTACCATTGTGCCACTTCTGTGCTCTAAATTAAGGGTTGCAGTGACAGTAACTATTGAGAAAATTAGGATGCTAGCATGGCAAGTCTTTTTTCTACTCTGGCAGAGTATTAAAATTTCTCACTACCAGTATTCAGCATTAATAGATAAGTTCCTAGCATCAAAGTGGAGGCAGAATGTGAAGGAGCTTGTTAGAACATGAATTAATCTTCATACAGCAATGAAGAGAGGTAGTGTTACATTATGAGTTTGGGTGGAAATTCTCAAGTCTCTTTTCTTTCAGGTTCATAGTTATATACTACAGATTCAACAACGATGTGTGTTATAAATTATTTTCTTGAGTCACATACTATCAGGGGAATGAGGGGACTTTTGCTTTCATTTTGGCCAAATTCAGCCCTTTTTCTCCCAAAGGAAATTTCTTCTTTAAGTACCACATGAAGAAAAAAATTCTATGAAGAACTGAGGTGTTGCAGTTGCATCTGTATGTCTGCCATATGTTCGTCAGCTGGTAATTTTTGTAATGGGTTTTGAGTGGGATGCCTACTCTGAAGGGGAAGAACATCTCCCTGAGCAGGCCCAAGCATTAATTTTGCCAGCAAGCCAAAATGAAGCAATGTAAGACAGATATTTGGTAAGTGTAAAGTAAAATTTATCTTCAGCCATTTTTCCTTTAATGAATCATTATAGTTCTGTTATTGAAATATATTAAATTAGCATAAAAATCCACTTTTAAATGAGATAATCAGTATTAGCAATCATATCTGTTCTTTATAATAGTTTATTTACATGGTGGAGACAACTCAGACAAAACCATTTGTGAATAAATATTATTTTGTTACATTGCTAAATGTATGGTTTGTATTTCCAAATTGTTTAGTCTGTCTTTGAGCTTAACATTCTTGAATGAAAGCAGTCAAGTTGTTTCCTTGTTTTTCTATTACTGAACTGCAACAGAATTCCTGGGCTGGCTAAATATTTGTGTGTGGCTCCCCCTAGACATCTAGGGCTCCAAACTCTGTATACAAATATATGGAAATTTTGTTATATATGTTGATACATTTCATGCTTTTAGAAAGATGGACATTATTTTTAGCACCACCAGGAGGGGAAGATGAACTCTGTCATAAGCAGACATTTTCAAACATATATTGAACTCATGACATCCATAGCCATGCTCCCAATATTTTTTAAATCTTTCATTTCTGAGCTGCTGTAGCTCAGAAGTAGATTGTGAACCTATGCAGATAGTCAAACACATAAAACCTAACCTTTGAATTCTGAGCAGCTTTCTCTTGTCTTCTTTTTTTTTTCACTCATTAAGATAAACACCTACTTCCAGAGAAACCATTTTTAGCTGTAGGAAAGGCAGGATGGAAACCCCTCCAGTAAGAAACTGAAGTGAGATCTTACAGTGAGTAGCTGTGATGGTTTCAACAGTAGTTCTCATAGGAATTGTGCAAATGGAGTTTTTCAATTCCACATCCTTTCCCGTGGCTCACAACTATGAATAACATCTTAGTTTTAAGGATTTCATGAAAAAATCAAACAGGATTTCCTTTCACTGCAAGTAAAAGCTGTGTTTTATTCACCATGTCCCATTTCTGGGCACTTTCTTTTCGGAAAGATCAATAGCAATATGTGGGCTCTCCTCATTGTTGTTTACACACTGGTTTGACTTGTCTTTTCATTACTAGAATCACTACTAATGTCATTCCACTAGTTTCAGAAATGTTGACATATTCCCAAAGCTATCCATAGCAAGAGGAATATAAACTCTGCAATTAGAGTTCAGTTTTGCTTTACCTGTTGTATCTTTTCCTTCTGGTCCTTGTTTTGCATCCTTATTAAAGCCAAACATGTCACCTTACTTAGCCATGCACAAGATTATTTATCAGAACAGTAAAGTGTTCTACAGACATCATAGTTTGCACCGCAGTTTGTACTGCAGCCTCAGTTTGTACTTCTGCTGTAACAATTACTTATTTTATGTTTTGCCATAACAGTGTTATACTGCTCCTATACACACCATAATTGTAAAACATACTGTGCTTCTGCATTCATTTAAAGAGTGACTACTTGATAAGTACAAAGTAATTAAGCAATAAGACATGACAGGCAGTGCATTTCTAGGGAGTTATTGCACTTCTCAGATGTCTTGAAAGATATGAGGCTAAAGGTTGAGTGACTTCAGCCACCTGAGAAGTGGAATAATCCCCTAGAAATGCATTGCTTACCACCGTTTATTGCTATTATGAAATGGAAATTATGAAACCAAAATAGGATGAAAAGATTAGATCTGTGCATTTATGGAGGATTACTTATAC
This sequence comes from Passer montanus, assembly GCF_014805655.1. Lineage (NCBI taxonomy): Eukaryota > Metazoa > Chordata > Aves > Passeriformes > Passeridae > Passer > Passer montanus. Next base: position 4,379,675 of record NW_024367708.1, on the reverse strand, counting down.
AGGTATGACATCATTGTCAGCTCTATATGTGTCCTGAGAGTTCTTAAAGACACTTCAGAATCAGCACGTGAGAAACACAACTCATCCAAAACTGCTGTTTCAGCACTCCTCATTACCAACTTTACTTAGACCAGCCCCCCAACATTTCCCTACAAAATCATATTTGTATTCTCAGTACAGACTTTGTCTCTGATACTAATCACACAACCTCAGGGGGTGTGGTTATTCCGAAATAATCATACCCCCTGGAGGATTAGAGGCATTTGGTTGCTTCCTTGCCTTGTAACACCCCAAGGTCGTTATCTCATGATAATCACATCTCCTGGAGTTGCCTTATTGCTTAAGTGTAACACTAAATTTTAATTACAATGAAATAGAGCTCTTCTGGTAGTTTGTACAATATCCTGTGTGCTCAAAGCCAGATGGAAATAGTGCCTAGCTTTTACTGTAATAGCATGTCTTGGGCTTGTGCTCCAGCACAATAAATGATTATATTTTTGTTGGTTTTTTTGATGAGAAAATAATTTTGAACTAAATTTGCAACACACCACTATCAAATTTAACTTGGAGTCTTTTTGTTCTGATTTGTTGTAAATAAATTTTAAACAACAAAAATATATAGTATGAAGACATACACTGATAACATTCCAAATTACCACTAACTCTGGTTACTGAGTTTGACATGAGTTTTCTGAAGGTAGGGAGAATAACGTTTAATTCTTTAGACATTTCAATCAGCCTTCAGTAAAATATGACCTTTGCATTGAAATTTGAGATACTAAATTTCAATGTGATTTAAGATTTCTGATTCTTTCAAAAGACTCCGGGAAAAAAAAATTAAAATTCATACAGCATTCAGATCAGGAATGAATTTCTCATATCTTAACTCTTCAACTCTGAAGCTGGAAATGGCATTAAATTATTAAAGGTTTTCAGAAAAAGGTGAAGAAATTTAAATTTTCAAGTCCATGACGTTCTTCTCTTATGTCAGAGTTAACTATTATATGATGATTTTGCTTAAGAACTTATATATGTATGAACTTGTCATGCATTTTCAATTGTTTACATATAAATATCTTAAAATATTTTTAAAACACTTTCTGCTTTAAATAGTGAAGTTATGGTATTTCGTATTTACCAGTTCCCTGGTAAGGATAGTTGAGGGTATAGGAAACACAATTTTTCAAATCAAATAGATGTAAACATGTAAGATATATTAAGTCCAATAATTTAACCAACAGAACAAGAAAACAGAAAAAGTAAAAAACATAAGATCTGTCAGGCTACATGGTACTGTCTGAATGTATTATGTTTATATTTGGTTCTACACCACTTTTGATCCCACTTAGAACTGCACTTGTATCTGCAGGCACTTAAAGATAGATGTCTGCTGTTCATTCTTAGTAACTCTTTTGATATGATACATCATTTTTTCAGACCACTTTAAAACATCTTTGTCATTCTCTTACTCTTTCTCAGATATCTACAACAATGATAATAATATGAAATTCCTTGTGAAAATGACCAAAATATATGATCCTAGTTTTGTCAGATTTTATTTTGTTGTGTTTTACCTTTCTGCTCGACAATTTGTCAATTAAATCTTAATATTGAATTTACGTCTTCAAGGGGCATGTCCTGACATTTGTATTGTTATTAGCATAAATTTTATTTCCTTATTAACTCATCATGAAAATAAAAATATTCTGCTCTAGTATGATCACAGATAAGGTTTGCTGTTATGTGCTTGTAGGAGAGAGAGTTTCAGGTAGATCACTGCACCTCAACAAGTCTCCCTATTACCAGTGCTTTTTCTCCCACCCACTGATGCTTTCTTGGGAACCAGTGACCATTTTCCAGCTGATTTATTAGGAATGGATGCCATGAAGATATTAAGCTTCTACATGCTGCATGAAAAGAGTGTGTCTCAAACAGGGGAGTTCTTAGTGTTCCTCATCAGTATGTGAGGAAAACTTTCCTAATGAGGAAAAAAAATGTATCAAAACAACCTTTAGTACACCTCATAGGACTGGTATGTGACAGATATTAGAAATTAAATTTCATTAGATTTAATTCTAGTTCCTCTATTTTTTAGAATTTTTTAATGCATTCTTTGAACAGAGAAAAATTCTTTCCTTATATGCCCTTTGAAATCATGAAATCACTCGAGGAGGAATCAGTTCTAACCTGCAATGTCAGAGATCTGTTGGCTTCACTAGGATTATGGTGTGTAGCAAATAGTAAAATCTGAACAATCATTCTGATACAAAACTAAATTGATTCTGTAGTATGGGAATCAAAATGACAACAAAATGTAACCAGGTTTCTGCTGTGCTGAAGTTTGCTGACAAGCAGTCATTATTTTTTAGTAGTATTGATGCTGAATTGCCTAACAGAGAAAGAAATGTTTTATTTTTGTCCCTTTCTTGAGGAATAATAAAATAATAATAATAACAACAACAACAATAATAATATAGTGTTAGGAAACCAAATTATTAACTGTTGCACAAAGTAACCATACTGGGAATATTTCACCCTTACCAAAGCCTCTTATCTTGTTCTGCTTTTACACATAGGTCATATTATGCACTGCTTTGTGCTAGTTTGACAAGAACTAATGTGGATACTTAAATATTTTAAAGGCTGCACATTTCAGAATGATAAAATACTCAACTGATCTTCCTTTCCTGTTGAATTTGTGGCTAATAATAAAATAATTCAATTTTTTTTTTCTTTTTTCTAGAAGGGATTTTTAACAACAAACACTAAAAGTTCTTTTGAGGAAAAATCTTCATATAGGGCCATGCAATGACACTTTTTAACTACAGTTGTTTTTTATTCAGCCATAAAATCTATCTTTCATATAGAAACCCACTTACATGTCTTACTTCAGTGAAGGTTATTTGTAGACTGAAGGTCTTTTCTTGTCAAGATATGATGAATACCATGTGTGAAGACAGAAGAGCATCAGGACCTGTATTAGCCGGAAAACCCACTGATCTGTGAATAACCTAAAAAAGAAAACCTGAAGATTAGCAACGTCGCTTTTAAGAATGATCCATCAAATTCAACAAGCAGATTCACAGAGATGAATCATCTAGTTCCTTTTATTCCAACAATACAGTAAAGGTTATTTCCCTTCCTTACAAATAGAAGTTCTAAAATACAAGAAATTGAGACTTGTGAGTCCTTTTTCTATCATAAGGCAATGAATCTATATTTTTTCATTCAGTGTGGTTTTTAAACTTTTTTTTTAATTTGTCAATTGAAGTAGGTGTGGCTTAGCCCATCTAGTACACAGATAAATTTTGTAATTATGGCCCATTTTTAAATGGTGTTGTATTTTCTGCAATGATTAGGCCCACTGTCGAAACATTAAAAAGTACAAAATAGATGTTGTGCAATTTGTTGCAATTTTTATTACTTCATCACAGCATATTGAACTATTGCTTCCTCCTAGCTTGAAAATCCAGTCAGACCACAGTGATAGATTTCTGTGACGTCTGATAAAAAAACTTGGAATTTTTCTCAGCCTCCTCCTCTCCTCTCCTCTCCTCTCCTCTCCTCTCCTGCCCCAAGATTATTTTGGCCCAAGATCCAATAATGTCCATTAAAGGAGAATCCTTTAATTAATATGTGGATTGAATATGTTGCTGGAATATTACCTACCCTTATGATGGAAATTTATGTAGAACTTTCATGTCAAGATTTCTGGTTTCTAGCCATTGATTGTTTGAATGCCAGAATGAAAAGTTAGGGATAAATAACCCTTTCTTTACAAATACTTTATTTTATGTTGTGATTTTCACTAAGCATAATCATTGTTTGGCATAAGAAATGGTTTAAAAAAGAAACAATGTTACATGCAATTCAAACTGCTTTCTTTTCTGTTGACTTTGCATTCCACTTTTTAACATTTGCTTAACATTTGTAAAGCAGTTTACTTTCAAGAACCTAAACAATTCAGAAACAGCTAGGATTCTCATAAGTATTTTGCATCTTTCTTCTATTTCTGGAAGGTCAGGGCCAAGAACTACCTTTAATACTCAACTATTTTAAAAAGAGAATTTAGAATATGAGATTTTTAAAATAACTTTAGTGCATTTAGAAACTGGCTGGACCATCTCCAAGCCACAGTGCTTAACTTCTAGAAAATAGGATAGCTGGTTTATCATTATGGACAAATGGAGAACAAATTAAATAGAGTGTTTGAAAGAAATTACAATAAAGCATAATTTTTATTTCTTTAATGGGGAAGATGTGAACACTCAGTGAAAAGGTCATGGGAAGCAGTTACTTTTTACAAGGTTTTTGAGCAGAAAGCAAAATTTTAAGAGTTAACTCTCATCAGCTAATGCAAAGGTGTGATAAGTAAATTTAAATATGGGTATATTGTGCATTTCTGTACACCTGAAAGGGTCTTCTGCTTGTGCTTGCTGAAGATGCTCTCCACTATGCAAGAGAAACACTTTGTCCCTGTTAGTGCTGAAGCATCACTGCCATTGGTGTCTGTGTGGTAAGGAAGGGGGGACCAATGTGACACATGGCTCCTCTACCAGCCTGAAGGATGCTGAGCCCAGGGATGGTCCTCTGCATTTCTGACAGGGATCCTAAATTCCTCCGTTTCTGTATTTGCTGGCAGAAGTGAAAGAGGTGGTTTTTTTTAATGTTAATTTTTTAATGTTTTTTTAGTGTTAATACCCACACTTCAGCTCACAGCCAGAGTTTGACCAGTCATGCATTAGCATACATTTTTCTCCCTAAAATAATCTTCCTAATAAAATCCTGTGACAAACAACTTTTATGTACTTCCCCCTTTCCTTTCATCTATGTAACTCTAAATTTTACTGGACACAATAAACTTTTCAACTATGAACAAGGGAATTGCAACATTTTTTAGGAGCCATCAGGTGACAAAATTCCATTTCTCTTCCCTTTATATAGGTAGCAATTATTTATACTGTGATATAAAGCCTTTTTTGCAATGTTATTTATATAGTAATTTTCATTATGCAAATTAAATAATAAAATAGCAGCTATGTAACATAGCTAATGATTTATAGTTACAGGAATGAGAACCTTATGGCTTGAACCATCTCAGAATATCTGGAATAACCTTGAGGGCATTTGAACACTTAAGTACCATCCATTTAGAGCTCTTAAAACTAATAAAGGATAAACACAAAGTGAATCTAGGGTATTTATAATAAATTCACTATTTAGAGGGGCTCCAGGATATGTATTTAGAATTTCAGGTTTTGTGAGGGCCAGGCATATCTAAATATTTGCATTTTTGACACCTGAAATTAATAATGAAACTCAGCATGGCAGTATATACAAAAGAACTGCAGAAGAGAGAAATTCCACTGATTACAGAAAGCTTAAACAGTGAGAAGGCCTTGAAACATATGTACAACCAAAAGGAATAGCCATAAATCACATGCAAACACAGGACTGCAGCAAAGTCAAAGGCCCTAAGTTAGACTTTGGCAGCAAAACTCTACCTGTATTATTGATTTGAACTTGAATTTAAACAGCCACCCCTTCAATTTAATATCCCATTCTGAGGACATTAAAGCAATCTCACTGCTAAATAAAACAGAGAGTTAAAGAGACGTGTTGCTAGATATAGCAAAACAATGAAACAATTTAATTAGGCGATAATGTTTCTGGCACTGGAGTATACACAGCAATAAACTTTTTGTGGTTGATTAAATGCTGAAGTGAAACAGAGCATGAAATCTTTCACAGAGTGAGGAGCTGCTTCTGGCTCTTCCCATTGCCAGTGTGTCTCCACACTTCATCAGGGCAGCAGGTCTCACTCGCAGCTCTCCTGCAGCAGCTGCGGCTGTTGGGAGCGCAGACCTTACAGCACCCAGCACTGACTCTGCCCATCCATTTTCTCCATCAATGTGTGCTGCTCTAGGCAGTAAATTGGCTTCCTTCACTTTCACAAATAGGATAAAAATGCAGAGTACCTCCCCACTGATCTCGAAAGAAAAGCAATTTAATATTTTTAGGAGCCAAAAGCAAGTGCTGCTCCAGCTCCTTGTTCATGCTGCCTCTGAGGCATTAAAACATATTTTGTTGAAAATGCTCTGCATTATTATCAGGTCTACAGCTGCTCATCAAGGATTTTGATGACCACTGTTCTTAATGGCTATCTTGGTTCATCTAGTGTTTCCCCAGTGAAAATCCCAGGTTATTCCTATAAGGTAAGTTATACCAGACAATGCCATCACATCAATCTGTTTTGGTAAAGGAAGATTTGGAATAACTTTTTTATTGGACAGTACTCAATTTCTTTCTCCAACTGCTCTGTCTTTTTTCAGATGCATTTTTGCTATTTGTGGCTACATTACAATTGAGTAGAAGATTTTATTTGGAAACATGGTTGAAGAAATCACCTCAATTAATTAAAGAAAAATGATTTCTTAATACTGTCCATTTTAATTTTATAAATGGTATAAAACTTTTGTTCAAACTCCTGAAGATCATTTCTGACACTTTCCGTTGCAGTACTTTGCAGATAACCTAACTTTCAAGGAATGTCCTTGGTTTGGCCATTACATAATTCAGTACTTTGGAATACTTCTGGGATGCTCTGAAGTTATATTTTTATATTTAAAAGTCTAATTGCTATGTTCCTAGGTGAGCTTTTTAAATGCAAATTTAGCACATCTACCACCTCCATTCCTCTTCTGCTCCCATGATCATCAAATCAAGCACCCCTCTGTCAGTCTAGGCTTCCTTCAGATTTGTAACCTGAACTGAAATCTTAATGGGTCTTCCAACAATTAAATCTTTGACAAAAGCTGGTATTTCTTCACCACAGAATGGCATGTTCAACAAAATGGCTTCCCTGGGGCCCAATCTCCATCTTTAAACAAAAACAGTTCTGGTTCTCTGGAGACATTATATTTATTGAATGTAAACGTCATAATAGCTTGACAGGTGTTGAGCCTTGTCTGAATTTTGTGATCTGAAGCTGCAGTATCCTACTGCCTGCCCCACAATTAATCTTATTGTCTTTGCAGGGTCCCAGGGTCTATCTGCCCAGATAACAAGGGGCAAAGTGACCTGTCAGTTAAGCTTAGAAAAGTGCTAAATCCTGAAAGGGCACTTAAATCCAGCACTTAAAAGGACCTCCTGTACAGAATTGCCTTTCCTACCTTTCAACACTCTCCCTAGATAAGATGATGGAGGAAGGGCACAAGAAAATCAAAAAACAAACTTAATAACACCTTCCCTTCCAAATACCATGATTTATAACAAGATTGTGAGAACATTCTGTAGCTATTTCATGTTGAATTACGGTATACCTTTACAAGTGGCTGCTAAACTAGGAGTTCATGACAGGACTACTTGTGTTACTCTCATACTGTTCCTTGTGCTGCCACTAAAATTTAAAATGCAGTACATACAAAATAGATCTATAAATTTATGTAGTAACTATCACAACAAATGCAAACTCATTCTTGGTAACCATAAAATTACCTTCTGTTATCTATCACCCAGAGAATTATAGTTTCATCACTTAGAACAGCCAGCAAAACTGAATAACGCTGCCTGTTTACCCACTATTTCTCTGTTATATTCAGTGCAAGTGCTGCAGCTTGCAGAGAAAAAGGATAAATAACAAAAAAATAAAGCCAAATATATGGTGTGGTAAATAAAGGTTGTGTTATCAGCTCTGCATTGAATTTGATTTTTTTTTAAAGTCAGCATCTACCTCTTTAGCTTTTAGTTTGAGCCACAAATAAATCAATATAATTTTTGTCCCTAGATATGCCAACCAGTTTACATTTATGGAACATCCCACTGTCAAATTACTTTCATTAAACATGGCAACAGAATAACATACACAAACTGCATGGGTTTTAATAGCATACAAATTGATATAACTGTCTCTTTGACAGAGTGCTGGGAACACTAAACTCCAGACTGTTAATGAAACTTTCCCTTAGTTCCTCCTCCCTGCTCTGGGTTGAAGGTGGCTCCTCTACCACTGTCACTGGAAGTGGTTGGGTGCTGGCACAAGGGCATAACTCCTTGCCATCACAGGTGAATGCCAAACCCGCATGTGCAGAAAAGCCATGGAAAGCACCCTTTCCATACTCTGGAATAGTACTTTGTAGCCATGAAGCACCTGAAACAGTGATCAATGTAGAGACAAACACTGCTGCATGTTTTGTTTCACCCTTCACAACTACAGAGATATAAGCACCGAAAATTCAGAGGAAGCTGTGACTAAAATTCACAGATGAAAACTATTTGGGAATTTGGAGTATGTTTCAAATAATTGTTGCCTGCTCACATATATTATAGTATATTCAGCATAAAAGACTGAATTCATCAGTTGAGTTGTTTTTCAGTAATTATTTGCTCAGTCTGGTTAGCACCACTAATGCTGTAGGTGAAGCTAGGATCTGAAACCACACAAAGAGCCACTGCTTTTGAGGACCCTTCAATGGAACATTTTTAATCCTGGCTTCAAATAGTTTTGTATTAAGAAAAAAAATTAAAATATATTGTCATTTGGATCTCACAGTTTGGATTCCCAACATACATTTCACCTAGATTCTATTCCCCAGTATAAAATCTGGATAGCATCTGTTGTGATTTTGTTCTCAAAAATGTGATACAGAAATATTTCAGTCTCTGTTTCACTATTTATCTAGAGCTTATTCATTCAAAGTGTGATAAGAAACTTCTTTTTTTCCTTTCAAAATGTGTAAATAAAGCCTGACAGCAGTCAGAAATCTAGGTCTTTTAATATTAACATTTGAAGATTGTGAATTGTCTGCCACAGAACTTTGATTATAATGGTCTTATAAAGGAATAAACAGGAAGGTCAAGTTGCCAGTGCCTCGTATACAAAGAAGAACTAGATCGTGCTGTCTGAATAAAACTAAAAGTAATGTTAACTGATCTGCTACAAAGCACCAGGAATAATTTAGCATTTTAACCAAGCAATTGAAAGAGCAGATGAATACTTTTGCTTCACAATAGAGGGCTTAGACATTTGGGCAGTGAACTTCCATAAACCATACTTCTTTTTGTTTTAATATTCATGTTTATGATCCAAATAGCCTTTTTTATAAATTAGAAAAGCTCATTTTAAAAGCTTGAGTAAAGCTCAAAGGATGGAAAAAATTATCTCTGACATTAAGATAAAATGCACATTACAAACCCTAGTTTGATTGTTTGCTCTAATGTGGAAGACTTGGATTTGCTGCATACCATCTGATTTGTCCTTTGAAAACTCTGCATATCTCTGCCTTATTATGGTCACTTCCTCTTCATTTCAATTGACTTGGTTAACCCAAGTCTCCCTGTCCATTTTCTTCTTTTATCTTTCCATTATCCTTGCCTTAGTGCCCTTCCTCATACATCCTGTTAGAGGAGAGGAGAACCTTTCTTCCCTAATTTTCAGTCATTCAGATGTCTTTAGTTTTTAGAAATATTGAAATTCATTTCTAAAAAAGCAAAAAAAAATGAAAGGGAGAAAAGTAATTGAAAAACAATGCTGTTTTCATTGTTCTTTTCAGCTGACACACCTCTGCATCCGTTTGGTTTCCATGATACTTTTGTTTCTATACCTAAACAGAAAATGAACTGCAGATGAGTAACTCCATGTTGATCAGTTTAGCATGGAAGTTGTGTGGGACAAGGGCTGAACTTTTGTATAAATGGTGTGTGTAATGCTTTCAACAGAAATGGAATACTAACTTATAATTATTCTAAATTTTAATTGGTATAGTGCCAATGCAGCATTTTTAAGGTGTTTTATTACAAATGACATTCTGAGACACCTTCAGTATTAAATACAGCTACAAAATTAAATAGACTGTAAAAACTATAAAGCAAATTAGAAATAAGATCAGGAACATTTTGTTTTTTGTGTCAATTCCAGTAGTGTCTGATTACTCAGAAGTAGATTGAGAGCTCCCCTGAATACAAAGACTGCTCTTGCAAGCATAGAAATGGCCACTTTACATAGCAACTATGATTTCTGCTCTTTAGTTTACTTTATTTTTTTTGTATATTTCTTTTTATTTTTAATCACACCAGCATAACTGTGTATCACTTCCTGTTCTATCTCTTCCTAATAAGCCCTGGGGTTTATCTCACAAAATGAAAAGAACAGCAGATTTTCTCTCTTTTTTTGCCAGTATGCTGACATTGCTCTGTATTAATGCAAGCAGCCAACGTGCTTCCTTAGGTGGAGGTGAATCGTTCTTTTCTGAAGGGGTATTTCAGCGACCAGCAAGAGTGAAATATTCTTTTCAACAGACTTCTCTGCAGCTTTATTTACAGATTATTCTAACTCTGCAGATGGATGGCAGCTTTTCAGAGCTAATCAATTTGCCGAGAGTCTTTAGCAAGGTCAGAGTTGTAATAATAGAAAACTGAAACAGTTTAAATCCTTTTTCTACCCCCAAAATGTTGATGTGTATGAGAAGACAAGCAAAGAAAGCATTATTGATGTCTAAAACATATCAGATTCATACCATAGTTAACTGATTCCACTGAGATGACAGCATTGAAAGAATTTCAGTGACAACAAAACAAAAAATTAGATCACCCTTTTTAATGATAAACTATATCCCAGAAATGTATCAAACCCCCATAATTTATTGTACCTCTAGTTTTCTAGAGTTGTTGAAAATTACAAAAATTAGCAAGTTACTTAAAAAAAATGACATACCGACTCGCATGGTCCAGAGACTGTCATCATAATTATAAGAATCCAGACTGAAAGGTCAAGATCTTTTCTAATATTTTCTCAAAAGCTGTTCTTCTATAACTAATCACATTAACTTTCTTTTTTTTTTTTTTTTTTTACTGTTTATATTTTCTCCTGTCTCCAAGTGTGACTGTACCCTGAAATTAGTAACAGCAACTGAACACTGGAGCAAATTAACACTTTAAAGAGCAGCTATGGAAATGTGTGTTGGTGTTGAGTTCAGGTGGGGTTGTTTGCTCTTCCTTGTTATGAGTTCACACACTTCATTTTATGATTAAATTATTCAAACTAAAGTTAAGTTTTTTCAAAAAGTATACTCAGATTTTACCAGGAAATTTAAGAAATAAGCCTGCTGCTTTATCTTTCAACTACTTACATTTAAACAAGAAGTAATTACTCACTCTAAAGAAGACTAAATGAAGACCTCAAGACATTCACTACATATGGGAAAGTAGGAAGAGCTTTCTAGATGTCTTAGTGTCTGCATATTTAGGTGCATTTTCATGTCAATGTTTAGGAGTTTATTAAAGCAATGAGTCGGACCTCCATCTCAAGCTAATCCATAGAAATATTGTTATTATTTTTTAGATATTGTACATTTCTTTTAATCATTGTTTTCTGAACATTGTTTATCTTTCATAAAACTCTGTTAGAGATAGGATGAACATTACTGCCCAGCATTACAGCTGTATCTGTATTAATAAAAAACCCTTGCATGGCACAACCCATATCTATACAGCCAAAATTTTTTCTCCTCTCAGAACAGACTGGTCACCTCTAAAGAACATGCTGAAATACTCCTTGGTCCACAATAATCTCAAAGCCATGCACAGGGATAATATGAAGCAGCACAATTTTCCTCATTCTGAAGCTGTGATGTGAACTTCCACCACAATCAATGAAACACATCATCTTGAGTCTGTGCTCAGGCCTGTACCCTGTTTTTTTTCAGTTTGCTGCTACACATATCACCAAAAAATTAAAACATGGAAGTTACTCTGTGCTTAATTTATAGATTGTAACACATTAGATGCTATAAAAAGTGTTTTGTGCAAAATAGGTCAGAGCTCATTTGTATTACACAGCATTCAAAGTTAGTATAGATGTTTAAACCATCAAGTACTCTGAGACCACGTAGAGACCTGGAGTACATCCAAAGTTTAGAAATAATGCAGAAACTTTAGCTTAGACTGTAATCAGGATGGAGCTAAAAGGAAGATTTTGTAGGGATTAAGGCATGTGAAAAGAACTTAGCACACACAGGTGCACATTCTGTTCTAGCTCTTGACTCATCTTTCTCAATCTACCTTAACCTGCTCTTCTGTCTCATCCACCAGTAATGCTTTGACTCCTTAGAGCTTTTTGAAGGAATGACTGATATTTTACCTACTTCTGCATTGCAGCTCTACCAGTTGGGCCCATCTTGGCTTTGACCTTTATAAATTAAAATAAGATTTAAACCAACATGAACATTCAGATGAATGAATAACACTCAATAGTGTCATTGAATATGGATGGCAAAAATCAACACCCTTTTCCCACTTCCTTTGTTTCCCAGTTGAGAAGAAAAACTAAATTAAAACTCTGCTTTATGGTGCATGCAAATGTCTGGATAAATACAGACTTCTAAATTGGATGTCATGAGTGTGTCAATAGTGCAGCATATCAGAGATACAGGTAATCTCCTTAAGGAGAAGACATGGAATTTAATGTGTCTGATGGATACCCTTTTATACTACAACAGTATTGAGGACTCCATGACAAATTCCTGACAGCATAAACAAATTTCAGGCATGCATGATAATGATGAAAAATCTTAAATCAGTCATACAATTTACAGTGGAGTGTCAAAGGTCTTTTGTAAGTCAGTGCATCTCAGTAAAGCAGGAAAGTTTTCACCAGGAACTGCATCAAATAACCTGTCAATTACGTTATTTGATTTTTGTGGCTCAGCTTGTCCTTAAGGTTGTTTTTCTAGAACTATGTCAATACCCTTAAAGTTCCTACAGTACAACATGCCAGTAGCTGCTGTTTTGGCACAATTTCTGATACATTGATGCTTATCAATCTAATCATGTAAGGCTCATCTTCCAAAGGGAAACAACTGCAAGATCATAGCATCATATTTCACAGTGGAGTGGCTGTCATCACAATATATCATGCATGTATGCAAAGGTCATACAGTAAATCTGTTTCATTAGGACCAAACACGGAAGAAGGAGAAGGCAGCACATCAGGGAATTGCTGATGTTACAGAGATGATAAAGTCACTGCCTACACGTAACTCCCACAGCCATTGCTGCATTTTGCTGTATATTTGTACTGTGAAAGAGAGTTTTCTTACACACTTTTTCAACTTCATAGAAGATTTTCTTCTCTGAGATAGAAATCAACATTCTAATATTTGTTACTGAAGACAAAAATTTCCTCAAATCCAGAAGTAATACAGTAACAGCAGTTTGGGGGTTTTAATCCAGATTTATTTTAGTGTATTTTGTTTTCACTAGAATTTACCTCTTTTTCTTAAATCTGTATTATCTCTGGCCAGTAGCATGCAAATGGTAGGTTTGACATGTTTTTCTCTTTAAAGGGTGTTGCTCAAATGAAAGAAAAAATATTTAAGCATTAATTTTTTCTTTTTTTTCCTCTCTGTGCATGAATGTATAACTGCAAGGCATATTTCCATATTTCCTGTTCTTCTGTTTTGCAGGGCATATATCCACTAGCCATGCCTAAAAGCATATTAATAAGTGATCTTAATATTCTTCATCCTTCTGGTCCCCTCTGCTTGCTTGAGTCAAATATGCAATTTCCAAAAGTATTTACAAACATTTGAAGACATTTGACCTCTTCCTGCATTGAAGTGAGCTGTAAAACTCTGGATTGAAATGAGCTATGTGAGTCCTGCAGTACTGAGAGTTTAAGAGGCCATTTCACAGAGTCTAGACCAGATATTATCAGAAATCACCATCTTGCTATTTCTCCCATTGTGCTCTAACCAGCCCACGTGAGCAGCAGGACACGGGCAGACTGTGATTCACACGGTGTTTTTTAGTAAGGCATTTGAATCATAGCCACTGATTTATTCACATATCCATAATATTTTATTCTTATTGGTCAAACTTAAAAAAGGTTGAGAGACCTTTGACTTACGTATTTCGGTAATGGCTGTTAAAATCAATTCTAGCATTAAAGTCTCTAAGAATGAACAATGCATTGAGTGGAAAATTGATTAAATGGTCAAAGAACAGTCCTTTGTGGCCTCGTTTGCTTTTTCAATTAGTACAGATGTCACAGCTGGTCTGGGTGGCTCTCAAACTTTCTCAAAAAAATGTCCTTGAAGCTTTGTCTTTCTGTGAATCTTTTTCTTCTTAGAAAGACGATTTTGCATTTAAGCGAGCACTTCTGTAATTTTTGTACTCCATTTCCACAAGAAACCAAACAGTCATGAAAATGAAATGTGCATTTGGCTGATAAGACATTAACAGGAAAAAAAAATCCTTCTAGGTGAACTAGAGTATTTTAAGGAATTTGCTTTCAGTGTTGTTGTGGATTCCACTTGAATTTGTTTCCCTCCTTTAGAAATTATGGGGGTGAGTTCGTGCACATGTTTGGCAGATGAGAGCTGACAGGGAGATGACTCAAAACTGCAGCTATCTCAGATTGCTTTTGACCAGAATTCCTGGGTCTACAGGTGAAGAACTGATGGGAACATGTATGAATTCATTTAGGGCAGCTCCAGTAAGTCATGTGATGAGGGCACTTAACTGGGATTTAGATGATCTGAGTGCAAGACCAGTCCCAGTTCTGCTACAGACTTACTATTTGATGTTGAGAAAGTCATCCTGGGAATGATTTAGCATTCATCTAATTCTGCTGTCATTGACTTCCACATAAAAATAGTTCCCAGCATGTGCCATGACATGAAATATCATGTCTGTATTTGTAACCTATTGGTGTGTTGTCTCTTAGAAACTATAAGTAAGGTAATAAATCCCTAATTTCATTGCTTTAAATAAAAATGTTAGGGATTAAATTATTTTCAGTGTTCAGCTATGTAGGAGAAATGCAATAGGATATGTATGATAACTGCACTGTTTCTTTCTTTTACCTGCTGACTACCATGTAACATTCAAAAATGTAAACACTGGGATTGTTTCTTTATTTTAGCTATGCAAACAATTTAGTTATAAGAGGCAATAGGTTTTGTTTTAGTGCCTTAATGTTTTATTAATTTAATTTCCTGCAGTCAAATTCTTTTTTCATTTTGCCTTATGGCCTAAATTTCCCTTGATATTTGTAATTATATTTGTTTGTGATTATACTGCAACATACTGTAATTCTCAACCAGCTGACAATGAACAAGAATTTTTGTCTAATGTCTTATAAAAAATAAAAATAAAGACTGGCATGGAGATCCCTTAATTTATTTTCTGCAAATTCAAAAATCAATTGCCTGATTAAACTTAATGCATTTAAAACTATGTATTTCATCAGACATGTAAAACACATGAGCCAAAGGCAAGTCCCTTGTTGAGTGGCTTTAACTGCCACCTAAGTTGCTGCAAGTTGTTTCAACCTGTGCATAGCCTGAATTCCTCCCATGATATTTAGAATAATGGAGAACCATATAATGGATTAAATGGCTAACCTTTCAAAGTTAGTGATCTGCTTATAAGTGAAGCCACTGTCAAATACTTCAGGTTATCTCCCAAAGCAATTAGATAATTTTGCAGTTTAGATATGATGAAACAACTGTGTTGCAATTTGGATAGCCATAATTTTGTGTCCCAAATGATAAGGCTTATTTGGCAATATTTTGAATTTCGTAATATAAAAATTGTGCTTTCCAAAGACTTGCACTGGTCTCTAAAAAAGGTGGATTAGCACTGTACTTCAATAATAGCAGTTTTTTGGTCTGCCTACATTATCTCCTCTTGTTCCTTCAGTCACCTAATATCAGGATAATTTTTTTTTTTCTGCAAAGGTAGCAACAAGAGGCAAAGTTGTGGGTAAATCTTCATATCCATCCCTGTGAGTAAAACAGACTGTGCGCTGAAGGAAAGTAATTGCTATGAAGGGCTGGGACAGTGTTTGACCAGAGCTTTTTGTCTGGGTGGTTGTTGTTACTTCTTCACATTTTAGGAAGAAGTAACTTCTACTTTTCTGTGTCACAAACTTTTACTTCCACTTTGGATAAATACATCCAGAATTTCACATTTACTTGCGATGAAGCCCAACTTGTCTTTTTAAAATATGGCGTCCTCCAGGAGACAAACCCATAACCATTCAAACCTACCCATAATTGAGAAAGGAATAATACAAAGTTTCTATTGGAAGGATTAACAGAATGTGATTATTGCATACTCCAGATATGATTTCAATTTTCTTCAGTTATGCAGAAATATTTTTGATTGTACAGAAGGCACGTCTTACAAACATTTTTTGCAGGGAAGACCAAGTGTACACTCTCTTCTGTCTCAGTTCCTACCTTAGCTCTTCCAGAATGTAGCCATTCACTGTGTCCATCTTGAGACAGAGCTGAACAGGTGACATAAAGAAAAATTTGTTCCTTACTGGTATTCCTAGGGATTCCTGTTGTCAGTGATTTTCAGAGCAGTACATGTAGATTTTTAAACTGCTATAATGAGTAGGAGGTTATGCAAGTGGCTACTTGTTCAATAGTACAGAGTCATCAGCAAACTCTGCCACCTTGCAGTCCTCTTACTTCAAATTATTAAAAAAATATATTAAACAACTTGATTGTAGTACTGACCCGTGAGACACTCGATTATTAATATATCTCTTCTTTGAGGTTATAACTATTTATTTCCTATCATTTAATCACTTTTTAATCCATGACAAGCCTTTGCCCCTTACTTCATTGTTATTTATTATCTTTAATATTCTTTTATGAGGGACCTTTTCTAAAGCTTTTTGAAATCCAAGTAAATTATGTCCATTGGGTCATGCTCATCTACTGCCTTATTAATATTTTCAGAACCTTCTAACACATTAGAGAGGCACAATTCTCAGTTACAGAAAAGTTGTTGGTTTTTCCCTTGTCATATATATTACAACTCCCTAAATGTTGCACTACTACTTAATTTTCAGACATTGTAACAAGTTGTTACTCTCAAGACATCCCCTAAATCCTTAAAAAAAATATATTTTTTTTTTGTTAGTAATGACTTTCTTGTTCTCAGGCAGCATGGTGATTGGTAAGGGTATAGTGTAAGTTGTTATTAGGCTACTCAGTCAGTCAGTCAAATAATTTGAAGGATGGCTCCAAAACTTTATGTGAAGAAGATTCAATTCCAAAGCAACCACTTTAGTTAGTATAAAAAATAGCTTCTGAGAGAGGAGCTTTATCATCTTATTTCTTACATTGTGCTGAAATACATACACACATTTTTAGCCAATTCTTGCACTCATTATCCCCACTTCTTTAGTAATACACACCAAGAAACAAATGGAAAGGATTATTCTGAAAATCTTCCTTTTTTAAAATTATGTCAGAGCACTCAGGAAATCTTCTCACCCATCACTGTTTTAGTACTTTATCCCTTCCAAATTTGCCATTGTATGCTGACGGTTTTTCTCCTGTGTGAGTCACCTTAGCCTTTCCCATGGTGGGCCCTTGATCAGGAAAACACTGATGAAAGGGAGAAAGAAACAGGAGAGCTTATGATGGTTTGTTCACCTCAAGGAAAGTTATTTGTCTCTAGATCAAGGGCAGCCACTAGGACCGAGCAGCAATATCCAAAGAGTGTATCTGCAGGTAGGTCAAATGAGAATCTCATGGATAGTGTTGCAATGATTTCAAAAAGATGTTCTGTCAAAGAGGGAAGAACATGGAAAATGCAGTCTTTTCTCTCTTCTTATGCCTGAATGTAGAGATCAGGGAATTAATTTGGGAAAGAATTGCATAGAAATAAGAACTGTGCATAACTAGCAGAAAAAATAATGTCCTTTCCTTGAAAGATGAGAAGGACCTTAGAGCTGCAGGTATTCTCAGTCTGTCACAGAAACATGGACATGTCGGCACACCATTGCAGGCAAGTGGTATCTGGTGAAAAGCTCCAGGAGAGCTAGGTCTCAAATCACACCTACAGTGTGCAGCAGGATGCTTTGCCCTGGATGCTGTGCCCTGGAATGTGGTCAAGCAACTCAGTGTCCTATTTGCAAATGTATTAGTGGGGGACTAAGAGGGGGCCCATATGCTGGTTTTGGCGTTGAATTATATTAAAACCAGTCTGGCAACTAATCCTGAATCAATGTCCTTCTAGTGAAGAAAAGATTTGGCAGCTAAGTTGCTAAGCTGACCTGGAGACACACATGACTGTCAGTCTGTCACTACACACTGTAAAATCATACAGTTGGGTTCCTCTTAACATATTCCTTCTTGGAGTATGCATGTGAAGTTTCCTCCTCCAGGTAAGAGGATGCCCACCACAGGCGTCCTCGAGGTTGAGTGAAAGAGATCTGCCCATGAGCACTGGTGTGGGGAGTTACATCAATCTCTACTTAATAATGGTTTATTTTTGACAGCTTTGTTATAGCTGCTTTTAATATAATTGCTTTGATATAGTGCATTATCATATCCTATACTATACACTACTGGTAGTTTTAGCTTTTATACTGTGTAATAAATAATTCTGATTAAGATCATTTGCCATAAAAAAATAACTCATTTAATGCAAATAGATCTTATTTGCCAGATCTTCAGATCCTACGGTATGAAGTTGCTTAAATTATTGATGAAGGCAGGGGCTAAGAGTGGACCAAATTACACCCAGACTCCTCTCTGAGAAGGAGTTTAGTATGAAAAGGTGTCCTCATGGCTCAGTGGCAGGGCTTCTCTAGTAAACCTTGTCTGAAGCTCCCACTCCATCCTAAACAGTGTGAGACCAGGGAAGGATGCAGGAGGTACTGGGACAAGAGGCCAAGGTTCATCTAGCAATTATTACAACTCCACTAGACACTATTGTACTGGAACTGAGTGTGACAGATGGCAGCCAAGATATACAGGTTTCTTTACACAAAATATATTACTTGTATTTGAGATTTGAGCCTTATTCTCAGCAATGCTCAACTGACAGCACTACTGCAGCAGACTATGGGATTGAAGTTCTGACTGGGCTGTCAAAATTTGACAATGACATTTTTGGTTGGACTGCAGTTTCTGTTCCTGAAATTATATTTTCTAGGTTCAAATCTGATAGGGCATTCAGGCACTGGGAGACAAATAGTCCTGAAGGATTTATACAGTGCCCATCATATCCAACAATTTGGGAGTTAACAGAACAACTGTGGTTTCACTACAGCTGTACACAGTGAATCCTGGAGGACTGCCCTTGTAATAAGAAATGGACACTCACTTAGTGGTGAAGGACTATATGGTCAATATAAATGACAAATTTAAAAACAGACAGAAATAATTAATCCTCAAAATATGACAGAAGGGACAGCACCATTAAAAAAAATTATCCATTTGACCGATAAGAATCTAGGAATCCCTTTGGATTTTTTCAGTTTATAATGGCACCTGGTCATTGTTGTTATTTCTTGGAAATTATAGAGCTGCACACACTATTGAGATAATATTCTTTATTTAATTTATCATTGGACTTAATATAGTCTCCCTCCAGGGCTTGTATACTTTCTCTAAACAATGTGGATGGAATTCTTCATAACTTGTCCAGCATTTGAATAAGCATTCACGAATCCACCCCCAAGATGGGATGGACTGTAATGCAGGAACGCAGAGTTGGTTCATATGGCCCAATATCTCAATTCTTGGCTTTTTCCAGAGAGTATTTGAGATCATGGTAAATTATTGCATTTTGGCTATTAGCTGAATATGATTCCTAATTTACACACTTTATCTAAAAGCTGTGTAACTAACAGAAAAAAAAAATATTGGAACAGTCTATTCAAGTCATCTTGCTAGCAGTATGATGTTATGTCACCTAATCAATATCAAATTACTGGAGTCTGAGAAATTTAAAATAGTGCTGAACTGGAATTCAGCAATATTTACAGATCCCTTTTCTCACCTTAAAAGGTGAGAAAATTATGATAGTAGATTGAGTTTGTTGCCAGTGGAACAAGTCAGGTTCTGAAAACTAGGTTTTCAAATTAGTCAGACTTTTTTCTAATGAAGAACTATGAAGGATTTTTTTTTTTTGGAAGCCACTAAAAAGGTGGAAGTTTACAACTCAAATTGAAATATTTTTTAATTTCACCTTCTTTTGGCTCATTTTCAGCACATTCTGCTTTTTCATTGCAGAAGCTTCTTATCAGCTTTTCCATTTTTTAAAACCTTAATAAATCTCTAACTTAATTATAGTTAATATAGTGTTGTCAAATACTGAGAAATCATGAGTAAGGCTTCCAGAATTTATAGGTTTGTGTTGTTTTGTGGACTTTTTTACTACCTGTTTTGGGTTCTCCTTGTTTGACTTCTATCTTTCATAGTTTTAGGAAATAGTTTGGGGTTCTTTTCTGCTTAGATATCAGGACTGGAAACATGATTTTTTAATGGAAGTTAATAGCCTCCTAATTAGTATAAATCTAGGAGCTAGGTCTTAAGGAGAAGCATGAAATATCATGAGGCTAATAATAAAATTGCAAGAGCTGGCAATATTGTTATCCAAAAATGAGTTAAGATTCCTTATTTTGCCAGAACAATAGTCATTTGTCTCAAATTTATCAGCAGCCTTTTAACTTTTACAGTTATGTCAGAGGTGTGGAAACATTTATTTTTATTTCTTACCTACAATTTACTTGTCTCTCTCTTAACGATGTTGTCTGGGTCTTCAGGCAAAATATTACACATCAACTTGTCATTAAGTCACAGTTTTGAAATGGGGCTTTTTACTCCATCCTGTGTATCCACTGATAATTAAATAAGAATGCCAAAGTACTTCCCTTGCAAACAAGATTTTTCCTTTTTTTTTTTTACTTCTTCTCTTACATTTCTTTGGGTTTAGTTTTTCTTTCATTTTCTTTTCCTCTGTTATTATTTTTTTTTTTGTTAGCCATTCACTTTCCACAGGTTAATGCACTCCTGCCTGAGAATAGAAAGAAAAAGTACAGTAAAATATGATTAAATATTAGCTGAACTGCTAAAAAAATTGTTGACAACAGGATAAACTGATACTCTGCTACGCTGGCTCATTCAGGGTACGTGAAAATGTTACCAAAAAAACCCTGACACAGGTTGGTCAGATAAGCTGTGAATGTCTCATCCTTGAAAGTGTTCAAGATCACATAGCTGGGGCCCTGAAAAACCTGGTTTAGTGAAAGGTGTCCTCGCCCATGGAAGAAGCATTAAAACAAGATAAACTTCTAGAGTTCCTTCCAACCCAAACCATTCGGTGATTCTGTGATGAGCGAAAAATGCCTTTTTCCCCCGACAGCTGTGCCTGCAAAATATAAGGAGAGCTTTAGACACAGGGCTTCAGAAGTACTCCTTGGTAATTTGTTGTGCATACTGCTGCTGTGTACCTCATCAGAACACTAAAATTATTAGGTAAGCATTTGTGTGTACTTGAAAATATTAGAGATTATCAGTTTTGTAAGAGATTAAATGCATCCTGTCTATGCAGAGCTGCCAAGATTTGGCACAGGCAGGAAGGCAAAATGTAATCTGGCTGTATCAGAAATGAGTAGTGGAACCTGTTCTGGTCTTGCTCAGAGAAATGAAGGGGTGGAGGACAATGAAGCAAGGACAGCAACAGGGTGGAAATACACAAAGGAAAAAAACCCATTAAAGACTATCCCCAAAGTAAAACTGCTGCCACTGGGAGGATGGCAAAAATGGAAGGCTGAGGTGGTGCCCATGAAAGGGCCCACTACAAGCCCAGAAGCTGCTGGTGACTGTCTTCTTTTCCCCTGACCCTGTACCCATACTGACTTTAACATTTAAAATATTATGCTATGCCATGTCAAATGCCCCATGATTTAAAAAATGTGCTTTTTTCCCACTATTATTACCATACCTTTCCTATCAGACCTCATCTCTACATCTTGGCAGCTCGCTAGAACACTGGGGAGTAGCAGACATTCATGATCAGAAGATTTAGATGTATAGATATACTTAGAATGAGTAATTTTTTCAGTCTTTTAAAGAACACAACTTATTTTGTACTTCACTGCTAGTCTAGCTCTCAGAAGCAACATATATTATCAGAAGATGATATGAAGGTAATGAGCAGCCCTGAAATTGGTGTTGAGTTTGGAACTCACCTCCTATTGACACTGCTCTGTACACAGCCCTCAGAAGCAGTGTCAAAATTCAGGAGACCACTGAAGTTCATAAGAAGCAATTGCTATCAATTTAAAAAGGAGAACCTGCTTAGGTGCTAGATATTACAAGCCTAGATTATTACTGCTTGGTTTAAATTCTGTACATTTTTATAACACATCAGATCAATTACATTCTCAGTTTTATAGCACACTAAAAGACCATCAATCGTTATGACCACCAAATCTTAGTTCAAACACAGGAGTGCCAATCTGCTTTGGACTTCATCTATCATCTCTGGCGAATGTTTGGAAGACCTAGAGCTATATGTTTTTAGCTCATATTGAAAAGCACATTGAAAATGGTTTCATTACAGGGCAAAGGACAAAAAAGAAAAAAAAAAAGAAGAAAAAACCAAGCACATACATCCTCCGGGCCTTATTTTCTGTAGGGAAGTATCACCTCAGAAATTTTAAAATATTTTATCTCTGATATATCAAAATAGTTATATGCTTCAGTGTTTTTAGATCTCAACTGTACTGTGGTGGGTCATGCAGATCATGCAGCATGTTCTGGGACACATCTGTTTAGAAGACTGTGCTTTTCATTTTCATGTCTAGCTAAAGTAGCAAGTTATGTGTCCAAAAAGTAGCAGCAAAGAGCAGAACAAAGCTCAGGGGTTTTTTTCCTATCTTCATAGTCATGGGTTTATTATTTCTTCCTCTATCCTGCTAGCTTCCACTTGTTCAGATTGAAATTATTAAAGGCAGGTAAATATAAAAAAGCTTTCTATTTAATTTATTTTATATCTTACCTAAAAGTATACATAAGAAATGTTGCATATTATAATTTGTGTACTTTTATGAATTTATTATATGTGTTAGATATTTGAGAAGTATCTTTGCATGGTAGAAAAATAACAGCCTTTCCCCACAATCTGCCTGTTGCCATTCATGTTCCTTCAAAATTTTTGCACTTAATTTAATGGAAACATACGATGCTCTTCCAGCCAAAGCATTGTGCAAATGTGTGCAGGATCATAACAATAAATGCTTCTCAACACCAATTAAGAAAACAAGACAAGCAAATCCAATAAAAATCAGAGATTTTTCAGTAAAAATGAGAGAATTTTCAGTAAAAATGAAACAAATTAAATAGCACAGGGAATATTAAAATGAGTAAAGTGGAGCTTATGACATGAGATACACAATGTAAAAGTTTGATCCTTTCTTGTTTTAGAAGACTGTATAGGAAAATGAGTTGTAACTCCTTTAAGCATCACTTTCCTTCACCAGTTTTGGGAGTCAGTCATTCCGATGGAGGAAAGTTCTATGGATAGCTTGGCAGGTCAGTGGCGCTCAGGTGAACTAACTGACCCTGTTAGTCTGCGAGGGGATATAACTCAGACTGTCTAGCACACTGCTCCTCCTGCCATCTGCCTCTCGAAGTAAAATCCATCTCACATACTCAGAGAGGATCTGCTTCCTCAGAAAACCTGCATTAGAAAAGTGCAAAATGCAAAAGCCTCCTCGAAAGGAGGTGGGTACTGGAAGCAGGACTCTCAAAGCCTTGCATGACAAGATGCAAAGCCATCCTTCCTATCCATCATTGAACAATGGTGGTGGATCACACACAGAGGGCCAAGGACCTGCTACCAGAGGGAATGAAAGCTAATGGCAGCCCTCCTACAGTGAAAATAATTAATGAAAAATTTATTACCTGTATTATAGAAATTGCTGCTGGATAGTCCCCAGATAAATTAAATTAATAAAGTTGCAGAGTAATTAAGCCATATCTTTCTGTTTTCTTGCATGGCTGGGGCTGGTGCAAGCTCAGCAGAACAGAGGAAGGGGAGGATATAGTTTTGAAGGGCTGAAGTCAGAAAAGCAGAAGACTGAGTATATTAAAAAAGAAACTCAAAGGAAAGAGCCTATAGACAATGTGAGCATAGGCTTTTGAATAGGTTATTATGCTTGGTTTTAGAAATATTACGGTTTATGGAAGTTTCAGAAATGTGCAGAAAAAAAAAACCCAATGTTTTTGCAGAGGAAAAAAATTGGTCCTGTGAGACGAACAATAGAATAGTGCTACAACACATTTTTTCAGTGCAGTGACACATTATCTGTTATAAATAAAACTACATATTATGTGTACATTCTATGTAATTACTCTTTGAAGTGAAAAATTTTCAGATTGAACTTTCTCAAACTTTCTGACACAAATTGCTGCACTACATATTGATTTAAAATTAGAAGCAAAACTTCTGAGAAAAATGAACATTTGTTACTTGTCTTGACAATGTACGAACAAATTCCTTACTTTTCTGAACTTCAGTTTTATTAAGTAACTTTCTATAAGACAAGTTTCAGCAGATCAGCACAAAATTTTCTTAATTTCATTACAGGCTGTAAATTAAAATTAATGAGGCTGACACCCACAATTAACAATGAAAAATGCAGATTGTTATAATTACTTAAGCAATAACACTGCTTTACATAGAAGACTTAAGGTGCTCCACAAATTATTTACAAGTGTTACATAAAACACAAAAAATGACAATTTCAATTTATTTTGTCAGTATAAAAAACAAAAATCCTTACTAAAACCTTTCTCAATTGGGAATCTCTCGCCATGCATAATTAAGCAAATTTGATTGCAATTAAGCCTGGCTTCTACAGTGGAGTTTTAATTAATGCAAATCTGGCATCTACATCTATAAGATTAATTTTTG
This sequence comes from Passer montanus, assembly GCF_014805655.1. NCBI lineage: Eukaryota > Metazoa > Chordata > Aves > Passeriformes > Passeridae > Passer > Passer montanus. Next base: position 4,354,943 of record NW_024367708.1, on the reverse strand, counting down.
TGAATTAAAAGAAAACAACAAAGCATATTTGAAAGTGCAGTTGCATTGTTGAAAGGATGGAATGCAAAATCTGATTATTTTTCAGTCTTCCATGTGGATAGCCTTTGACTTACACTTTAAGGAGGGATATTATATTTGGATCTGTTGTTTTGTTTCTCAAAGCATTCATTATTAAGCAGGATCATAGCAATTACACAAAGTTTCATCTAAGGAACATCTTTAAATGTAATTATATACATTTAGAAGTAGAAATGAATTATAATACAGGCAAAGGAATGAGGGCACCATTACACTACACAATGTTTTTTCTGAAGTAACTGTTCTCCTCTTGCATTTGGGGCATAGAATATTCTGTAGCAACTATAGGAGTACTGGAGAGGTTTTCACATATATTTTAATAAGATCTTCCCTTAAAAATCCCCAAAATTTGAATTACTTTTATAGGATTGGGAGAAAGAAAAATTTCTATTTATTTAGCAATGTTTTTGAACTGATTTTTAAATTTTTTTTTTCTGTCTTAAATTTATTTGTGCTTAGCATTTTTAAAAGAAAAATTCTTTATTTGGAATTCTGTTCCTTTGAAAGTGTCCTATAAGAGACAACTATTCTGTCAATCTTTCTATATAAAATATTCAGCTTTAGAATCCACTTGGCTTTTCTTCCTCTTAAATACAGTACTATGTAATTTAATTTTATTTTATCTTATCATTTTTGTGATAAAACGGTCGAATGGAAATGGACCATTAGCAGGACAATCAGATATTGTATTAAAAACTATTCTTCTCATTGACATGCCAGAAGGTAAATTTCGTCCAGGGTCTCCATATGGATGTCAGTCAGGTAATTCCAAGGAAGCATTTACCTCTTTGGCAGAAGTGCTCTGACTGATGTGTAATTTTTTATTGCTCTGGTTTTTTTTCTTGGTCTTGCTTTTGAAAAAATATGGACTGGATATGCAGAGAAAGTATCAATTCTTTTTTAGTCAAGGATGAAAAGTCTGAGTCAAGCCTGTGTTGGAGAAAAGGTCAGTGCCAAGATCCAAGTGCCTCTGGGAGAAAATGAGCCCCAAAACTTGTATGCAGATTATTGGATGTCTCTGACCCTGATAGGAGAAGTACAATTAGAAGCTGTGTAGTTTTTCTTCCTACCTAATACATCTTTGTAATTCCTTTCCTTGTCTTTGGAAAACCCAAGAAGTCTCCATTTTATTATATGAAATAACATCTGAACTGAAAATTTCCCAAAGATGTTCAGTCGAGGAACTGTTCTTTTATGGCTGTGTCAGGGAGAGTACAAAATCAAGTCCTGAAGGGGCTATAAATGATTCCACACTTGATTCCCCCAGTACCATCATTATTACAGCTCCCAAAGGCAGCCTCCAAAGCACCACACTCAGGGTGCTCACAGGGCACTGCAGACAGCAGGAGGGGAGCCTAGTCTTGCAATCGCATGAACCACTTTTGCAGCAGTGGATTTAAAAACTTCAACAGTCTTTTTGTTTTGCTGTGTTTTACAACACAGGTTTACTTACAGATTTTCTTTAATTATATTTCATTTTAGAATATTAAGTCTAGTATTTACTTTGGTTGAAGTCAAAGAGTGGTATTGTGCAACAATAATGGCAGGTTTAGACAGAAGATTTCTAACTCAATTTTCAAAATTATCAGCTCAAAAAAACAAGGTAAAAGACAGAAGATGTTCTGCAAGTCTCTGGTTATGGATCAATGTCTGCCTTTGTAGATCTGGAAGAGCAGCAGTAACTGCTTTGTGACTTACATGTTCTTTTTTGCTGGAATAGTAACATGTCCATCACTCTCTTCCCTCTCCAATCTAAACACAGTTGGCACTAGAACCCTGACCTACATGCTCCCCTAATGTCTGTGTTTGCATGCTTGTTTCTTTTAAATTGTTTATCCTCAGTGTGTGCAAAAGAAAGATATCTGTAATTATATTGTCTGTCTGTATCCAGTGTTTGATAATTTGGACAGTGATTCAAAATGGTCACTAGTTTATCTAAAGGTTACCCCTGAGCCTTTGTTAAAAGGACTGAGGAAGGATCAAAGGGCAAGTTTGTTTCTAGAGCATGATGCTTAAAACAGTCTTCTGCTTTGCAAACCAGTGAATTTTGGGGGCTTTTATTTGTTTGCTTTCCACATTTTTTTCCCATAATTTTCAGAGCCTCAGCCATGGCATTTTTAAATCTCAGTTGGGTAGAGATTCTCACAACAAATATAACATGCATGTTCACACACACACATCCTCTTGAAACAGAAGGAAAACAGCAACTACTTTGGTTAAAACTAGGGTCAGGGAAAGAGATTGTGGTTGCCCTTTCTCTCATACAATTAGTTAATCAAGCTTTGCTTGAAAGTTTTATAGCATTGTGGGTGAAGAATGAATCAAGACATAAAAACTTCTGAGATCAGAGAGAGATTATCAACCTTAATGAGAATAAGGAAAATTAAGAGAACATTAATAGTAATGATATCAAAATGAGAACTAGAAAACCAGTCCAGGAAATCTACACACTCTTGTGCCAGTCATTAATATAAAGACTGTGATTAAAATATAAGAAGTTATTCCATCAAATTGTTGTGCAAACATGCTGAGAACATCTCTCTCCTGGCTTGTGTTTTTGAAAAAAGCCTAGGGCCATTAGGCACCCAAATCCATTAATAAATCCTTGTCTTGGTCTACACCTTTTCAACATCTAAAAAATAATAAAGGTGCATTGTGCTGGTATTTCCTGTTTAATGTTCATTATGCACTGAAGAGGTATTGCAAAATAGTTTTTCTCCTGCAGTTATGAAAGAATTATACTCTTTTCTGAGTGAATGAAATAAGAGCAGATTTCGTGTGTCTATGCCAAAATCTATTTAATTAGGTCATCATCCTTAGGAAAATAATGCACCAGCAGCTTCAGAGAAAGTGCAAAGCATGACATATTTGAATTAACTCAATTTAATTAAAAGAACACCTTCTGAGGGTCTCAGATTTCGTGGTACAATCCAGTTGTCACTGTGACTGCTATTTTATGCCTACTGGAGCTCAAGTTTTGTGTTGCACTTGTTGGTCTTGTTTTGTGCTGGAGGTATCTTGTTTTATATGAGCACCTATCACAGCAACTACCAGGGGCAAAACTGGAGGAATTGCCTCTAAGTAATGAAATTCAGTGGAGATGATGGAAATGGAAAAGGAGCAGAGAATGGAGGAGAGTTTTGAGCAGTTCAGGGAAGGAAAAAAAAATATGAAAGAAAAAGAAATAGGGTTTAAGTGATATGTAACACCCAAAAATTCAGGACTTTAAAGTAGATAGTAGTAGTTACTGCTGCTGTGTTTCCACATGTTTGACAACTTTACCACTTCTCACCCTGGAAGTGAAAGATTTTATATGTTAAGAAGGTCTCAACCAAGGTGGTGTTCACTAAGAATAGAATTGCAGCTGTTTTCATATATGTAGATAAAGTCAAAATGGTTTTGTTAAAACCATAGAAGTTCAATTAAAAACCATGTTTTCCATATTTTTTAAATTTTCTACCTTGATTTTTGAAAAAAAAAACCAACTTTTTTTTGCCTTGTGTCTTGATAGAATTGGATACTTTTGTCTGTGAAGGAAGACAACTTTTTCCTAATCTTGTTGGGGAAAAAAAGAGTTGGAGGGTAGTCATAATAAAATTGATCTGATGTCATAGCACTGAAAGTAATTAGAGATTTTTAAAAGAGATGCCCTCTTTTGAGGGTTATTCTTTGAGTTTTTGTGACATTCTTGTCTACTTTGTTGGTTGGTTATTTGGTTCATTTCTGCTAATGTAAAAGATAAACTGTTCTTAGTAGTGAGGATACAAAAGAGGAATTTTGGAAGAAATTTTAAGTGTGAAGAGGGAAAAAAACATGAAAAGATAAGGAGAATAAATTAAGATAAACTGCTGTGTAAAGTATGGAGACAAGGATATTCAAGGGAAACAAGAAAGGAAATTACTGGATATATGCGCAGAATGCAGGGATTTGTGTAATTAAGACAAAAAGTAAAATTTCATTGTAAGCATAATGTACTTTCTTTTATGCCAATTAAAAAAACAGCTGGATTCAGTTTATCTGGCCAGTATGTCACATTCTACACTTTTTTAGAAGAGTATAAGTAAGGGAGAGGACACCGAAGGTTTTGATACTCTCAATAATCCTGAATTTCTAAAAATTTAAAAAAAAAAGAGGAGACTGGTACACTGTACATTGAAATTAAAACTACCACTTAGTATTTCCCTCTTTGAAATTAGCTTCTGAGGCTTGTTATATGTAGAATTGAAAATTTGCAGGAAAATGTATCCAAGAGTGTTTTTTAGATTTCAAGAGGATATTTGTGATGAACACCTGAGTAAAGCTGTAATTGTCGCCAAAAGGAAGTTTTAAAAGTCCAAGTATGTAGGGAAAGAAGGAGAAAACACATAAAGAAAACATAGAAAGAAATCTAGTGCCTGTAGTGATGGAGGTTTCTATACAACCAACTAATTTTTAAATCTAAGATATCTGTGTTTTGTGGCTGTTATGTTATAAATGCATTATACTTATTAGATATTTACCCTGGTTCCTCTTAGAAAGAAGATAGCCCTAGAGACAAATATAGACTTATTTTGTCCAAATACTTTAAGTGGTTTTTTTTCCCTCTCTCCCATTAATTGATTTGTTGATTTAAAGTTACTGACATGGAAGCTTAATCAGTCTAATTTGTGATATCTTTTCTCTCGCCTCCTCTCTGTGCTGCAATGATTTTAGTAAAAATATGAAAATGACAAACATTTCTTATACATTGAAGTTGAAAAATGAACAAAGATTTGATTTAAAGGAGCAAATTTGATTAGAGAAACTTCTACATTAATCCATTACAACCCACAAAATTATTTTAGTCCCAGGGAGGGATTTCTTCACTTTCTTATTTACGGAAGCGTAGTATCATTAACATAATTTGCAAGTCACTTTCCAAAGGTATTTCTATATTATTTAAGGGATATACCTGGAGAATTCTATATGATTCCTTGCAGCATTTCATTATTCCATGATCTTTGCAGATCATCTCCTTCTTTTAATAACATGAATTTCTCTTGCTTATTTGTGCCATTGAAATAAAGGGCATTGTCATCTGTGTTGGTATTTGAATGGACACCGAGTTGAGAACAGGGTATTCTGGATTTCAGCCTTCTAATAGCAATCTCCTTCCTCACAGTACTTCCAGTGACCAGAATTCTGCAGTTAATATCATGAAAAAGTTTAAAACACACAAAAAGTCAAACACAATTTGCTCATATATATAAAAATCTGCCATCTTGAAAAATATGGTACAGAACTCTGAATTAGATTAATTAGCTTATGATTTTGACTCAGTGCTCATGGCTGAAGAACATAAGAGTTTAAGATCTTGCAGATGAGTTCATGAAGTTATTTATAAGGTGAATCCATAGTGACAAACTAGTTATAGATCAGTATTAATAAACTTCTAAAATGTTTCTGTACAAAATTTGCTTCAATATTAATTGCTGCTAACAACAGACTAAAGCAAACATTTCAGTAATTTGAATTGTGAATGTTCTCATATGCTTATGAAATGCATTTTTTAAGAAACTTCTGTAACATTTTTTAAGGAATTTCTCTGGAAAGCTGTAATTAATGTGACTAGTAAAATCAGTATATTTCAGTAATTAAATGTTCATGCTTCTTATGCAGCATGTCACTAGATGTCACTCTGGATTCCATTATTTGGTATTCTGGTGATTTCTAAATTTTTCTGCCTTTCTGTATCTACTTTCCTCGCAACAAACCTGAACAGACAATGTAAAATGTGCATGAATAACACAGAATTGCTGACTGAATGTCAATTTTCTAGTGTGTGACTTCTATTGATCATTCATTATTGACATGAAGGTCTCTAGTGTCTCTCCTTTCCTCTTTAAACTCTTTCTCAGCTAAAATTTCCAAACAACAGAACCAGGAGGCCTTGAAGAACAGGATGATTCAGGTCTCTTAGGATGTTTTACAGAGTACTTTGACCTCAGGAAGGCATCAGAGGTACCTTTTTATAAAGACTCAACAACTGTTTGGAAGAAAAATTTAAACACTGGGAAAAAAAAGAACCTTCTGCTTAAATTGAACCACTTTCATTGACACTTTTTTGGTGTAAATATAACTGGCTGCTTTTGGCAAACATAAGGACTTTTTAAACAGTTTCCTAAATGTATGCATTTCCCTTCCTTGTAGCCAATAAAATATAAATAGCATTTTCACAGTGACGAATGACATGTAGTACAGTATTCTATGATCGTGGTTCCAGAATTTTATTTCTTTTAGCTTTGTATACATTAATTAAGTATACACAATCAGGGTTGAGTGCAGAGACAGCTAAATAAACAAATGACACTGTAGAAAGGTCTTTCTGCATACTAATCATATCCTACATCTGCAAGCAAAAGCTCTATAAATCGATTTGCTCTTTCACATCAAAAGACAAACAGTGAGGCAAGTCAGCAGTTCCTTTGTCAAAGTCACAGAGATTGCTGTTCTTCACAAATGCATTTCTACAGAGCTGAATTCAACCATTTGATGATTAGCATTATTGGCAACTCTTCAAAGAAGATTCATCAAGTAATTTGCAATTGGATTGGTTGCCATTTTTGTGATTCTACCCCATGAAATTGAACAAAAAATGATTGACATTTGAATTCTTACTTGGAGGACAAAGTGAACTAGCATAAGAAAAAGAAGCAAGCAGATTCCCAAGAGGTTGAGAAGCTGCTGTGATATCTCTGGTGATTCCCATGTGGACCAGATAAGACAGGTCTGAAAATTAAATGAGTAGGTAGGGCAGAGGCAAGCAGGAAGATGTAACTTCCTATGAATATAGCAAAAAATAAAAGAGCTAAATTTTTAAGCTGTCAGTATATATATGTGTTTAACCCCTCTAAATACTAAATCCATTCATGTGAGAAAAATCTCACTGAGGAGGGAAAATCAGTCTATCGTTTCATATCCTTTGCGAGCAAGAATTGAGTTCTCTGCTACCAATGCACATTAGATATGTATGACAAAATTAAAGAATAACACAACATATTTGTGTGTGCATGTAAATAAAATGCAGCTGTGTGAGAAGCTGCAAGTGATGTGACTGAGTACAGAATTATTCAGACCTTAATAACGCTACTTGCCCACAGGTTTCTGTTTTTCAAAACCAACGCACAAAGCAAACAAAAAATACTTGCTGGAATTCTTATATATTTTGTCTCCTGCTATCTGTGTTTCAGAAATTATGAAGATGTTTGGATTCCTCTTTGAGTGTGGTATTTATTTCCTAAAATAGGGGAAGGGTGGAACTTAATACAGAAATGTATAGTTAGAAATTTAAGTGTATGTGAGTTCATTTGCTGGCAGTTCCATATCTTTTTTTCATCTGCAGGATATTTATTGTACACGGCTATTTATTTTTTTTTTGTTATAATGAAGCTTATACCTCCATAGACTCTTTTTTGAAATAGATTTTCTCTCCTATGTTTTGACCTCTAATGACCACAGATATATTTAGACAGACTGATCCACCTACTTACACTATATAAGCTCAGCTAAATCTTTGGCTAAATCTTTACAAACCAAATTAGATCCTTAATTCTGAATTTTATCTTCAGCAGACTTCCATAATCTAAAATTAGGACGCACAGATAGCTAAAGGCTGAACTTGAAATCATATTTTTATGGCCAGTATATCCAAGTTGCCTTCTCAAATATACTTGTTGAATAATAGTAATAAAGAAATTGATTCTCTAGTCAAGACACAGATAAGAATACTGCTTTACAGAACATATATCACATAGAAATTGAATTTTAGATGGCTTTGGGTAACGTTGTCCAGGATTAATTTATCTAAAGCTTGTCACTAACTGAAGGATGGATTTTGAAGATAGCTGGATCCCTACACGTGCCATCCAGAGGCTTCCTGGTCTGATCCTGAGTCTGGTGGAAGCAATCATTAAAATATGTTTCTTTTACAATCTCAGTGGCTGACCTTAACATCAAGGGTGTAATACTTCTCTGAAGTGTAGTGACTACCTATCTATCCTGCAGTACCTCTCAAACTACATCTCCTCCTCCATGGTTGGATCAATGCCACTGTCTGGTATTTTATGAAATCCTACAAACAACTAAGAGTGTTAGCACCTCTCCAAGCTTTATGTGTCTGAGTTACTGAGGCTAGGTATGTGGTGTCCCTGAATTCTGCCTGTTATCAGGTAGTCCATTAAAGAATGACAGTGAATAATCAGTGCTAAAAGTCTGTTAAAGGTCATGGGATATAGACATTCCAAATAATGTCTAGGCATAGATGTCACTGCTTTTGGTGAAACCATAATATATAAAAATATAAATACATTGATATACCTATACCTGACAAGTTCAAAATAATCACGTGGAGAAAGATATCTCATATTTTTCATGTTTTTTCTTAAAATGACTGCCCACGGCACAACAGCACGCATATTATATTTTAAAGAAGCAGATGCTTATTTCCTCTTCATCATATTTATTTCTCTCTTGCAAGCTATATTCTAATGTCAATGTTGGTATTATCTCCCATATCAAAATAACAAAGCTGTCATCTCATGGAAATACAGTGACTTTTAATCAAATGTAATTAAACAAAAACAAAAACAAAACAAATCACAAACCCAAAAACAACAACAACAAAAAAAAACATGAATAAAAGCTAAACAAAAAATCAAACCAAACAAAAAAGTAAAACAAAAACCAAACTAAACCAAACCAAAAAAAAAACCCCACAAAGGAAAAATAAAAAAATCACTTCAGGCTACGATTGTCCTAACTTTTATGTTATATCAAATAAATAGTTTGAGGAAATTCAACAAAACTAAAACCACCGAATCTGCCTAGTCATATGAGGATTTCTATTTTTTTCCAAGGAAATCTTACTTACTTTAAAGGTCAAGTAAACAGAAAGAATCAGCAATGCTGATTGGTATTGATATTCAAATAGCTTTGATCTCTGCCCCATTATGAGATCCCTCACAATATAATTGGAAACTATGAAAAACAATGACAGTATAATTAACATGTATTCTGAAAGATCTGCGACTATCATATCTAGGACCTCAATTAAAATAACTATAATTTTATACCTTTCCTGATTTGAATAATTCAATATAATATTCACTTCTGGAATAAATAGATCTGACTCTCTCTGAAGTGAATATATCTGCCTTTAGAACAAATATGGTCCTCTGTAACAGACTATGCATAAAATATGATGACAACATGTAGAGAAACTGGAGATAACTGTTATTACTTTCTTAGTGAGTCTGAAGAAAATAATAAGTCGTCAAATATTTTACCAGATGCTGATTCTTGTACGCACTTTAAATGTTTGTTACATATTTTGGGTGTGTGCTATTCAGTGTATGTCTTCAAAAAGATACTTCATTGCCTTGGTTATCCAGGTTTTGAATAATCGTAGATGAGCTCTTATAGAGTACCATCCTCACTGTTCAGAAAGTTACTTCTTTGAGTATTATATCTCCAAATTATACTAGCATTAAAGAGAGATTGTTTTTATGAGCGGAAGTCAGGATATCACTCATATTAATTGGCTAGCTCATAAAGCCATGAATTGATGAAACTAACCGCAGTTCCAAGGGGAATTCTGTGGTAATGGATTTTAAGAAGACATCTGATTCTGGAACTTTTATTAGCCAGACTGACTATTCACTCAGTAGCTGCAGTAGAGACTGCTGCAGTACTTTGTATTTTCCTAATTACAGCTGTGCCAGCCACTTTCAGTGCAGTCTTTCTAGTCTACAAACTCTGGTCAAGGTTTGCCAATGAGATGTAAAGCAACAGGCCACATGAGTTACCAATGCCAAACAACTAGCCCTGTCTTTGCTCTAGTGGCAGCTTACCTCTGAAAACCTGTCCATTTTACTTGGTTCTCAGTGCACTAAGTATGGAAGTAGCTCCCTCCAGATCCCCAAGACCAGGCATTCAGATTTACCTTTCCCACTCAGTGCAGGTAAAATGCAAGCCACCTTAAAAATACACTCACAAGGAGAGCAATGCCAAGATCCATACCAAGGAAATAGGTTTTGTTGAATTAGAGCAGGAAATCAAGACTAGTGATTAAAGCTCGAAAGACTATTTAAGTGTGAAATAGTTATGAAATAAAATACTTAAATATTCTAACAAGTGATTCGGTGCCTAATTGTTAGATTAGACTGATGTTACCTCTTTCAGATATCTTAAACACATATTTGTAGTGGCAACCTAGTTTTTACTTAAAAAGCATCATGTTTCCTTTGGACATATATATCCAGTAGGTAGGGAACTCCTGACCAGGTGAAAGTTATCAGCTTTATCTGCCCCATGCCCTAGCAAAGATCTCTATTCCTCTGAGTAAATTCTCCCTCTCCACAGTGGAGTGCAAGGAAAACTGTACAACTTCTGCAAGAGGAAAAAGAGCATCATCAGGTTGGTAAATAAAGGATACTCTTAGCTCCAGTTTGGACTGTGTTATAGTTCTGACTTAGCTAGTCCATGGCAGGATGTTTTGCGCTGGAACTGGAAAATAAAATTCCATGGGTCACCTGCTGACTACCCATGGCACACCACAGTGTCCTGGTCTCCTACTCTTGTAGTGTGCTACGCTTCTTATCTTGCCATGGACCTTGAGGAAGGGAAATAATTCTTTACTTTCCCCTTAGAGAATTCTGAACACTTTATGATACAAACATGAACACAAGAGTTTGGAAATAATTAATGACCCTTTAATTAAAAAAAAGAGCATATGTTGAACAAGATAATATCTCCTGGGGAAAATTTAAAAGGAAAAGATGGGAAAGTTCTTTCTTTTTCTCTCCCTCTACCTTCTCTCTTCCTTCCTCTTTTCTTTATTCTTTTCCCCTTTTTCCCTGCTCTCTTTCTCTCTTTCTTACTAGAACTCTCCGTTGTTGTTCAGTTTTTCCTTCATACAGCCTTTCACCACTGAGGCACCAGTAGATTTCAGCCTAGGAATCCACAGTAATTTAGTTGTGCTTGCTGTCTCCTGAATGTTGCACTGATTCCTAATCAGTTGTTAATCCATTTTCTAAAGAAGCAGTGTCTTCCCTCATAAGGAGCCATTCATAATTGACACCATTGACTATAATAAAGATAAAATTATTCTGGGTGCTAGAACTACATTTCTCAGCTGCAGCTTGAACTATATCAGAAGTAGAAGCCTTATTCATTATTAGGATAAGAAACCATGCATCTACTAAAATAACAAAAAGGGCTTATTAAATTAATCTCAAATTTGATATCTGTGTGCTAAGTTTGCTCCACTGCAGAGAGACCTGTATCATCTTATAGTTGAGCATGTATGAAGGATGACTGCAAATCACCACATGTTGAAAGTTGGGGCATACCCTTGATTAATGAAGTGCATGGCATGATGCCTCTTGAGCTGTGGAACAGAGTGCCATAATTTGTGTGCTTATACATTTTTACGTACTGGAGTTGACTCTGACGCTTTAATTTTAACATGCCAATTAAGCATCGTAAGGTTTAAACCACTTAAATAGCTGTCTTCAACTTTAACACATTAATTTATCTTCTACCAATGAACGGAACAATTTACCAAAAAATACAGGAAAAATGAAAGTCTGAAAAGTAACAAAAATAGCTTTAATTTGCTTATAGAGCTACCATAATAGGTAAAAGCAGTCTTTCCACCTATAATAAAATATGTTGGACCTTCAGAAAATTCTATTATTTTGTAGTATGGCCAAAGCAAAAAACAACAAACCAAAACCAACAAAGTACTTGCACAGAAAATCTGTTAAGTCACAAGACTTTTTAATCTTTATTGTTCAGTTACTATAAGCTGACCTAAACTCTTATTGCCAGAAAAATACTTTGTGTAAAGATATCTGACTTTCTAAAGCTTCTGCTGAAATGTGCCTAAGCATTCTAGTAGAACTTATGCTTTTAAGGAGGGTAGAAATTTCATTAAGAGGTACCTGTAAAAATGTGCTTGTGTCTCTCCACCCTTCTTCTGCACCCTTCTTTTTCACCTCAAATATTTATGAATTTGCCTATTTTGATAAAAAAAGCATTGACATTTTAAAAAAGCATTTACCTTATTAACTGTAAAATGACACTGGACTAGATCTATGTCAATATCTAGGACTTGCAGCTTGCACAAATTGCAAATAAATTTCTGTCTCAACTAAAAATAGCATACTAGTGTATGGCTCACAGATGTATCTATTGTGTTTTGGCTATCTAAAGTTGGTATTTTGATTTTTGTAGTTCCAAACATTTTCTTATTTGCAATAGTATATATTATTGGTATTTAAATTCTATTTACATCTAATTTCTTAAAGACACTAAGGGTAGATCAGTATGGGAAATTTGAACTGATAATCATAGGGTCATAGACTATTTTGGATTGGAGACAGTTTTTAAAGGTCACCTAGTACAGCTTTCCTGCAATGAAGAGGGACATCTTCAATTTAATCAGGTTTCTCAGTGCTCTGCCCAACCTGACCTTGAATATTTCCAGGGATGGTACATCTACCACCTCTCTGGTTGGCCTGTTTCTGTGTTTCACTACCTCCATCTTAAAAAAAAAAAGTCTTCATTATTTTAAGTCTACTATCTTTTAGTTTAAAAACATTGCCCTTTGTCCTCCTGCAACAGGACCTACTAAAATGTTTGTCCCCATCTTTCCTAGAGGCCCCCTCTAAATATTGAAAGTGTGGAATAAGGCTGTTCTGGAGGCTTCTCTTCTCTAGACTGAACAACCTCAGCTCTCTAAGTCTGGCTGCATGGAAGAGGAGCTCCATTCCCCTGATCATTTTCTTGGCTCTTCTCTGGATCCAGTTCAACAAGCCCATGTGCTCCTTGTGTTGAGGATCCCAAAGCTGGATGCAGTACTCCAGGTGAGGTCTCACGAGCCTGGAGAAGAAGGGCAGGATCACCTCCCTTGGCCTGCTAGACATGTTTCTTTTGATGCAGCTGAGGATACTGTTTGCTTTCTGGATTCCTGTCCAGCTTTCCATCTACCAGTACGCCCATGCCCTTCTCCCTTTACTTCCAGCCTGTATTGGCGCTGGAAGTTGCACCAATCCAGGTGTACAATCTTGCACTTGGCCTGATTGAACCTCATGAGGTTCACACAGAACCAATTCTGAAGCTCCTCGAGCTCAGTAAATACAACATGATATTCACACATTCTTTGCAAATGTATTTTTTTATTTCACTATAACATTAATGATGTTTCTTGCTGTTTTACTATAAATTTCTTTTACAAATTTTATTTAGTTTCCAGAGTACCATTTGATATCTGTTTGACTTCTTCATTTCAGCAAAGGGATATATGAGTTCTCAGATGTTTTTTATTTATAGTATATATGTTTTTATCACCTAGCAAGAGCTTCTTTGCTAACTTTTGTGGTATATATTATATTGAATAAAGAATTTTCATTGCTTCTGCTCTTCATGTAAATGAATATGGCTTTGAAATGTTACAGCTGGAAGAAGATATTGTCAGATTTATATCTTCATTTTAAGGGTTTCCTCCACTCCTATTTTTGAAGCTTGTATTTGGCATTTTTCTTAATTTATGTATAATAATTGAAATACCAGGGAAGACAAGGAGTTCACCTGGTATAGTAGCCTGTCTGAGAGGGACCAAACCAAGATGTCTTCAAAGAATCTTCAAAACCATGTATGAGGCAACAGTAGAAATCACACATTTGAATGGTGAAGCCTCTGTCTGCTTTATGCCCTGAGACACACCTTTCTGATTGTGTCTTTCTGTAGATGATCTTCTAATGCTCAAAGAAGGCAAACAAAACTCACTGTTCCAAAGAGTCAAAATTGAACTGCAAATATATTATCTTTTGTCCTCCAAATGTATCTAGGAATTTTCTATGAAGATGGTTTTTGAAATCTCCTGTATAACAGAGACTAAGAAATACCTGCTGTGTAATGGAAGGCAGTGGAAGGCTCATCTATCTCTTCATAGAAAATTCAATGGCCAGGAAATGTCATTACAGTACAACACAGTGAGTTGTTTCTTCAAACAGTTAGTTGTATAAAATTGTCTGTCTCTTTAGCCATTTTATCTTTTCTGTCTTTTTACCCTTGTGTTGTTGTCTTCATTTATCATCACTTTCTTCATTCCCTGAGACTTCAGAATTTTTCTTTTCACTCACAAAATGTCTTCATCACTCCTGTGTTAGTCTTTAACATCTAGCAATTGTTTTCTTACCCTCTTTCAGTCATTATAATGAACAGAAACATACTTTAGCTGCACATAGATCAAATCTATTAGAGGTTTGTTTTGAAACTATTTTGAAAACCACCATAGAAATGCTACTAAGTGTAGAGAACAGAAAATCCTTAACCTTCACAGAGCCTACCAGGTACACAACTTTCTCACCCAGCTCATTTCACTCACTAACAAAATAGTACCCTTGTTGCATGTTTCCTTTTATTGTCTTTAAGGGGATCGAATCTATCACCATAAATCTTAAATATCTCCAAAACTACAAGTAAAAATACATAAATATATGTAACAGATGCAGAATTGCCTCCTGGGATGAATGTATTATGCATACAGAACTGTCATAACATCCCTCATACAATCACATTCTTTCCTCTGCTCATGGTCTTTACACCTACCTCATTTTGCCAATGTGCCTGGAAGTAATATAGATACTAAAATATAACTAACACCACAAAAAACATATTTGCCACTTTTTGGAAATTTTTTATTTATACAAATACAGAATCAAAGAAATTCACCTAGATTAGAAAAAGCAGTAACCACACAAAAGCATTTCCTTTTTTAAAACAAAATTACTGAAAACAGAGCTATGTTTTTCAAGAAGAAATAGTCTTTTGAACAAATTAATAGACTAAGCTTAATCCACATAGTACAATTTTACAATTTTTAATATATATTAGCCCTTACTTTAGAAGAGATAAAAAGGACTTAGGTTTTATTTGTATTGCAAGATATCTCTCTAAATTTGCCAATAATATTGTAAATGGGTCATATTGATCCCCGATGCAGCTGATATGGTTCAAAGTCTTAACCCTTTTATTTGAAAAGTGGTAGATCTTCTAATTCAAGTGTAAAATATTTTGATGATACTTTTTCTAATTTTTTTCCCCTAATTCAGGATCAAATTCTTTTTGATGTTTCCTCTACTTGGTACTGGCAAACTCTACTCAGCACTGGCAAGGTCACTTCTGGGGTTTAGAGATACAGAGGCCCTGGAGAGAGCTCAGTGATGGGCCTTGAAGATGTGGAAGGGACTGGAGTATCTCTTCCAGGAGGAAGGGCTGAGAGAGCTGGGCCTGCTTGGCCCAAAGAAATTCGGGAGGGAAACTTACCAATGTACAAAACACCTGAGTGAAGGATGCAAGAAGGACAGAGCCAGGCTTGTTTCAGTGGTGCCCAGTCACGGGGCAAGAGGTGACAGGCACACACTGAACCACTGGCTCTAGGTCATACTGTTCAAGCTGGGGAGCTGGACAAGGTGATCTCCAGAGCAACATTCCCTGAAGTTTCAATGTTTTTGTACTGTCTTTGGGAATATTTCCCCTTTTTCTCTTTAACAGAAATAACCACAAAGATTATGTTTTACTTTCAAAAGGAAAATAAAATGCATTGATATGGTGATCTTGTATAGAGCTTGACTTAATGAGAGATTGCACAGAGCAATGACACAAGTTGCTTTGGGCTTTGTCAAACTCTCAGATGGATGGTCAAAGGTTTTTTAATCTCTTATCAGTTACATATTTCAATAAAGTCTACTACATTAGGTAGGATATTAGACATCACTGAATGAGTGCTAGACGAGCAATAACAAAAGTTATTCGATAATTTCAAGGGGTAAATGCATTACTTGTTTTATGGCTTTATTTCTTTCCACTGTATCAGACAAAGTGACTGAATATGATGCCTGTGTCTTTGCAGATTCTTAATGTGTGTCACAAGAGACACAGATACTGTCCTCAATATTTTTATTTTTAATTCTAATTGATTTCCAAAGACATACAAGAGTAAAAAGATTTTTGAGGACAGCTCTGTTAATAAATGCATGCACACACTGCAGCCTTTCATATCAACAGTATTAATAAATTGTTAACAAAAGTGTACCAAGAAATTAGAACACTTTTAGCAAACCATTTCTAAGTAATGTTTCAAATTTTTTTATTGTATTGCATTTATAGTAATGTGTGCTGCATTCAGATTAGCTATGTTTAATATTGCAACTCTTCTTCTACCATACCTTTCTTCCTAAGTATGTGATATGAACCATGACATTACAATCTTAAAGCTGTAACAAGAATGAGTTATGTTTGTACTATTTCCCATTCTCATTATATTCTTTGTCACACAATGAATTAATGTTGTGCCATTCTCTACTCTCATTACAATCTTTTCCTTATGAATGGGGCATCAGAATTTTAATGTCTTTTGTAATCTCTGAGTTATGGGAGTGTGTTACACTACTATGACCTTGCTAATATTTTGCACGGTCATTGGCTGGCTGCACACTGCTGGGTGTGAGGTTACACCCAGCAGCCAATCCAGGGGCTTTGACAGTGGCTGCTTCGGGAGGTTCCAGTAACCGGACATAAAGCCCAGGGACCGAGTGGGTTAATACTGCTTCTAAGGACTGCTAAAGGCAAGGAAGTGTTCATTCTCTTCTCAGGTATGAAAAAAAGTATCAAGACTTCCATTTCCACAAATTATGAAGCACTTAGAGGAATGATAATATGCAAGCTTTTTGCAAGTGCTTTCATTCTTCCTTAGGTTTTATGTTTTTCACATGCTTAAAAGCTTGTGTATTGCTTCCATATTAAAAAAGAAATTAAATTGAGGCTTCTAAATTTCTGTTGTTCTTAAATTGAAAGCAGTTGGAAGCTAGGAGTTTAACAACTTGCTGATGCACTGAGTATCTGATGCACTGGGTCTGTGGCTGACAGATTGGAAACTTCATTTATTAAGTCCCTCTTTTCCAATTTTGAAACCCAGACACAGGGTATATCCACTTTGCACTTTGCTTTTAGCCAAAACTCTAAACATTTCCAGTTATGTGTTTAAATGACTTCTTGTCTTTTTAGAGAGTCTCACTTGACAGAGTTTTTGTACTATTAGTTTAAAAAAATCTTTATATTTAAATAATAACAAAGTCTGATGTAAGTCAGAACATATTGCAGAAACATGGAAAAACAGAATATGAATTATAAAAAGGATTCATGTTTATCAAATATGCTTTTCATGTTAGTTGATTCTTGAAAGCATTTTCCAGTTTACCCAACATAAATTATATATATGATAATGAATAAATATAGATTTTCTTTTATTTTTTTATCCTATCATGTAATAAAAACATGTTCATAGCCCTGAGGAGCTGCTATTGTTGATTTGTGATAAAAAATCTGAATCAGTTAGGAAAATGTTAATACTGGCATGTTGAATACGATGACAAGTAAATTGGCATATGTCAGTCAGTACCATGTTGAAATAAAGCCAGTAACTTAAGTCTTTTTGGTAGAGTATAATTTTCCATTTAACAAAAAAGCAACTGTAAGCAATAAACAGTGTTTGACTTAGGTGCTGCTGAAACCCATAACTACTAAATCACAACGCACCCATCAGTCTGAGATACAAAGGAGATTGCTTTGGTTAGGAAACTGTCATTAAGAATTGTGTAAAACCACTGTGACCTTAGAGAGACTGTGGGAATGAGAACACTCACAGGACCCTAAGAGCTTTGCTGAATAGCAAAGGGTGTCTTGCACACAGAATTCCTTACATGTAGTCCAGTTTTATTTTCTGTCCTGCGGTGGTATTTGGGTGCTATAAGAAACACTGATCAGCAGTGGTTCATACACACATCTTCTTTATTTAATTGTTTTTTCTTTGTTTCTTTGGAATTCATCAATGTGCATTCTCAGCATCTCACAAATTTTAAATTCATTTATTATTGTAATATTTCCAGTAAAGTAAAGAAATATGTTACACGCTACAAACTGAATTTAGATAAAATGACTTGACTGGTTTGGCCTAGCAGTAATAGAATTAACTTTGGCTTTTTACACACAGTCATGTGTGTGAAGGAAGAGCCAGGATCTGGATCCTAACCAATGGCCAGTTAGGAACGTGGGATCTAGTGGGCAGTGCTATTTTTGTTATTTTTAGAGGATTTTAGGAAAACCACTCCGTTGTCAAAATTTAGAGTGTGGGGCAGAGAATGCACTGAAGAGCTTCTCTACTGCTCTTGCAGCCCAGAGAGCCAAACATGTCCTGGGCTGCATCCAAAGCAGCCTGGGCAGCAGGGACGGGGAGGGGATTCTGCCCCTCTGCTCTGCTCTGCTGAGAGCCCACCTGGAACCCTGCACCCAGCTCTGGGGTCCCAGCACAGGGAAGACATGGACCTGTAGGAGTGAGGCCAGGGGAGGGCCACCAAGATATTCAGAGGGATGGAGCAGCTCTACTATGAGGAAAAGCTGAGACAATTTGGAGTATTTAGCTTGGAGAAGAGAAGGCTGATTGAGGCCTTCCAGTACCTAAAGGAGACCTGCAGGAGCTGGAGAGGGACTGTTTACAGGGATAAGTAGAGACAGGACGAGGGGGAATGATTTTAAACTGAGAGTAGGTTTCAAATGGATATTATGAAGAAATTCTTTACTGTGACCGTGCTTAGGCACTGGAGCAGGTTGCCCAGAGATGTTTTGGATACCCCATCCCTGGAAATGTTCAAGGCCAGGTTGGATGGAACAATGTACATCCTGGTTTAGTGGAAGTTTCCTTGCTCATGGCAGGAAGATTGGAACTATATGATATTTAAGGTGCCTTCCAACCCAAACTATGATTCTATGATACTGGAAGAATCTGAGAAGGTCGGTTTTTAGCTACCTCAGCTTTGGAAAGTCATTGGGCTTTATCTCTGCTCTACAATCCTTTACGAATAAGCTACAAATTAATGAGAACTTCCACTCTATGGCTGCATTATTATGGTGTCTCAGGAAGGAGTAACCAGGAAATAAACCTACCACTTGAACTTGGCTTTCTGGAACAGGAGGGACTGTGCAAGATTACAAAAGAGGGACACAAGATTACAAAACAATATTGCAGATTTATTGTTTCTGTGAGAGTTATAGGGCAATGGCTTTCATATATTAGCTCATTTGTTTCCAAATTAATATCTTTATATGTACCTAAATATTTTTTTCTTTCTCTTTTTGCATTTTTGGGTGTCTACTTACACTCTCGTCCTTTGCATTTGAATTGGATGGTCCTGTCAGCATTTAATTACTCACAAATGCAACTGTGTAACAAAGTTAAGTGAGGAATATGTGTCAAGTTTTAAATTTCTCTTTAGAGACTTGACTTAATTTGATTTGGGTAATGTAGTTAGGCAAAATGAAGTTTACATAACATTAATTCTGTCCCAGAACAGTGGTGTCCACAACTTGTGTGAGGAGGAAAGTTCACGTTTTAAACTTTGAAGCGATCCCTTTATAGGTTAAACCTCAAATTCTGAGATTTTCTGACATTGTGTTAAATGTATTAAGGAAGATGTCAGAAAATTACTTCAGTTTCCAAAACTTTGTGCAGGTACTTTCCTCCAAGGAAAACACAGGTTGGTTTTATTCATTAAAAAGTGTTCATTCCATACAATATGAGCAATAGTTCAAAAATATGTGAAAGCAATGGCTAAAACTGAAGTCAAGCTCTGACATGACAAAACAAAGGTTATTTTTGCATTCTAAAGTCTCTTTTCCCATAAGGATTTTTACTTCCATGATTGATGACCTTTTTTCTCCTACACGTTTTTCATCTGATAGCCTCTGGCCTTTCTGAACTTGAACAAAAAAATAAACTCTGATTTTGAAAGAAAACGGGAAGTACAAAGGTATGTATAAATGGGAATTTGTTGCCAAATGTCAGAAGATTGGACTGACTGGAGAAAAAAGACCTGGCCCAGGGTACATGACATGACTACAAAACCAAGTTTGTTTGTTTGTTTTTTTGTTTGTTGTTTTCTACCAGATTCCATTGCACAATCTCTTTTTAAAAATAACATTAAGGAATCAAATTTCTTATTTATCTGAAGGATTTTTATTTACATATGCTTACTTCAAATCAATAACACAAATTAAGCTTCTGCAAAATGCATTTTCTCAGGGGAAAAAAAAGGTGAAGGGCAAAAAACAGCTATAAGTAA
The DNA here is from genome assembly GCF_014805655.1 of Passer montanus. Lineage (NCBI taxonomy): Eukaryota > Metazoa > Chordata > Aves > Passeriformes > Passeridae > Passer > Passer montanus. The sequence goes on along the minus strand of NW_024367708.1, from coordinate 4,334,667 downwards.
CCTTGGCATTCTTGCTGATAAAATAATGCCTGTTTAGTTTAGAAAGTTCTATATTAAGCCCAGAAGTATATAAAAAATTAATTGACATGAATGCTGGTGAAGCATAGATCTTTCCAGTTTCATCTGTTCATTTCTGACTTAGCCAACTGCATAGTGGCAAAAGACTCTGAAAGGCTTTGCAAATTTTGCAAATATGAGCTGTAAATTTTGATAGAGTGAAAAAAACCATAGAATTTTACTTATTAGTTTTTAGTCTGCTTCAAGCAAAAGATTTTATAAAAGAAGACATTTGATTTTGTTCTGAATGCATATAGAATATAATATGTATAAGCTATATAATAGAATATATTATATATATTATATGGCTTATGCATATAATATATTATATAATCATATATTCATCATATATTATATGAATTATTAATTTTTGTGTGTGTGTGTGTATAGGTAACTCTTGTATCCTAGAGAGACATCAAGTATTTTAGGCTCTCTACCTCATAGTGACTTCCTTGAGCTACAAGTTTTTGTACTTGCAATGTTAGAAAAGAATTCTAAATTAAGCTGCTATACAGTGAAAATTGTCTGGTATTCTCTGAAAGAGAAAATGCTTGCAAAACCAAAGACAAGATGCAGCCAACTCTAGTTAGAAGTACACTAACACTGCATATCTCAATGTTTTAGGGTGTAAAGTGAAACAATAGCTCCTATTCAGCTGAAATTGTGAGGCGAATTTAGATAAGCAGGAGGTAATTATACAGGTTAGAATTTGGCCATAACACAGGAGCTGACACCTCCTATCAAGAGGTATATAATCACATTGCGTGGTTTTCTCAAGAAACACTATTCTGAGCAGTGCTAATTTTCAATGCTCTTGTGAGCAGCATTTCACAATATGTGTTATTTTTGAGATTCCATGAAAATTGTTTGTAACCGCTTTTAAGACATTTCCCCTGGTGCAGAGATTTATTTTTTTTTTAAGAACATGTTCTGAAAAGCACTGACAGCCTCTTCAGCAGAAGAGCCAGGATTGTCAGCCATTGATGCAAAAACCTGAATCTGCTTTGACACCCCAGAATAAGCTTCTGGCAATGTTATGTCTTTCTTTTAGATGTTTGGATAAATCACACAGCTCAGAAGCTGCATCATACATTATGCCTAAGTTATAAACAAATGTTGCTGAGGTAAGGATATTTCTCAGTCCAATGTACTGAATCTCTAGACGTCTCTTAGTGGCCTCAGGGAAATGTTTGCTCAAGGCTTGGTTGTGTGTTCCAAGTGGTTTATATGGATCTTCCAGGAGACCCAACCAAACAGATGTCTGTATTGACACTCACTCCTTTCTCAATCACCTGCATTTTTCCACCAGCAGCACAGTGTTTGGAGTAGCTGTGATCCAGAGGAGATCCACTAGAAAAGAGAAAGAGAGAATTTGTGCCAATCAGTGGTGTTCTTTCTGCCTCTAGCCTCAATAAGGCTTGTGATCATGGCAAGTGAGGAGTTTCTTTCCCAGTGGTTGTCCTCATATGATACCTGATTGCTGCAGGTTCCTCCCTTCATGTGGCTTGTGGTTGCTGGCAGCTGACCCAGACTGAACAGAGGATCCTCTTGAATAGAGTGGTATTGTTGAAATATTCACAGGTTTTGTAACAGGCTTACTTCACTACCTAATGACTGTTTAACCTTTCCATTTGCTCATGTGGAGCACCACCTGCATTATGTGTCTTTCCTGTTGAGTTCTGTAAGGCCCAATGCTACAAGGGTCTGCTCCTAGGCAGGAACAGAGACTTGGTGGAGATTGTGCTGGAAGAGTCCTGTGAAAAAACCACTGTGAAGGAGGATTGCCAGGGCAGTCAGCAGACAACATGGGAAAGATACATGAAATCTTAACTTTCTTCTAGATTAAGGGGCCTTTTCATAGTCCTGAAAAGCATGTGTACATGAAACAAACAATAAGTGCAAAATTAGCTGCTTTGTTTGGGCATCTATGTTCTTCTTAGTTTCTTTGTTGTTGTTTTTGGTTTTTTGTTTGTTTGTTTGTTTGTTGGGAGATTTTGGTTTGTTTGTTTTGGTTTTTTTTAGTATGGTATTTATTCTCTCTAACTGTGAGTATTTAAAAGTGTGATTTTTCCATGTTTGGTGGGCAAAGAATCTCTGGAAGATAATTCATTTAACTTTGCATGTGCTGCATCTGCAGTGACCTGTGTTTTGGATGTTTTTTTTCTATTTACTGTAAAAGGACATTTAGAATAATCTATTAATGTAGTCTTTAACTCCTAAATGATTACAGTTATACACTAGGAGAACTTATAGACAATCACTAATTTTTTTTTTTTAAGTATTATAGTGTATATATGATAATGAGACTGTTGAAATAGTCATCCAGGAAACAGAAGATTTATGCTTTAAGACCTTTCTATTCCAAAATGCTGTAACTTGTCTCTCCCAATCAGGTAAATTCCACCACTGGTGCTTGTGTCAAATCCATCACAGCTAACAGTTACCAAATACTAAACTCCTTAGGAACTGTGGGTTCACATGCTCTAAAACTAGGTCATACCATAACCACAAATGACACAAAACACAGTAGCTGAGATTTATTAAAAAAAAAATAAAAATATTCCTATACTAGTTTGGTTCACTCAGTGTGTTACTCTGGATTTAACATTCCCACTTTATTGCCAGATGTCCTAGTTCCAGGAGACAGGGAGTGGGTATTAGAAGTGAGGAAAATAATGAGAACTCCAAAGGTGAATTAATGAGTGCTGATGTTCATCTGGCAGATAGCACCTCTAGTGTGTACCATTTTTTAAAACCTTTATCAAGACAGTTGATTTCAAAGGCACGAGAGAGCATGTATGTGTCTTGATACAGTAGGATGGCTGATTTCAGTTTTTAGGGAACATGGGAAGTAAAAAAGTTTCTCTTCTCAATTCAGCAGTCTGTATGGGAGGCAAGTAGATAGTCAGTATCCATTCCCAAATGTGATGGAAAGAACTGGACACATCCAGAGCAAATCTCCTCATAAGATTATTTATTCCACCTTGTTTAGAAATTTGTATGAATCATATCACAGGCTGGAAATACCATTCTCTCTGGGTTGACAACAGAGGAAGTTAAAACAGTTCACCTAGGGTAAACATCTACCTTTTTGATGAGTTCAATTACATTAATGTCAACCTCACTTGTATCTGTTATTTGGTTTCCTTTGAGGCAGTGGTTTAGAGACTTACATGACTGCTGAAGAATGAAGGCAGGCAAATCAGGAAAATGGCATGATGAGGACCAAAGGGTATTAAGACAGGTAGTGAGTCAAGAAATAAGAGATGGGAGATCCAGAAAGGGAAATGAAGAGATCACATACAGAGTATTTTAAAGGTATTTACTCCAATAGGTATTTTTCCCTTGAAAAGGTAATGGCATTGAGACAACCTTGTTAGGCAATAGAATCCCCAAGAAACACTAGAAGAGAAAATGCATACTCAATCCTTTTTCTGGCACTTCAGAATATTAAAAAATAATTGGACTTCAGGCAGGAAAGGTTAGTGTCATCCACCTCCAGATAACCATCTAATGATGTTATAATAAAAATGAGAGGTTTCCTAAATAATGCCAGGGAATTTCCAGAGCAGCTCAAACACACTTGACCTTACTTTATGGAATATACTGAGAAAAAGTTCAGGGATTCTAAAATAGATCTGAAAATAGACTAATCCTAATGATAGCATGATTTCCTTCCCATATTAGGAGTAGGTAAGAAGATAGATCAGCACTAAAGACTATAAAAGGTCAGCAAATATTTACGGAGGAGTAAGAAACTTGCTTGCTTTATTTAGGCTTTAATTTAAGCAAATAAGTAAATAATAAACTCATTCAAATCTGAGGTTTCTGAGAATGTTCTTTTATTTGGTTTGCTTTGCTTTTGCTTGGTTTGATTGTAGGAAGAAACGGCATGGTACTCTTAAAATGAAATCTGAATTTTACAAGGAATCATAATACACACACACAGCAGAGGAAGATGGAAATACATTGAAACATGCAAAGTATCAATGAACTTGAGTGCTTAGAGACATTGGGGAAAAAATAGACAAGAAAAATTCAATGCATTTATTAATTCCTAAATGGTGGCTACAGTTGATTTGAGTGATTGTTGTAAGTGAAATAAAACATCAGGTGTTCCCTCAAGTGGAGAGGTGACAAAAAGAAGATGCTGGAGAGTAACATTATATGTCAAAATATAGTGCTAATACCACAGTTTTAGGTTGGAAGACTGCTGTGACAGCAACTTTTTGTGCATAAAGTTATTAGCAATTAATAAATACACAAAAGAAATAATTAGAATGAACTCCTGCTGCAGATCACCACACAAAAGGAGACAAAGAACTTAAAACTGCAAGCTTAGCTCTTGAGAGACTGTCCAGGACATTAATAACATAAAAAGGAGAGGTGAAAACAATACATGCAATATGTTTATATGAGTCAGGGAATCCCAAAACTGATGCAAAGTGCTTGCAATAGGTATTATGATGGGACATGCTAATAACTTTATGGAGAAAGTAGCGGGTACTTGAGGGAAGGATACATCCTACTAGCCCCTGTACTTATCCATAAGCATGCAATACTGTAATGAGAAGGGATTAAATGTCTTTACAGCCAGATATTCCTGTTAGCACTGACAGTGGGAGTGAAAGCAGATTGCTGAATTTTATAAATTCCAAACACTATTGGGGCACAGGCATTGCATGACTCTATATTAGTGTATATGAACCTCAAGTGTAGCCATAATTCCTGAGCATATTATACCTCTCCTAGAATCCTGAGGGCTCTTAGACCCTACTCTCAAAAGAACTCTATCATGTGAAAATTAGCTGAATTGTGTCTTGCTATTCATTCAGTGTGACCTGGGATATAAAACATGTTGCTGTTATTCCTAGCTTCTCCAGCTGGCTGTTGGAGCCTTTTCTATTCCAGCCTGAAATCAAGCAGGTGAGCTTAAAATTTGAAGCAGACATGGAGAAGGCCTCACACAACCTCACAGCAGGGTGGCCCAGGATGTGGCCACCAAAAGCACAGCAGTGCAGCTGAGACCAGGCCTCCCTGCACAAAAAACTTCTCTGAAACAAAACAAAAACCTCTTAGTTGGCACCATCTCACATGGGAGGAGGCAGATACCAGCTGAGAGGCAAATCCAGAGCCTGCTGCCCTCCTCCAGGACATGTGCCTGCCTGCTTCCTAATTTGGAAACCATTATGGTAGGTTGCTTGAGGTCACACATGCAGAGTAATCACAGAGAAATATTGTGGTGCTGTGGAAATAATCCAAAGGGGGAAAAAAAAATAAAAGAGAACAGTAGATGAAATACATACAAATTTTGGTTTCATATACAAAAAAGCCAGCATGAAAATATTTTCAGCCAGGGCCTTTATCATGTGAATGAGTGACATGAAAATTACATATGTGACAACTAATTGATGTAATTTTTTTCCCCATATGAGGAAGCATCCTAAAGAATATCAGCAGGGTTTAGGTTCAGTCTTCTATCTCACCTTTACTTCAATAATTTGGAGGATAGTAAATTGAATGAGAGGATTAATTACAAAGATAGAAGAGCAATAAAAGGCATCCCAAAGAGATTAGGATAGAAAACAGCAAAGTCAGTTACATGCTGAGCTGGTGTGAATTAACAAACAAAATAATCTGAAATACCAATACCACACAGAATCTGAAAGGATTTATGTGGGGTGAAGAAAGCATTACTAAATGGGAAATTGACCTGTGGTGTGAAGCAGCAGCAAAAAAAATGCCATTCATTTTGGAATAAAGCACCTTACCACAGAGTTAGAGAGTAGTAGTCCTTTCCACTAGGACTCTGTGTGATCCCAGCCGGAGTACTGCATTCCTCCCTGGATATCTCATTATCAGGATTGCAGTTTGGAAAGCGCCAAAGTAATGAGGAAACAAGAAATTGTTGACATTGGGTGGAGGGGGTGGGAATTAGTAAGCTAAATGTGAAAACTTACGTAGCAATGTTTAAGGGAAGAGCGTAACACCTTGAAAATGCCTTGAAAATGCCCTGGAACTGTCAGGGCCGGAAAAGAATTGTCTGATGCAAGTCCTGGCACAACTGAGCTAAAGCTGAAGAGAAAAATAGTAGATAAATGCAGGCAAAATAACCAGGTGTATTTCCTGCCAACTGTCACTGTTGGGCTATCTTCCAAGGGAAGCTTTTTTCACTTGGGACATTAAAAAGTGGATTCTGTGAGATGTATTGTTTTATATGGCTTAATGTGTGGTTTCTGTCACTAATATGGGCCAAATATATCAAGACTGCATACAGTTCCTGCTGCTATTAGGAGCAGGTATTCAAGCACAGAATGTGATTCTCCTATGGTGTTCTTCAGTGAGATGTCCTTGCATTTACCATTTTCTAGAGATCTTTGGTCTTTTCAATAGCACATAACTGGCTGTAGGAAACATTTCTAACTGACTTGTATTTAACGCGAGATTTCTAGCTGAGAAAGAGGGAGCATGTTTGAGTATGTGCTGTTTCCAATTCACTGGACTTATTAGCAGTTTATACCCTGTGTTTGGTTAAGAATGTTCTCAGACACTATTCTAAGATGTTATTAATCCTTTTCATTATTGTTTTTAATCATTGTGGGTACACACCATAAGCCAAGAATAGGCTGCGAGGTTTAGTTTCCTTTCCTGATAGTTTAATAATTCTCTCTTGAATAGGAGAACTTGCCTTCAGAAAGATTTATCAGGTTAAAAAAAGGTTTTGATTTAATATTTGAAGATGGAGTTAGCCTCCTGCTGTGCTTTAAGCATTTGAAAACCTGCTGCAAAATGGCATTTCAAAGACAGCTTAATATTAAATTCAGTTTGCAATATTCATATCTAATTGTTGTAAGGCCTGTTGTTCAGTTAATAAGTGGCAGAATAACAGTGTTATTATGTTTGGTTTTCACATGCATTTTTAGACCTTTGTTAAAGGACATTGTTCTTGCAAAGGCTTTCCTCAAAGAAAAGAAAAACATTTACATATACAGTAGATAAACTCCTGCAGTTTCAGAGCAGTCTGGGTGTTTATCATCTTTTGCAGAACTGATTTGAGTGTTATTCTTCTCAGCTATTCTCAGAGTACACATTTTATTCTCATTTAAGCATTGGCTAGTTGTGTTATCCAAATCACTGCATTATGAAAATAAAATATACAAGAGTATGAAATGATATGAACAGGAAAATATGCTATTTTTTATGAACCTCATGCAATCTTGTCCTCTGTGTTTTCTTCTACAGCAGAGGTAATATAATAAAGAATTTTATATGGCTTCAGCACTGATGTTATTGGGTGATTTAAAAGCATTTTCCCACTGTAACTCAGCTGTTCTGCATTTTTAGAGATTGTTTTTACCAATAATACTGAAAATATCAAGAGAGTAGCTGCAGAAGTGACACTGGCTACTTGCTTCTGTTGGACGGCTTTTATCTGGCATAAAACTATTAAACATACAGTCATTATGAATCATTAATAGCCTGACAGCAAAGTTGACTACAGTGGGAAAATCAAGTCAGTTTTATTATTCATTAAGACATTCCTGAAGGAGCTAACTTTTCAGAGAAAGAATAGACAATAGAATTATAATATTTCACACTTATGAATGTGGTCATGTGTTAAACTACCTTGCCTTCTTATAATCAGATTTTTTCAGTTACTTATGCTAATCATTTTGGTTACATTTTTATTGCATGCATTTTGCTTAATTCAAAAACCTGTCTTACAGGATACCAAAGCAATGTCTGATTTTCTTTATAATAGTAACATTATACACACCTTCTCATATTAAATTTTAGTTTCTCAAAGGAATTTTATAAATTAAAATTAAGCTAATTGTGAATTTAAACCTAGTCTGAAGACTGCCTCACATTCTTCTTACACAGGTCTTACTCTTTCCCAGACAGAAAAAAAATCACAGGTTTTATAGAGAAATACATATTAATAGCTGATATAAACACTCCAACAAAGACAAGAGCACTGAGACATTTGATATCCTTGTTCTCTGTTTTTCTCTTTCATTTTGGCCTCCTTTGATTCAGGATAGTATTAGTAGCTCTCAAGTTAGAGCCAGAGAAGTAATGTTGCGGGAGGGTGCTGTGGGGAGATACATGATTCTAGCTGTTCTTAGGGTAAAATTTGTGAATTTTCCTCAGATTTTACATCAGCCTAACTTTTAGAGGTACTTTGAATACAAGTCCATGAACAATGTTGGTGGAGTTGGCTAAGACTTTACTTGCTTATATGGGTTAAACCTTCCTCTCTCTGACCTCTGTGTACTTAAGCCATGCACTCATTCAGCACCGAATCTCTCCATTTTGCTGTCTTCATGATGGGAATTCCAATGCCACACAAGAAAAACTAAAAGTCTAATATATTAAGGTGTTTATATATCTTTGGTCATACATATAGAGGTGGATTTTCCATGCTCACAAAGAGAACACATTGACCTTCATAGATGAGGTCATTCTGCCACATCCATGCACACGGAACAATGTTTTACTCAGAGCTTTTCATTTGAACTTGGCTGGGAAGATAAGCTTATATGACTGTGCAGAAAAACTAATTTTAAAGGAAAAAGTGAATTCAAAACTTTGTCTTACATACTAGTGTCAAAACTTGGGAAATGCAATGTGTATCCCCAAACTTCTTTGATTGTTCAAGACTGGCATTTGAATATGAAACATATACAAAAACACATGATTCAAAATATCACATGGTAAAAAGGTACATTCAGAGCAATCACAACTAACATAGATAGAGTTGTAAGTGCTGACTATCTGTTTGCAATCTTTAGTTCAATCAAACCATTGTAAAATCCCACTTTAATATTGATGAATCTAAGTAAACTTCCAGCCCACATCACTCTTTTTTAACATTGAGACAGTGCTATTCATAAGCCAAAAAGACAGCACCAAAATTAGAGAAGCCGTACTAAAAGAGCACTACAGAAAAGTTAACACATCCTGAGAACAATCTGTCTTCTGGTAGGTTTAGAAGTAGGTTCTGGTGTAGGATCATAGAATTTTTAGGTTGGAAAAGACCTCTAAGAACATTGTGTCCAACTGGTCACTGTGTCCCACTATTAACCCAGCGCTGCCAAGTCCACTACTAATTAATATTTAATGCTACAGCTACACATCTTTTAAATACCGCCAAGGGATGGGGACTCTGCCACGTCCCTGGATACTCTGTTCCAATGCTTGGCCACTCTTTCAGTGAATAATTTTTTTTCTAATATGACATCTAGGCTTCCCCTGGCACAACTTGAGCCATTTCCTCTTGTCCTGTCATTTGTTACCTGGGAAAAGAGATTGACCTGTGTGTTGCTACAACCTTCTTTCAGGTAATTGTAGGGAGTGATAAGGTCTTCCCTGAGACTGCTTTTCTCCAGATTATACAACAGCAGTTCCCTCAGCCACTCCTTCCACAGGAATGGAAGATGTGCATGCTGAGATACCACACAACAAGGAACTGCTAGACTTGAAGGCTTTGCTTGAAGGTTGTGATGGAATGATGCCTTAGCCATCAGTGACATTGGGATTATGGGCCTGACTGACAAATAGGATGCCAGTATTCTTCACAGTGATTAGAAAGCACAGAAAATGTAGCAATTGTGAGGGAAGAATATCAGTGCTATTTGAGCCATATTCTGTCATTGTTCCCTATGTTTAGGTGAAGAGGTCTCACCTGTGTTTTACCATTTCAGTGCACCTCAGACAGTTCATCCAGATCTTACATTCGATCATTAGTCTTATTCATTTTGTATTCAGTTTTAAACAGTGGTCAGTCCCTCTCACTCCTTTCCCACATCTTCAGCAGAAAGCTGTTTGGGTTCCTGACCTCTCTGCCTCTCTCTCCACTAGCACTTCAAGCCTGCTTTTTCTCTCACCATCTCTCCTTGTAAGTTTGAAAAAAATCATTTTTTCAATTAATTATTCCAGCATTCCTGACAACCCATTCTTAACAAAGTTCTCTCATACCTTAACTTGAAAGTATTTTGAGAACTGGTAGGTTTAAAACAAAAATGTAGGCACATGATATATACTAATCTGTGGAGCAGAATGTAAAACCCCAGAACAAAATCACCACTTTATTGCTGGTGTCATCCAAAGACTCTATAAATCTGAATTTTATATCTGCAACACATGAGCAAAACCTGGCCTGTATTTCTTTTTAACATATCTTCATTCTAATCATTCCTAACACTAACTGCAAGTGTCTCAAACTTGACAGCTAGTTTAGCATTAGACAACAATAGAATATTTCATTTCTGTAAGTTTAGTTATCTTGTTAAAATTCATATTTGCTTGTAAAATACTGAGAAAGGCTTTTAATCATTTGCTGTCAAAATGCCAGGTGGGTTTTTACATCAAGAATCGGTAAAGTCAGAAGATTCTTTTTAAGTATTTTTTTTTAATGTAAGATATATTTTCATACTGCCTGAAAAATCAATAAAACATATAGCTGAAAAAAGAGATGGAAGCATGAAAAATAAAGATGGGGCTTGCAGATCTATGGGGTTGTGCTCTACACAGCACTTGTGGGTGTGGTAGAGCTGAGGTTGAACAAAGTAGACAGGGAGGGTTTCAGGCCTGAGAGAAGAGAAGAACCTGAAAGGAGGAGCTGCCTGAGATCAGCTCCTGCAGGAATCACATCAGAGTGTCAGCAGGACGGAAATGGGAGCTACCTTATGCTGCCAACCATGAGCAAAGATGAAAAGTCAGTGAAGGACTGGGGAGGAGGCTGAAGGAGGAGGAGGTGGGAAAGTACAATGCATTGAAACATAATCAGTTCTGTTGGCAAAACAATCTTCTGCATAGCATCTTCTCACAGCCCCAGCTGTTTCCTCACTACCACTCCACTGTTATTGCTCTCACACCTGTATGGAGAAAACAGAGAAACTATTTTGTGGTAGCTTTATTCTTAATGATCTGTTATCCATTTGTATTTATAGGCCATCCATGCCCAGGAGCCTTTGGGCACATAACAAAATATAACTAAAACACAGCTTAGTTTTAAAAAAGGCAACATGGCCCAATTAATTCCCCAATTAATTAATTTATTCTACATCCCTTTGAATTTTGGTCTAAGGATTTTATGTAGGACATTAAAAAAAAAGAAAAAAAAAAAAAGAACAGTTCCACTGACAAGACAGGTAATTATTTTATTCAGTGATTTTTCTCAATGCAAATCTATTAATAGCTGGATCACTAACAGGGGGCCAAATTCTGCCCTGAGGTAAATCCAGCACCATTTCACCAACTTCAAGGGAATTGCTGTTTTATTCGGATCAGAACTGGGCTGTTAAATTATAAGTGCCCAGTTATTCATAGAACTGAACTAAATTATTTTTCTTTCAATTTTTTCCCTCTTGTTCTTCAAATACAGAAGTTAGCTCTAAATCACTAAACCAAACTTGAAGTATATTGCTGTAGTTTCTCCTCTAAGGAAAAGAGGAGAAACAGTCTCCCTCTCAACCCCTTGAGAATCATCCACAGGCCCCATTTGTGTCCATATGGTTCTCTCTCTGTAAAAACACAGGCAGGGCTTGACAAGACCTCAAATAAAGTTCACATTGTCAGAAAACAAATGACATATGTAAGGTAAGGGGACAAAGGAAAGGCAAATATATTCAAATATTTAATGTGCCAGGCTGCACATCTTTTCTCCTCCTCCCAAATCCAAAGTTTCCCAGATATTTGTTGCAAATATGTCACTGAGTACCACAAGGAAAGTTTGTGTGTGCTTTGATTAAACTTTGGATTCTCTGAAGAATAAAGGGGTTTAGGTTTTGGGACCACTGTGCCCATGTGTCAGCCTGGTGATGGTGCCTCATTCCTGTGAAGGGAGGGACAGGGTACGTAATGAACACAGGTCTGCCCCCTCTTCTCAGTGAATTTACACCCACAAGTTCTCAAGTGCCCTGCTGTGTTTAGATACCTCATTATTAGGTAGTAATCATGTTATCTTTTTCAATAACTTACTTCCTTGTTTTGAACGTGGATCACTGATATAGTTAGACTGACACTAATAACTAAATGCCAGGCTGAAAGGAAATTTGCCTCATACAAGGTAGTAAACACATTGATATCATCGTTGAGAGAATGGGCATTAATATTTTTCTGTTGCATACAGAAACTTTGTGCCATGAGATAGCTCTGCCTTCTCTGTATTATGAAATGAAACTTGTTTATAGCACTTTTTTCACTCTAACAGTAAGAGAAGACCTTTTTCTCATTGTTAACATCTTCCTCCCTTTCCTTTCCATCCTTCTACATGCTTTCAGCTACAAATAGCAAAAACAGTCTATAAACCTCCCCCCTCCCCCCCCCACCAAATTCAAATTGGAGTATAATACCACACTGAGAGGAAATATGATTAATAACTTGTTAGCTTGGGAGTAGAAAAATTCATTTTCCGGCATTATTTTAGAGTGCTCGTGTGACCTTGAACAAATCCCTCTATTCCTCTCTTTGCCTAAATTCCCCATTTATATAACAGAAGCAATGATTTGTCTTTAGTTGTCACTATAAGTACAAAAACATTACAAAGCTCCAACTGAAACAAAAGAGTGTATCTGAGTAGCAGATATTTGCAAAAGAGCAATTTAAATTTCAGGTGTACTCTTGCTCCCTCACTTCTCATCTCCAGAGTTTTAGAAACAGGAGTTAGTAAGTACACCAGATTCTCTCACTTGTAGAACTGGATGTTACCAGTAGTTTTTTTAGAAATTGATATCTATTATGCAGATTAAAATAAACATAAAAATTACTTAGGATATTTTCTTCTTTGTCTGTTGTTTAAAACCCACTACAGACAGTATTTATCAAAATTGAACTGCAGAATATATTACCACTGATTAATTTACATGCATGAAATACAAATCCCTTAACTGTGAAAATATATTTTTCAATACAAAAAGCCTATAGTAATTATCAAAACTATAAATTTGTAGAATGCCAACTACTTTGAAAGCAAAATAAAGAGTTCCAAAACCTCATTAACAGGGAGTCTAGTCATTGTTTAACTGTAAAATGGGACAGGAGAATCCATGCTCAGCCCACTGGGGCTGAATACAGCCTGTAAGTCTATTTCATTACAGTTTGTAACTGCATCCCTTTGGAGGAGATAGTATATTTTGGAGTATTATTAATATGTAATCCACCTAAAACTGTTTGAAAGCTAAGGAAAAGCCACCCTTGAAGTAAATAATACTGAATAATTATGCACAGAACAATCTATTGTGTGAGTAAGTGTAGAAATCTCAGATAAATACACAGGGTGTGCCCTAGTTACTACACAATACTTCAAATCCAAATAGTGCCTTGTGTTGCATGGGGATTGTGAGACCTGCTAGGATGCATTTGTTGCCAATTATTTTTATGGGAAACATCACCCTGCTACTGGTGTATTCACCGAATTTGTGCTGAGTTCACTCTGGAACTTGTGTTGTGACATTCTAAAACTTATTTGACACTTGTGGTATGGAATTTTATGTCCTTGAGCTTTTAAACTTACCTTTTAAAATATCCATGTTGTGAAATATCTTCTGTACACCCAGTCAAACCAGTTCCTCAAGCACAGGGGAGTTAATACTGTGATTTTTCAAGAAGGAATTCTACGCCTTCCAAAATTATTCTTGTGTCTGTACTACACAATTGTTTTCTAAATTACACTGTACACACTGAAATTGAAGATAATAGTATTTTACTACCCCAGAGACTAATGAATATGCTATTCTTGTGGCTCTTGTACTGTTTACTGGAACACAGGTAAATGCCCTGACTTGTTACTACAATGTCTGTAAGCAATGAGTTGGGAACTCAAATAAAAAGCTTTAGGATCACAATCCAGGTTTTTCATTTCCTTTAACATTCCCTTTAGTTGTACATTGTGAAGAATTTTATCTAAGAAAAGATATGGGTCTGGGCTGCCTGCCAAGAGTTTTGGGTTCTTAACAGATTGTTTTTCCCTGTGGGGCCAACTCACTTTCTGCTTGAGACGTCCACTTTTGTCTGTATTTCCTGAAACAAGTCACTTACATGCCTAACTCCTATACATCTTGAGTGCTTAAAGAAAAGAGACGTGTTGGTAATGTTATCACCAATTGTTATCACCAGTTATCAAGCATACTTAAATATAACGTCAAACACTTCTAAATCATTCTCTCAATGCTATTCTCAAAATACCATTTGTTACTCCAAGTGCTTGTCAATCACTGCCCAGTCTCACACCTCATCAATGGAAAAGTGATTTGAGACATCAGGGAGCCACACAAGCACATGGGCTGGCTTCTTATTACATGGAATCTCCCAGTAATTTTTCCTACAGGAATTCAGACATGGCTCCACTCCAGCTCTCCTGTCTTGACATTCCCCTGTTACACTACAGGTTATTAGACAGTTGGGCTGTAGCAAGCATGATCATGGACACAGCTGACCTTACCCTTGGGATTCAGTGATTGTAATGTCTGCAGATAAGACAGGCATGATGCAATTTAGAGCTTGCATGCATTTAAAGTGGGTCACTGGAAGACATTCACAGCTGATCTTGGCATCTGTGTTCCTCACTGAACTCAGGTGTATGTGGGGCTTTTTTAAACACCTGAAAACTTTGCACACCATTCCAAAACTGTTCTTCAGTACAGTTGAGGAAGTTGAAGTGCAGTTTCTAGACAAAGTACTCTATATAATCTGTTTTGAATACAAGAGGAAAGATTTTATTCCCTAATGATAGCTGTAGATGGTGCCTTTTCCGTTCGTCAGAGTATCCTTTCTGGTCAGAAAGAATGTGGTCTTTTGCACTTTCTGTGTCATGTCTGCCAACTTTTTGTGGACAATCTATAATTTAAGACACTGAGAATTTCCCTATGTATGCTTATGCCCCTGAATAGGCACTGCAAAGTCATCCATAGAAGACACTATTCTCAAACTTGAACTTCCTACGCAGAAAGTTCTGTTGTTGGAGAGTGTTTAAACATATGGACATGAGCTTGTGGTAAGAATATTCATCAGCTTTTTTCTGTACACACTGTGAAATTTATGAATTTGAACACCTGGTGGTTTTGGTTTGGTTTTTTTTGTTTTGTTTTTTTTTTTCATAACTAACTGTTGTAAGGAGAAGACTCAAAAGTCAAAAGGAGCAGCAGTTAAAAAAACTGAGTTGGGAATAAAGGTATCTATCTGTAAGCGTTTGCTTCTACTTTGGAGAAGTATTGATGAAAATATTTAAAACCTGTTGAATATGCAACATTATTGAAAATATATTAATAAAATAATGCAAATTTTCTGGATCAAACAGTATGTAGTGTTCCCCTAAATATACTATTAAATATATTAACCAATAAACTAGGAACTGGGTAAAGTTCACAATGAAGGTGACTTCTCTCTAGAGGAATATATTGTCAGTGCAAAGTTATAGATTTAAAACCTGAAGAACAAGTTTTCATTTCTTTCATTTGTGAATAACAACAAAAGAACTAGTTCATCTTTAATTTTTGAAAGATGAAAAACAAACTATGACAACCACTCACGGTACATAAATAGAACATCAACGATAAATTATAAAACAGATAATTTTCTTTAGTGAATAATGAACAATAAATACTGAAAAATTAACTATTTCATTTATGTTGATAGAAAACTTAAGAGCATACCAAACTAAGTTTCCTTGTTTGATCAGCAGAAAATGAATGACAGTTTCATCCTCCAAACTGATAATGAGCTCTGGGCCAATTTTCAATGTACTTTGCCAGCGAAATTCAAGGAACGTGTAACATATTGAATCATAGTGATCTTCCTGAACTTCTAATTATACTGGGAATTCATCTGCTTCTAGATATGTTAACTGTATTCTTTTAAAAGTGTAAGTTTATTGAGATATTCAGATGCATTGCATCATTTAGTTTGAAGCTTGCATAGTACTTTTCTATGGAGAATGAGCATATGCATCAATGCACCATAAGGCTATGTATACTTCCTGAGTGTATACCTCAGATATTTTCATGTTTGGGGCACATGTGCCAACTATGTTTAAGGAATTTAGACCTCAAAAATGTTTTTTCTTTGCAGGCCTTCAGGTTATGTTTCAGTTAAGCAGCATTTAGCGTGCCGCTTTTCAGCAGTACGATTTGAGTCTGTGACACCTTGCCTCGTTTTTGTCTCTTTACACTGTGAGGTGGTGCTGTAAGCAACATAAGCTGATGCTGTGTGGCCTACATTCAGAAAGTATATATCCATATCAATTCCAAGACAAAGCTTTGCTCAGTGAAGGAGACAATTTCTGTGATAAATACATACATATACATGAATAATGTATTTCTGCACTTAATTTGCTACTTCTGCATATTCCTGTTTATGCATGTTTGAAGAAACAGGACCCAAAAAACCCTTAATCTCTCACAGAGGACAGCTGTTTCAGAGGAGGCAGGAGAGGGACACACATTTTCCCATCACCCAGTGAATGGTGCTGTGCTGCTTTTTGTCAAAAGCTCCTTGCACATTTCCTACAGAGGCTTCTGACTTCCACTGCAATGCCCCACTATTTAAGTGTGTCTGGAAGCTGTGGGAGTTTGATGTTTCATAAAACTTTCACGTTTCGTAATGCCTTACAGAAATTGCAAAGCTTTTTGAGCCAATATTGGGGGGTCATAAAATTTTATTGATCACTGACAAAATGCCCAATAATCTGCAGAAGGATTGAAGCAATATTTTAGAATTCTTTATTTTTACTTCTTTCCTCTTCACTTCCTTTTTGGCAACAGTGGCATTTATTTTTCTTTATTTTTATCAGATGCCAACTGAAAAAATGAACAAAAGATAAATACATTTCTTAGTTCTTTTTAGACCTGGCCACTTCATTAGGAGGTTCCTGAAGTGTATGGAAGATAACTTCCTGACACAGCTGGTGAATAAGCCAACAAGGGAGGACGCCTGACTGGATCTGATGTTTGCAAACAGAGAAGAACTGCTGGGTGATGTGAGGAAGGGGGTCAGTAGAACTGCCACTTACAGAGAGTGGACTTTAGCCAGTTTAGGGATCTGGTAGATAGAGTCTTTTGGAAGGCAGTACTGAACAAAGCAGTCCAGGAAAGCTGAACATTCTTCAATAAGGAAATCTTAAAAGTGCAGGAGCAGGCCATACCCATGTGCTGAAAGATCAGCCAGCAAGGAAGAACGCTGACCTGGCTGAACAGAAAGGAACTTTGTCTGGAACTCAGGGGAAAAAAAAAAATAAAAAAAAAGGAGAGTTTATGAACTTTGGAAGAAGGGGCAGGTCACTCAGGAGGACTATGAAGGTGTTGTGAAATTATGTAGAGAGAAAATTAGAACATCTGAAGTCCAGCTAGAACTTAATCTGGTTACTGACATAAGAAACATTTTAAAAACATTTCTATAAAGAAGTGAGCAACAAAAGGAGGGCTGAAGAGGCTCTTAATTATTTAGTGGATTCAGGAGGAGACATAATGACAAAGGGTGAGGAAAAGGCTGAGGCATTTAACACCTTCTTTACTTCAGTCTTTACTATTAGTCAGACCAGTTGTTCTTGGGGTTCCCAGCCCACTGAGTTGGAAGACAGGGATAGGGAGCAGAATGAAGTTTACAGAATCCAACGCAAAATGGTCAGCAAACTGCTACAGCACACAGACCCACACAAGTCTATGAAGCCAGAGGAGATCCACCCAAGGGTAATAAGGGAACTGATGTAAGTGCTCACCAAGTCACTTTCAATCATTTACCAGAAGTTCTGCCTAACTGGGGAGGTCCCATTTTACTGGAAGTCAGCAAAATGTGATGTACATCTTCAAGAAGAGCCTGAAGAGATGCAGGGAATAACAGACCAGTTCAATCTTAGTGCCGTGGAAGGTCACAGAGCAGCTCATCTTGAGTGCCATCACATGGTATGTACAGAACAACCAGGAGACTGGGTCCAGCCAGCCCATGTTCATGAAAGGCAGGTCCTGTTTGACTGGCTACTCTCCTTCTATGACAAGGTGAACTTGTCTTAGAAGGAGAGGGAAAAGCTGAGGGAAACGTGTAGTGGCTGAGGGAAAAGCTGTAGGGTGTTGCCTACCCAGGTTTTGCTAAAGATTTTGACACCTTTTCCCAGAGCACTCTCCTGGACAACCTGGGCACTCATGGCTTGGACAGGTGTATCCTTTTCTGGGTAAAAAACTGGCTGGATAGCCAAGGCCAGGGAGCTGTGGTGAATAGAATCCAGCTGGTGGCTGGTCACAAGTGGGGTTTGCCAGGACTCAGTATTGGGGGTGAACATTTTTGTCAATGATCTGGAAAAGGAGATGGAGTGCATCTTCAGTCAGTTTGCAGACAGCACCAGCTTGGGTGGAAGTGTTGATGTGGGGAGGGTAGGAAGGTTGTGCAGAGGGATCTGGACAGGCTGGATCCACGGGCCAAGGCCAATTGTATGAGGTGCAGCAAGGCCAAATGCTCAGTCCTGCCCTTGGGTCACAAAAACCTCATGCAGTTCTACAGACTGAGGGATGAGTGTTTGGAAAAAGCCTGGTGGAAAAGGATCAGCAGGTGCTGGTTGACAGCCAGCTGAACATGAGCCATGGGAATTGGAGATTTTACCACTCTCTACAACCACTGGAAGTTGCAGCAAGTTGGGGGTCAGTCTCTTCTCCCAAGTTATAAGTGATAGGAAAAGTGGAAATGGCTTCAGCATTCCAGAAGAAGTTTAATGAGGTACTGGGAAACATTTCTTCATGGAAAGGGCAGTAAAGCAATAGAAAAGGCTGCCCAGGGAAGTGGTGGAGTCATATCTCTGGAGGCATTTAAAAACCATGTAGATGTGGCACTTACAAACATGGCTGAGTGGCAGACTTGTTATGGACATGGTTTAGAGGTGGACTTGGAAGTGCTGTGTTACTGGTTGGATTTGATGATCTTACTGTTCATTTTCAATCTAAATGATTCTGTGATTATTTATAAACTTTATCTGTGAATAAACCCATGAATGTTACCTGATACTATGTGGCCTACATCCTTGCAGTTGTATCCTAAATGCAGCAGACCTCAAAAACACATGGGCATTTAGATGCAAATACTTTGAACACAGGCTAAACTGGAATGCAGTTTTTAAGTCAACATAGTCTTTCAGCTCTCTTTTCCTGAAAAGAATGTGGCTGCCTGGCACATAGCCTACCACTACCAGTTTGTGTCATTTCTGTCCCTCCAGTCCAGATCTACTCTTCTTTCATTCAAAAATATGACATGAACAGAGAAACTCTTAATATTTCTCAGGTTCAAGGCAAGAAATATTTTACAATCATCTACATCAACCCACTTAAGTTTTGCCTGCAATGGGAGCTCACCCAACCGTGGTTCCTACTGAAGTTAAGTGTCTTGGTTACATAGCACTGTCCTCATGCTGCAGTTTGGAGGTGGATCCCACCGTTTCCCCACTTAACAGTGCACGAATCCACTTACACCATGAAGTGATTTGAACAAGACCAATTTCTTTTCAGATTAAATTCAGAACAAAGGAGAATATCCTAGACTTCAAACAGTGGAGATATAAAGCTCCCAACCAAACTAGCTGTGATCTATATACATGCTTCCACAGTGCAAACCCCTGGCTAAAAGGAGTTGTGATGTGTTCCATCTGACAAGAATCTTATATCTGTGAAGCCAAATAATTGTTTTACAAAATTAGAATGGATTTTGAATTTAAACTTCTAGTTAAATGAAATAAATTTGTCTTGGAGCTCTTAAACAAGACAGATCTTCTTGAAAATGCAGCTGCTTCTTTGAGAAGAACACTAATTTCTGTACTATGTAAAGTGGAAATCCCCTCACTTATTCACTTTCTCCAGGAATCATACAAATTCTTTTTATGATTATATGTGTTCTTCAAAATGTTGGGGGAAATTGTCACTTGATTCAATTTTTATTATTTTCCTCTTTATATGTATTAATTCTTTTCCTTCATCAGACTACCTTTGGCTTATTGTCATTCAGAGTCATCCACAGGCACCTCTCTGTAGAGTTTGGCTGTTGCTTTTTTTCGTGCTCACTTGTAGCATGCATCCACTCACCGCAGAGAAAATGCAGTGCTTTAAAGATCCTCAGAGTGGAGCTCAACCACAGTCTACCAGAAACATAGGATCAGGCACTAACACCTTGGTGCAAGGTCACTCCAATTCCTTCTCTCTGTTTTTCTCTCTGTTTTATCCCAATGGGGATTCAACAGTACAATCTTGAGTGGAGTCTTCAGACTATACCATTAGCTTATTGAGTAACTGCACCTGCTTTTAAATTTTAATGATGCATTTTTAATGTGATAAATGTATTATACTTCAACGGTTTTATATGCAGGTCGAATAAACTATGAGCTTTGTTACTCTTCAGATATTACTTTCCTAAGAACATCTTTATAATTGTACAGCTTATGTAGTTGCACATGTTCCTGGTAGTCTGAAAATGGCTCTGGTTCTGAACCAGTGAACAAAAGCTACTTTTGAGTGCATATGCTAGTTAATTGTTTTTGTTAACTTGAGAGCCATATCACCTAGAATCAGGCTGGCAAAGCATTTAATCTAGATGGTTTCTGTGGACAGGAGAAGAGGTTTTTTTCTGTTGGTTTGTTACAGCAGAATTCAGAGAAAAAAAGTTTCTGGCATTTTGTTTTAACTGAGTTGCTTGGATGAGTTTGTCGTGTAAATAAGGTACTAGGCAGATACTAAAGGCAGTTTGACAGCTAGGATAAATAAGTAGTTACAGATTTTGTATAGACAAGTGGATGGCTATAGTGAAAAATAAGAATTTTATTTTTTTAATGTAACTACCAAAGGTAATTGACCACCAAAAGACTGAGATGGAAGATAGTAATATAGGAATTTGCTCTGAATATTGATATGTATAAATAAAAACATTTGTATGTTATTAGTTTTATTTTGCTATTTCAAGTAAAATATATTTGACTTAAGAAATATTCTCAAATATTTCTTACTGAGTGGACTGGTTGTTTAATATAGAACAAATACACTTGATCACAATTTTCTACACCCTACCTTGTCAGATTCGTTAGTTGTGACTTAGAATACTTCTGCATGGTTCAAATTAGTTATTTGGACTTTTTGCTGATTCTCAATTGTTGATTCTCTTTTAAGAGTTTTAATAAATGTGCCACAGGGATAAAAGTGCTTACTTCTGGACATTTATCTTCAAGGAATTAAACTGAGACCAGAAGCTCAACCTTGTTTTTGTGTAATGAATTCCAGTTGTTGTGTTTTGGTATGTTTTAATAAGATTAATTACCTTTTGCCTGGGCTGATTCTTTTCCTTAATTTCCAGCAAAGAATGGACAGCCACTGAATTACCTGAGCAAGAAATAATATCTAGTGTAGGAATATTATCCAGCTGGCAAAGAACTAATGTTACTGGTTTACACCAGCCTCCAGGCAGAAATGGAGTCAAACATCTGTCACATTGCAGCAATTTTCATCTGGCTAATGGGCTGTTGGCTCTACATGCCAGCTAGTGTAACCACAACTTACTTTAAGATATTTCAGACCACTGCAAGATGGTTTTCAGATAAAAAAGGGTCTTAACCATATCTTAGTTTTTTCCTTTCCACTATTTTATATCAGTAATGGATGCAATGGAAAATAGTTCAACCTTGGTAGGATTCCCTTCACTGCCTTCCCTTAGAATATATATAAATTCCCTGCCAGAAAACATCTGAATCCATGAATGTCTTCAGTGGTTGAACATTTGGCACTAGTTGCATTTAGCTTCTCTTTAAAGTCTACAAGATTAATAGTCTCCTAAGTCAAAGCATAAAAGTGATTACAAATGCAACCCATTTGGTTACCATCACGCTCCTTCTTGAGAATACGCTCAGACGCTCTATTGAACGATGGCTGACAGCAAAATTGCACTCAGTGACACTGATTCACTCCAGCACCTCGGTTATGCCTTATCCCTCAGTCCTCTGTAAATGATTTTCTCCTACATAGCCTTACATAGGCTTTCTCCTACATAGGTTAACCTTGGAGCTGTACACACAAGTGCCACCAAAAATTGCAAATTTCTCTAAGTTGTAGCTTAATTTTGAATCACAGCATGAGAAATTTGCAGCAGCTGGTCCAGTGTGCCTATGATACTGGATTAATTCCCACCATAAAATGTTCATGGACATTATGAAGACTGTGTATAGATCAGAAGTGTGGGCCTTGTTTGCTCCTTAGGGTTACTTGGTGAATTTTTTCATAAGGAAGAAAGAAAATAAATTTCACAAACTACTGTTTGCAGTTCAAGGCACCTTCTTGAATTGTTGAAATAAATTGATTTGGGGCAATGGAATCTGTGAAATTAGCACCAATATCCTTCCTTCAAAAGTTTGGATGTTATATATTTCTATTTTCCTCCAGCAGCCTTTATATTTTCACACTACTAATGAATGAGTCCCTAATTGCCACAGTGAAGCTGTCTGGGGTTACTTCCCAGCAGTCTCTTGCCAAGGCCAGCTGGAATTCTGTTTGCATTCTTAGCTGATTAGTGGAAACTGCTAGTGCTAAACATAAATAAATAAGAGACACATACACACACACCAAAAAAAAAGCATGGAGTTCAAGAAGTTTGAAGTAAAATAATCAAGTAAAATAATTTTCTTCAAATGAGAAAAATTGACAATGGATAAATATTATAACTCCTGATATAAGAAATGACCAGCTGCGATCAACCTAACTGGTTACTGACACCCTCTTCCCCACAGAAAAGCAATTGAAACAGCTTTTCTCTGACATTAGGGAATCAGACTGAAGGGTTTTTCCATCAATCTTTCAGTGTCACTTTGAAGTCATAGGGATATCTGGGTTCTTTTCTTTTTCACAGAAACAAAAACCATTCAAACTAATTTCTCCCTACAGGATTGATTTTTGTTTTGTGTGGGGGTTTTTTTTGTTGTTTCTTTGTTGGTTTTTTTTTGTCCTTAAATATTTAAAGCTTGAAAATTCATTTTGATGAGGCTACAAGATAGTTAGATAAAATCTAGATTACATACCTCAGTTCTTCATTAGATTCAGCTCTATTAATTCTCTTGCATTATATAAGCCCGGGATATCCTTGGGCTTTGTGTAGTAGGAATCATCTGCTTACTGAGATACTCTGTTAGAAGTTCGGTAGAAAAATGTGGGGGAAAATGAAAGGAATAGCCTTGATTTCGAAGAATTTGCCTTAGTATCTGAATGTGGCCGTTCTGGAGCTATTCAACAAAGCGCTTTTCTGGCAAGAAGTGTCCTGTATGTACCTGTAAGGATCCCTATTATAAACAGAAGGTCTGTCTCATTTTTCCCAAAATGCAAAATGATGGTTCACCCCATAAGCTGCCACTTCCTGTGTAGAAATCTAACAAATGGAATTTCAGAAGTACTCCTAAAACCACAGTCCCTCATTTGCTGGTTTCTCAGTTGGTTAATCTATTCCTGAATTTTATTTGAAATTTTTTTCTGGATAGTTTGACAGCCTTCCCAGTGGGATAGGAATCCTCAAAGCTCCTGACCTTCCTCCACCAAAGAACACTGAAAACCTGGGATGAACAAAGAGAGATCCATCTGTATTTCTGAAAAAGAAAGGCCAGGAGGAATTCTTTGACAAGTATTGCAGATTGCCTGCCATCCCCACTGCTGGTTCTTCTCAAGCAGACTGGTGTGCCTGAACTACATAGCACTGATATATGGGTGTGTCTCAGTTCAAAGAATTCAAAATAATGTTAAATCTTTTTTTGCAACTCCCTAGAACAGTATTCTGATGATTTTTTTTTTCTTGTAAGGTGTTTGAAATAAGATCATATATCATTTTTCTAGGGGTAAGGTCTGTTGGCATGGTGCTATAGTCTGAGTCTCTTACTATAAACATACCTGCTCTTATGGTTTTGATCACATTTTACTCTCATGTTAACAAGAATAAACAATGAATAATGTCAGATAAGACTATTTAATGAGTAAATTCAGCAACTTAAAATGCTGGGTACTTAAAAAAATCATCTGTCATCTTTTTATGGTTTTGGTGCTCCTCTTGGGATTTTCTTCACATACATTTATTAGTAAACTCATCTACAGTTACAGTGAAAATCATAGGTGTCTTTGGAGAGTGATTCATCTCAGCATGTGATGGGTGTCTAAAAGAGGTTGGATGAACTATCCTCTAGTAGTGTGTTCACCCTTCACAGACTAGTGAAGAGATAGGTGGCTCTCAGCTTTTGATCCAGGAAAGGCAGATAAAAACACCAAGACTATTGCCAGCAGAAATACTGACAGGAGGATTCATACTGCTTTCAGAAAATCTGTGAGATCCACAAGCGGAAAGAAGGTTAAAATTGTAAATGGAGTCTAGATGACACACTTAAGACTGAGCACTGGCATTTGAAGTTGGGAATATAGTGTGAAATACTGATTTATATCCAACTGCTATACCTTGTTGCTTCTCTATGAAAAATTAAGGATGGACTTTTGGGAAAAGTAAAATATTGAGAACCCATTGTAAGCTTTTTGCTGAAAATAAATGGGATATTGGGGAGATCTTCACTTGTTATACTAGTAAATGGTCTATAAGTCACTTAGGTCTTACTGGGACTTATGCCAGTACAATACATCATTCTTTTTAATTAAAATACTAGTTCTACCCAAAAGCACTAAAACCCATAAAAATTTCAAAAAAATCTTGTCCTTGTTAATGCGAAATGTTACTTTGTCTGAGTCAGGGATATGATTTTGTCCATGTTATTATCTCCACAAGAAAAAACAATGTTGCATAAGGTGTTGCTGCATACATGTGCATTTATTTATATAAATATTTTTTTTCAAGACATATTTGGGGGAAGTATGCACAGATTCTTCCATTTTTTTATGGCTGAGTTATGCAATGCTTCTTTCCGTGAACTTACAGCTTAAACAAATAATTTATAAAGCACTGTGTCTCGGGAACTGTGTTCTGGTTAGTTTGTTTAGACACAACAGTTTTCATAACTGTCACTGCACATTGAGTTTCTTATATTTGCTTTGGACAGCAAACTGCCAACTACCTGCAAACGCTAGCAACTTCATACAATTTGTTTTGGCAAAAGGTCACCATGCAGAAAATTTTCTGTAAGATGTGGCAAGTCAGATTTCATACACACTATCCTCACTGGAACTAGGGCTTGAGATTGTTATTTCTATAATATTCATCAAAGCCAGAGCAGCAGAGATAGAAATGCTAGTCAGGTTCCTGTACTCTTTCACTACTGAAGTTTACTGCACTGTGTAATTTTTGATCATGTTTAAGTCCCTTGTATTTCCTACAGTTAAAGTAGGTCTGATCATAGGAAGAAACCATTAATTTAGATTTTAATCTCTGTTGCATTCAGAACAATTCCACCAGCTAAAGTAAATTTATTTACTTTTATGCAAATGAGTCCAGATTTTTACCTTTTTTTTTTATTTTTGGAAGGAAAAGTTAGCAGTTCACATTGACACTCCACCACTCTTCCTTTATCTGTACATCACTGCAGAAGTGTTGTTTTCTGTTCTTTGTTGTTATGGTAGCATGCTTTTCAAGCTATCATTTTAATCTGCCTCCTACAGATTCTTCTCGTTTTTCCTATAAAAAGCCTTATAGATCTATATATGTTCAGTTTGAGGTATATCTATTAAATAGATAAATGCCTTGAACTGCATGTGAAAGCATCCAGATGCTGATACTGACATTTTCTAATTTTCTTGTTCTTTTAAGTTTTGTTCCCCAATACCTTTACCAGAAATTTTTTAGTCAGAGTTCTGGATGGGCCAAAGTGCTCCATTCACACAAAAACAAAAATTACATTTGGCAGTCTTACCCCCAATATAGCACTCTTATCTACTGACATAACTGTGGATCTAAGGTTAGATATCATACCTTTCAGTGAATGCTTTTCTGTGCACAGAGTCAGAAAAAGATACCAGGAACCATACTTCAGTCTAAATACACTGTAATCCATGGAACAGGACTTCCCTGGCAATATGAAAAATTATGTTATCTTAGAACAAAATTATGAACAACTTATACCCAAGACCAGCAAGGCCCTGAGGTTTGTTGGTTAACAAAAAATCAGAGAATCCTCTATATTCACGTATTTTAAGGCAGTGCATTGATTAGATCATTTCTCTGACACTGACACTGCAGACTTTCATGATTGTGAGTTACTTAATGTATAAATGGCTCTCTGCCATTAATGACAACATCCACAAACATGTTTTGTTTGGGGTTTTTTATGAACATCTCTCTATTTCAGTTACTGAACGATTTGCAACACCAAAGGAAAGCAGGGAAGTGGAAGGCAGGGAACATTCCCACCCACAGCAGTCTCAGACCTCCTGGTCAGGCCTCTTTCTGGGAAAAGTGGGTGATACATCTTTGAACTGAGCTTGTTAAATGTTGATCGAGTTACGCTTTTGTTTTTGTGTAACAGGCTCATACTCCTACACCCATTCAAAAATGCCTGTTCCCAGTCCCCGTCAGAATTTCTTTCCTCTCAAACAAAGCCAGCAGACTCAGCGTTTCATTGAACTGTGGAAGCAAGAAACTCTTGAAGTAGTCATGGGACAGGGAAAAGAATTAGGTGGAGAGGAAGGAGGAGGACTCCTGAGGTGTTTTGGCTGACGATAAAATAAATGTTTCAGTAAGCAGCAGATCTACCTCAGGACATTTTGTCACTCCTCCAGCTTCCTTTTCTTTTCCTTGTCCAGTCAGGCTTCAGTTTGCTACCTTGGCCAACAGACAAATTGTTTGTGGGACATTTCCCTCACTAAGAAAGAAATCTTCTGGGGAGGTGAGAAGAATGTATTTTTCTTGATTTCTTTGAAACTGATTGCCAGTCGTGCTTACAAGGCAAAATAACAATCCTGATATCATTATTCTGAACCTCCTCAAACTGAAGCAGTGTGAAGACTGTTGCCTCCCTGGTGAATCCTGTAGCCACTCAACTGTGAGGTGAAATTGTACCTGCTATCAGTTGTATCCAGAAAGAAAAGTGTGTTGCCCTTAACTCCTTGAAAGAAAAGACAGTGACACTGCTTTTCTGAAGCAAGTTCTGCCTCTGTATTTCCAGTGAACACAAATGAGATTCCTGGCAAACATAAATACTTTTCTTGAGGTCTATATAATGCATGTATTCTGCCATAGTCATGTTGATAACCATGATTTTGAGTTGGAATTCAAGGACCTGACCATTAACATTAAATTACTTTCTCATGCATTGTTACTGTACTAGAAAAGCAAGAATGCAAGTTAATTGTCTTCCTTGTCTCTTCCTCTAGTCACTGTATTCAGATCGAAATATCAAAGGCAACCTTAGAAGTCAAATCCCAATAGTGCTGGGAGTTATGGCTGTGCTGCAAGAGCAACAGAGACAGAACAAACACAAACTTTCATGAAAGTCTAGGGTGAAGGCTGTATTTCAGACTCATTGCATCATTTTGTTTCTTCAATTTTTTTATTGCTTTATGTTTCCATGTCCTTCAGAGGAACATATTTTATTGGCTCAGTCAGAAGGAGTCAGAACAGGGTGTTCAACTTTCTTGTGGACTTGCTCTTTAGGGAAGCCACTCACTGTTTTCCACATGCCACTCACAGGATGGGTTGCTAGTACTTATTTATAGCAACAGACAGAATTAAGCTAAACTGCAAAGTATGTTGATATTCTTGACTAAAAGGTGCTGCACAAAATGCAAATTATTTTTTTCATCATGACATTTTTGGCTCCAATTTTATCCCTATATGCTCTTCTGTCTCTCCTTACAATCGTGTTATATTGTTCTCCTTGTTCCCTCCAGTCACCTCATCTTTCCTTCCACATCAAGAAACCTTTCTTAGTAACAGTTCTGGCATTTGGGCATAAGGAGCATGCCACACTCAAAAACTCAATATTATTTCAGTATAAAATGTGGTTTTATTCACTATAAAATGTGGTTGTCTTCAGTTCAGCTCTGGATGTCATTTGCAACAGTTCAATAGAATATTCAGCAGAATAGCTGATGATGGGTCTGATTCCTTTCATATGTGTCAGACTTACTCCCATTGCCTTCAGCAGCATTCAGCTGGTTCTAAGTGAGTAGTAACAGAATAAACATAGCTGAGATGTTTTATGCATCCATATTAGATCAAGTATGTGCCACATCAGTGGACTGCACATTTTTGACATTACCAACCAAAAAAGCCTAGAGAAAGCACATAAACAGTCAAGACACAGTGAAGGTATTAGTTTATCAAAATTGGGCAAAGAGAATTTTCCAGTTTCAGGGCATACTGTAAGACCCTACCTATGGGCAAAGCATTTCCATTTTTACAAATATAGGTGCTGCTAATACGATGTATTTCCTATAACTTCTTTCCACAGGGAATAGCTTAAAAACACGGAGAAGCAAGAAAAATCCTGGTGTTAATTCACGTTTTTCTTGATATAGAGGCATTAACTCAAGCAGGAACAGTGAGCCATATAAGAGGATTCTTGCTAAGTTTGCATCAAATTTTTCCAACAGCATTTGCTATTTACGTAACACTAGTGAAATATTTTTAGATGCTCTGTCCAACTAAATTTGTCACATTTATCACAGTAAAATCACTTTTTCTTTCCAAAGAAATTTCCTAACATTTCCTAAAGAAGATTTTCTAATCCTTAGAGACAGGAGTAAAGTTCTAAAACTATTAATTATTAAAAAGGAAAGAGAGGCAACCTCAGAAAATAGAATTTAACTAATTTGTTTAATTAAAATATTCAAAGCCACCTTCTGGGTTTTTTTAATGAAAGACTTCTCCTTGAAAGACTGATAATCAATATGGACTTGGGCTAGAGAGGTCAGACATATATACCATATGGAATTTTTTAAGACATTGCTGCCATGACAGATAAGAGAAATGCAATGCATGTACTATACTTAGAATTTAAAAAAAAACTACTGACAGGTTTCTATACCAAAGATAAATTACTTAGGTACTGTCATGGAATAAAAATAATGATACAGTAATGGACAAAACACTGGTATAACAGCAGAACACAAAAAATACATGAACAGGGATGTTCTATCCTATTAAAGAAGGAAAAAGTAGATTAAATATACAAATTAGGAAAAATTTAGAAGACTACTCCTCTGTATCTCTCAGACTGGATAGTGTGCATGATTACACAAGGGAAACTAAACACTAAATTAATCCATTTTTGTGCTTACTCCACTCTGGGGCAGGAAGTGCATAGACCTGTCAAGGGTGGTCACACAGATGGAATTTAGAGCTGATCTGCCTGCACTATTGGACCAAGGTAGCACTTATGACGAGAGATAAACAGTTATTTTAACAAAGACAAACAAGTCTTCTAAACTGTCGGTGATTTTAATGTCAGACAAACAGTGACTAACAGAGGGTGCCTCCCCCAGCCCCCTCTGTGTACCACAGAGCAACGATAGGCATCAATGTTCTTCCCAGGAGCAAGGAATGAGGAAGAAAAAGTGGGTCTGAGTCAAAGGGAGGCTGAGCCACCAAAGCTGTGAGACAAGCAATGTGTCTGCAGGCAGATAGAAATGCAAACCCTGCACGTTATTAGGTTATTAGTGCATGGAGTAGGGGAGACAGAGTCCGGAGCATGGCTGAAAGATTGTCTGACTCCCTTCCTCCAAATGGGGCTCTGCAAAGCTCTTCCACTTGATTTTGTGCAGGGTTCACTTCTGTACAATATGTGGCAAGTATTTTCCTGTAAGACAAAAGAAAATTCTTGAAGCCACACAAAAATATAAGAATATAATGTGTTTTAGGAGTAAATGTGAACCAGTATGGTATTACACCAGTGCTCCACCAATAAGAAAAACTGCACAAATCTGGCAGCACAGAATAACTGAATGGTTGTATAGAGACAGTGATGGGGGAAGAGCAAGGAGCATCTATGAGTTCAAGAAATATAAAGAAGAAATACCTGTTTGTGGAGGAAAAAACACTAAGGGAAAAAGAGCACAAGGCAGAAGTATTACTCTGAATAAGGCTGCATGATCTTATGTCCTTAATAGCTAGCCCAAGGTGGTTTGGGTTCTGAAAGTATGTAAATAAAAGGATTCTTGGAGTACTGTGAACAAATAAGCAGGATAATTATTGTAAAAAATGGTGCTCTCAAAGCTTACTCCATTTTTTATTAAATAAAAAGTTATACTGATGTAACATTAAGAATGAGACTTTAACTGAAATATTTAAACCAACGGTTTCTTCAGAAACCCTCAAACTATCCTCATGAGTATATGCATAACAATAGGCTCTTTCATTATGTACAGAACTTTTGCATCAGTCACTGAATAATAATTTATTTGTACTGTAGCTTCACCCCAGCCTACCTGGAGTTTCACAACATTGCAGCAGAAAGTTGCTTTCTGAATAGGCAGCTCCTCAAACAGGCAGTGATCTACCAGATGCTAAGAGGATACACAGAAACATGAGGGAGGGCTTAAGCCAGTATATAGGAGAGAAACCAGATGTGTGAGAAACAGTATACAGACACCGTCAAAAATAAGGAAAGAAATAGCCTGAAGAAGCAGATGGGTGGACATAGTGACAATTATATCAAACAACAAAATAGATAATAAAATACCTTGGGTGGTGGGAAGAAGGAAGGAAAAATTCCCTATACTTAGAGAGGAAAAACAGGTAAATATGAAAATTTTTGAAAATAAAATGAAGATTCATGGTTTTTTTCCTAAGATGTGCATATGCAAAGATGCATGGCAAAGATAGTATCAGTAGTAATAATTGTTATAACACTGAATTTATCAGGGTCTCAAACAGGTTAATGACTGTGGTGTACAACTGTGATTAGAATTATAGATGGCCTCAAAATGGAAGGTACAAATACCCACATCTTTTTAGGTGCTTCTTAGACATTTTTTAAATAGTTATACAAATACATTGGTACAGTCTTAATTGATCTACAGCATTTTTAAACAAGCATAAAAGCATCCATGCACAGAGCTGCACTGATTTTATTGATATTATACAAACATTAATGATATCTTTAACATTTAGTTCACATTATGCAAAACTCTTGTATAGATAACCATAGTTAAATTGATTTGCAGCTGTTACTAGTTAGCAATATCCACATTCAGTTTTCAGTGGACTCTAAGTTTCCACTTAAAACAGCAAACTTTTGAATTGATTTTTGATGTAGGTATTTTCCCTCAAAAATCTCAACACTGAGAGGAAGAAAATGGACACCAGCCTAGAACATCTTCATTGATACAATGGATTTGATCTCTGTCTGATAAATGTTGATACTCAGGCAATGCAAGTGCTTCAATAGCTTTTTCTATGGTTCTTTGCATTTCATTTACATTAATTAAAATAATTGACTAAGAACAGAGTATATTAGAATCCAATCTATTATATCTTTGGAAGGCATAGCATCTTTGGGTTGTATTTGAAAAGTCATCTGCCTTAAGGCAATTCACTTGTTTACAGCAGGTAGGGAAATGTGGAAAAATGTCAAAATGAACACAAAATAGGCAACAATATGGAGGAAAAAAGGAGGAGTAAGGCAAAACAGATGTTAAAAGATTCCTATAGTAATTTTCAATACAATGACTTCTGAGTTACATTGTTGTAAGAGAAAGGAGAAATCAGGAAAAAGTTAGGATAAATTGAGTAATAAGAGCAAGACATCACTGAAAGACACAATAAGGCCTCAAAAAGACAGTGAAAGTAATTTATTGACAGCCTAGGTAAGCATTGCTAAAAATTTTAATGAATTCTGAGCCTCGGTGTTCACAAAGGAGGATTGGGAACAGATGCCAGAAACAGACATAAATTTAACAGCAGAGGTGGAAAGCATACTGAAGAAATTCAAGATCGTGCCAGAAGAGGTGACCTAGAAATTAGAACATTTAAAGACTGACAAAACTAAAGGACCAGAAGGTACACATTTGATGAAGCGTCCCAAAAGAGATAGGAAAACCTTTAGCAAGTTTATTTATAATCCCTTTGGAATTGAAAAGGTCAAAATAGCACATATTTAAGAAGTGATCTAGCTAAAATCTAGAAAGCTTGACTTCTAAGATAAAAGGTGAACCAAATACTTTAAAAGGTAAAGACATCAATTAATTACATGGATTTTCAAAAGCTGTACAAGGCCATGCGTATGAAGGTAAGAATTATTTAGAAGTGCATTTCTATCTTAAAACCATATTAATTGTTGTTTATCTATTAATATTTTTAAACTCTCTGTTTCTTTCTTTTGGTACTCTTTGTGTGTTAATGAGCTCTATAAAATGATGGGTGATCACTAGTAATGTATGTAAATACTGGAGACTCTGCCATACAATTCTAGCAATAAAATGACATTTAAAGCATTGGATCATGTAGTCTGAGAGAAAAAAGAAAAAGGAAAAAGACTAAATTTTAAGCCTTACACTTTCTATTCTGAAGAACCATCACCATTTGTTTGTGATTTTATGGCTCTGATAGGACTGACTCCCCACAATTCCAGAAGGAAGTTGACTCAAAGAAAGGCCACAAAGATGATCAAAAGATTGAAACACCTGTCCTGTGGGGAAAGACTGAAGGCATTCAGTCTGTTCTCCTTGGTGAAGAGAAGACTCATGATGACCTTTTCACAGTATTCTAACACGTAAAGGGCAGGTGCAAAGAAGAGTATTGTGGTCTCTCCCTTCTCAAAGAACCACATGGAGAAGGTGAGAGGCAACAGGTTCATGTTTCATTAGGAGAGGTTTGATCTTGATACAAGAAAGAAATTTAAATGGTGAGAAGAATCAGTCGCTGGAAGTAAAGTCCTCACTCCTGGAAGTGCAATTAGATAGGATGCAAAGTAATCTCATCTAGGCTCCCTTTCTCATGAAATATTGAACCAGCTGATGTTTCAAGGTTCTTTCAAACTTGGTCTGTTCTATAATTCTATTCTATCATGAACTGGTTCCTTTGCAAGACTGGTAGGAGCTGTTAACTCCCTTGAAGGCAGGGATACCTTGACAAATCAGAGGATTGGGCAATCACCAATTGCATGAAGTTCAACAAGGGCAAGTGCTGGATCCTGAACAGGGATAGGGCAACCCTGGATGTATGGATAGATTTCAGAATGGGACGGTGGAAAGCAGCACCACAGAAAGGGACCTGGGGGTGCTGATCAATGGCAAGTTGAACACAAGTCAGCAGTGCCCTGGCAGCCAGGAGGGCAAACCCTAGGGTGCATCAGGCACAGCATCACCAGCCAGAAAAGGGAGGGGATTGTCCCACTCTGCTCTGCACTGGGCCAGCCTCATCTCAAGTGCTTGGGGCAGTTTTGGGCACCACAATACAAGAAAGACATAAGACTATTAAACACTGTGTAAAGGAAGGTCACAAGGATGATGAAGGGCCTTGAGGGAAGCCACATGGGGAGCAGCTTTGTCTGTTCAGCCTGCAGAAGAGGAGACTGAGGCAAGATCTCATTGCAGTGTGCAACTTCTTCACGAGGGGAAGAGGAGGGGCAGGCACTGATCTCTTCTCTCTGGATACCAGTGACAGGACCTGAGGGAATGACCTGAAATTGTGTCAGGGGAGGTTTAGGTTGAATGGAGAAAAAAATTCTTCACCCAGAGGGTGGTTGGACACTGCAAGACGGTCCCCAAGAGAAGTGATCACAGCACCAAGCCAGACAGAGTTCAAGAGAGTTTGGACAATGCTCCCAGGTACATGGTGACTTCTGAGCGTGGTTCTGTGTAGGGCCAGGAGTTGGACACAATGATTCTTGTGGGTGCCTTCCAACTCATCTTATTCTACGACTTTGTGATTCTGTGGTTTGACGTGTCCTTCAGTGAGTTATGGATATGTATACTCATTTGGAGATACTGAGAAAAAGCTCACTAATACACATAGCCATATATTTTCTGTTCTGTATGCTGGTATTTCTGTGTGCTTTTGATATTCCAGGGAGTTATCTGTGTATCTACTTCTGACCATGTACTTTTTTAAGGCTGAATCTGACATTGCCAGGCATTTTCTCTGCAGTCCAGAATATCCTAGCCCTGCACTGCACACCTGCAGGATGCTTGAAATGGCTGCAATTTCCATCCCACAACTTCTGTTGCTTGACAGACTTTTAAAAAACATAAATCTGGCCCTGCATATGATTTTTAACCCTCTGAAAATAACAGCTCACTGAAGTTTCCACTCATTTCTGATTTTATCAAAGGATTTTCCTGTGATATAATCCTCTAATCCAGAAGTCTTATGAACTTAATTAAATTCAACAAAAAGAAACTATGACAACTACAGAATTGAGATACTTTGCTTAGTTTGCAAAAAAGGTTTCAAAGAAATTCAAATGGATTAACACTGACGAAGGCTATGGAAAAATTATCTATAGAGTTCATTGCAAAGTTTTTTTCAGAGAACTCAAGAGAAGTTTGCTGCAGGCATGGTGATCTATGGTACTGGCAGTATGTTACATTAATGTCCTAAGGATTGACATATATATTATAAAGGGTAGTTATAAGTTCTAACAGTTGTGAATGAGGAAAGTATTAGACAAGTATAAGGCCAAAGTATCACTATTAAGACAGATTTTATTCACCTTATATAAAAGTAACCTGAAACACAGAATGTGCAGTAACAGGCTGAAATTTGATGACTGCACAAAACTGGAAAATAAGTCAAAATGAATGAGGTGGACACTAAAATAAAGAGCAGTTGAAAAGGCTAAGACCAAGGACAGATATATGGTTATGACATAATTCAGAAAAATATAAGAGAAAGACACTGAAGATGAAAGGAAAGGTTTTCAATTTTCAAACAGCAATACAGAAAATCTAGGTGTAGTGGAATATATCACGTAAACCTTTGACCTATTGCTTATAAGCAGTAAATTGTAAGAAACTGGAACTAGGGCCACATAAGAGGACTTTGGAAATGTAATCGAGTGGGAGTTATTTGACTGGTGTAGAAATGAGACCAGGGAAATGTTTTATTTGGCATAACACACACAAGTAAAGAATTGCAAAAATTAAATATGGAAATTTTGATAAGGACTAAATTCCTGGGAGAGATTTCATTGAAATTAACAGGCTTCTGAATATATATACAAAAAAAAAATCTGACATAAACCGAATAGCTTTCACTTGGTTTTAGTTAACATTCTGATTACTTTAACAACTACCTCACATAGTTTATCATATTATGCTGTACAATTCTGTGAATATAAGTTCACTGAAGTTCACCTTCCAGGAAAAAAATGCTTCCCCCTATGCCCCAAAGAAATGGACAGTCTTTTGATAAATGGCTGCATCTAACCTCATGTCTAATCTTCTCAAAATATATTTTATTTTCAGTGTAGGCCTCCCACCAAGAACAAGTTGTTCTTCCTCCAGAGTTATGCTCAGTTTTGAGACTGCTGAACGCAGGACTAGGTTATCCCAGATCTGAGCACTCTGCCTTCAGTCTGAACAGCAGAGATGTGATGTCTCAACAGCAGGCAGGAAATGTGTCTCCCTGAAGGTAGGAAAATATTTGTTTCTCTGTGGCTGTATTTCTCTCTCAAAATTTCTGGCCTCCTTTCTCCTGTAATGATCCTGGAGTCACAGAGCCTCAGAATGGTTCCTCTTCCAGCTCACTGGTAACTCATGCCGCTTCCTCTGAAATAAGTTTTTATGAAATATGTCCATAAGTTTTTATGAAATATGTCCAGTTTATTACCCCAACAGTGAATGCAAGGTTTACACTTCGGTATGGTTTCACTGAAATTGTCTTGTAGACTGGTGCAAGTATCCGATGCATCTATCCCAGTACATCCCTAGTGACAGCAGATATGGAGAAAACCAAGGTACTTTGCAAGTTTTTCATCTCAGCCTTCAAAGGCAGTCAGCTTCCCATGTCACAATCCCTGAACTTCCAGGTTGGGAGTCAGGGAGACAAGTCCCTCCAACTGTAAGAAAAGAGCAGGCCACCTGGTGAAACTCAATTGGCACAAGGCTCTGGCCCATGATGATCCGATGGTGCCGAGGGAACTGACTCATGTCATTGAAAGTCACCTCCATCCTATTTGAAAAGTCATTGTGGTCAGGTCAAAACATCAGTGGCTTGAGAAAGAGAAACATCACACCTATTTTAAAAAAAAGGGGAGGAAGAAAAACCAGGGAACTACAAAGCAGTGCATCTTACCTCTGTTCCTGGGGAGACCATGGAATATATCCTAATGGAAGCTGAGTTGCAGCACATACAAGGCAAGGATGTGACCCAAGACAACCAACATGGCTTCACAAAGGGCAGATAGTGCCTGAACAGCCTGATAGCCCTCTGTGACAGAGTGGCTGCAATGGTCAGCAAGAGAAGACTGACTGTTGGCATCTACTTAGGTTTCTGAAAGAAATTTAGGACACTCCTACACAACATCCTTAGCTCCAAATTGGAGAGACATGGGTTTGAAGGGCAAACTGTTTGGTGGATAAGACAATGGCTAGATGGACACATCCAGAGAGATCTGGTCAATGGCTTGATGTCTTGGAGGAGGCCAGTGACAAATGGTACACCTCAGGGCTCTGTCTTGGCATGGTTGCTATTTTAAATCTTTTTCAGTGACTGAGACAACATCACATGACCCTCAGCAAGTGTGTAAATAGCATGAAGCTGAGTGTTGCAGCTGACACAACAGAAGGAAGAGAGACCATCTAAACGGACCTGGGCAAACGTGAAAAGTGGGTCTAAAAGAACCTAACGAGGTTCACAAAGTTCAAGTGCAAGGTGCTGGACCAGGGTTGGGGCAATCCCAGATATGAGTACATTGACAGCAGCCCTACAGAGATGCTGGATGAAAAGATGGCAATGTGTGAGTGTGAATGTGAATCTCCCCCTCTACTCTGCCATCTTGAGACCCCACCAGGAGTACTGCTTCCATCTCTGAGGTCCTTAGCATAACAAAAGACATGGATCTGTTTGGGTGGGTACAGAGGATGGTCTCAAAGAGTACTAGACCATTTCTTCCACAAAGACAGGCTCAGAGAACTCTGGTGGAGAAGATAAGATTCTGGGAAGATCTCATTGTGGTGTTCCAGCACTTAAAGGAGGCTTACAAAAAAAGGAGGTTGTCTTTTTATGTAGGTAGATAGTGATCAGACAAGGTGGAATAGTTTTCAGCTAAAAGAAGAGAGTTTTCATTTAGATGTTAGGAGAAAATTCAAGCAAGGGTGATGAGGCACAGGTTTCCCAGGGAATTTGTAAATACCTTATCCTGGAAGTGTTCAAGGCCTGATTGGATAGGGCCCAGAGCAATGTGATCTAGTGGCTGGCATCCGCACCCATGGCAGGGAGACTGGGACAAGATGATCTTCAAGAGCTCTTCCATCACAAATTACTCTATGATTCTATTGTCCCTAGTTGAAACTCTATACAAAATACATTGACGTTCTGGATATAAAGAATGCAACTAGTTTTTCCTGATTCTTGTGACCATCCTCAGATATCTCATCTGTCTTGTACACATGAAAGAAATGCAGAATATAAACAAGGTGAAAATCCTGGGTTGACTCCAAACCATCGTCACTTATCTGCATATTTCTCATATTGAGTACATGATTTACTAGCAAGTGCTACAGTAAATTTCAATTTAACCTAAAGACAATGCAAAGTCACTAGAAATACTGAACATTTGGCAGTTTTTTCAGTGTTCAACTGTAATAAGTGTAGTAACAGATTTTTGTGAAATGGTACAGCAGACAGCATAGAGAAAAGACTGGATTTTTTTTCTGAGAGAGATCTGCTTTTTATAGTAATTGGGATATAAACACCTAAAATCAGGATTTTATACTGAAAGGGCAAGCTAACCTTACTAATGGTGATTACTCACTGTATAATAGAAAAGGAAATAAAAGCTTTTTTATAAAACGTATCAAATCCTAAGAGTGCTGTTAAACTCATTAAAGAAAAAATGAAGTTAGAGAAACTGGTCTTATTTTTTTTCACTCCCAGTAGAGTTCATTTCTACTTCAACAACTAAGCCAAGGTCACATTTAACTCACTTCAATTTCACCCAGTGCACAAGCTAATGTCAATAGTACAGCTGCCATGCAGAGCTAAAGACTGATGGTTAGACAAAGCCATTTACACAAGGCTGGGTCTTTCATCTTCTCTCAGCTAGTGACATAAGAAAGCACTGAGGTTATTCTCAACTAGAGACTAAAACTGGCATATTAGAAAAAATGTTATTCTCCTTAGCTGTCACACAAAGGATCTGAAGAAATGTAGAAATGTTTTTTTCCTTGGTCATCTAGGGAGATCACAAAGTGACTCTAATAGCCTTCACTCTGAAATTTTCACATGGTTTAAGTGATTGCCAAGTCTGATATTTTCCATTTACACTTCATTGCCATCAGAAAAAGAAAAAAATCAATATACCTACCTACTCAAGTGTGTCACAGGATGAGCTTATAAAAGAAGACATCAGTCTTTTTAGGGCATGAAAAATATACTTATTCAAATATATCTTATTTTAAATGACATAAATTGCAGTGGTTAGTCAAGATTCGATTTCCTCTAAAATATAAGACTTAAAATATTCCGTGACTTGCCAAGGAATAAGAATCCTTCAAACTGTTGATATGTACAAATGTACTCGTTTTCTCCTGTAAGTTATACCTGCCACAGTGTACCAATATTAGTGACTACCTTTAGGAATTTTAATGGGAATGTGAGATCCAACACATTATCACATTTCTCTGAGGTGGTACAAATAACTGGAACTTTGCCAAAGTATGGGAGCAATGGCTTTTATTATTGTTATTTCAATTACACTATGTGTGTGAATTTGTGTTGCCTTAGCTTGTTGACCCTAATATGATTCCACAAGATGTCATGCAGCCCTAACAAACTCGGACACCCTAAGCAGAGCTATAGCTCCCCTTGCATGCTATAGCTCTTACATATTTTATCTCCCTTGTTAAAGATTTCTAGCAATTTTGCTGTAATAGTGTGCAATGTCTTTGTTTTAGATTAATAAAATATCATAGATACAATGGAATTGTCTTGTCAAAGATTTGACTGCTTGGACACTGTCAAGAACATTTGACAAGTGAGAGCCAAATTTGTCCCTGACTGTTCTGCTCTCAATGGAAGCTGACAGGTCATCATTCACCTTATGATGTCGTTTCAACCCCATTATCTTTTCCACCTTGTTTTAGCACCTCTCTCTGGCAAAGGTAGTGAGTAAGATGTTGAAGAACTGAGGTGGTATTTCAGGCTATCTGCCAGCAAGTGCTGAATAATAATGGAATTTGTTTGCTTACAAATTGAGCAATTGAATTTAGACATTGAGGGGGTCACCTCTGTGATTTGTCCCATTCCCAGATGGTCAATCATTTAAAAAGGCAGAATTACAGGGTCAATCATGGAACCCTTTCCCCCATGTGGTAGCACAACATACCAACCATACAACTACTAGGCCATCCCCCACAGTTACAAGTATTTCAAGGTCAATTTATCAATTTAACAGCTTCATCTTCTTAATCACTAAACTTCTGTCTCTTTGAGCTTGTGCTGAAAGACTGTGGCTGCTAATTAAAATGGAGCTTTACTAGCAAGTACACAAATTAGATCCTGTCAGTAAGTTTATTCTAACTATTGGTCATTTCTAAATGCCTTTTTAATCCCCTAATTTTTACATTAAAATTCAAAAGCCTAACAATCTTAATCACCCCTACATCAAATTCATCATTAAGAACAGGAAGCCAGATGGTATAATTTTGATTTACCGGACTTCAGCGTGAATTAATGTACTGAGTGCCGATAATGAATACATCAAACCTGATATTGCAGAAACCTATGAATCTGGCATGTTAAATTAATAACACACTTTGCACAATGAAAGCATGTAAGCTCATATAAAACTGAGGAGTAATGGTCCCTTTTATTTTAAATGGTCTTTATTAGCCTGCAGTTTTGACTCTTAAAAAAAAAAAAGAGAGAGATGAACACTGTGGTTAAGAAAGTTCTATCTGTTTCCTATCTGTTCTTTATTTTCATTTCACTTCCTACCTACATAAAAGAAAAAAAAATCTGCCTTATTGCAATCTTTGTAGTTGTGAAAGATATACTGGAGAAAAAAGAGCCCCAGTAAATTGTTTTCAATTTTATTGGAAATTACAGTTAAAAGTTTGACTTGTATGCTGAAATACACTTATTCCAAAAAGCTGTAGCACAATGCTGTTTGCTACATGGGATATTTATTCATTGCATGGAGTATGTAATAAATTATGCAGATTAAACCACTTTTTAAAAATATCTTTCTTATATTCTTTTATTTCTAATGTGTGCTGCTTCTTGTTCCAATATATCTATGGTGACTATGAAGCTGAATGCCATTTTATTAGCAAACAGGGTCAGGAATCATGTATTTTGAAATAGTTGCTACAAAAAAAAAAGTGCTAGGTAAGAAAGGTCCATGTCTACCATGTTTCCTGA
This sequence comes from Passer montanus, assembly GCF_014805655.1. Classification (NCBI taxonomy): domain Eukaryota; kingdom Metazoa; phylum Chordata; class Aves; order Passeriformes; family Passeridae; genus Passer; species Passer montanus. Next base: position 4,294,161 of record NW_024367708.1, on the reverse strand, counting down.
TTATCTAGATATTATATGGCATGGACATGGCATAGAGTTTAGCTTTCTTGAAATAAAATTAACAGATATCAAATTTGAACCATTGAATAGCTTGTGTGGTAGAAGTGAGAGATACACAGGGCTGAAGTTACTCAAATATATCCCTTCTGAATACATAATTTAATATTTATTTAGTGTAAATTAAAAATATGTCAGTCATTGTTTATTCTTGTGGACATTTAAATAAAAGGAATTCCACCTAATTCCTAGCCACACCTAAGAGAAAATTGTCTTTGACTTAAGTGAAAACAGGATTTGGCTCAAATACCTGACTGTAGGATCTGAAGCTTGCTTTTCAGATATATGGAAGCAACACAAAGAGAAGTATATTCTCCAATATGAATTCTAGTTCTGAAGTACACCTGAGGTATGCAACTCCTAACTGAAATGTAGTTTTTACAGCAAACAACCTGAAATGCACAAATGTTGGCCTATAGACCATAAGCCAGAAAGGCATGATGAGGCTGGTCTCTGTTTTTGGAAACCACAAACTGTTTGCTGTAAAAACATTTAAAGAGTTAGAAGATGCCCAGTCCAGGCCTGAGCAGGATAAAGCTGACTGAATAGTTTAACATGAGCATAAATATTTCCCCGGGTTTATTCTGTCTCTCAATTTTCACACAGTAAGTGAACATTTCAACAGTCTCTGTGTAGCTGTAGGAAATATATTCAATATAGCAAGGATATGATAATACCAATGAAAACACTGCAAACCTGAATAAGGTGCTACTTTGCAGCTAGTTTTCCTTATTGCATGAGTGTGTTCTTGCACTTACCACTGTGGCATAAAATTTGTATGGTTTAGAGATAAACTGCTAAGATTGATTCCTAAACAAAACAAGGCATGCATTACTCATTTGTCTAGAGAATGTATAAAAAAACCCTCTTACGTGTCTCCTTTATGTATTTAGTGTTTTTATCCTTAGAAGAAGTAGTACTTTACTAATATTTGAGGAGGGGTGAGAAAGATAGTTGCTCCCAAAAAAAGAAATTTATGCTGAAAACTGTTCTAGAAACTTGGATAGGAAAAGTCAGTTGTTCCTGGATGGAAATGTTTCTCACTGTTAAATCTCTAGTTGAAGTTCATTTGACAAACCTATTATAAAATGAATAAATGTAGCTCTGTGTGATTTGTCCATTGTCAACATGTTAACACAATTTATTTGAAGGTAGATTGATGAAGGATGGCTGAAGGAGTTTACCCTCCTGAGTTAAAGAATAGAAAATCCTTTTTCCTTAGCATTTCTCTTTTTTTCTTAGAAGTTCACAAGAGTAGATATACAATTATCCTCGACTTGCTGATGCAAAGGAACAGAGCATTTAGTTTCTTGTCACTGTCTCTGAAATTCCTAAAGGTACAATTAGCATTTCATTTGACATAATGTTGAAAGGTTCATAGATTGATCTTCCCTAAAATGCAGCAAGAATTTTTTGAAATGCAAATTTTGACATTTATTAACTTTTATTCCAGATCTGTTTATAGACTGTAAAACTGTGCATACATTTAACTCAAAGAAGCTAAAAGGACAATGTTTAGGTGGATACTCTGTGTTATAATAAAAGTCTATTTTATTGTTTCAACAATGAAATTTTTATTATCAGAGATTTATGATATCAGCACAGCAGTTTTTACTGCATGATTCACAGTGTTTTTATAGATGTATATTCAACAAAACAAGGAGAGAAATTGTACTGCAGTGCTCTCTCTCAGGAGTGCATTTCCCCATTGAAATAATGTCAGCAGTTTTCCACCTTCAAAGCCCTATGTTTTCAAATCAATTAACAATTCTAATTGTGCTGGAACAGTTGTTCACTTAGCTTGGCAAATGGGACAGGAAACATTATTTCCTTTCTTTGCCTAAAATGAAGACTTTAATCTTCTGAACCATATTTAACATATAAAAAACACACATCTGAAAAGTTAGGCAGTTTGGAAACTCACTCAATTGTAAATATTGTTTTTCTCAGTGTTCAGGCCACAGTAGAAGAAAGGAGCAAGACCACTCCATTTTCCCCTCTAGCTGCCAGCAAACCATCTTAGGATTCATTCTGAATATTTCAGGTGAGATTTGTATCTATCTAGACAGCTGTAAGAGTTATTGCTTTTGTAAGGTGGTAAAACAAACACTGGTTCTGACCAAACTAGTGATACCAGAATGCAGATCTGTATCATATTACACAGGACTGACATAAAGTAAGTAACACAACATGCCAGAGCCAAGACTTAAAGGCCAAATTTACATTCCATTTTATTTATATACATATATATTGTGTGCTTAAATAGAGGCATAGTAAAAGATATAATTACTATGACTTCATGCAGAGACTAACATCCAACAGAATAAATGCCCCTGTTTCTTCTGCCATTTACCAGAAGGGCAAAATAAAATTATCCCATTTTACATGTGGTACAATCTTGTGGTACAATGTAGAATCATGTAACACGCCCTTTTCAGGATTCAAGATCATGTTTTATGCTGAACAAAATGAAAATCCTCTAGCAAAAGTACAAGTATGATTTTAAGCCTATACTGTATCTTTGCATAGCACAGTTGCATTACTCAGAAGGTCATAAAATCAGTAATAAGGTCATATTAAAGGAAGTACCAGTAGAGATTATCTGTGTGAAGGAGCTGGTGAGCATTAACATAGGTGCTCACCTCAGTCCTAACCTCATGAAGGAATTTGCCAAGAATATGGTACTACTCTGTACTTTAAATTTGGGGATGTTAGAGCAGCATTTCTACAACTGTGACCATGTCTTCCTGCAATCTAAGCAGTCTTCACATGCATAGCATTGTTGGGGATACTGTTTTTAACATTGTACTTACTCAGATCCATTCCAAGAAAGAGATACAACAAAGTCTTGACTTCCATGGTTGTTGTGGGGTTTTCTCCTTTTACTGTTCTGCAGTCATTTAAATGTCTTCAGTATTTATTTCTTTGCTTGGGTGATGTTGCATTTAGACAGGACATCAAAGTAAAAATGGTAACAAACTTTTAAGAGTTAATTAGAAATTCAGGATCTAGAGTTCAACTTACTTGAGTACACAAAGATGATACACTTTTTCACACCTCTCTGTCTGTTTATTACTGACAAAATCGGCCTGGCATCCTCATGACTAAACTCAATCTCACTGCTAAGATGGACAACACTTCCCCACTGCATAAATTTAATTTTTCATTGATGAGGAAAATGTCTCATTTTCCAGAGGAACTGCACTGTAGAAAGATATCTGTGCTGGTATATTTTTTAGATTTCTGATTCAGAGCCTGAAATTTGATTCAAAACAGGATCAAAAGCTAGATTAAATTCATTAGAAACTATGGTACTCTGGACTGGTGAAGAAAAGGCTAGAAGAAGAAGATTGGTGAGAGTGAGTACCTGGCTGCCATTAAGTTGTTACAGTATTACACATGAATTTAGTTCTTTTTGTCTGCTTCATCATCATATATCTCTTTTACCCCTCTTTGCAGAGCTTGTTATCAATTCCCTATTTTGTAAATGATGAATTAAGCTAGACATTATTCAGGTTACTCAGTCACAGTGACTAGCATCTAAATTCAAGAAAGCCTGCCTACCACCCCAGCCTGCCAAATCTTCACTTTTTCTGTCCTCTCAGTGATGATGTGTAGTCATAACACCTAAACTAGGTAATGATAGGGGACAACATTAATGTGATTTGCTCAATGATTTTGTCTAAGCTGATAACAGAGATTACAGAAGAATGCAGATATGTGTGTGCCACTGCAAATGTGTAGACAGGTTTCACCCTGGGTGAGTATACCTTTAGAGCAATACTGTTTCCAAGAATAGATTTAGGCACCTAATCTGAGACTCAGAAAAAAATTAGATCAAAACAGCATCCTTGGAAATATTTGTTGTTCACTGGGCACCTTGATATGTCACTTTCCAAGAACAGCAGAAGGCACACTAAGATGCCCTAGTTCTTGCCCAATACTCCTTTTCATTTCAGAAATTGAGCCTTTCTCTATTTAGGCTTCGGTGGGACTTCACACAGTGGCTTTTCTGACTGATTTCATTGCAGCACTGTCAAGTTGCCTGTAAAATATGAGGGAAATTTTTGTCTTTCTCCCTGAAAAATAATGTGGGTGGTGGTTTTTTTGGGGTTTTTGGTTTTTAGGGTTTTTTGGTGTTTTTTTTATTTTTTGCATATCTACTGGCTAGAACATTCACACAGGCAGTTCCTGTTCCATCACATCCTCCTGGAAGAAGGTTCTAGTCACTAGGACAGTAGCATTTTATAAACACCTCCACTGAATGTGAATGTTTAAGGCACCTACTTTAGAAGGGGTGTCCTGTGTTTCTTGTTCCTCCTTACAGTCACATTGCTGAGGTTTGCATTCAATAATAATTGTCTTATATTCCAAAATGCCAGATATTTTTGGCAAACAGAACCTGGAATCCCTAAGCAGCCATCATTACCAGACTAGAAAGCCCTACTCCCAGATTGTTCTTCTTTATGGCCCAACAAATATTGAATTCACTTTGTCGCAGTAAGGCATATCTTATAAACAGGTTAAAACAAGAGTAATTTCTTCCAACATGTATTTAGCTTTCAAGACTGAAGATTCTATGACAGAAATGTTAAAAAGCGTGTGTCCCAAAAGCATATTTTTTTCCCAATTTCTGTCAAAATTATATTACCAGTGTAATATATTCTGTAATCCTTTTTTAAAAATGTTGCTTTTTTCTTGCATAATTTCTTAGGGAGAGAAAACAACACTCCTTCCCTAGAGCAGTGGGGGGAAAATTCTCTAAATAAAAGACAACAGCAGAGCAGACTTCAGCACTGAATCCTTGCTGTCCAGACTGCTTAACTCTTAGTTGATACACTTATGCTGACTGCAGGGTAAATCTCTCTATAGGAGACTAGTCCTAAGGAGTATAAAATCTGTCAGTCATATGGCCTTGTGGCAACAAGCCAGAGACTGATTCCTGATCCTTTTTTATTTTCTGGTATAGTCTGTGGCTACACAGTGATATCTTTTTCTTTTAATTTGAAGTAAAAACATTATTAAATTATTTTGGGGAAAAATGTATGGAGGGGCTTTCCTTCGAAATCATTCTTGTGGTATGGATTCTTAAATGGCAAAGTGCCTTTCCAAAGTCCCAGGGAGACATGTTAGCTTAAAGAAGGCATGGGACTTTAGCTAGCCTGTGTCATTGGTGTTACTCAGCCAATTTTAGCTGTTCTGGGCATCCCTCTTTAAAAGAGGAAAGTACCTCAGATACCTAATACGATGTTACAATTTCTGTTCTAGGGACATTGTTAAAGTTAAGAACTATGATATCTGTCTCTGTCCTTTACCAGACTCAACCTTGTCAGAGTTTGGCCTGGAACAGAACTCCTTGACCTGGAAGCTGCAGCTGATGGAGAACCTGCCTCTCATTTGTACTTCTGGAGAACAATGAGCTATTCACTTCTGCTGTGCTGCAAGGCTTATTCACTTTATGGTCAATTCTCAAATGTCTGTGAGAAGATTATCTGGGTTATGTATTATATGTGTCATGCTTTAAAAAAAAGAAAATCCTTTTCTGACCTCATTCCATGCTTATAGTCTCATTCTTAAAAGGTAAATATACTAAACAGAGTGGGCTAGCATTTGGGGGGGTGGGGGGGAGGTGTTATCTCTGCTTAACTTTATTTGGGGATCCTGTCCCCTCCTGTCACGGTTCTTGCAGACATGGCAGTATTTATACTTGAAATCTGCTGCTACAGAGTTACAGAGGGTTTGGTATCTAAAGTACTGTGAACCCCTACAATGCTCTAAAAGTCATTCTCATTTGGGATGGCTTATTCTTGACCACTCTTTGCCCTCCCCACTATGTAATTCATTCCTGCTATTCTCTTTTTTCCTATTCTTTGTACCTCTGAGCAATTGATTTCTTTTGATAGGGGGTTTGATTGATGCTGTCTTGGCTAGATATCAGCTTTTTGAATTTATTTTCAGGGCTTTGTACTGTGGTAATTGTGTAACATTTGAATATTATAGGTGCCTGAGATAAGATTAAATAAATAAAATTAGGAGTTGTATGAAATGTTAACCTCCTTTGTTTTTCTTTGTATATTTTGGTTTATTTAGTGAATAGCTTACATTTTTCAAGTGATATCTGTTAAATATTTAGCATAATAATAATGTGGGGATTTCTATCCTGTATGTTTTTGGGTTTTTTTATTTTAATACAAAGTATTGTATCACACTTATTCCAACTAAGTAGATTATTTTTCCTGTCATTTATTTCTTATAGTTTAGCATAGCTCAGATACACTTCACAATAATAGCATGATAACATGCTTATTGTTCTTACTTTAATCCTTCAGTTTTATCTTAAAATATGGAATTGAAGAACTGGTTTCCCCTTTGTTGCCAGAGTTTATTGACAAAAAACCTTATCTAATGAAAATATTTCATCTTTTATGGAATTTTAGATTTAACATCACTAGAACAACTGTATTTCTGGACTTAATATGCAGATATGCAAGAGTCTTTAATACTCTGTTTAAAAAAAAAATCAAATATTCAGGGATGTGACAGATGAGACTTAGTATAACCTGTCCACCTTTAATAAGATTTACTCTATCAGAGAATATGCAATCGTTGCTGGGATAATGATTACATTAGTTATTAGATTAGAACAGAAAATATTAAAACCTTCTGATTAGATAAATGTTTTTAACACAGTTGAAACTAATATGTATTTCTGCTAAATGAAGTAGAGTTAATGGCATGCTTATGACAAACATGAAAGATTTTTCTATTATTTTCTCTGTTTTGCCAAGTTATTAAAAAATGCAGCAATTTTCATGATTTAATGTTCATATTGCACATCCTACAGGGCATTGGTGCAACAAAAATCATATTTTATTAAAATGTAAACATACTTTAAGTATTATATCTAGAAACAGAGACTTGAAATTCTGGAACCAAGGTCTGATACAGCCCACCCTGTATGAAACAGTAACCACTACATAATATTTTAAATGAATGAACTTGATTTTCCTTTCAGAAGAACTCTGAATATCAACATAAAGCATTTTAATTTCACCCATTTTAGTGGCTGGGAAACTGAGACAGAATATTAGAGAAAAAATGTGTTAGCTGTTGTTCCGACAAGTGCCCAAAGGCAGCAAAGATCTGGTTTTGATACTGTGATATTTTCAGCAAGGGAGCTCTTGTGTCCAAGAGCTCTACCTTGAGTAGAGCAGCATCTTCCAACATCCTTGATTTCTTTGGTAGACTTTTACAAGGACTTTTGCTGGACTTTGTTTTGCATGCAGATAACAATTCAGTGTTTGTGAGAAACACTGGCGTAAGTAGGGGATTTTTTCAGTTGAATTGTTTTGCTGATTATTTATTCTGTTATTTAGCAAGTATGTTCAGGTATGTGTAGGGAATTTGGTCAACAGCTTGTACTGAAAAAAAATCAAACATTCACCAATCTTTTTGACTTCTCTCATTAATCATGCAAAATGTTGATCATGCAATTATGATATGTAAAAGTTAGAATGTCAATAAAATAATAATACACAATTTCAGTACTTTATTAAACGGACGGTGAGGGGACAAGTGCCACTCATGGTCTCTCAAGAACTCTGTGGGGGACAGAAGTAAGTTTAAGGAGGAGGTGAAGGTTGGAGGACAAGAGAGTTTCCCTGGAAGACATTTACTTCGAACTACTCTTTCCTGGATGACCTCTGTATTACACATTGCTGATTTAGACTGTGATCCAACATATAATTATATGCTTCCTGACTAAATCTCATAAATGTTTCTTTCTTTCAAAGGTTTTCAAGATTAAGCTTTCTGAGGAATGGCTTTTTCACACAAACAGTGGAACCTTCATTACTGTTTTAAAATTTTTTTCTTCATTTTTAGGTCTTCCAATGATGGTAAACCATGTAGTATTATAGGAAAATTCAAAGAGTAAACATACTAAACTTTAAAAAATCTAAATACCTTATATTTTTCTCTACGGTTTTATTTGAGCACAATTGTGTACTATATTCCTCCATTACTGGGCACCAGCTACTGCCAATACACGTCTGGATATATCTATATCAATCTATATCTATATTTATATCTAGGACACATATAGCCATTTACCACTGAATTATTGTGTATAACAGGAGCGCGGAAACTTTGCACCTGTCAGTTCTGGCTGATTTTCAAAATTGTGTGCGAGTGTCAGAAAAATGACCTGCCAGTCTGTGCTAGTGATTAAGGTCCCACACAAATTCTTCAGTGATTTTAAAAGGCTGTTTATCCTTGAAGGGTTATTCTGTATGAGTCTGTCCATCTCATAGCTAGCAAGTGAAATGTTTACTGTGTGAATTAGGGATGAAATGATAGCTCCAATGTCAGTAGCACAGTACTGTCCATTTCATGGCTAGTTTATAAACACATAGGATGAAATACTGGCACTGTTGAAGTCAGTATGACTTTGACATTGATCTTCCACCAAATTTTTTTTAGTAATTTTATCTACTGATAACCTGTATTATAATCGCTTTTTGGGGGGACCAGCTATTTACTGACAACCTAACACACTTTTCCCAATTTTAAATGCAAAAAAGACAGGCCCAGGGTGAGTTTCCTAAATTCGGTTTGGATAAGGGAGAGAGAGATGGGATCCACAGTCCTCTCAAGAGGGTAATTCAGACCACCGACATTAATCTCTTTTTTCAAGGTCTCTTCTGAAGCATCATATTTCTCTTCATGTTTGTTGAACATCTAGCAAGCCTCAGAAGATCACAGACTTCAGCTAAATGCTGAGGTTGGACCACAGAAACAGCAAACTCAGGCAGGGCACTTTGGCTGTGTATTGAGGGATGTCACAAGGCAGGCAAAGATCCATTCTCAGAGAAGATATGAGCAAGTCCTTGCTGCAGCATGAAAACAGGATTAGCTAATTTTTTCAGCTAAGGTTCAAGAAAATTTTTGCAACCAGAGAAAGAAAGACCTGGAAGAGCTAAATTAATGTATGTTTCTTCTTAATCCCATTTTTTTACTTGGCAATCCAAGGGATGCCGTGACATGGAGCTGCTCAGAGTAACAGCTGGTGAGGCTTCTTCTCCTATGGTATATTGAAGACATTCCAAAAAAAGCATTTTTGTGTATGTATTTATATTTACATTAAAGAAACACAGTCATACCAGTTACACAGAAACTAAATGTTCACTTAACCTGCTACTGATCTGACAAACAGTAAACAACTATAGTGCAACAATCACTGCACATACTGAGGCCTATTGAAGGTATTCAATGCCCAGAGGCACTTAAAATCAGTATTAATTTAAAACGTGTATCTCTGCAAATGCAACCTTTGTGCAGTAGGAGACATAACCGGACAGAGGCTTTCAGATACTGACAATGCTTGAAACATCTGAGATTGTTCCATGGGACCACATTAAGGGCCACTCATAAGGATCTCAACACTGAACAATCCTATTTTATTTGCAGCAAAGGACAAAAGCAAGATTCATCTCTCTCCATCACTCTTCATCTGTGATAAACAACAGTTCTGTATTTACAAGAGCAAAATATTGCAGAGACGTGAATGAAACCATGCTTAGAAAATTAAGGATAATGTGGGCCCATTATTAAATAGAGGGAGAACCTTGGTAACAGAGATGGCAGAGAAGGCAGAGTTACTTAACACTTTCTTCTCATCTTCACTGACTAGACCAGTCCTCAGGAGTAACTGGCCCAGGAGACCAGGGTAAAGCAATGTTGAAAGACTTTCCCATGGTCAAGGAAGTTTGGTTTAGAGAACACCCAGGCAAAACAGACATCCGCAAGTCCATAAGCCCTGACAGGATGCATTCATGAGTGCTGAGAGAGCTGGTGGATACCATAGCAAAGTCACTCATGATCATCTTTGGAAGGTCATGGTGATTAGGAGAGGTGCCTGAGGACTGTAAGAAAGCAAATGTTACTCAGTGAGTCTTCAACAAAGGCAAGAAGGAGGACCCAGGAAACTACCTGCATGTCATCCCTAATCTTAGGAAGGAAAAAAATGTAATCAGGAGTTGACAGCATGGATTCACTAAAGGTAAAACATGCTTGATCAAGTTGATTGCCTTCTATGATGAAACAACTAACTGGGTGGATGAGAGAAGCACAGTAATATTGTCTTCAATATTATGTATGTGTGTATTATTATGTAAGTGTCTCCAGCACGACTTTTAACACTGTCCCTCACAATAGCCTCATAGGCTAAGTCAGGAAGTGTGGACTGGATGAGTGGACAGTGAAGTGGGTTGAGAACTGGCTGAAAAGCAGATCCCAGAAGGTTGTCATCAGTGGCACAAGATTTACACCACAGGACACACCACTAATGATGGCCCCCAAAGTTCAATAGTTGGTCCAGTACTGTTTGACTCATCCATCAATGGCTTGGATAAAGGGACAAATGACTCCTCAGCAAGTTCACTGGTGACACAAAGCTGGGAGGAATGGTCCAGAGGTCTGTACAATTCTTCAGAGGGATCTTGACAGGCTGGAGAGATGGGCAGAGAAGAACAGTTGAACTGAAACTCAACATAGACAAATGCAGCATCCTGCACCTGGGGAAGAATAACCCTATGAACCAGCACAGCCTGGGGACTGATCCATTGGAAGGCAGCTCTGCAGAGAAGGATCTGACACTCCAGGTGGACAACAAGCCATCCCTGAACCAGCAGTGTGTCCTGGGGGCCAAGAAGGCCTAAGGTATCCTGGGATGCATTAGCAAGAGCATTTCCAGCAGGTCAATGGAGGTGATCCTGCCCCTCTACTCAGCCCTGGTGAGGCCTCACCTGGAGTGCTGTGTCCAGTCAGGGCTCTTCAGAGCAAGAGAGACATGGAGATCCTGGAGCAGGTCGAGCAGAGACCAAGATGATTGAAAAACTCGATCATCTCTGTTATGAGGAAAAGCTGAGAGAGCGCAGCCAGGCCACCCTCCAGAAGCAACAATGGAGAAGGGATCTCATCAATGTATACAAGTATCTGAAGGGAGGGTGTCCAGAGGAGAGAGCCAGGCTCTTCTTGGTGGTGTTGACAGACCATGACGCACAAGAAGTGTCACCTGAATATAAGGAAGAACTTCTTTACTGTGCAATTGACTGAATCTTGGGTCGGATTGCCCAGAACGGCCTTGGAGTCTCCCTCACTGAAGGTATTCAAGACCATCTGGACACAATCCTCTGCCACAGGGTCTAGAATGGCCCTGCTTGAGCAGGGAGGCTGAACCAGATAACCTACTGTGGTCTCTTCCATCCTCATTAATTTTATGATTCTGAGATTCCTCTGGATAGGTGAATGGTCCATCCCTTCAGCAGGACCATGACTTTGTCCAACCAGTTTAGAAATTTAAAAAACTAATTCCCTTGTGGGACCTGATCTAGAAAGTGCTGAGTATTTTCTGCATGTAAGCACTAACTCCCATTTTCTACTCAAGAGAGATTTGGGTGTTGTGGTTCCTTTTATTCCTTTTTTTAACAGAAGGAAGAGAATTTTTGGCCCTTTTTTCTGTTGAGAAGGACTGAGCTACGGGCCCATCAGGATATAAAATCAAGAGCTTATGAGCTGAAAGGAGTAATGGATCGCTTTCTCCAAACCCTGTTGGCTGACATGGATTTTGTCAAATTATTATCTTTTGAGCTGCACATCTTTGTCAACATGCAGCTTATTTCCTTGGGCTGTGCTCTGATTTCTAAAATCTGATATAGCTTCTACAGCTCTTGCTGTAGGGTTTTGTGGGAGAGAGTTTTGATCAGATTTATGTCAGCTTCTTTTCCACGTGCTAAAATGATATAAAATAAAATCTTGTACAAATCTGTTTTATAAAGCAAATTTAAGATGTTGCACCTGTAACATAGACTTAACCATGTTCTAAACACAAATAATAAAAATCATCTGAAGTCTCTGCTTACAAGTTTCCTTTAGAAAACATTTACTGATTGTACCTGACTTGTTTTTCTATGTCACTGCAAAGACAAAGCAAATGCTGATTAAAGCAATTAAAAGTTTCCTTTGTTTGCACAAAGAGATGTATTCATATGCAGCTTTTTTCTTTGTAGACATCTTAATAAGTGCCAGCAGATTGAAATAAAATCTGTCATCAGTTATATTTTTTTCTTGGACTAACTGTCTACTTCACATACATATTAAGAAAGATTTGTTACCAAAGCTTCCTTATATGTTTTCTATTTGTTGTTGTAAAATGGTAAATGTTGAAATAACACTAGATCTATCAATCTGATAATATAATGCAATGCATCTGACAGCTGAAGAGAGGGAAAAAAATGTAATGACTTATATAGTATTTGAGTAGTGTATTTTTTTGTTGTTGTTATGTTTTTCTTCAAAAACACAACTGTGCTGTTTGGGTGTCTGCCACCACAGAGGGATATAAAGCATTATTGTGGATGGAGGATTCAGCTTTAGCAGAATATAAATTAACTGCCGTGTAAATATAAACATCAATTAAGTTCTGTCACTTGTTAAATATTTATTTACTAAAATGATTTAAGCAGAAAATCTTGTTGAGGGGAAAATTGTCTGTTTCTATCTATATGCTGCTGGTACCTCTTAGGAGTCTGCTTTGTTTCTACTGTTTCTTTATTTATAATCTCTTATGTGTGGTTGCAGAGGTTGCTGTTTCAAGCAGCTGAAAATTGAAGGTGCATTTCTCACCAATGTTGAGCAGCATTAGGCTTGTAACTCCCATTAATGCTAATGGGAATTAAGCAGATAAATACCTTCTTGCCTTGTGGATAAGTGGACTTCCATTTTTGAAGGTGATAGAGACTTCATCTGTGCAGCTGGGACATGGCTGCACATGGCAAGATCAGAGAAGCACCCAAATACAGAGGAGAAGAATAAAATATTTCTGGGGGGTTTTATGCTGATATTATAGATATTATATTTATTATGATAGTATGTTATAACTTTTATTCTGATTATCTCATCGGAATAAACCGTCAGTAGCTTTCAAAGATTGTTAGGGTTACACAAACTCATGAGCAAGCATTGTTAAGTTGCGCGATCTTTTCCAGCTAGATGATGTACCTACAGACATTTATGACTTCCAGTTTTCCTCATTTCTTTCACATATTAACAATATTATTAAAAATGTGTTTCTTTTGACTTCTATTATAATAAAATAACTATTTCAGAATAAAATCTCAGGAAATAGAAGTTACAGTCATTTATACCACTGGAATATCCATATAATAATTTTTCTTTCCTAAAAGAATGATTCTGTTTCCCTCATTTGGTTGTTCTGTTACACTGGATCCGTATTTATTTGGCTCAGGTAGATAATAATTATTTCAATAAGAACCTAGGTATTTTAAAGAAATGTCTATAAAAATTCAGAAGAGAAACCTAGTCCTATTCTGGAAATATGGGTTGATTGGATGCAAATGAAACCTTCTGGATTATGGCTTTACTTCACATCAGGCTTACAATACAGAATGTTTCCATCTGATATTTAAATATGAGAGAGATCAGATATAAGGACTAAGAAGCCCTGACAAGTTCTAAATAAGCATTACAATCCTAAACATATGTGTGCAGAAAAACAGCTCCTTGGAGCCAAAATATTTTAGAAAGGAAAGTAAAAGTTTTTAAGCCTTCAAGACCAGGCACATGCTTACCCCTACATTTACTGTTTAATCCCATTAAGCACAACTAACAAATGTCAACACAGAACCAAACTATTCTGTACAACCCACCCAAAAGCCTTTAGCTGGTCGTTGTTAAAAGGGCCAAGAGCTAGGTGTCTAATTGCCATAAATACTGATTCCCTTAAGTTCTTTTCACAGTCCCATCTAAATTTTCAATAATGATAGCAATCAGACAAACCATTTCAAAATCCTAATCAAATGTCTTCTCAGAGCATTCATAAAATGAAATGCTGATGCAGCACATTCTATTTAATTGAGATACACTTAGACTAGGAAGTCCGCTTAATCAGGACGTCTCTCTGGGAACAATTTAAGTCCAATGATACTTAATGGCAATGACTACTGCTTAATGTGGATGGCAATTCTGCTTAATTGAGAATTCTTCCAGTGATGTAGTAGTTTACAGCTCTACACTTTTAAATAACTAAGACTAATTTTGTTATGGTTTATGTTTTCCTATATGTATTTTAAGTAAATGTGATGAATTGAGTGGAATAACACTTGAAAAATGTTCATGTCTGTTGCAAATCAGGCCTTACAGCATTAAAAATTCCAGGGCAGGCATGGCATAATTGAAGGAGATATGGTAGAAATGTGTAAACTGAAAACAGTAGTGTTAGAGGAAAGGAGAAGATTGTCTCATATTTTTCTGTGTATGAAATGTCTAAATTATGGGGTTTTTTAGGGGAAGAAGGGTCCAGAATTCAGTTTTGAATGTAGATCAATGTCTTCTGAACCTTTGCATGTCAAAAAAAGGGGAAGCAAACAAATGGGGCGCGTAAGTTAACAAGCATCAGATACAGAGCATCCACCATGTACATATCGTGCAGGGCAAGAGGAGAGATCTCTGAGGTGTCTTTGTGGATGTTCCTGGCAAGGCCCTCACATGCATAAGGTGTGCCATGAAATAAAGCAGGAAGCAACATGTTTTATGTGGAGATGGAGACCAGTGTATATCAGGACTATCAACTACCTGAAAAATGGATAAGGTAGAAAACCTCCAGGATGGATGTTAAGGGAAAAACAAGTATATGGGAAAGGGGAAATCCTGCTCAAGACTAGTCACATCTCTAACCCATGGAATCTTTACAACACCGAAGTAAAGTGGAATATTATGTGTCCCTGATGAGTACCTAATCTAGTGGCTGCATAGAATTGCTGATGAATGGTATATTTGATCTGCATGAAAGCCCCATCCCATACAATGTGTGTGCATGTGACAAAGGTAGCCAAGATGATTGTCATTTTACAAATGGCTGAAAAGCATATCTGCTGCTGTGTACCAGGACTACTGTGTGCCTGTTTTCAGCACACAAAAGCTTTCTACTTGGTGCATCCAGCGTGTAACTTGGGATGGGAAACCACAGACTCAAACGTGAGTCAGTGCAAATTTGTTAGAGCAGCGTAGCTTTAGGCTACTTTTATAAAACAGGGAAGTTCAGTGCCACAATTAGGTGAAGAGACAAGCTATATTATGCAATGGAAATCTTGGAAGAATGTATTGTCAAAAGAGAGTTTCTCTTCTGGAGAAAAATTAAATACCAAACTTGCAGGAAGAATTACTAATTTTTAAAAAACACCCTTTCTACAGTGGACCCTGCCAACTGAAGAAACATTGCATAGCTATTACTGCTGACATGCATATTCATCAGCTTTAAATCTAACCTGATAAAAATTTTTAAAAATATTTGAGTAAATATTTTGCTTTTATGACAGTAGAATTTGTGGCTAAGGAAATCTTAATGCTGCCACATTTCACCAGAGTCTGCATATAACTCTGAAAATGGTGCTTAGCTCTCACCTTCAGCACTGTCTGTCCCTTACCCTGTCCGATGATGGGACAAATTTAATGTGCTTGCTTTATGATGTGAAGAGTAACAGAGAAAACTGCTTCAGTCTTCGAAAAAGTAAAAACAAATCATGTTTTGCCTAATATTGCATTTCCTTTCACTATTTCCTATTTGGTAGCTGCAGCAGAAACTCTTAGAGGTGGAATTTAAAATATGACAATCAGTCAAGGCTACAAAAAATCCCCAATAATCTGTAGCAAATCAACGACTTCCATATCATCAGCAAAGGAAGGTGGTTCAGACTTGTTGAACCCTAGTTATTATAGGCTTGAACAACTCCTGATATAGAGGAGAGATATGCATGATTATGCAGGCAAGCACAAGTTAAGTAAAGCTGACTCCTGCTCACTGCAAATCTAATTGACAATTTTGTTGCCCTTCTCTGGCTATTTAAGAAGAGTGGTGAGGTCAATGGTAATGACATGTCTCATGGTTGGAAAATGCCACCCACTTGGTTTCTTTTTACAAGGCATTGATTTCAAACTTCTAAGCTCAGCTTTGTTACAAGCAAAGAAGAGTTTTAAAAAGCCTTGTGGAGTGAATTTTCTGCTTGTGAAAGGTGACTAGCTGACAACTGCAGAGACTGTATTGCTCTGTTTTCACAGAGAAGATGCTGTACCTTTTCATTCCTTCTTTCAGTATTACACTGACTGTTCATTGCCTTCTTACTCATGTTTTCATATCTACTTCAGACTTGATCTTGTAGGGTCATTCCTGGGATGAAAGTTTCTTTACATTAGACTAAGTCTGGAGACTTATAAAAAGTCCCAAATTAATGATATTTGTTAAGATAAAAGATTTTTCAATATATTTTTATTTTAAAGAAATAATAATATAGTTTTCTTGTTGTGATCATCACAATTAACAAAACTGAAGCAGACTAGAAATAAGTAGAAATAGAGTAGAAATTAATCTGCCAAGCCTTCCATCTGTGCAAAAATATACTCAGAACTAACACAAACAAATTATTCTCCTGCTGCGCTGACTTGTAGGGTGAAAGTCACTACACATTAGACTAAGCCTGGAGACTTATTAAAAACCCTCAAATTAATGACATTTCCCAATACTGCTAAAAGATATTTTAATGTTGTTCATTTAAAAAAAATAAGAATATAGATTTCTTGTTGTAATCATCATGATTAACAAAAATGAAGCAGAATAGAAACAGCTTCATTTTTACTCCATGCTCCGACACTTTGGATTCAGATGGCATTCAAGTACTTTCAAAACTTACTGATTAAATCCCTGATTTTTTAACACTGGCTGTTTGCAACCTTACAGTGTACTAGTGCTCTTCAAAGAGCACTAGACAGCTTATGAGCTGTGGTGAGAAACTTCTGAAAATATATATGTGGTGTATTTCTCCTCAAAATATATGTTTTTACAAATATTTTGTTATGTAGAACTTTCACTAAAACCAGATTTAGCTCACACCTGTAACACTTATATTTAGGTGCGCAAAAATACATGATTATGTGTGAGCTAAATGTCTGCCAAAACAATTGATAGAATTTTAAAAGTGGCCAAAAGCAAAAGCTGACAAAACATTAGTGTCTAGTACTCTTTAAGATGCCTCAGACTATTTGAGACAGTCTCATATGCTGTTATGCAAGGCAAAGAACCTGTGGCAAACACACTTTCTTGGAGTATCAGACATTGGATGGTGAGGTCAAGTAATTTCAAATGGTACTAGTTGTTTCTGGTTTGGTACAGAATTGAGCCATTTTGAGATCTCTTTGAGTAGCTCTCCATTCCCTAGAAGAAAAAAATCAGATCTCTTAAATAATGGCACCTACCTTTAGACAAATAAATCCAGATGTACACCATCGGAAAATCATCCAGTGATGATCTACAAGAAGTTTAGAATAATTTCTGGGCCCACTTAGCAAATATGCTTTCTTGAACTAGATATAATGAAATGTTGAGATGCATAACACAGCCTCTCACCTTAGTTCCCTGGCCATAGCATAAAATAAGATTTCTATCTCACCTAAGGACTCACAAAAGTGAAACTTATGGCCATTGTTTGCTCTCTGCATCAGACTGAGTAATCCCATACTCCATCTATAGTCAGTGAAGGTGATACAGGTAGTGCAAAAAATTATTCTTTTTGTAGAAGCATTGAACACCTGTCTACTTCTCCCCATCCTATGACAAATTTAGATAATTAGTAATAACATCTTTTCCTAATACCTTATGATTGATACCTGGGCTTCAGTAAGGCCTTTGACAGTCTCTCACTAAAGCCTCACAGAGAAGCCATTGATATATGGGCTGCATCAGCAGTGAGGTGAGTTGAAAACTGAGTGAACTGAGCCTGGAGGGTGGTGATCAGAGGCACAAGTCTAATTGGAAGCCAGTAACTAGCAATGTATGCCAGTAATCAATATTGGTTCCAGTCTTGTCCAACCCCATCATCATTAATGGTCTGGGTGAGGCATCAGACTGTACCTTCAGCAAGCTTTCAGATGACACAGAACTGAGAGCAGCAGCTGTTACACAAGAGGGCCATGCTAACATCCAGAGGGACCTCAGCAGAGTGGTGGAATGTTCAGGACAGGAACCTTACAAAAGTTCAGCAAAGGGAAAGTGCAAAGCCCTGCATCTGTGTCTGGGGAGAAATAACCCTATGCATCAGTGTGTGCTGAGAGCCATCCACCTGGAATGAAAAGGCAGAAAAGGACCAGGGTGTCCTACTGGACACCAAGTTCATGTGAACTAGCAGTATGCCCTTAGTGCAAATTTGAATGATGTCTTGGGCTGTTTTAGGCTAAGAATTCCCAGCAGTTGAGTGAGGCGATCCTTTCCCTCTACTCAGCACTGGTGAGGCCATGCCTGGAATGCTGTGTCCATTTCTGAGCCCCTCAATACAAGAGAAACATGGAGACAGTCTAGTGAAGATGCACTTAGATGAAGCATCTCATCCATGAGGAAAGGTTTAGGGAGCTGAGACTGTTTAGCCTGATGCAGAGAGAGCTCCAGGGGGATCTTACCAATGTGTATAAATATGTGAAAGAGGTATAAAGAGGAAGGATCCAGCCTCTTTACAGTGGTGCGCCTCCTGACAAGAGACAATGAGCACAAACTGAAACACAGGAGGTTCTATCTGAACACTGGGAAATGTTTTTTACTTTCATGGTGACTGAGTCTTGGCACAGGCTGCCCAGAGAAGTTGTGGAGTCTCTATCTTTAGAGATAATCAGAAGCCCTCTGGACAAATTTCTGGGCAACTGGCTCTAGATGTCCCTGCTTGAGCAGAGGGTTTGGGCAAGATGACCTTCAGAGCAACCTTCCAACCTCAACAATTCT
Source organism: Passer montanus (assembly GCF_014805655.1). Taxonomy (NCBI): domain Eukaryota; kingdom Metazoa; phylum Chordata; class Aves; order Passeriformes; family Passeridae; genus Passer; species Passer montanus. Next base: position 4,275,266 of record NW_024367708.1, on the reverse strand, counting down.
ACAGTTCTGTGATTAGGGCATTTATCAAAGATGTGAACAACTTGGATTCAAGTCTTCCTCTCTGATGTCAAACAAGGAAGTTAGATGTTCCACTTGTGAATAAACTCCTATCTAGGCAAGACTTTGAGGTTCTCTGTTTCAGGGTTAGTTACAAAGCCTTGTATATGCTTTAAATACCATGGCCAAGGTTGCAGGGAGACACACACAGGTCTTTTAACAGTGCACTATTTCCTTGTTGAATCACACCTCTTTACTCTGTGCCTTTTGAAGCATGGAGGTGCTAATAAATTTATATTAATAAACACACTCAGATTTCCTACATAAAGTGCTTTGCTTCGCTTCTTGTATTGAGTAAAGGGAAGGTGCTTATCTGCACTGCCATGGGGAAAGGACTGTGACTCAAGTTTGTAATCATTCCCTTGAATTTGCCTTTTGTTGTTCTTTTTTTAGAGCTTAAACCAGCCTTCCCAGCTCATGACTAGTAAAGTCCTGAGAAGACAAATTCCCAAATAATTCCAATCCTGTCCCTGTAGTTGAGGGCAAATAAAGAAGTAGGAGTTCTGAAGTGCCTAAGTGACTACCCAGGCAAGATTAAAAAGGCACTCTGCCCATTTTATTCACTGTGTGTTTCCACTGCATGCAAAATATCTCTTTATTTTAACATTGCAAAGAAAGAAACAAATGACAGATAAGGTTTCATTTTGATTCTTAACTCCAATGAAAATGGTCTCCTGTGGGTACTGGGCAAATTAGCAAACATTTAATTGAAACACAGCTCAGAATGTAGACGTGCCCATAGCACCTAGGAAAATTTATGTGCCTCCAGGGTTCTGTGCCAGGTGAGGAGGGGTTATAACATAGAATAATAGAATGCTTGTATTTGCAGTTCTGCCAACTCTTCTTGCTGGCCCTGAGGTCATATGAATGTGCTCAGATTTCATTTTAAATACAAAAAGGAAGTTTCTGGAATTTAACAGAAAGTTGAAAACAAGAATTTTAAAGACATAAAACCAAAGCAAAAAGAGAGATAGAATTAATATTTGTATGCATGTGTAAATTACTTACATATACATGTATACACACACACATAGCTAACATTAATTCCACCTTATAAAGATGGTCCTGGTTTTCTTTAAGGCCTTTGCTCATGACCATTTACAGTGTGGGATGGTAAAATTGTGTCTATCAATTTTTTTCTGGTAAACATTTTTTTTCTCTCTTGAGGAATGAACTGCAACCCATATAATAATTAAATGTTACCTTAAGAAAGCTGTGAAAACAGTTCTCCAGATTGCATTTTCCTGGTGCAATAGAGAGATGTGTGTTTGGTTTTACTGATGTGAGCATCAAAAACTACAGACCTGTCAGTATTATAAGAAGCTTGTTCAAACTTTCATCGTTGGAGTCTCTCAGAAACTCATCTAACTTCAGCAAATAAAACCTCGGCTGTGCATTTACTAAAATGAAAAAATATATAGTCTACACACATTATTTTATTGTTTAAATGGTTCTCATTCATGTTTCATTTCAATAATATTTCCCCAGCTTGTAAAGCTTATGTTACATTGAGCTCCTCTTTAAATTCACAATGCATAAAACTGCCAGGTGGCCTAATAACAGAGTGCATTAACAGATTGAACTATAAATCAGATGGTTGTGTTCACATACTGTAAAAACACCACCATTTTCTTTCGGGTCTGAGTTTGTACACAGATTCCTCAGAGAATATGATTGCTCTCAAATATTAAAAAAGCCCATATAGCTCAATTTTAGCATCAAGATTGATTTTATATTTCAAACATAAAATTGTTCTCTTCAATCCTACAGGAAAATGTACACAAAATATGATCTAGTTTTGACACAGAAAGGAATGGAATGGAAAAGAAGAGGGAGTTTGAATGTTTTAACTGATGCTAGAGTAAGAATGTGAATCTAAATTGAAAATACACCTTGCAGCCCTTGTTATCACTGAAAAATATATGACCTAGAAGAACTGAACCTCTCTAAAAAGCAGCAACAACAATCATAGATTAAAAATATTCTGCTGAGGGATGGATAATATTTTCCCATGAATGCATTGACTGGCTTCTTAAAGCAACATTTTCAGTGAGTTTCATTTTGGTTTCCCTCACTAAAACAAAGTAAACTTATTTCCATGAGACTAGAAGTACCAAATAACTTTGAAAAGGGCATGATTTCATTTTAGAGATCTGTAAGAATAGCAAGAGGCCAGTATTAGTACATCTACATTTATATATATATACACACATATATACATGAAACACACATCTATGCATAAAAATTTTACAGCAGAAATTATATTTTTCTGGTTTTGTTGCCAGGAGAAATAAAGTAACAGTGCATGTAGCAGTTCATAATGTCATAGGATAATTCATGTTTCAGGGGAATTCAGGAGATCACTTAGTCCAATCTTCTTCTCAAAACAGGGTCAGCTGTGATGAGGTCAAACTGTGTCAGTCTCAGGTCTTGATGCAGGGACTTTTTGCTTCAAAACAGTGCCTACACCATCTATTTTTCAGAATCTACTATTGCAATTGGTACATTAGTGGCTAAGAGTACTAACTAGGGTCATTTTAATCTTGAACTTCTGAGTAAGATCGCACAATTTTATCCCAAGGAGCTTGCAATCTAAGAAAAACATGTATATATAGAAATAGCAATGAATATATGGTTAGCATTTATGGGCCAAGCCATGTGAGTTACCTCTTATGAGAGGAAATACTTAGAAAAGCAAAGCAATCACAACCTCATTCAATATGAGAAAGTTATTTTCATCAAGAGAGTGAAAATTATAAATCTATACCCTAAAGGCACCCATCAAGCAGAAATTTGTCAGAAGTACGGAACTAGAAAATAAATAATGACTATTCAGATAGTGGTGAAACAAAATAGCAGCTCGGGATGTTAAGACATTATCTGAATTTTATCTTTGTGTACAGCATTATATCTCTGTATATGCCAGGACATGAAGGAATGACTGGATGCAAATGTAAAAAAAAAAAAAAAATTATTCTTAAGAGTGCTGGTGTGGCTCTTAGAAAACCAGCTCTTTTAATTTTCTGATTTTTACAGGCATTGTGTCTAATCTCTGGGTCAAAAACCATGGATAATATTTTAAAAACACCCAAATTATTTAAACATGATATCATTATTTAAAGTATTAAATAGTTCAAGTAATAAGTCTTTTCATGTTACCTAGGAAGTCTAAGGTTTCCTATTGGGCTTAAATGAAAATGGAATGAAAAATAAAGAAAAAATTTTGCCAGTAAATTTTTGGACATAGATGACCAGTTTGGTCCTCACAATCCCAAAATACTACCTCAACTTATTTGTCCACAAGAATATTTACATCCCTCCAATATTTTTTCACAAGGTACAAACGTGCATCACATTGCTAAATGTAGAATCAAACCCCAGAATTAACAGCATAAAAGTATAACGCTGAAGGTGCTGCTATTGGTGCTCTTACTGGTGAAGATTTATCTAGACTAAAGGAAGTTTATGTCTTCTCATCCTGTGAAAGTAGATAAGAAATCAAGAATGGGATTTGCCTAACTCTACCTTAGACAGTTAAAATTTATTTTCTTTAAATAAATGTACACAATCAAATAACTTAGTTTTTTAGTTCATTCTCAGTTCCATAGCCTATTTATTGCTTCACTCCTAGTCTGTTTGATTGGTTTCTTTGTTCCCCCCAAAATAAAACAGGCTTGGTTTTGTTGATGGTTTGTTCCAGTAGTCATTCCCAAAAGATAGGATAGGCAAAACTGAGCCAGCCTTGCCCTTCTCTGCCATACACAACTCCAAAACTTTTTCTCAAACACTGCTTTACATCCTCCAGTCAGGCCTCAGGGTATGAAATGTACCCTCAGTTTTGTGTTATAAATACATCATCATAGTAACCTGCAACACAAGTTTCACATAATTTCAAACTCTTTGAAATAGATGAAACTAAAATACAACAATAATGTTCTAGTTTCGTGGGGGTAATAGACGGGGATAGGGGTCACCTGTTACAAAGTGCATTGTGGATGAAAACCAGCTGCTTTAAGTGAGTCTACCCACGAGAAATGTGAATGACTGAATTCTCCTGAAAGACAATGACAGAATAAATGCAGTCACTAACAGAGTCCTCAGGAGCAGACAAAGATCTTGTTAGATCTACATATAGCACTGGCCTAAGTTACTAATTCTGGCTTCCATTATTCTCCGTGGACTGTAAACTGATCAGTTTAGACTTAAGCAACTAAACTGTACATGCCTAAGATGAATGAGATAAATGCCATCATCAGTGTATATGATGATAATACAAGGAGTTGAGAATACTATAAAATTTGGGAATAAAAAAATGTATTTAAGATTAGAAGAATTATATAATTAGTAAAAAGTTTAGAAATGGCTTAGAAGCAACAGTGGAGAATAAGAGATGTAGGCAAGCACAAAATTGCTGACTTGAGGAATGTTCTTGCAACAAGCTGTTGATTTACATTCTCTAAACCCAGAAGCTTTATTTAATTTAGCAGTTCATCCTGTTCTGGTCTCTAGTGTCTTCCTCCATCTACTTAAAGGCATTTTTCTACAAATATTATATTTAAAATAATATTTGAAATTCCACTGTGCTGGTCAAGCAGGGAAGGGCTAGGGAAGGGACTCTGTTGCTCCCCGTACTTAATTTTTCTGAGACAGAAAACTATTAGGGAACTGGGGTATGTGTCCATACTTTGGGTAGACTAATGGAATACACAAATGCAGAGACACTGCCATGAAAAAAAATATAAATCTGTTTTGCTCCAAAGATCCAAGCTTAAAAGGAGACACCAGGGGCCCAAGCAGTCTTACTAAGTGATCATAATACAACCACCAAACTGGGAAGCTGAGTAATTGTTTGTATAGCTACCCCATAGATTCACACCTGCCTGCCAAGCATTGCAATTTAAAAGCTTTTACTCTCACAAGGTCAATTGTGGTTAGTTCTCTTGTTGGAACCCTGGAGCATGGGTTGGAACAGTACAAATGAATCAGGCCTGTAATATGCAGACTTCAGCTCTTTACCATCTGACTATACACTGCTTTGATTTTTAAACAGAGAACACTCCCACATAGAGAAGAAATCCAGGTAAGGAACTCCTAACATTAGAAGTGCTCATTAAAATAAATACATGATAACCTCAGAATGGTGGTATGGTGGTACTCCCCTCCCTGTTACAACAGCTTTATTCCTGTTCTTATAATGTCTTACACACCTGTAGTTTTTCTGCATAAAGAGGAAAAAAAAAGGTTAAAAAGTATCTTAAAACATACAACAGCAGATATTTATAGTTATAAGTGTTGCAAAGTGATGCCCCTTAGCAATGCACAACATGAAATTTAAATAATGATGATCATAAGAAAGCTTAGAACAAGGAAGCACAAAGGAATGACGTCGGGCTAATGACTGCAATTTGCCACTGCTCAAGCCTTTGTAGGATTTATTTCTTCATTTCAATTTGCATTTCTACAGTAACAAAATGTATTTATCTCAGCACACGTACCTCAGGAAATTATTTTAAAATCCAGTCAATCTGCCTACTCAACCAGCATCCTCAGCATAGCCTAATGGATAATTGTGAAACTCAAACTGTTTTAATTCTCTGATGCTACTCTGTTCTTAGCTCATCTAATCTCTTCCTCTTGGTGCCCAGAAGTCCTTGACCTTTTTCTTTTTTTAAAAAAGCTAGAACTAGAACACACAAAATTTGGAAAATCCCAGTCACAATAGGCATTGTGCTAAATGCTGAATTTGTAGTCCTTTAAAACAGACAAAATGTCCATGCAAAAATTAGACAATCTAACAATGACACAAGTTGGGTATCCCATTTCCCCCTCCCATTTCCAGAGTTGTAAGACCTAGTGCCTTTCTACATGTTTAGCACTGCAGCACCCAAGGCACACAAATTAATGATACAACCATAAAACTTGCTAAGGTGGTTGGCCAAACATATTTTTGTTTCTTTTGCTTATTGTTTGAAATAATGCATTCTTGATAACAAACTTTCAATGCAAATATTTATTCAGCTTCATTTGAATTCTTGTTGTGTCCCACTCTTTTGTCAATAGTGCTTTTGGAGAGAATATTTTGAAAGCTCTGCACAGTAAGATTCTTACTGCTGATGTCTTGATAGAAATTGGAATATTGATGCCAAGTGGTGGGTATTGATCTAAATTTGTTTCTTGCCTATACAAACTCAAAAAGGCAGTAGACAGATTGTAGGTGGTTGTGCTGTACTGTTGTGGACTGGAACAACTTTTTATTGATGAACCACAGAAAAAAATATCTAGAGCTTACCATGGATATTTTATTGATATTCATGACTTGCTCTCAAGGAACAATTAACATTTTCCTCTGATTTCATGGCAACATTGCAGATTATAAAAAACTCAGAAGACAGGAAGAACAAGGATTTCAGTAAAAGGATCTGTGAGGGTATGAAGTTTTATTTGCTCTCTAGATATGCAAAGGTCTATGCACCCACAGCAAACCATGGCAGTGAGAGCTGAACAAGTCTTTTTGTACCACCGTCAACCAGGAGCAATTAAAGTCAACAGGATGCAAGACATGGCTCTAAATATGCAAATAAAGGTCGATACAGAAAAGAAGAAAAGAAGTGTCACAAATGTATAGAACATCTCAGCAGTCCCCATCTGACTTACTCACTACTTCTGTGATTTTATGCAGAAACGACATGGTCAAGTCATGATAAACATAAAAGAAAGAGAGAGAGAGAGAGAGAGAGAGAGAGAGAGAGAGAGAGAGAGAAAGAAAGAAAGAAAGAAAGAAAGAAAGGAAGAAAGAAAGACTATTTCATACAGTCTACTGGATCATGCAACATTCCTGAACAAACTTTTAAACCAACCCTAGAGCTTGTGCCTCTGTTGATAATGAAAGACTTACAAGAAATTTACACAGAGATGAAGAAAGCTGACAGGAGAAATACAACTGGATTTTCTAGGAAGCAGCAAAACAAATGAAACACAGACAGTGAAGAGAAAGATGCAAAGGATTATGGAGAGGCAAGTATCAACAATAAGAATCCAAGAGAAAAAAAACTTAGATATTAGTAGTGTTAACCCATTAAAATCAACATGTAGGGGGAAGAGCAATATCAACATTCTACTAAAACTGGCATGACTGAGACTAGAAATGGTCCCTTTCAGTCAGATGCTAAGGAAGTTTTAGACCAGTGATTGGATACAGTATGCTGTAAATGTGAAATATTAAATATCAAAATATGGAAGCTTTGTTTAGGGGAAAAATGGAAGAACTTTGAAAGTCACAAGCCTCTCAAATCAGAAAGAAACAAGTACCAGAATTGCATAGATAGCATCTACTGTACACCTAATTAGTAAATTATGCAATAACGACTATTCACAAAGACATATGGACAGTAGTCAGTTGTGATCCCAAATTCCAGAAAAAAAGAACCTATCAAACCATCACCCCACCTATCAAGCTAGTCATTGGAAATAAATGTTATTATGTAACTGATGCAACAACCTGCCATCTCTGCAGGAAATATTACTAGCAGAATAAAAGAAATAAAATTTTCAAAAGTGGGCAATGTGCACCTGAAGTGATTTTTGTTCTAGAAAGTCATCTTGTGTTCCTCCATTCATTCCCTTAGTGTACCCTCTTTACTTTTTTGGGGGTGATGCATATGTTATGAGCTCTTTGAGAGAAGAGACTATAAATACAACTAAGTTTAATACTAGTTCTAGAAAGTCATCTTGTGTTCCTCCATTCATTCCCTTAGTGTATCCTCTTTACTTTTTTGGGGGTGGTGCATATGTTATGAGCTCTTTGAGAGAAGAGACTATAAAGACAACTAAGTGCAAACACCTGTAATAAAGGGGTGTATTCTGGTTTCCAGTAAATTGTGAGAAATTAGCAAATTTAGTCAACAAGGTATTTTGAAGTAATGTCTAAAATATGAGATCCTGTTTCAGCATACTTTCTCTCCTTTGATCATGACAGTTGACCAAGGTAGACATAACAAGTTTAGATCTTAAATGCCTAAATTAGAAAGATAAAATCCAGTCAAGTCCCTCGTTTATATTTCTTTAGGACTAACAGTGCAGTTCTTATGTGTTCTCAGGGCTTCTGGGCCTTGTGCAATTCATCTAACTGAAGAGAATTCAACAGGCCAACAAATCAATGGCAAGGTCAAAGTAATGAGTTAGGAAAGCATTGTTTGCCACAGACTTTTGAAAGGCCAGGTGGGAAGAAAAGGCAGTAGTTGACAGATGAAAAGAAAATCATGGATTCATCTCTTCTATGTCTTTTTACCTCTGGGTGAGATCCTTGCAGTAATCATTATTGAAATTTATCTTTTATTCTGCCAGTTTGAACTTATCAAAGAGTACAATGGCATAATTCTCTGTAGTTTTCATTTGGACTCTGACAAAAAAACCCCACCCAGTTATTGTTTTACATTAGAATGGCTCTTTCCAGGCAAAGAAGTCCTTTTGAATCACCCTAAGACAGTATGTGCTGTCTGATGCTCCATTGCAATATCTGGTAAGATTAGACCCTGACAATTGTAGTGATTAATCTCAAACAGATGAGAAGCTGGCACAGGTGGCTTTCTGCACCCTTGACAGGCAACTTAACGTTCTGGGTTTTAAATGGTTTGGGCTTTTTTCAAGTGGTATATTGTGAGACTCACTTCATTATTTTTGAAAGGAACATTGTTGAAGTTTTTTTCAGCATCCACTGAGTTATGTATATTTCATTTGCCCAGTTGTCTGTGTCCATGTAGTTTCTCTATATGTTGATATATTAATAGCGGGATCTGCAGTATTCTGCAGGCTGTTTTTCTGTTGAAACAGAGATTTCGGACTATTATGAAAATGCCAAAATAATGTTACAAATACGACTCATTGCATAATCTTTGACCCAGTAGAGATTTATATGAATTCCTGTGTCACTGCTTTAGCATGCTGTCTTTCAAAAAGGAAGTTACTAAATTGAATATTCTGAACATTTCTAGAGGCTGGTGTTGCACAAGAGACAACCTCACAGGGGTGTGATTGTTAATGCTTTTCTTTATCTCTAATAAACTCTGTTGTGACCGTTAATAAATTGGCTCTAATGCAGATGTCTATGAGAGATTGCTGAATGCATGTTATTAACCATTGTGACCTGCTCTGTATCCTGCCACCCTAAGTATTTCTTCCTTTCAAAAGCACTATAGGTTGTAACAAAATACAGTCCCTCTTTAAAAGGTCAACACAGTGGAAAGTCACTGGAGTCAGACTGGAATAACTGCACAAGCCGACCTGGCTGAACTTGTTTTGTCTGAATGGTAATCAAATCTCTATCTTCATAAAAACTTTTGTGCTTGCTTAGCCTTGTTTTAAAAACAACACCTTCTAGCAGTTGGGATCAAATCCAACTTTACACAATTTAAAGAAGAACTATATAAATATTACTTAGCATGAAGATGAAAAGTAGAATTACACTTCTAACAGTGAATGTATTTATCCCAAAATATTGCTCAATAACATAACCACAACAGCCATTATTTTAATTAAAAATATCTCCTAATCACTATGTGTTTTGGAATAAGGAGAGAAAATCTGTTCCACAAATATAAATGGATGCACAGAGTAACAGCTATCTTCAGGAAGAAGACAATGATGCTGTTATTCATCAGCTTTAATATGTAAAAAGCATCATAGTTTTGTATTGGAAAAAAAAGGAGCAAAATTTTATCTTCAATGAGTTGGTTTTTTTTATAATTGCAGTATCTAATAGTATTAAAAGTAGTCTTCAGTTCAACTAAGAACTTGGGTTATAGACCAGGGTTTTACAACAAATCAGCCTCAGTAGGTCAGGTTAGGTATCTAAAACTTCAAATTGTTTCTCACACTAAAAACAAATAGCATTAGAACAATCTGAGATGTTTTCATTGCATTTGGAAATGTTCAGATATTAAGGATTTGGCTTAAGATTTAACTCAGCTGTAACCTAGGCTATACCTGAGTCTTCTCTATTAACACAGAACATGATGAAAACCAGATTATTTCTCCTTATTCACACTGTATGATGAAATGTTCAGAAATGAAAGTGTGAAAACCACCTTTCTCCAATAAACTTTATATAAATTAGAAGTTAGTTTTTAAAACACCATGTAGAGTGCATCAGAGGCAAGGCTAAGCACTGGGTAGCTGGAATAGGAAAGAGAAGCAACCTTTAAGTGTCTTGTCTTTCATGTTAATAATATCGAACTTAGTGAGTTCTTTCCAATGTTTTACTTGCAGAGCAAATATTTTCTCTTTCAGTTATTGAACTCAAGGTGTGATGTCAGCTAACAGCACCTTCAATTTCTTTAAGTAATGAATAAAGATCACCAGAAAAGTGATGAACTACTACAAAGTTTTAAAGGAAGGTGAAACAAATGAGTTTTTACATATAGTTCAGAGATATTCTCTAGGTTCTTTTGAAGATGAGCAATATGGGTTTGATGACAGTAGATGCCAGCACATAGAGACAGCCATTTAATGTTTAAGAAAGATTCCATGTTATTTTAGTGACAATGCAGCTGATCTGTCTGGAGGATACTTGCTGTCTGGTACTACACAGAAAATTTAAAAGTTCAGGGAACCTGGCCTCTGTTTTCATTTTTGTTACTTTAACAATTATCAATAACAATTCAGAGAGAAATTTAAATTGTTGCTGAATTTATCACTAGCCTGGCATTTACAGTTGCAGCAGCACTCTGTTGTGTGTTTTCCTTCCTAGTAAGGATCTAAATACAGTCATCAATGGACTTGACAATTTTAACTGTGATGAAGTTTCACAGAGATCCACCTACACTGATTTAGAAACCTAATAGTAGCTTATACCCCAGTAGCCCAGCTACTTACAGTCTTCTTGTGGAAGCCAAAAAGAAGAATATGGAAAAAAAGTAGAATGAAATAATCAGCTGCTAAGGGTGATACAAGTGTTGTTGATTCAACTTGTTACATTCTCCAGGGCTGGGATGCTCTCCTTTTTATTTGGTCTCAGTTATTTATTTGCCTTCTTGCAGATTAAAACAATGGCCAAAGGGATTCTTAAATTGTAAATTTGCGTAAATTGTTAAGGATGGATTAAGAGAGATGTCATTATAAACTGGCATTTGTGGGATCCTTGTCTTTAAATTCATGGCTATTCTAGAATTATATTTTAAGAGTCACTGCCTATGTTGACATTGAAGAGCAGTAGATTTGTAGTGTTTCCAATGTTTAGGTGTCTGCTTTGGAGTACTACAGAAGCACTGATGATGTCCTGGTCCCTGCAAAGAAGTTTTAGCATTGCTATGTGTGAAATACTGTCAAAGGCTGCAAAGGAAGCACTGCCTCACTTACCCTGCTGGAGCTCTATGAAGCACTCCTAAAACTGGGATTCACCAAGTCTGTGGGTATTTGAACATATCTTGATGTTTTCTATGATCTGACAAATCTTTCTGATTTAGGATTGGTTAAATTTAGGAGGTTTTAGGTATTAAGTACTTAAGTTGAAAAATCCTGCCAAATTTAAATCCCTCCTTTTCTTTTCTCTTCTTTTCTTTTCTTTTCTTTTCTTTTCTTTTCTTTTCTTTTCTTTTCTTTTCTTTTCTTTTCTTTTCTTTTCTTTTCTTTTCTTTTCTTTTCTTTTTTCTTTTTTCTTTTCTTCTCTCTCTTCTCTTCTCTTCTCTTCTCTTCCTTTCTTCTGAGTATCTTAAACATTTATGTGACTATCTGAATCAATATCAGTTCTTCTCCTCACCTTCTTGTTAACCATTGTTTCACAGATTTATTTTTTTGTGTGTGTGTGTATGATGCACTGTCATTTGGTCTTGGTATAATTGAGAGGAACATGTCCAATGCCAAAAAATATCTATTTAAGCAATGATTAATCATTAATGCATGATATCAAATAACTTCGTTCAATGTTATATGTCCTAATGTAATGTCTTCCAGATATATCCTAGTTTAATCTCTCATTGATTCGAAAGGAATTTATCTAGTTCTATAAATCACAGCTCATGTTCTGCATATGCTGTTCATTCTAGAAATAACATGGCATAAAATCCTCTTCTTATTCCCAGTGATTAATTTTTCAACCATTAATCAAACTGTTTGTTTCGGAGTTTCTCCTGCCAAGGTCACTTGTTGCTATTTTGGACTTGAGCAAAGCAGGCATTTATTTTAAAAATACAGATAAGGTCCTTGGTTAATATCAATTCCATCACAGAGGTTATGTACATTTATAGAAAAGGAAGTTTTTCCAGATGGTTACAGTAATGAGAATACGTCTGGGAAAAACAAAGAGTAAATTAGCAAAACTGAAGTCCAAGAAAGGAGTCTGCAACTGGACAAAATAAGGATAAACATAAATGATAAACTTTTAACTAAATACATATGAATCCAGACATCATCATTTGACAATTTTTTGATGGATTGATGGCACAATGCTGAAATAGACATAGTCCTTGTATCAAATAAAATAATGATATTTTTAAATGTAACTTTTCAGGTTGAAATAGCCTGTACAAAGTCTACAGGTTCAGGATTATATTTTTTTTTAAATAGCCATTTTGTAGCCTTCAGTTAACTTCCTCAAAATGTTTCTAGAAAACACAGACAGTTAGGTGAGATCTCCGGCTAGAAAGACAGAGTACCACTACTGATAGAATTGAAAGAGAAGGGCAGGAGAACTCTTCCAAGGGCCAAATTTTAATGATAGAAAAATAAGTGGGAATTTGTTTGAAGTTAAAGTCTGGCTGAAAGGTATCAGCATATAAAGTTCTTCACCAATTTTGTTTCAATAAACATTCTGAGTTAAGCAGAAGTAGTCCATAGACATTTCAGCAACATTTCAGTACAAGCAGTCAGCTCCTGTGAGTACTATAATGCACATATGAGCTACAAGGTGTGCAGTCAAAGGAATGGTTTGCAGTCAGTCATTTTATCCGTAATTATAAGTAAGTTAAAATAATCCATAATTAGAAGTTAAAATAGAGGAAGAAAGAAATTAAGTAAATAACAGAATTAGGATCTTTATAAAGTTCAATTGTTACACAGCTGGAGACTGCAATACAGTACAGATGTATACACAGACAGTGGGTATGGAGCAGGCAGTTTCATCTTCAGCATTTTAGTGTTTAAATATTAACCATGCCATATCTTTTTTTTTCCTTTGTTTTCCCCCTCAGGTTGACAAGCTACTTTCTCTGAAACACCTTACCTATCTATAAGGCAGAACAAGGAGATAAATATGTTTATTTAACAGATTAACATTAACAGATTAAATGTTTTCCCTCCTGTAACCTAGGGTTCCAGGAACATTTTTTTCTTAGAACAAGAACCAAAATACAAATTTAGGGTAAACCTTATCTTTTAGTAAAACAAACACCCATATTTTGCCCACAAAATCAGAAATAAAGGCATGCAGAAATCAGAGAGCTTCAGCAACAGAGTGGGTATGATACCTGGAGACCTTCAGGAGAAAATGGGAATATAGTATACTTCAGTATGAGCACATGAGCAAAACCGACTATGTGAATTATGACATTGCTTGAGTCACTTACTTGAGGAAGTAGATACTGAGTCAAAACTTGAAATTGTTCTTGTTTCGTACTTTTAAAGTACTACCTGACATGACAGAAATGCAACTTTTCTATCCAATGTTCAGCATTATCAACCTGACCCCAATGACTATCTGATTAAGACACATGCAATTATTAACGTTTATCCACTTCCATAAACCTCTCTGTGTGACTTTTAATGGATTCTACATCATGTTGAGATACATTTAATCAGAAATGTAATGTATGAGTAGCTTTGATTGTAGTGAAAGTTAGAATAGGTATTTTTTGTTTTAAATTTGAACAAATGTTTACATCACTCTAAATTGACAGTGTTCTTGTATCACCACTACAGAGAAATATCTAATCTATCTTCTGCTGCATTAAATTGTTGTTCTTGATAACAATGACAGTACAGTTCACATAAAAACTTCATAGCTCATAAACAGTATCCAGAAGTTTTGCACTATAAGCTAAATTTTGTGGTCATGATGAATCCAGCACCTGAATTAGAGGCCTCATTCACGAACCAGTTAAAGCACACATATTATTGAATATTTGGCAATTTATTTACAAATATTTTTTTCTAATTTTCCCCTAGAAATGAGGTGTAAAATGGTACTGCAACAGAGTTTTTTTTAATTTCTCAAATAGCTTCAACTGGTCTTATGTGACTATTGTCTGGTATAATATTACTCAATTACCACCACGACATTTTCTCTATAGAATGCCACACACATGTTGATGTTCTTATGAAAAATGATTAGTTGTTAGTAAAAACAACTGTTTTATTAAAGAAAAAGAAACTCCTATAAAAGGAGTTTGGAGGCTGAAGTGAGACTTAAAAGTCAACTAAGATAACCACAATGTCTCAGGTTGGTTGAATAATTTTGTGAGTTTGAGGCAAAAGTGTGTTTTAATAAGTGCAGTGCAGGTGTTTCTTATGCACTTTTCTTGAACGGCTCTTCAATAATGATTGAATACATGCTATAATAAAGGAGCTTGTACATGGATCTAATACATTTTATTTTATTGCACTCCACTTTATCTCAACCAATTGCCATTCTACTTTATCACAAATGATGAAACTTTTTCTGCCTGTAAGCATGATAAAATAATTTCAGTGTTTCAAAGTGATAGTTAAGGAGTTCTAAGATACATAGATATGTTTTCTATACAGATAGGTTTTCTTTGTCTGGTTCTAGTTAATAGACAAATAATGATCTCTCACTGGTTGGATTACAGTGCATTGCAACAGTATAACCAGACTGCAATGTCAGCCCTGTGCAGAAGGGATGCCCTACTGAAGGCTAATAACTTTATCTCAAGCAGTGCTCCACACTTTATCCAGACAAGATATTCTTCCTGTAAAATATTGCCTCCTTCAGAATTTGCTTTTCTGCCCCCCTCTCCTTTTTTCCCATTCCCATTTCTGTTTGGAAGATTTTTATTTCCTAGAATTTGAGGAGAGCTCTAGATGATTTTCAGACTCACTCAAACTCTTTCTACCTAACTGCAAACGAAAATTGCACCTTTCTTCTCTACATGGTCTTCCCACAGAGGCAATTTTTATGTGTGACATTGTTTTCTTCAGTCAAACCATCAATGTGATACTCCTTAAAAATCTTCTTTGACATCACATTCAGTTTTAAGATTAGTACGGTCATAAATGAGGATATCAATTCATTTCCCTTCTCTTTTTTTTTTTTTTTTTTTTTGAGTCACTTTGGATCACTCATTTTTATTCTTCTTTGGAGGCCTTATTCCCCTCATGTTATCCACTCATAAACAGATTAAATGGCATAGCAGCAGACATCAAATAACAGAGGTGGGACTAGCACAGAGTTCTGGCTACCTCACACCAGCTACCCTGAGTACCAGAGGCAGCTAACCACAATAAACTAGAAATCTTCAAGTTTAATTTGCTCTTCTTCTCAGTCTTCATGAAATCCTGGATTGTTATCATTATTAACTAAGCTTTTTTAAAATTAACTCAGATATTTCTATGTTATATTTCAGTCACTTATGGGCGACTGAGTGAAAATATAGTCTCAGCGCAGGCAATGTGTATTTGTTTTAGTTTTACCATAATTCATTTTATTGCAATATTTCCTTAAATTATTCAAGACATTTGTATACTTCTGCTTCTTTTGTTTTCACTAGCTAATAAATAATTTGCTTCTAGGTGCTAATGATAGCCAGGGATCTCAGTAGAGATAAAGCTATGCCCAAATAAGTAAGATGAAAATTCGTAAATTACATTCTTCTTCTTGTTTCTTGTGATAGGAAGGTAAGAACATAATATTTGTAGATTAACTGGCAGAAATTCCAATAAATTCTACTTGCATATGAAACCTGTCTTTGTTTAAAGTAAAACTGAAACACCTTTCTGTTAAATTTCTTCAACTTAAAAAAATTATGTCATATAATTTCACTCTTGGTCCTCTTTAGCTCTCATTCAGACATTTTCAGCAGTTTATTACTAGTATATTCTAGTACTAAATGTAACAAACTGGAAGATCCCAAGGATATTTCAATGGTGTATTATAGACATTAAATACACAAATGTTATATTAAGGGTTACGTTTTAGTTTTGCATTATTGTCATATCCCAAAGAAGGGGAGAAGGGACAAGGGAGAAATAAAATTTCCCAAAATTTATATTTAGCGATTGAAACATATGTGAATTTCTTAACAGCTTCGCTTATTTTTTTCTTTTCCACATGAATATTTACAGCCGGCAAGGAAAGAAAACAGGGGTACCAACATACCATAAGCACATCTATCACATTAAATTTTGGCCCAAGTAGAATGTAGACGCTCCAAGTAGTTTGAAAGACTATTCTAGCAAGACTTCCAGCTCAGTATTTTTGGTCCCAATGTACTCACATGAATATCCTACAATTTGTCTGTCAGTGAGCACTGCTAAAGTGCTTGAACAGTTGAATTTAGTCACCACCATATTAACCCTAGCTCTCTGTGGCAGCACTTTTCAGTGTGTTTGCTTTCTGTTACAATGGACAAGAGAAACCTACTTACAAAAAAAAAAAAAATAAAAGCTTGTATAACATTGAGGATAAGGTGAAGCCTCTGGATATAAAATATGACATTTACTAGGAATAACTTACTTCTTAGTAACAGCTTTTACAGTATAGGACAAGTTATATTTACAAAGCACCTCACCTTAAACATGGAAATAATTTTTATGAGGTCTCTTTCACATTGTGAATTTTAGATTACTTTTGATATCCAGTTTATGAAAACAAATGTTTGACTTTTCCTTTCCCCTTTGTAGTGTCAAGAAATTTTGCTGTCCTAGGACACACCAGATGAGTTCTCTGCAGTGGATCTGACTCCAAAGAAAATTTAATAAAGCTGTAAATGCAGTTGTCAGTAATGCTGGGCAGGACCAATCAAACTAACAGATTCTCATTCTGAGCAATAGAAAGCAAGTAAAATTCTACAGGGTACATGAAGGAATGAGATAATTTTGACTGACATAAAATTTATGCTGCATGTTTCTGATTTGTTGTCTAACCCCTCAAATATATTTACTTTCCCCAAGAGTTATATTTTCTTTGTGAGGTTTAATTCCATCAGAACAGGGCTGCCTTTTACCACAAGTACACTCTTGCCTATGTTAGGAGAAGCAAAAATAATGCCTTTAGATGAAAATGCAGTCTTGTACCAGTAGTTTCATTTCCAAACCCTGCCTGTGCAGATGTCCACAAAAGCAGGCTGCCTGTTCATGAGCTTTCCTCTCCTCTGTGCTGCTGAGGGGGCAGAGGTAGTGCTGGCAGCTCAGGGCTCTGTGGCTACTTGTGAACAACCAGGACAGATGGACAGATGGCAGCCAAGGAGCTCACTTCCCTGTGCATCATTGCCTGTCAGCTAGCAACGAGCTTGCTGGTTACTGTCTTGCAAATAAAATCAGTAATCAATATTTGAAAACTTAGAAAGATCTCTATTTCTGCCCTAAAGCTGGAGATTTCTTTCCCAAGAAAGGATGGCACACCAACAGCTGGTTCTGTATAAATGAGTGGATAAAGCAGCAGATACAGAAACAAGCAGCTGTCAGCTGCATTGCTCTAAAGCTGACATGCTTTTGTCAAAACAGAGGGCTATTCTGCTAGGGGCTGATATGTTTGAGCGTGTTTGTACTTCATTGTGTCAGTCCTTTTGTTCCCTCAACTTTGCTTTGGATTACCGAATGTGAGAAATAGTGAATCAATTCCCTATTTGACTATGATCAAATTAAAGGAAAGAAAGGAAAGTAGGTGGAAAAAAAGGAACAGACAGGCTGAGACTGGCAAAGATATCACGGTTGTTACTCTTGGAAGTAGCAATTCCTTCAGCCTTAAAGGACAGAGAGTTCTAGTCTCCCTCAGTTTGAACAACAGTATTTGAACCTACTGCTTTAAAGGGAATAAATATTCCACAATGGAGAAGGGGAGTTCACATCTCATATTCTTCAATTTCTCACATCCTATGTAAGAGTATGTAAAGCTTGAGGAGGAGGAGATTGATAAAACCGCCTTAATAGTGGGAATAGGGCTCTGCTGAAGTACTACATGGATTTTAGATATGTCCAGAGTTTCAGCATATTATGTATTGTAAATTACAGTGCAATCACAGTACATTGTCTTGTACAATATTTTATGTTGGGAGTAAATATTCAACTTTCCATCATTCAGAAAAATTGATTTGATTTGATTTTTATTTATATTTTGAATGTACAAATATAGTCAACACTGAGAAAATTATGTTCTTCACAATAAAATTTTATAGAAGCTGACAGAAATTTAGAAAAATTCAAAATTAATGTTTCTTGCCATGTCAGTTATCAAGAACACATTTGTATCTTATACAGGAATTTATGCCATAAATGTGGTCATCACAACATCACAGAAAATTTGGAGGAGAGTATTTCTTATAAGCAGAACTATGATATTCAAGCAGAAAGTACTCATCTCCTGGTTGTTATTAACAATTAATTGATGTGATGTCAGAAAACTGCTTATCAATCTATAAGAAATAGTAGGATATGGGATCTGTCCTGTAAGGCTAAAAAGATACAGGAAAACCAACATTCCCTGGATAATCCAGTCCATAACCATTACAGCATATTTCCTTTGCCTTAATTTCCTGTTGTTATTTTGGTTTCTTTATTAGTAATTTTAGATTAGAAGAGTGAGTGTCACAAGTTTTAGAGACTATCCTGTATAATCTAAAACTTCAGGGTTTTAGATTATACAGGATAGTTTTCCCAGCTCTCTGAACCTTTGTCTGTTCTTGATCCTGGTGAACATTACAGATACCTATCAATTGACTTAACAGCCTGTAAAAAAGATGTGTTTTACATTAAAGAACAAGCTGGAGTAATGAAAAAAAGGCTAAACAGAAGAAGAAATAATTTCCCAGGCAGATAACAACATATGGTGATTTCTACTGGGAAATGCACATAAGGATTCAGAGAATGAGTACTGTATTATGGGGCTTTTAAAATCCAATGGCAGCATCAACATCTCTCAGAAAATGGATGTTGAACTGTATCTCAATGACAGAACAGCAAAATAGAAAACAATGAACAGTGTATGGATAACTTTGAAATAGTACTCACCCTGTCCATCAAACACTCTGAGCACAAAGACTTGCTGGAGAAGGCAAAGAAATGCTGCAAAATGATCAAGAGGTGAAAGGAAGTATTTGAATGGATTTCTCCCACGTGAAATCTAATGATGGACACAACCCCAAGTCCAGTTTAGGGACTACAGATGAAAACATAGTATTGAGCCCCCAGCTCCTGCACATTTTGCTTTGATAGTGGAGGTCATTCTGATGAGTTCCAGCAGCTATGGGGCTGATCTGACTTGGTGCAATCTGAAGCAGAGGCAACTCCACCTCTGCCACTGGCATTAGCAGTAGTAATGAGTGCTCCCCAGTAGCCTGAGTGCTCCTCTTTCTATCCACCATGGCTCTCAATGATATCAAAAAATGGCATAAGAGCTTCCACACCAACTCTGAAATTACACCTTTTTTGAAAGGAAGTGAAAAACATCTTTAGAATAGCATATGCCAGATTTAAAAAGTTGATCTCACTGGAAAACTTATAAAACCTCTTTAAGAGCAATCGTCCCAAATGTGTTTGAGGTGCTATCTAGTGTCCATTTTCTTCTAGTTCACTTGAGGCAAAAAAAGGTCTAATGAAGGCAATTGTTCCAGTGAAAACCACAAGCTTTCCGAAATATTGTGTCTTAGCTTCCAAGTGCAGAAGCAGTGTTTTTTCTTAGTAATTGCAATGTTTATATTCAGCATGTGATACTACAGAGGATCTCAAATGGTCATAAACAGTGACACAACATCTAACTGGAGGCCTGTCACCAGTGGTGGCCCCCAAGGTTCAATACTTGGCCCAGAACTGTTTGACTTTCCCATCAATGGCTTGGATAAAGGGACAGATGACTCCTCAGCAAGTTCACTGGTGACACAAAGCTGGGAGGAATGGGCCAGAGGGCCTTTCAGAGAGATCTTGGCAGGCTGGAGACAGAGGTGGAGAGCAGCTGTCTGAAATTCAACAAAGGCAGATGCAGCATCCTGCACCTGGGGAAGAATAACCCTATGAACCAGCACAGCCTGGGGACTGATCCATTGGAAAGCAGCTCTGCAGAGAAGGATCTGGCAGTCCGGGTGTACAGCAAGCCATCCATGAGCCAGCAGACTATCCTGGGGGCCAAGGAGGCCAAAGGCATCCAGGGGTGCATTAGGAAGAGCATTGCCAGCAGGTCAATGGAGGTGATCCTGCCCCTCTGCTCAGCCCTGGTGAGGCCTCACCTGGAGTGCTGTGTCCAATCTGGACTCCCCAGTACAGGAGCTCCTGAAGCATGTCCAGCAGAGTGCAACAAAGATAATTGAAAAACTCCTATGAGGAAAGGCTGAGTGAGCTGGGCCTGGCAGACAGGGGATTAACTATCTGTAGGGAGGGTGTCAAGAGGATGGCGCCAGACTCTTCTCAGTGGTGATAAGCAATAGGACAAAAGGCAGAAACTGATGCAGAGGTTGTTCCCCCTGAATATGAGGAGGAACTTTGCTGTGCAACTGCCCATGGACTAGGACAGATTGTCTAGAGAGGTTGTAGAGGTTGTAGAGTCTCCCTGACTGGAAATATTCACGAACCATCTGGATGCAACCCTGGGCAATAGTGTCTAGGATGACCCTGCTTGAGCAGGGAGGTTGGACAAGATGACCCACTGTGGTCCTTCCAACCCATTCTGTGATTCTGTGATTCCTGTGCTCTATTAATTCTCAGTTGTAACCACTTAAATACACAAAATATTCCTCCTAAGCAACAAATTAAGATACTAAAAAATCATTAAAACTAAACATCCATGCCTGACTTCTAGTTACTTTCACATAAGAGTTTCACTTAGTTTTATAAAATAGGAATTTACTTGCAATTCTCTATTCTTGTCTCTCTTTTATAGACGATATTTATTTTTCATAGTGCAAGGAACTGCTTGCTTTATTTTCACTTAGGTAATCTGCCATTCCCTGAAAACTGTAGTGTTTGCAGTTATTTGAGTTCTGCTTTGACTTTAATGCTCTTCCAGGTACAGTAACTTCACCTTACCTTCTTTGAGGTAGGAGTCATCTCATTGATTGTCTTGAGTAAAAGGAAATGGCTCATGCATCTTTCGTACATTATAACAAATGTCCTTTTGCATTATAATTGAATGGTGATTGTTGTGTTCAATCAATGAGAAAGGTTAAGGGAGCTTCTCTGCCAGCATTTTTAATGGAGAAGTCGATTAAGATTCAGTTTAATCATTCTGGCTGCTTCAGAATTAAAGCAACAAAGACCATCAATGGCACTATAATTACCAGTCTTTCTGTAAGTTTACACTGCCATTTATGCAGCCATAAATTTTGTTATAATGCACAATGTGACCAGGTTAACTTGCTTTGTTTGTAATGCAAAATATTTCCCTTAATTGCATTGTGGATAAGAAATAGTTGTGATGAAGTATATATAATGCAGCCTAATAGAAAAGAGAAAAAAAGAAAAAAAATAAAATAGAAAAACTAAAACCAGCCACTCTGTAGAGTCTGAGGTGAATCAGCCTGATAGCTTGTGTTAAATAGTTTAAAGTCATGGCCTTAACCTTTGGACACTAGAGACATATTTTACTTCATTGAACATGGAGACTAGCATCACTCCCAGGTGAGTAAAAAGGGTCAAATATATTATTCTAATCCCTGTTCCAAACAGAGAAAAGGTCATTATACACTACCTATTGCATGCTGCCAAAGAGTGAAAAATTCACATTGGGGACATGGGTGCAAATCTATTTTAGACATGGCCTTTAAAATGTTACTGAAATGAATGATTATGTGGTTTTGAACAAGGGAAAAAAAATCTTGAAATTGATCTCGTTTATTAATTAGTTTGAGCTTATAAAGGTCTTACTATAAATAGCTGGAAGACCAGAAGAAATTGCTCATTTCAAAAGAGAGTGAGGCCATTAAAAAATGTTTTCTTGTAAAATTAATACCTATAGGTATGGTTATCCATTAAAAAAATTATTCTGAATATAGGACGACAGGAGATCTTGATTTTCCAGCTCTTCCGGTAAATTAGAGACACAGGACACAGGATACTTTTGCTACCTTTTTTTCCTTCTTTTTTATTTGTTTCTCTTTTTCTCCATAGGAATTTCATTCAAAACCGTTGAGGTCTTTTTTTCTCCACAGAGAGGGACAAGTTTTGACCAAAATTCTCAGAAACTCAGAAGCATGCTTTCTCCATGCAGAAGCACAATTTCCAGAGCTCATGGAATCATAGAATGGTTTGGGTTGGAAGGGACTTTAAAGATCATCTAGTTCCAGTTCTCTGCCTTTGGCAAGAACAACTTCCACTAGACCAGGCTGCTCAAAGACTCATCCAACCTGGTCTTGATGGGTCCATACATAATAGAGAAAAATAAATATTCCTCCTATGTGTATGTGTATGTAGAAGCTTTTTTTCCCCCTGCAAACTCATATTTTATTGAAAGCTCTACTTCCAGATGAGATAATTAAATTTTTATTTCATATTATCTAGCAAAATGATTTGTAAAGTTGCAGGAAGACCAGAAACAGTTAAGTTAGTTCCGTATCGGAATCACCTGGATTCAGCCTCAAAGGTCAGTTTTAGAGAAATGAACAGTGGCTCATGTAAAAGGAAAAATTCCTGCATGGTGGGTCAAAAAACATACTGTTGTAATTTTTTCATATCCACTTTTATAACTCTTTATTTCTATTAATAGCATATTTTATACCTTGTAGACATGCATTTTAACTAAAGATGAATTGTATTGTGTCCATAGCTTGAAGGTTGCTGTTGTCCTACAAGAGCTTTTTCTTTCTTTTCAGCAGATCATAGACTAGTTATAGAGGATCATCTGACTAACAGCAGTTACCAAATGATAATTAAAACAAATTAAATTACCATATCACACAAAAATTATTCAGTGCACAACTCCTGAGCTTGCTACTTCCTGCATAATTTCGTATTCTTGGAAAGCTGGGCTTGAAGGTGTAATCAAAGATATTGATATATACAAATCTGGACCTCCTACTGGCTGTAAGACTTCACGTACACATGGTAGTAAGGTACTGTTCTTTAATGTATTCCTATATGAAGCCAGCTCTTTCTGTTGCAGGAAATTATGAAAACCACTAAAGAAGACAATTTAAAAATCTAATTCCTTAAATCTGTCTCCAAAGAGCTAAAGACAAACATGTAAATCAGCTGTTTATGAAACATTCATGTTTGAATTTAAAAGGCATATCAGTATACTGTGAGCACCACTGATACTAAGTCAGAAGCTTAATCCTCTAAAGAAAACAAAACTCATACAGTGCGTAGGCAGCCTGGCACGGTTCCTCCAGATTTCATACATGAGAATTAGGGTGCGGAGGCTATACTTAATTTAAAAATAAGATTGACTAATCTATTTGAGTGCTTACTGCCTTGTAAGCAGAGAAAAGAGTTGCGTGCCAGAATGGAAATCATATGGGCCGGGAATTCCCCTTCTGTTGACCACAGAAGGTATAGGCATAATCCATCAAGAACAGAATGCGTGCCATACTTTGTTCATTAGCATTTAAAGAGGCTGTTTGGCATCAGACAACAAATACAATTCTTGCAAGAACTTGGCAGCGGACTGTTTGTCAGTTAATGACAATCCACAGCTTTTTCAAGGAAATACTAAATGTTCCCAGGGTTATTTCTGAATTCTTTTCAGCATTAAGCCTGAAGTGGGGCTAACACATTTGTATAGCAGTGACCAACTTCCAAGAGAAAACATCAGTTCTGAACCTGAAATTGAAACAGATTTGTTGGCAACACATCAACAAATTGTGATGGAATTACAGGATGTGTGATATCACATATCTTGTCTTTACATTTATGCATTTCCTAAAATACACCAGTGTGTTTAGCATCTCCATAGGCTACAGCTTTGAAAATTAGGCATGTGATTTAGGACTTTGGTATCAATACAGAGGGTGTGATAAAATACAATGAGAAAAAAAATAATTTTAAAAGCCCCAAGGTTTTTTTGGCATACACTTAATTATCAGAGGGGCTGAGGGGTGTTGTTAATTGATCTATCCATCTTTTCTCTCTTTCTCTCTTTTTTTGGTCATAGTTTAGAACAAATTACCAAGCCCAAATGTAGATCTGATCCACAGCTCTGATGCTACAAGTTACATTGTCTTGCAAATGCTGCAGATTTTATTCTGTCCTTCTATTGTAAAGGCAGAAACTATTTGCTGTCTCAGGAGGAAGATTTTTGTCTTTAACAATCCGTGCAACAAAGCTGCAAGTTACTGCTACTTTTGCTTTTTTGCTATTTTTTTTTCCTTTTTTGCCTTTTTTTTTGCTTTTCCTCAATTAAAGCAATATA
The DNA here is from genome assembly GCF_014805655.1 of Passer montanus. Taxonomy (NCBI): domain Eukaryota; kingdom Metazoa; phylum Chordata; class Aves; order Passeriformes; family Passeridae; genus Passer; species Passer montanus. The sequence goes on along the minus strand of NW_024367708.1, from coordinate 4,250,710 downwards.
TTAAGCAATGAAGTACTCTAGAATCTGAGGGAGTCGATCTTATTCAAGAATTCTTGAATTTCAAGCTTCACTTTTAAAGTTGCAAATAAATTTTAAACTGGAAATGTACTGCTCTTAGTCTTGAAGATACCTCTGATGGAAACCTTCCAGCGAGGCCATCAGTAAATTATGTTTATATACACTTGAAAATACTTTCACATTGAAGAAGTCCTGGGAAAAAAGTCTGAGGGTAAATGAGTTTACATCAGCAAACTTTTCTTTCACAAGTTTCATTTACCCTGAAAATGAGTTAATAAGTGCACAATTGGATCCTATATCCCAAGAATTGCATTGCTGAAGAGGGGTGAGAGCAGATCATTCCTGAATTAAATGACTCTATGATTTTCTACAATATAAATATGGGTTACTAACACTTCAGGAAGCATGTTAACAGTGAGAAAAGAAAATATGATAATCAGAGATTCTATATTACCTTGTAGCTGATCTGCTTCATGCAGAGAACAGCAGAAAAGAAAAGGTAGTATTTTTACATGCTGGAAGTTGGAATACAACTGACTAAGGATCATTACAATATACATCAACATTCAGATGACTGGCATACCATAAACCACTCTCCTGGTTTCTGCTGATGGTGTAATTGTGTTAGTCACATTTAGTTAACACATGCTACAGTCACACTTTAATCTGCTATAAGAGAGGTATCCTGTGGCCAGCCCCATTGCAAGGGCTGTAGGACAGGATGATCCAACTGAGAAGTCAGAATTCCCATCAGCTCACATGAAAAGGAGTACAAGGACTATACAGACAGAGAGAAACAAAGAATTTATTATTCTGCAGAGCAGAATTTATCTTCATAAAATATATAGAAGGATAATCTACTATGTGTAAATCAGAACCAAAGAAAAAATATTAAAGCAAATTAATTTATACAGTCAGAATGGCTGGAATTCAGCCAGCTAAACTTCAAATCTCTGACCTTGTCCTAACTTCTTTATAGTGAATGGAAAACTAGAGTACAGTTCAACCAAACACAGAACCAAACACAAAGTCTCCTTTGGAATAAGATGTTCTGCTGTATCGCTCTCCACTGACTATAAAGAGCCTACAATCATTAGCTTAGCTCTACACACACCTCTCACATCCACACTTGGTTGGATCCAGTCCTCAGACTGGAAGAGAATATGGAGCAATCTCCACATGCAAGAGCTGCTTTTCAGCAACATTTTTTTACTACAATGTGTTTTCTGGATAAGGCCTCAGTCTTAAGCAGCATTTTAGGCTCTGGGATGTGCAGTATGGAATTTGAGAATCAAAAGGGAAAGGTCTGGAAGAGGTATAAATCCTTTACATGTTGGCTGCCAGAAAATACAACAGTGTTAATTTATGTTGTTATGGAATTAATAAAGTTCTACATTTTGGTATACATCCTTTTTGGCCACTTCAATTCACAATATAATCATTATTTCATGTTAATAAGAGTCTGAACCTGTGCATGCCAAGGTAAGAATAGAAGTATATTATGCAGAATGATTGGCAATCATAGGCTGAGGTAGACTGATCATCCAATTAAATCATAGAATATTAAAAAGGTCAAAGTAATATAGACCTAGCCTAATTAATAGACAATGAGATAAAATTCTAATTCTCATTTTTCAGTATAGTCCAGTCCTGAAAACAAAGTACCTACTTTATTTATGGAAGTAGTTCCTTTGAATCAGGGTACTTCATAAAGGCATGTGGCTCCTTGTCTATGAATTGCCTTGCACGATCAGTGTCTAAGACTTTAGTTCTTCTATACTGTTCAGGGAGTTTCACTAGAATACTTAATTTTTTTCATTCCTTATCTGCATTTTATAAGGAAGCTCATATAATCCTTTTTGTCTTCATGAACAGTAGATAAAGATTCAACCCTTTAAAACTTCATTAATATGTTGTCCTAATGATATCAAAGGTATAGTATAATTCAAACGTCAGTTCTGTGTCTGTCTTCCGTGGTTTATGTGGATTTCTATTAATATTTAATTTGGTTCATTACCTTATTTATTGTGTGTTAGTTAAAGGAATTCGAAGATGGAGGTGCTGTGTTAACATAAAAGTCTCCTCACACTGAAGCAGGAACCAAATATGATGCATGCACAATAATGCTGGGACTTTGTTTATAATAAACATTTTAAATGACTGACTTTTTCTCTACTAATACTCTAAGTAGGATGATCTATGAGATTTCTAATTTATTCTTGTTTAAAATTTAACCATGCTTTTTTAAAGCATATCAATTTTGTTAATACCATGTAATTAAAACATGTCAGTGCACAGCAAGTTTTAGTCTAAATTAATGACTATGAGAATTATTTTAATTAAATAACCAATTATAGAAAAATCGCAAGCATGAGAGCTGACATTTAAATGAATTTCATTTAAATTGCTTCTTAACATTGTCCCATCTAGGACACTAATGCAAAATGAACTATTGTATCAACATAGATTATCACTATTTTTGTATGCACATAATGTATTCATATTCAATCACTGGAACAGAGCTGAATATTTTGTATTGATCTGAAATGTCTATGAACAAAATACAACAGAATAAGCTGAAGTAGAAACAAAAATCCCCTGAAGTACTGTGACACAGTACAGCTGTGTTTCTCATTTGCACAAATATGTTTTCATATTTCAGTTTTTTGTTCACTTATAAAGTCTGTTTTCCATTTAATGTCGGGTGAATTTCTAAAACTGCTGAGTTTTCAAGTGACTTTTAAAATTCTATCTCTCTGAAATACACATGAAAAATCATGATGGGCTGGATATTCAGTTTTCATTTTGAATTTTAAAAAGATCTGTTAAAAACATTTGCTGGAATATTCTTTCTCAGTTTTAACTGGAAAGGATAGCCTACATAGTTAACTAAATTACTCTTCTGCACTGCACAAATTGTTACTGCATTTGTCTAACAATCACACTCAATTTAATCAGATGCATGGTGTAAACTGTGCCAGGAAGCTCCTGAAATTATATTTAAAAGTGAGTAACAGTGTAATACATTGCAAAATTATTTTTCTCTACTGTAGCTTTAAAGATGTCACAGGAAAAGAGGGGAAAAAGGAATCCTGCATTTTTGTTCATTGATTAACCAGTAATGTTATGTATAAATAATGTATCTGACAGTATGGCAGCCCACTTGGGACTTTGTGCCATTTACTACAAAATAGGATGCAACATGCAACTGAGCAGCAAGAACAAATTAAACATCTTTCCTCAGTAACTTCAGCATTTTTATTAGGTGAGAAGAAAAACAGATGTAGATATTTCAACAATATGAACCTTAATCTGAGTAGAGACACAATATAATACTGAACATTCTGAAAAATGTTTAACCTGTGTAAGAGATATGTTGTTTTGATCTCTTAATATTTGTGGAAATCCTGTGGAAACCAGTTGATATGGTATAAAAACCAGAATTTTGTTCCAGGGAACTGCAACTGATTAATAGTGAAGTATTATATATAATTTTCTCTTGTTAACTTATAATACAGAGACATCACTGCAGTATGTACTGAAGAATTTGCAAATTATCTTTTAAAAACTACTGTCCTTGTGATGTTCTGGTATTCTAACTCAAATTAAATTAATATATTAAAACTTATTTGTTTTATTGTTACTATTTTTTGTAAAGGAAGAAAAAAGAAATTTTTTTTGGTCTGGCAAAAGTTGACTTTATAATCAGATATTTATCTCCATGTTCATATATGGCCATTTTTCATTATTTTCCACCAAACAAGTACAAAAAAGCCCAAAAAAACACCACAACAAACAACAACAAAAAACTTTATCAAAATAAAAATATTGAACAGAAATGTCATGTAGTTATTACTGAAAACAATGGTATTGGTACTTTTAAATTATTCCAGAGGAGTTAGGTAAGACAAATCTTAATAAAAACCACTGAGATGTCAGCCCAGCTCCCTTTGCCCACTATGGAATTTCCAATCACTGCATTAAATATTGTTAAATGGAACAAGTGAGTATTATTCAACATGATTCAATACCCTAGACCTTGAATTTGTAACTGTTATCACTAAATCACATGATCACTAAATCAAAGTATCTTTCTGTGTATTGAGCTAAATACCCAATTTAGACTCTCGACTCGTTGTCCTTTTTACATACTGCAAAAGCTGCAGCAGTTTATTTCACATCTACCGAATAATTAATCTAATATTCCCTCATACTTAATAGTTACAATGGTTAATGTTTATACCTGAGGTAATTCCCATTGCACAGTGAAGAGGATTATCCACTTGATTAAAAATAAATCTTTTCACCCCTGCACTTGAATCTGTACCTCCCTGGGGAAGCTGACCATAATTTCTCTCTTGCTGTACCTCATTCTACAAGTGATGAGCCCATTTTGCATGGCCAATATTGCATATAACACTGGGCTTTAAACAGGACAGTAATTCAATCAGGTTTGGGGTTTTTTTTTTCCCTCCAGGCTCATCTGGGAGCAAATTCTTGTTACTTGGTTGTTGTTGCTAAAACCTGAAAATCATCATTTATTTCCCAAAGTTGCAGCTTATGAAATGCTGCAGTTGTTTTTATCCCAGAACATGAAATAAGCTCAGCTGGAATGGTAGTAACTGGAGATGTAACAAATGGAAAATAGTTGCCGACAGACTGACATCCAGTCTGAGGTAGGGAGAAATAGGGAATGGGAAAGACAAAAAGGCAGGGACTGAAGGGATAAAGGGCAAAGTTTATCAGGCTGATTTCGGCATCCAAAGGAGATTAGCACCTGAACTGGAGCTCACAATGGGTGACATCCTTACCATCTGAAGAGCCATGCTAAATGCCTCTGTGACTCCTGACCCCAAAGCTGCACAGGTGCCTAAGCAGGCTGGGGAAGTCATTTGTGTGCAAGCAAGCTCCTAATTGCAACTCACCAGCCCTGTAAATTTTCTAATGGTTTGTTGTACCTGGCTGCATATACTTACTTTTTATATTCTGTTCGGTTGCAAATGCTAGGCTATGTCAAATGGACACATGCTTAAAGTGACTCAAAGGAAAGGCAGCTTCATGCTCAACTGATAGGTTGCCTGTGAGTCATATCTGTCTGCTTCAGAAACAATGCTTTGTATGCTTTGACTTTGATTTGTAACTCTTTTCTTTTTTTTTATTACCAGACCCAACAGCTCTGGAGGAGTAAGCTGGATGCTAGTCAATCTCATATGTCATCAGTAAAGTTATTCTATCTCCAAGTTCCCCTCTGGAATGCCAAATGCTTCCCTTATTTGTGCTTTCACAAACCTGCTGGAGACAAGGTGTCTACTCAATTGTAACAATTTGGCCTGAGAAAACTTTATTGTTGACAGTGGTTTTCAGATCCCCATACAGGGTTTTCACTGCTGGCACTTAAAAAGAAAAACATTTTTATGCCTGGTCTGAGTAAAACTTATGCAAATTCAGAGACAGAGCAAACAGAGAATTCTACCATGCATTTTTGCAATACTTCATTTCAGAACTAGTTTCCTCCTCATCAACGGAAGCAGCTCTATAAAAATCAGTCCAGGATGATCATTAGCCACATGATGATACGCAAATCTTTGAGGAAGACTCTGCAGACGGAGCTGGACAGGCTGGATCAATGGGCCCAGATGAACTCTATGAGGTCACAACAACCTCATGCAGCTCTACTGTCTGGGGGCAGAGTGACTGGAGAGCTGTCCGGTAGGAAGGGACCTGGGGGTGTTGGTGGACATTGCTGACAGGAGCCAGTCTGTGCCCAGGTGTCCAAGAGGGCCTGTGGTATCCTGGCCTGTATCAGCAATGGTGTGGCCAGCAGGACTAGGGCAGGGATTGTCCCCCTGTGCTCAGCACTGGTGAGGCCACACCTCAAATCCTGTGACAGTTCTGCAAGAAGGACACTGAGGAGTCCAGAGAAGGTCAATAAAACTGGAGAAGGGTCTGGAACACAAGTCCTATGCATAATGGCTGAGTGAGCTGGGGCTTTTTAGCCTGGAGAAGAGGAGACTTAGGAGTTACTTTATCACTCTCTACCACTGCCTGAAAGGAGGTCAGGGGTCGGTCTCTACTCCCAAGCAAGTAGCTACAGGACAAGTGGAAATTGTATGTAGTTGCATCAGTGGAGGTTCAGGCTGGACATCAGGAGGGATTTCTTCACAGAAAGGTTATTAAACATTGTCATGGACTGCACAGCAAGATGGTGGAGTCATCATCCCTGGAGGTGTTCAAGAAACAGCTGGACATGGCACTAAGTGCCATGGTTTGTTTGATAATGTGGGGATCAATTAAAAGTTGGATTTGATCTCAGCTTTTACAACATAAATAATTCTGCAATTCCGTGATTTGTAATAGGCTTAAGGAAACTTTCTGAAGAGTCTGGTAAGCTTCCTAAAGAGTCTGAAGACAGGTAGGGAACGTGCTGCTGTATTTGCATCAAGGAAATTGTCTTTGCCCAATGAAAGAACAAATCTAGGCATAATGACAGATGAGAAAACATTCATAATGTTCTATTCCAGTATACAATTATGGTAACAAATCAGGGCAGATTTTTTCTTGAATGAAGATTACTTGCTCAGTTTTCTTGCCTAGCTCTGCTAGAAGTCCATACATAATGCAGTGATGGATGCTATGTAAAAGTTCAAGACAGAACACCAGCAGCATTAACTTCTGCGTGGCATTCTTCTACCTAACAGTTTAGACCACACTGAACAGAATTTCTTGTATATATGCAATTTTGCATAAGTGCCACAGGGCGCAATCTTGACAACCTTGATAAGCCCTAAAGGATGTCCCAACTAAATGGTGGGCACCAGTGTTCAGATTCATCTTACAGAGAATGAGAGTGATATGGACAGTTTTACAGCAGTATTTGAACTGTATTTGAGTTTGTGAGGGGAAGGAAAATCATGCCATCTCCTGGTTTATATGCTATTCAGTCAGTTACCTACAGGCTCACTACTAATACATTCACATCTCAACTGTTGTAACTGTTTAGTGTCTAGACTACTCAAACATAGATTTTCAGTCAACTATTGTGGGAGCAATTTCATAATTTCTAAATGACCTGCAGAATAGATTTTAATAAGGATACCCAAAACTAATACAGAGAACTGAAGTGATAATGGAAATACAAAAGATCCCTGTGAAGTTGTCCCTTAGTCAAGGACACTGTGTTTCACAACTAATTTCACTACCTTCAGATTTCTGCCATTGGATCTTTTTTCTCTCTGTTCTCTTTCCTTTTTGGCTGTATTAAGAATCTTTTCTACTTGCAAAAGCCTTCTCTTATAATGAGATACATGTTCATTACATTGAGTATTTCTCTTCAAGGAAAATGAAACAACTTGAGCTCTTTAAGTTTACCATTCTTCAACTTAATCTCCTTTGTAGCTCCTTTGAGAACTTCTCTCAGATTTCTCTTGCAACTGTCAAGTGTGACAGAAAAACTGGGCACAGTATCCCTCTATTACATTTTTTTTTTCAATGTAGCTAAAAGATTCACACTTGCTTCTCAGCACCCTACTTCTGAAATGCTTCAGGATTTCATGCTCAGATGAACCTCATGACATCCTCTATCCTTCAGCTGGAAGCTTCTGCCTCCTGTTCCTGAAACACAGCTGTCTATCATACTCACGATCCTGTTTTGTGTATGGAGTAAAATAAGGCTGCCAATTACTGTCTTCTGGCCCAGGCACAACAATACATCAGCTGCTCCAAGAGTGTAATGAAAATTATATGAGGACTCTCCCGATTAGCTCTCAAATTATCACAATGGAAGGCAGAAATTCACAGAATTGAATAGAATAACTCAAGCTGGAAGAGACCCATAAGGATTAGCAAGTCCAACTCCCCACTCTAACCTCTAATACTTTTTCAGTCACAGGGCACAATTTGTTTTCATTTAAGTGGGACATTTCTGCTCTGTTTCTAGATGGAATAAATTTGTATTCGTCTCTACTAAGCATCATTTGCTCTGTATGAAATTATTATATACTAAATAACTTTAGGGGAGAGCTTATATAATTGCTGTCACTGGTATAGCCTATAGGAAAAGCATATGGTAATAGTTTGTGTTTATCTAAATGTAGAAGAAAATATGCTCTTTTTATTGCTCTCATCTCAGTTAATGGTAAATTATTATTTGTTTATTCATTACTCTTTTATTACTTCATCTTATTTTTGTTGCAAGGAATAAGAATCCTGCCAAAAAGAGTTTAAACAGAGGGACAGACTCTTGTCTACATACTTATTCACCCTAAACAAGAGTATTTGCCTAGCAACTTGAACATGTATTTTGGTCTTATATTAAGACCGTGATAGAAAATAGAAAATAAAGATATTTCAGGAAACCGTATGTTAAAAAAACAATCCTGTAACCTAAATTCATTCCAGGTGACTTGATACTAAGCATGTAGACAAAGAGAAAGAAGTAGTTACTTCCACATGGCAATTCTAACTTTAGATAAGCTGAACTGTTGTATTTACAGAAGCAGAAGAGGAATGTCCTTAGAATTTCTTCTGCTGGTTGAGCTGAATAATTAATGGCAGTTGGCAAAAAATAAGTGGCAACAAAAGTAAGAAGGTAACAGAAGGCATTAAGAAGAAAGCGAGGTCATTATGCTTTCCACATTTGGAAACCATTGGAGTAGGCAATTACAGAGACAGCAAAGGGATTTCAACTTCTAGTCTTTTGACAAACTAAAAAGAAGGATTTGAACAGAAAATGAGTAAGTGAGAAGTTAGTTATATTTTAGGTGTAAGTCCATCTGCTGGCAAGTCCAAAGTCAGCCCAAACGAAATAATGCTTTTGAATCATCACAATTGTGACAGATCACCTTACTTAGCAACAAAAATAAATTAAGCAAAAGATTTGTTGGAATCCAAAAAAACTGAAATCCACAACCCCGGATCATAGGAGATTCAGCAGATGCATTGGGAAACAGCTTTCATGTCTGCTTGTTGTGCACAGCTTCTCAGCACCACATTGACTGTTCCAATCTACTGTCATAATTAAAAAATTTAGATTCTATAATTTAAAAATTAAGGTTATTTAAAAGCAAACTGAAATCTTTTGCAGTTTCATAAAATTATGTGCAGTTATGCTCCTGCAAGGAGCAGGGAGTTGGACCCAGTGATCCTTATTGGTCCTTTTCAACCTGAGATATTCCAAGATCCTATTATTCTATTAATTGCTATTGAAGTTATGCCCATATTTTTCTATTTAGACTACTGGTAGCCTGAAGTTAGGTCTGAGAGTTATACATGATCAGACTGACTTGCTTACTCTTCTAAAGTTTTCCCACATTGTTGCTAAAATCCTTTTGCATGTACTGATTTTAATGTTTATGGACCACTTAAAATAAATTTTATTAATAGTCCTGTAATAATCCTGTATGATTAAGGTAATGAAGTCTATGGAAACAATAAATAAGGTGCCCACAATTCCACAACAAGTGATTAGCTGCCCCTAGCAACGATTTTTGGCATTCAAGATACTTTCTAAGGTTGCAGAAAAATAGGGCAGGGTTGCAGCTCTTCACATTGGTAATAAACTATTCCACAAATAAACATTTGCTCAGTTTCCTTCTTAGGAAAATTACCTTTACTGCTTGCATAGATTTTCCAATATATAGGTCAATCTGTCCTAACCTTTTCTGAAGGAAAATGAGAAATGAACAATGTAAGACATATGTAATGGCACTGTTTGCAAACACCATAGAGCAGCAGACTCAAGAACTGCAATATAAAGCTATCAATTAATTTTGTTGTAACTGTATGCACCTGTGAACAACTGCTTAATTAAAGAGGCAAACAGAAATCTCTCACAATAATATTTCAAATTACTTACATTTATGTGACTCAATTAGTTGGAGTGGATAAATACAATTGGAAAGCTGCCATGTGGACTTCTGGAAATAAAGAAAAGATAGAACCGAAGAGATACAAAACCAAATGGGAGGAATCAGGCAGATAAATACAGATAATTGTCAGAGGTTCATAGCACTATACAAACAGAGAAGATAAAAGAAAAAGATTCTGTGCAAATATATATAAATACCTCATTTACTGTCACAGAGGTCTGTGTTCACAGATGGGAAAATTAAGGGGATTGTTTGCTTTGGTCAGAATATGTACAGGGCTCATATTTGCTTTCATTTTGCCATGAGAGGTATTAATCCAATTCTCTTTCCCCTTAGGGAGTGCCAGAGGTATTACTGCTGTTTTAGACAAAGTAGTGTCTTGCCTACCTTCAAAATATTCCTCCAAAAAGGCACAGGCCTTCCACAATCTCTGGTCTATCTGATTGGCTAAATGCCTCAGATGCCTTGCAGATGTTTGCATCAGGAGTGCATTTCTGAAACATCTCTGACAAGTTCCTTTTTCTAAGCTGTGGTTCACATTAGAAAGTGGTTCCAAAGCCAGTGAACCAGGTTTGGGGGAGTCTAAACTAAACTGGAGAATGCTTTCCACGTGAACACACCAAGTTCACCCTCCCAGACCAGACTACAAATAGTCCAAAATTAAAAAATGTGAGATGAAAGTGGTGTGGACATGGAGTCTTGAGCACTGCAAGAGTGCTCCTCTTGGACTTCAGGACCTCCTGATGCAGACAGAGCCTAAGGCATTTAAAATTACACCAGATACATTAAGGAGTTGAATTCTTTCTTCATTTTCATCTGCCTGCTTCAGAATAGGATTTAACCCCATATGCATGCAAGCCCATTGCTGAAAATGCCTTTTCTTGACCTCCATACGCAGTTCAGTGTTGTTCAGTAGCATTTCAGGAAAGCCTGCTGCTGACAGACACTGTATGCAATGAGATGATTTATTAACACCAAATGATTAACACTGGGGGATGCTTAAACAAATTGGGCTTTCCCTTCCTGAGAAGGCTCATTTAGAATTGGTAGAGAGGATAAGAGGCAGGATAGATTACACTTCAAAGTTCTCTCAGGTGTAGGGTCCTAAATCTGTTCTAGATATTGCTTGTTAACTCTGTCTTCTACACAACCCCTTCTACTTTTTAAAAATAATTTTTAAAAATACCTGTCTTACCTTATCTTACAGTCCAGGCATTCTGTTCCTTAAAGAGTGGCCAAGTACACCTGACTTGGTATTCGGGGCAATGATTTATACACGTGCATTGTCACTGAGCAGTGGGATGTATTCTTCCAGCTGGGGAGGAGAGCAAATATCCAGGGCAGAAGGGGGAGCAAGACCTGCTGAAAACCAAGAGGCAATATGATAATTTTCTGTGTAAAAAGAAAATCATTAAGCCATGTACCATCTTAGACTTATATTCAACAAAGGCATCAGTTGTTTGGGTCTTTTTCTGTGTCACTTTTGAAATGCTTCATAGCATATTGGTTTACAACAGATGGGCTTTCAATATTTCAAAAGTTGCTCTCTTAATATTTTTGAAATTTACATTGAAATGAGTTTTATTAAGACACAATATTCATGGGTTTTAAAAGAATATCTGTCCATTTGAGACAGAAGGCCAATATATTTTCAATGTTTCATTACACCATTTTCACTATGCTAGTTTATCAAAATTACTATATATTTAGTTTTCTTTCTTTCTTTCTTTACTTTTGATTTCTCTCACCTTTTCTACTGATCGGGTTTTTTTTAATACAGTTTGAAAATCTTAATTTTCCTCATAATAATTGCTTAGGTTTTTACTTTAATTCTGTGTTTTCCATTTCGATCAAGATCATAAGACATATATAGCTGACCCTATTGTTATTTCCCTTTGCCAAAAAATCAAGCCATGCAGGTGAAGGCAAAGGACCCGAATAGATTTGTTAAGCAACCCAATCTGGCTAGGAAAATCTACCTGCGACCTACAGAACAAAAGTCCTCACACTTCTAATTGAAGTCAACTACCCAGCTGACAGCCAAATATGCTTTTGAGGGCTCTTTTGCTGCTGTGATGATAGCACCTTGAGGTTGCTCCCAGATGGAGGGGAGGGAGGTAGAACTGAGAATCAGAGAGTGTGACAGTCACTCATCTATCTTGGAAATACTGAGTAACTTGGAAATGTGAATTAAATTAGGCTGTGCTTTCATGAACACTTTAATTTAACTTAAGTAAAAAAAGGCAGCGAAAGAAGATGCTCTCTCCAACCTCTCCTCTCTGTCTCCCTGTTCCCACCATTTCCTTTGTGCCAGCACGTGAGATCTGATGGCTACCTTGTTAGAGAGATCTGGGAATTGGTCCAACACCCAGCTTCCAAAGTACTAAAACTTTTCACTTGGACCAGTTCCTTTTGCATAAATGCTAATGGGAAGTGTGGGAGTGGAACATGTGGGCAGAGGAAGAACTGGGGGAATTAGCACTTTCAGTAGTAGTTTGGGTTTAAGTCATCTCAAAGCCATTGCAACTCAGTCTGAGTTGCTCACGGGGCTGTGAGTGCAGCCCTGAGCCAACAGGACTGAAAGCCAGCACTGCTCTTCACAGACAGCAAATATGTAGTCCTAGTATAACATGGAGGAAAGCTTCCACTTTTAGCACTTGCTGCAGTTATTTTAAGACTAGTCAAACTAATATAAACTAAATTGTAATCTCAATGATTAATTGTGACAGCAAAAGGGGCTTTTAAAACAAATGAGAACAACTATTTCAATTTATTAAAATTAGAAAAATCCCATGTTTTTTTCAATTTTAGTCTTTCTTTTTTATGTTTGTGTGTTTGTGTGTCTGTGTGTTTTGAGGGGCAAAGGACTCAGGTGTCATAGTTATTAAAGGAACAGAAAGTTGCTTCTGTTGAAGCTTATTTTGATCATTACTGATCTAATCAAACTACACTTGTTTAAAAAGAGAGTGTAGGGATAAGGGAAACCAATGTTGTCAAAAGAAATATACATGAATATAGTTTCCTATCTACTTTTGAGTGATAGACAATTGTGGTTTTTTTTCTCCATGCTAGGTATCTGTGTGCTAAACATCAGTAACAAACCAAGCAAACATCCCTTGTCAAAAACCTTGTCATTTTGAAAGTTCATCTCTGCTTTCCAGCACAGCAAAAAATACCTTCAGTTATCTCCTCCTGTTCAATGCATCTGTGAAGAGAGAATTTGCATGCTATTTGTACAACTGGTGTTCAAAATAGTGAGAGGCATGACAAAGCTGCACAGTCTTGGCACACTAACCCACCAGAGTCCCATTACATGCCACTGAGTAGAGTGCAGAGCTGAACCTGAGGAACCTGCAGGATTCTGACCCTGTGTGATGTCTGCTCCACACTCCAGAGTGAAGGCTGAGGACCAGAATGAGACTGTATTACATTCTTTCTCTTCTTCCCATATGTCTTCAGCCCAATTTCAGGGGCGGGGCAGCTGTAGGAATACTGATGAGTCAGATGAGGAATATGTTTTTAAGGTGAAAATTATGCCCAGTTCAGAAAAGTTAATTCCTTCCTTCCTTCCTTCCGCCACTTCCTTCCTTCCTTCTGCCACTTCCTTCCTTCCCTGCAGTTCATATGTGGGACGACCAAGGACTTGTCACAAAGGGAAGGAAATGCATGAAATCCTTTTCACCAAACACGGATATGTATCCAGTGAATTGGTCATTCAAGCTCCTGTTATTAGATGTTTCTGGGCTGCAATTCACTTCATATTGAAGCAGAAGTCCATGATAGGTCAGGTGAGTGGGACACCAGCAAAATGTGTTTCTTTGCATTGGTTGTAAAGGATGATTAATAAAGTCGGCAGTTACAGCACAGGGATCTAAATCTGGGCAGCAGGAATGCTATCACTGAGTACAGAATTCGTTCTTAACAATCATCTTCATCATGCTAATCTCTAATAAAACAAAAGATAATAGGCAAATCTTTAAAGACCATGTTTGACTTCAAGTTTGTGCGGGCTTACCCCTGGCATTCAAATCTGCCACAAATTAATTAAAGTTTTTGAAAAAACCATTTCCCATATTCCCTCTATTCTTAACTTGACTAAATCTGCTAATTCTTCTGCCCAAAGATTATTCCAAATGACATGATCATAGTGGAGGTGTATGTGGAGGTAATAAATAAATGAATACATAGAAAACTTTCCAGGTTTTTAGGAAAGACCTCTATTAGTTTTCCTCTCAAGTGCTAAGTAAAACTGTAATTTGGATAGATTTGGCAAGAAAAGTGTTCAACTGCAATGCCAATTTCTTCACAGAGATATATTGATTCCTCTTTGTAAAATATTGCTTCAATCTAAGTTCTGAAACTCAAAATCAGTTTTGAATGGCAAAATATTGTTTGTTCAATGTTCTGTTTTCAGTATGCTTTTGTGCTACAAAGGCATTTCACCGTTATTCTCCCTGGTTTCTTTATCTGAATAAAAAAAGGAGAAGAAAAAAACTTTGATGCATTGTCATGCTGTGATGGGATATGCTTTTTGATGTCTTTGCATTGCCTTATTGGTCTTTATTATTTAAATGCCTGGTTTAAATTTATATGATGAATTGAAGTCTAGGGGGGGTATACCCATATTAACTGTAATCCAGCCAGCACTTTGGAGTTTGCTGCTACCCATATTACTTTTGATTTCTGTGGCAAATCTCCAGGTTTGAAGTTTCATTGCAAGTGCCTGAAATCGGAGTATGATGAGCGTTGTTATTTTCATTGTTTGGAAAACAAAAATGTACCTCTGATAATTTTTGTCTTTGATTACTGCTTCTTCAAAGGATTTAAAACAGAATGAAAGCCTTTGAAAATTTAAGAGATGAAGAGACATGAGAGTTATTCTGTATGCACCAGATAAACAGATGTCTTAGCTTTCAAACTAAACCCAGAAAATATAATCACAAGCTTCATCAGAAACAGATAACAATCTAGGTGCACAGTACTTTACATTTTACTAATGTGCAGTGGGAGAAATAATAATACTACTTCCTTCACTTGTCTAAATATTTGTTTCAGACTAACAGCTCAAAAAACATGTTAGTAATAGCAAACAAAATATGATAAATTCCTTTGAGGAGGAAATATTCTCAGCATAATGTCATTATAAGCACAAGTAAACACACTTTGAAATGTATTTGCAAATAAGTAAGACACTCATACCACTGAAGGTATTAAATTGTGAATTCCCAAATTAATAGGTATCAGATGTCATGAGTGCTTTTCATCCTGTATTAAAGTCATACTCAAAAGTCCCAATAAACTTAAATTGAAGTTGTAATCATCCAAAGGATGTCTACTTGACAGGGCTCATTCTTAATATGTGGAAAAAAATTCTGCTTGGAAATATGTAAAACTGTTTAGAAATGGCTGATGGTGTGCATCATTAATCCAGCCTCTGCAAAATAACTTCCAAGAAATTCTGGAATATGAACAGGTTTAAATCAGTCTCAGATGAACCACATAACACCCTGGTCTTCTCAGGCCAATGACTGCTTCATTGGCAATTGCACTTCCATTTAGAACTCAAAGGAGAACTTTGTCTTCTTGGTGGCACCCATGCCTACATGGCAAGGATCTACAGAGTGACCCTTGACAACCAGCTCAAGAGATACATACTGATTCACCACCACATTGCTTTGGGCCCGTTTCTCTGATGGCGCCCAATTGGCTGGCCACATTTCTTCCCTAGAAGGTCTCTCTGTGACTCTTATACTATATTTTAATTTGTGTGTGTGTGTATTTTCAGTTCTAAGGGTCTGAATTGATGTGAGGGCTTGTGTTTCCATTTACAAGATTAAAGATGTATAATCTAATAACATAAAGCTGAGGGGAATTGTGTGGCTGAAGATAGTGAGGGTGTTCAGGAATTAAAAGTCTCTTGGGACAAAGTAGGAGGCTGTTGGGGGAGAAGGGATAATATCTTGTGTGGTTTGGACATTGAGGTAAGGTCTGCTGAGTGACTTACTTTCAGATATGTGCCCTGCCTCTGACAGAGGTAGTTGTAGTGCAAAATGATAAGGTAAGTAACACTTAATTAGTGTAAATTATTGGGTGTCCAGCTCATTGCTTGCTTCATTTTACCATAAACACATACTTTTAGACCTGATTGTGACCTTGATTAACACTGATGTAAAATGAGCAAAATTCTAATAGTATTCATATTAATGGAAGAAAAAAGCTGCTTTGAGTCAGAGCTCTTGTAGATGCTACATTTTGTCTGCTGTCTTGTCTTAGTGTATTTAAGAACTATGTCATTCTTAAAATACATAAATAAGATATTTAATAATTCAAATATTGGTGTATATACGAAACTGGACTTAAGTGTATGCTACTATCCAGGCTCTGTTTTCTGTTTATGCTCCTTTCATGTTGGTGTTGGTATTGGTGTGCCCCAATTCCTTTCTGCCTCTCTCTAGGTCCCACCGTCTGGTTCCCTTTGACACCAGCTTGGTCTTATGTCAGTGGAACATAAAACAAATTTTAAGGGAGATCTTTTCCTGTTCTGGCAGTTCTCAAGTGGCTAAACTTCATTCCAAGACTGTTTGGTTTCGTTTGGTAGCCTGTATATGGAGAGAGAAATGATAGCAAATAACTATGCATATAAATTCCTATTTATCGAAAACGAAACTATTATAGCAACATAAAAATCAATGTTTGCCCTATTATTTTCCGCAGGCAGAACAGTACATTGCAACATAGTTTCTCATTAGATTAAATCAAAACTCTTCTTAAATACCATTTTACCAGCTGTTACTGAATAAAGTGTGAAACAAACAGTTTGTAGTATCAGATATGTAGCTCTCTGGCATGCATCTTTGCCAACTTTGCAACAGCTGTTGTAAATGTTTAAAAGAAACAAACACATTCACTGATTATTCTGCAGTTTTATTAAAATTCACCTTTCTTTTTCCTTGTGCTAGTATAAAGTAAATCCATTGCCAGTAGAAGTACTTTAGCACTCATTTCAAGAATTAACAAAACAGAGTGAAAATATTCTCATAAGCAATCACTCACTAAGAAATTGCTTAGGAGAATGGTTTTATTTTTGTTATTTATTTCTGCTTGAGGTTGGAGTTGGTTTTTTTCTCTCAAAGAATGACACAATACAGTGTGTGCAGAGGCTTCCAGGGCACATTAAGTGTTAGATCTATCTATCAAAGACACATTCCTATGTCTGTAAAGCTTGGGCCCTCTGGAGTTTCAGGATGCTGTGACTCCCAAAACTAAATTCAGCCTATTCAGTGTAATTTATACTTAATTCTCAATTTCACAGGGGCTCTTCTGTGAGCTGCAAACAGTGGAAGCAGCCCAAGCTGCTGCAAAATGACAGTGTGGCTGTTGCCTGCTTCAGTTTAGCAGGCCACGAGATGAATATCTCAATACTGGGAGAAAATCTCAACCATGAGACAAATTGCATATTGCTTTCTGTGTGCTAATCCCACACCTAAACACGGAATCATTCTCTTGTTTTTTGTCTATTCAGTGCCTTTCTGTTTTGCTTTCCTGTTTGGAAAGTAAGGGTAATAATAATAATAACAATATTTAGCTTCTTCAGTAGATGAGATTTTGCTTTTCACTAGTGAATGTAAAGAAAGAGTATGCTATTATTAGACAATGTGGAGCCAGTAGACATGGAAGAGCTAGACTGGAAAAAAAGAAAAATTTTGGAAAAGAGTGAGCTCACTAAAAGGGGAAAAGCTCACTAAAAAGGAAGGGGAAACACAACCCAAAAAAAACAGAGGGTAAAGAAGGCATAAGAAAAGTGGAGCTCAGAGCATCAATATATGTTCATTTGCTGAAGGGTGAACATCATGCAAAAACAACCTTCGAGTGAGCACAACCAAAGTCGAGGGAGGATACCATAAAGGAAAATAAAAGTCAAAGAAAATGATACTGAGTATCACTCAGAAAGTGTTTTACACAATGAAATGAGTGAAAGGGGAAATAATTTGTATTTTCTCCCCCATTCAGTTGCAGCTGGAATCAGAGTTTACCTTGCAGTCAGTTTAAAAGCAGTTCATGGTGCAGGGAACCCTGCCAGCTGAGGTTTAGTGGAAATCTTGTCACCAGTGAGATAAATGCTAAAATTCTTATTACCTCCAGTGGGTCTATGAATTTGCCCCCTGAAACTGGGATTTCTCATAGGAAAACCAGCTGCTTAAGTAAAGTAAATTAATTCTGGCACTCAATAAGGAAAGGTAAGTATTTAAATATGCATGAGAAAATACTTAACTTGGCAAAAATATAAGAAGCATGTTAGAGAAAAATTGAGCACAGACCTCAAAATGAGACTTGATAGGAAACTATTATTCATTTTTAATTAAAATAATTTACATAATACCATATATTTGTTCTGAATTCTATAGAAATAAATAAGACAAGTTCCCTGTCCTGGAGAGATTTCATTCTTAATAAGACATGACAAACAAATGCAAGGCAAGTTAAAACAGGTAGAAGGAAAGAAAATAGAAAAGCTGAGGTATTTAAAACCAAAGACTGTAAAGGTGGGGGGAAAAGATGGAATAGCAAGTTGAAGGTATAATCTGGGAATCATATTCAGTCACAAGATTGCTTGCTTGTGCAGAATTGTACTGAAACCCTGTACACGTTGCCTAAATTCCAAGTGCACTTGTGTCCCTTGAACTACATAATTGCTAAGAAAATTAATTTTTTAACAACACATTAAAGTTTACAAAATATTTTGAGATGACATATTTTATTTTCCACCTGGTGGAATCAGTTATCTTAAAAAGTTGATTGAAAGCTTACAAGAAGAGCTGATCTTCATCCAAATAAAATATCAAATACTTGAGCAGTCATTGTCTGTGTACATACTAAATATTTATATGTGGGTTTACATTCCAAATTGTTTTTTCTGTGGACCATTGAGTTCTTTCAAAGAAGAGGTGAATGGATTCAAAACAGAAACACAGCTCTTTGCTAGAACATTGTCAAGATAGGTCTCCTATCAGCTGTTCACCAAGTTCACTGCTTATTGTAAGTGATGTTAATTAATTTTAGTTAATGACCAACACTTTTTAAAACCCCCAAGTAGCAATCCTCTACATCGTAATGTCAATATTTCTAAATCTGTGCATTTAACAGGATTGCTCAGGAGAGATTTGAAAAGGTAAGGCTCAGAGTGAAACCTTCCTTGACTGAACTGCTTCTGGAGGACCTTCAGGCAGACTGTTCTGTGATGGGACATCTCAGGAGAGATTTTGCCTGAGTTCTTCCAAAATGTCTTTCTTGCTCGTAATTATTCATCTTGAAATTTGGAAAATAGCCACTACACAATCATAGGCATCTGTCTAACTGCTAGGAAGGTTATTTGTGTATCATGTCTCCTGACAGGGAAGATGACCAGGCATCTGCTCAGGGGTGAACTGAAAAAGCAAGCTAAACAACTTAAACACTGCAGATATTACAGAAAAGGAAAGTAGCACACTGTCACATCTTTGGATGCTAGAAGACTTTCTCCAGACTTAAATCTTTGTCATGAGGCTGCAATCCAGATGAGAGGGTAGGCTGAAAACTCAGAAGGAAGATAGATTTTAATTTAATGAACGGCTGAACCAATGGAGGGATGAAAATACTCCATACTGGTAAGGTATTTTTAATAAAATAGCTTCAATTAATTTAGCCTGCAGAATAACTGGTTAGTGATGGACAATACATTTTTGTAAAAATGAACCCACATGCTTCTTTTATTATAGCAATTTAAAGTTTTATTAATATAAATAGAGGTACTCTTCAAAAAATTAACACCAATAACTTCAAGTATTGGCTTAATATTCAGCATACGCATAACATTCTTAAAAAGTCAGTACACATTAAAACAATTTCACTGCACAGTCTTGCTTCATGTAATTTTTTATACCATTCTTGATGCCTCAAGACCCTTTCCTTGCACTAAATCCTCAGAAAATTTAAACCTCACCTGTCTGCTACTGGATTCTGGCTGACAGTATTAGCATTTCTGTGGATGGTACCCTAGAACTAAATTATACTGGGGAAATTGTTTTATTACTGCAGCTAAAACACGACCATTACATTGACATAAATTATAGTAGATAAGGTAATAACAACAGTAGGTAAGAGTGCTAACAACAGTGAAGACATGTTGAAGTTGTAAGGATCATAAGTAGTGATGTAATAATTTGGAAAAAAGAAAGTTAAAGAAAATTCTGTTTCAGAGAATTGTGAAGACAAATTGAGGTATGTTTTTAAATCAGCTGAGAAAAGGGTCTCAAATTCCTTCCGTTTTCTCACTGAGTCTAATGGCAATTATCTCAAAATAGAAGAGTGATTACATAGGTCATCTCTTTCAGAAAATCTCTTTATCTTCACATTAATCTTCTTGGAAATCTTAAAGCTGCTAGATGCATATGGTCAGAAGTAATGTTACACTTATCCTTATCTGTACTATTTCAAATCCAGTCTCCTTTATCCTCTGTTGCCTGTTTCGGTCAATCCCCATGCTTGCAATAACCTTCTTATTCCTTTGTGTGTTAAAGTTCATCAACATCAATGCAGTAGAGTCATGAAAATGGAGTGCAAAGTTGGGATTGTAATTCTATAATAAAACAAACATGCTTTGCTGCATCTCCTGCAGGAACGGTGGCTCTGGACAGAGGTGCATGGCCTGGGGTCTGGAGTACAATTTGCCATTGTGTCCTCTGCAGTGCAGTACTTCCCTGATTGGTTTGTTCAAGCAGAGTGATTAACACTGTATGCTTCCAAATTATTAATTTAATATTTTAATCAGTGGACTAAAAGCACAACAGGTAAGTTGCAAAACAAATGCTGCTCATAAGTACGTCATGGAATTATGCTTGAGGAGATTGAAGCCCTTATTTAAGCATGACTGATTCCATAACTCTGCAGTAGTAAGGTGATCTTTTGCTTGGTTATTCAGCTTTCCAAAATCCTGCACACTGTCACAGCAGATTGATTCTGAAAGGAAGCTTTCTTTTTATTTTTATTTTAATACTGTCTTGGAGAAAAACTTTTTAGTTTGTTTTCTAATTAGACACTCCCAAAGATCAAGAATTGGAGTGCTTGCTTCATCTTTAAACAGCTGGGTTCCCAGCTGGGTTTGTGTAATGACTTCACTAATTTCCTTTCTTTTAATGTGTTTGTTTTCTATTGGTTAGATGCATTGTTTGGAGTTGTAGTTCCTTTGCAAATAGTACTGCTTCCGCTGTTTTAGTTATACTGCAGTCAATTCTATAACTCTGATTTACGAGCTAACCTATTTTATCCAAGTCTGCTTTATGATGAACTGTAATACTTTTTAGGCTTTCTAGTTTTTCAGCTGCTGTTTTGTTTTCAGGAATCTAAAAAGTGCTCTTCCAAGATATCATTACATGTTAGCAGAATGCTTCCATGTATAATAAAATATCTTTAGGATAATTTGCTGGAAACTTTAACACTCTCATTAGTATCTCTCTGTGTGTGCCTTACCAATCTTACATGTTTGTCATTCACAAGATCGAAGTTTAAATTAAAGTGATTTTGTTGGAGTTTAGAGTTGAGACAACATAATGGCTTGAATTCCTGAGGAAAGTAGCACTGTAAAATTTTAAAGTTTTGAGATTGTTATTGAAATTTCCCTTTTTATGAAACTCTATTTTCTACTGTAAGAGACACAGTGCACTCTGTACTTTGTATGTTTTGGTAATTATTAATTATAAGAAATGCTGTGAGTTTCAATGTTCTTGTTCAATGTGTGATTTTGATTTTGCTTTGCAGAAGTCTTTCAAGAGAGGAAAAATCACCATCTGAAAAGAAATTTCCATTTTCCTTATGCAGTACAGGGACCTACATTATATACCCGCAACATTTTTAGCTCTCTCTTTTCACTTCTTTATTCATGTTAATTGAACTAACCATTCTTACTTCACAGAAGGAGAGACAGGGAAAAAACAATGCTTTGTTAAATAAGTAATAATTCTTATCTTTATATGTAGTTTTCTTGTTTTGTGCTTTTTTTATAAATTTTGCCCTGTTTTCCCCTCTCACACCTTATATCAGGATTCACATAATTTCATGTATTTTCTTTTTAAGGAATTTAAGAAGTTTTTGGTCTCCAGCAGAGCTTGATCTCTTTCCCTGAAGTCAGGTAAGACTATCAGTGGAAAACAAGGAATTTCGGGGACCTGCTGACATTTTTAAAGCCATAGCCAAAACAGCAGGTCTTTACTGAAAGAAGTAACACACAAGAGAAAACACAGCAAGGCAGGATCATGGCCTTTTTGCTGAGCAGTGTCTGCCCTCTCTGCCAGAACACACTGGCACCTTCTCACCTCTAACCACTGCAGCCAGAGACTGCCAGTGCAAGAAGGTTTACTTGGGCACTGCCAGGGTTTGTGCTCACCTTTGGAGTCAATTTCAGGCACTTTTCCTTTTTCATCCCTGTCAACTTGTTGCTTCCAATTCCAAACTGTCCTTCAGCTGCCCTTGCTCCTTTTCTTTCTTGCTCCTGCAGATGCCAATGCTCTGCTTTCAGTTTAGATCTGCTAAAGGTAGACTTTACCTGAAAAAGTTTTTTGTGACTGGACACAAGGCAAAGCTGGGGAAAGTCCCAAGACAAATAAAAATCCCTGTCATCCTTTTGTGGAACTAGCACAAAGGCCAGAATTTGAATTGCCTTAATTTAAATTCTGTGGACCATAAGCCTGCTGAATCTCATGTGTCACTCTGGAAACTTGACTGATTTCTCATAGCTACTATTTATATAATAACTGTATTATGAAGTTTTTAGATACCCCCATGGCAATATACTCTGCCACTTTGTAAAATAAGTTTATCTGGAGATTATCAAAGACTCAAGAGTGAAATCATACAACTCCTTAATGTAGTGTGCAGCCCACTCTGCTAAGTATAGAAATGGTTTTTTCTTTCACACTATACAAACTATGTTTTTAAATACCTGGGGTGTACATAATCATCATTTGTACTGTAAAAGACAGAATTCTCCTGTGAGATATAAATGTGCTGTTTTTAATTTACTGTTGTCTAAAATACACAGCAGTAATTATGTTTATTCTCGGAAATCAAGTGTTCTCATCTCAGGGTGGGGCTCTTTTGTCCTTTGCAAGCAAAAATTGCAGCCTGTAAAGTAATAATGCAATGCAAGTCCAGAAGGCACAAGCATTTTTTTTCTTACACTCACAGCCATGGTTCAGGTATCTGCTTTATGGACTAGCCCTGCTGTGAACTGCCACAACTCTGGCTGACTCTGCTCAGGGACAGCATGGATCTGGCTGGATTTATTAGCTCAGGCGCAAACGCAAATATGATTATGCTGCTGCCAAAGCCAGCTTAGGTCCAAAAAGAGTCAAGTATCCTTCATATGACAGAGAAATGAAACAAGCTCGTATCATTTCAGCTGATCCTGTGCTAGCCAGAATGGATGTTTCAGTACTGTGATCCCAAAATTAGAGGTAGAAAGGAGAGTGATGCACTGCTAATAATTTATTAATGTTGATGAGAGCTTACTTTGTATGTCTACACTGATAAAATAAAAGAAGACTGGAGAGCATTCTGAAGCACTGGTCCCTGTTTATTTATATTGTTTAATTGCTAGTTTATTCCCTGGATTTTTTTCAGAGGGCTTCACCTTGTCCATTTCAAAAAAAGTGTGTCTAAGGTGGAGTCAGCCTTCAGGAACATTACCACAGCAGATCCCTTCAGCCTGGTCCATGGGTCATTCCCAGGCTGACTTCTATTTAGCAGAGACTCTGCTTCATTACTCCCTTTAACTCAGGTTCAGCACAACTGTGACAACCTGAGCTGCCTCCTGTAAAAGGAATTCAAGCTTCGTATTTCAGAACAGGGTCCCCTTATCACTCCTGTTAAAGTGTGTTAGTGTCTAAAATAGTGCACTGGGATGGTATGCAAGTCAGTAAGACCAGATAGCCGAGCTGTTGGGACTCTGCCCTCAGGAAAAGAATTAGATACTCTGAGACAATACTTAGAAAAAATACAAGATATATTGTCTATTATATCTTAAGCTTCTAAATTAAATGACCTCTGGAAAAGACAAGAATTACTTAGGAGATTTAACAAAATAGTACCTAATTTAAAGTGTTTGGCTTTAGAAACAATCTCTTTGATAATGGTTCTTGCCAAGTTTCACATTAGATACAGTTGCTGCTTATGGAGGCCATTTGCATAATTTTATCTCCTCCCAATTCCATTTGTATTTATTGCTGTCCAACAAATAAATTTATTTCTACAACTGCTAGACGTTACAGAACTGCATATCTCCATAGTTATTATTTACAGTATCTTCCTCTGCTTAAAGTCTTGTGTCAATAAGCTTCTGGACTTAAAAGTAACATGTCTTTATTTTCCAGCTAAAGAGATTACTCCCCTCACCAACTTGCTGACTAAATGAACATTTAGGCACATATTCCTTTCATATATCTTTGGCCATTTAAAGCTAAGCATCTATCCTGACATATCTCTTCCACTGTCTAAATGTAGTCACGTAGCCTAAGCCAGTTTCCTAGGCTCCCTGTATAAACAATAGAGAAAAATAGTTGCAAAAAACCCCATGATTCATTCAAATTATTTTAGATGGTTACCTTAAGAAGTCTGAAATAAGATCCAAGAAGATATGAACGCCTACACCTCCTCTCACAAGTGGCATCCAATTTTTTCAGATCAAGAAACCAAAGCTATGAAAAGTTTAATTGCTTAGGCCCTAAGATACAGTTGCTCAAGTAAAACAAAAAAAACCACTCACAGATCTCCAAGCTGGAGCAGCTTCTCAATCCTTAATAAGATATTTTGGATTGAAGATGACTATTTGTCTTTCATTTTTATTCCCTAAGTTAAAACAAGATTAAATCTAAAAAAAAAAAAGACAAAAGAGATCAATCTTTCTTTTTGATTTTTAAATATATTTTTTCTGTCTTGTAGACGAGGGCTCCTTCAAGTACCTCAGCTGATATCTCAACTGATAGCAATGTATGTAATACTTCTAGAGAACTGTAATACTTTGGGAAGCAAAACTCACATCAGAACTGCATCTATGTGCTTCATATTTTGCCTTTGAACTTGCCCCATGACATGTCCTGTATCTGGCATATTGTATAGGTTGTATAAAGTACAGTTGTCATCATGGCTTTGTGTTTTCTTGAGACTAAACTGACTTAATAATTTTTATTGCTATTTGTTGATGCCCTGTTCATTTTGTTGCTATCCTCTTGAACTCTTCATTAGCTTAAATTACACTGACTCAGAGACTTGTGAGTCTACTAAACAAAAAAAAAAAATAAATTTTAAAGTCAGGAAAAGATTGCTTATCATGTTGAGTCATCTCCACTTCCCCTAGGCCCAATGACATAATCTCTTAAATATTTTGAAATTCAGAACTTGAAGTACTTCATTTTTTCACAAAGCATGTGACTGTTCTGAGACAACCACATCTCAGAGGCCATCTTATGAGACCACTGAAAAAGCTATTGCGATGAAAAAGTAGCAGAAATAAGTAGGAGGGAAAGGAATAGCATCTAAACTCAGTTCTGTGATTCATAATTTTTAATATATTCAGTACCTAATAACAGCCCTTCCTCATGGGCCTGTTTTTGTTGTAATGGAAACACTTCATAATATGGTCCCACCATCAAAACCTGCTTGCAAGTCTGCAACACTCAACATTACCATCTGCCTGATCTTCACCTATGATGCACAGCTGAAGTCCTTAGTGACACACATTTTTTGCAGGGAAAAGTTAAAAAACATTTGAGATAAAGCATTTATGATTAGTCTGCTACAATGTACATGGTTGCCAGGAGGTACCAGTATAAAACACAAAATGTCCTTTTGGGGCACCATGAAAAACTCTTATTTGGAAGACAGATTTTTCAAGTATGTTTGTTCTTACTAACAGAAAGAAAAGAGGTGAAACAGAAACACTTTGGGTGCCATGATTTAACCCTGCCCAGCAACTCAGCCCCACACAGCCACTCGCTCACTCTCCTGTGGCAGCACAGGGGAGAGAAGTGGAAGAGAAATAATGAGACAACTCATGAGGTAAAGACAGTTTAATACGTAAATCAAAAGCCGTGCACGCAAGCAAAGCAAAACAAGTTCATTCACCACTTCCCATGGGCAGGCAGGTTCTCTGTCTTTCCAGGAGAGCAGGGCTCTATCACACCTCATGGTGATATGGGAAGACAAACGCCATCACTCCAAATGTTCCCCATTTCCTTCTGCTTCCCCCAGCTTTGTATGCTGAGCATGACACCATAAGGTGCGGGGCATCGCTTGGCTCAGTGAGGGTCAGCTGTCCTGACTGTGTCCCCTGTCAACTTCGTGTGCATCCCCAACCTCCTCTTTGGTGGGCCAGGATGAGAGAAAAGATCTTTTCTTAGTATAAACACAACTCAGAAACTAAACCATTAGTTTCTTATCATCATTATTTTCATACCAAATCCAAAGCAGGGCACTGTACCCCCTACTATGAAGAAAATTACTCTATTGCAGCAGAAGCCAGGACAAGAACCTAAAATGGCTCAAGCCTGAAATGAAAAAGAATACCTACTAAGGACACTCTTTATTAGATAATAATGAATTGAAATAGAGACATAGCTACAGATTTGGGGAGGCCAAGCACTTCTGAATGAGTGCTTTGGTGAGCTGTCCATAGACTCAGACTTTATTTCATCCTCTGTCTCTGGCTCAGAAAACCTTAAATTCATAATTGAACAGTGACTTACCTTCAGCAGGAGGGTTGTAGGTCACAGTGACCATGCATTGTGCCTATGTAAGAATTCAGCTTTAACTCTTCCATCCTTTCTTCCTCAGCAGGGGAAAATAACTGGATTAGATCTCCCTTATCCTGTTCAGATGCTATCAAATCTTCTACCTCTCCATTACTCCTTTCAAATTAAAACCCGGCTAAAACTAAATGTATGCTGTATGTATTCCACCTGAAATTTGTAATGGCATAAGTATCTTTGCTTTATGAAAATATTACAGAGACTATATGTAGCTAGATGTCTTAAAGATATGTTATCAGGAAATTTGTCATTTTCAGGGATTTTTGAAGCTAGAGCCTAGTCTAGAAAATGAGGCTTCACAACACCAGATCCTATGCAATTTTTGCCTTGCCAGGGCATCTGGTCCATTAAACAATTAGGCCAAATTTGTACAGTGTTTTTTAAGAGCGACAGGACTAGAGTCCTTTGACCAAGGTCCAAGACCTAAAATCATAAGTTGTAATTGTTAAAAATGCAAAAAAAAGTAAGTTCATTTTAAATGGAATCTATCTTGAAGCAAAGGAGTTCTTTTTTCTGGTTTCCTAACTAAAAGTTGACTGAAAACGTTGCAGAATACAGCCACGTAGTATCTTTGAACACATGCTTTATGTTAGAGCATAGAGGCTGCAATGTTTTTCACTGTTCTCTGTTAAATCATGCATTCAGTTGTTTCCATTTATACGGCATCAAAGCAGTTGAAATCCAATTGAAAAGTTTCTTTAGACAACCATTGTGCAGGAACATGATGTCAATATTAATAAAGGCTGAATTTCCCCTTGGCTCACTTCTTACAGATAAGCTTTTCAATAATACACTGCTTGCACCAAAGGTCTGATGGGACTGGGAATAGTAAAAAACACTAATAAAAGAATGTTGAATGTTTTTATATTAAATTTCCCCACAGGCAAACTGAAAAGCCTACTTAGAGTACGCCAATCAACATGGCACTTATTAAATGTAACAAGAGTCCTGTTACAACAGATCTTTAAAGCCCCTAAATATGAATTAGAAAGTAAAGACAAAAGACAATTACAGATGTATTTCTAAATTGAAGCCCTGGACACCTCACCTGATACTCACGAACATGACACTATGTTTGATCTTCAAAAGGACTCCATTTTTATCAGCCTACAGCTATAATTTTATTACTGCTATTTACTGTGGTTAAGAATGTTATCCTTTCCATTTCCAGCCTTTTAAAGTGCATTTTTATGTTTGAGAAAAATACTGTAATTATTTAGAAATACATGAAGTCAGTAAATAGGGTACAATATCCACAGAAGTTTGGGCTGGGTAATGTAAAGAAAATGGAAGTATCTGAATAAAAATAGTGACTACAGTTAGGCCAATTAGAACAAAGGCTCATGTCTTCTAATCAGAACATGGGAGACTGAGTGCCTGAAAAACATTTCATTGTGAGGATTACATCTGTTACACAAAGGCTCATCTCTCACACCTGAATTTAAGCAATTTTTTTCCCTTGTCAAGGTAGTGACAAATATATTAAATCTGTCTGTCTTCTGAGATTGCAAACCCCAATCTGAGATTTTGCCTTGGGCACAGCAATAAAAAATAAACTCAATTGTTAAGCATAAGGTTTCTTTTCTACAGATGGAAAGAGAAAGCAAAAATAATTCAGGACCTTTTGCAGGTTTGTAGTTTGTCCGTAAACAACCAGATTAAATTAATCTAAATTGCTGTGATAAAGTCAAACCCCTAAGAAACAAGAACAATTCCTAAAACAGTATTGGCATTTGTGTTAATTGGTGTGTATTTATTTGGAAAAAGATGTACATCTTATTAAACACCTTAGTAAACAAAAAGAAACCCACAAATAAAGCTTTTGTGAAATCTATAACAACACTGAGCATTTTGTTTGAAGCTGCAAGCGAAAGGACAAGCCAATGGTTATCAAACTCTGTTCTGTGGACTCAGTAGTTTTCTAAGTTTGACACATGAAAACTTAAATGTCATTTGAAAATGCTGACAACTCACTAAATATGTTCCCATCACATTTGATGAAACTGCACTGGGGATCTTTCAGGTGATTTTCTATTTATATTGGATCATATGTTACATTTTTCACAAAGAAGCTATACTTTTATTATAAAGCAGCAGTGACTGTCTTAAAATATTACCCAGGCTATGGAATACTTTGAAACCTTAGCTTAGCTTTGAAACCTTTCCCATGGCTCACAACTCTGAAATATATAAAATACATCTTGCATGTATGGATAAGTTCTGAAATGAACAGATTAAGTGTCATAGTTTCCAAGATGAATTAACAGTTGATAAATATTTTAACTAGTGTTTCAATATAATTCAATTTTATTTATTCAAAGTTTACTTAAGAAAAGTTGAAAATATATTCTAACAGGTGTTTGTTGGGGTTTTGCTGTTGGCTTGCAGAAAAAGATTTAACTGTATCATCTTTGCAATACTGCTGGAAATAGAAATGTTAGCAACAGCTATATTGCAAGGAAAATGTATTTCCAATATCCAAAGTGGAAAATATTACCAAATATCAGCCATTTTTTGATGTGATAGCTAGCAAATTTATTCACCAAGTAGCAACTGGATCAGCAAGAGGTCTTTCTATTTTACATGCAAAACTGAAACTAATTAGTATGTGATGGAATAGCAGGTCTAGAATATGTGTGAAGTAATCATGAATTCATTCTGTCTATTAAGTTGAAAGATAAATAAAAACAGACTGGTAAAAACAAGTTATGGATTTCAACAAGAGATATTTCCCACATAAATTTCAGAAAAATGTTAATGAGAGCAATAGGTCTGAAGACTTAGTGGATGAAAACAGACAAAAGACTTGGTATCACTTTGAGAAGGCTCATGAATTTGGAGAAAAATTAGCTTGACCTACTGACATGACTACATATTTTAAGAGAGATATCAAGAAAATGCAGAAAGCAAAAATCAAAATACAGAAGAATTGTAAAATATTCCTAACAGGTCAAGAATTAAAAATCAAGAAATTAAAAATCAGACAAAATAAGACACTGCAAAAGTTACTAAAACAAGCAACAAAGTAAGTCTTCAAAACCAGAAACAAGAATACTGAAAGGAAGCTGTATCCTAAACACAGTCATTGCTTTTGTGTCATTAACTAAAAAAATAGCTGGAGTTTTAATAAGAATGTGGCAGCTCTACTATAGTGGCAAAAGCCAGATGAATAACAAGTATGACATAATAAACTCATAATTATTAGAATCAAGATGGAAACAGAACACATAAGTCTTAATGCTCCCAAACTGTGTGTCTGTTATGCCTGTTTTCACTCTGTCTATGAATGCAAAAAGAACCAACATTCAGAATTACAAGTCTAGCAGCAGCTCTCTGTCAATTCAACAGTGAATAATAGTACAGCTAGAGAAAAACAAATACAATGCATCAAGGCAGGGTGAGGGAAAGAAATCTATCAAGACAACCTTTAAGTCTGCTCATAGTTACTTCACTTTTGTGGCATAAATTCAGTTCAGGGCAGATATAAAGTAAACTGACCTAAAGGATTTTTAATTTAAGTCATTCTAATTTACTTGATATGATCTAGGAGTATCTTACTCATCTGAGTAAGAGTAATTTGTCGAGTTTTCTAGATCATCTATGACTGCATAAATCCCTGGATCAATAAATTTTAAGGTCATATGATATTGCTATGGTAATCTAAACTGACCGATAGCCACTAGTGGCATCTCTTTGGCCAATGATGTAGATTTTTAAACACATTCCCTTTATTGTAAAATTCTTGCTATAAAATATATATGCCATTATGCACCAAATAGAATTGTTATGTTATATGTATGTTACCCTAGCTTTGCACAAATCCATTTATTTATGGAGATCCATTCACACTAGGAAGCTGCAAAAGATACAGCAATACAATCTAGTGAATCATAGAATGTTTTGTGTAAGAACTAGGTGAAAGCAAAACTATCTACAGACAGCGTGGAAATAATTGGCAACAGCACTGAAATCAGTTTTTACCCATGTGCAAATGCAGCATGGAGCAGTTACTGTCTTATCCTTCTCTGAATGTTTCAAACCCTTTACTCCTTCAAATCTGATTTCTGTGAAAGCAAAAACTGTGAAACTTTTCAGAAATGCAAGCTAATGTTTAGATTGACTAAACACTTTAAAGATGTTTTCTTTTTTGCTTTGTCCAAGCAGGGATAAAAAAAAGGTTAAAAGTTAAGATCAGTTTCCTGTGGGGAAGCTGATGAAATGTTTCATTATCTGAGCAGGGAGGCAGTCAGCTTCAAGGAAATGTCACTAACTTAGCATGAGACTCTTAAACTAAGTATCATCTCACCCAACAAAACCACAGGAAAGTATTATAAGGGAGATCTGTAAAGTAAAATTAAAAAATCTGAAGCAAATTTCTACAGAGAGCATTTTCTTCTCCCTCCCTGACTTATAATTAGAGCTCCACATGGAACAGATAGGTCAGCTTGGTAAATGAGAGAACCTTATTACTTTGTGGCATCCAATAGAGAGAAAAAGATTGAATATTTTAATAAAAAAATAGTGGACATACATATTAGACATTTTCAACAAGTAGAAGATGACTTAGTCTTTTCTGCCAGTATTTAAGCTCTCACTTCACGTTTCAGTTAGTGGCATCTGAGCAGAGACAAGGCTGTTAAACAATCAATTGAACATTTGTTTCTCACTTCACATTGATATCCCAGGAGGAAGGATGTTGTCCAACAAACACCAGTCTTATATGTAAATAAGACATAGGGTATGTATTCCCTTTCCCTCTCCTCTTTCCCAAGTGGGAGCCTGGAAGGGGAAAGAAAGGGCAATTTCTCAGTCAAGACTCCTTTTCCTTGTCTACCTCTTAGTCAACCATATGGGCTTTCAATAAGGGAACTGCAAAAGCAATCCCTTCTTTCTGTTGGATAATTTTGAAATTATTCATAAACAGTATTATATCTTAAGCTGAATACTAATTTATTCTAGGTGGATATAATTCTTAACTCTATTCATCACATTTTACAGTGACTCATATTTAGGAAAAACAAATTGAAGCTGTCCACCAAGCAGTTGATCAAGAGGAAATCTGATCATATTTCCCAAGATGAACTGCTAATAAAAATAAATTAAAATAAGCAATCTTGTCCCAAAAGACTTCTAAAGGGAGCTCACAATGAGTCAATGACAAAACGGCTTTCACTTCTATGACACTAAGCAGGCCTGAGTAAGCCAAGTCTCTGCAGTAGCTTTATCAAGGCTGCTTGTCTATTGATAGCAGGAAGCCACATAGTTTTCTGCTTCCTTGTGTATACACAGGATGCCAAAGATATCTCATTAAGAACATCTGCACTCTTTTCTCAAGACAGTTTTGAAGGGTGCAGTGCAGCCAGGCCAAAAGCGGTGCCATGTGGGCTCTGTACACTGTGCCAGCCAGAGCTGCTCTGCAGATAACCACCGAGCCAGCTAATTGCCAGGGAAGAGTCAATTTACTAGCCCACTAACACCTTCTCTTTCCTCCACTAAATCCACAACAGAGGGTAAGAGTTGAGGATTTGAGAGGTTTTGGTGGGTTGTTTTTTTAGTTTGGTTTGTTTTTCAGTTGGTTTTTTTCCATACCCAAAAAGTGAGGGAATAAAAGAGCAAACCCTCAAGCTTTAAAAACAGGAAATTTGAAATTACTATTGCTTTTTCTCATTACACTGGCACTCAAAGTTCTGAGGATTTTGAAAAGGTGATGCAAAAATGAAGCTCTGTGCAAAATCAGGAGATATATTACTGGCATTATCATTACTAGTTCATCCAGTGTCTTAGAAAGCATTCTAAGCATGCTCCAAAAAGCAAACTGATTTGACTCTTTTATCTGCAAACCCTTTGATTTGCTTTATGATGAAGATTTAAGGGAAATTTCAGTTTGCAAAAATAGTTCAGAACAAGAAGTTGGCACCATCACCTCTCCATATATCTCGGATGGTGAATAGATCCTAAAAAGAAAAAAAAAAGGTTCTGTGCACACAAGGGCAGTGGAGGAGGAGTGGAATAATTAGCTGGTTGCTATAGTAATACAGATAGAACTAGGACATCCCACTCACATGAGAAGTTTATCTTAGATTTTGGTTAAGTATTGCTAATACAGCCATTTTTCTTGTCTTTGAAAATCCTAAATTCTCAGTTTTGCTCTGATTACAGTGAAAATACATTTAGATTTTCCAAAGAATTTTGGTCTCAACAGACAGAAATCTTCAGAATTGCTAGGATAAACTTGACTGGGCATCTCTACACCAAAAGAGAGGGGAATTGACAAAGGATAGAAAATTCAAGAAAGAGCTGCCTCACTGCTCTTTCCGTTCATAAGGCACTCCAGAAGTTTGACTGAAATAATAATAGTCTGTAAGACTGCTGTCTTGAGTACCTTTTTCTCACAAACACCAATGACTTTGTCGACTCATATTTTATCACCTCCAAAAGCTAATTCTCAGTTTCCCTGGGAAATTTGACAAAGCTACATGGAAAAGGACACATAAAACTGGACACAGCACAGAGGCACTAAAGACCTGCTTTAAATTATTATCTCAGTGTTTGCAACTAGGAAAATCATATGATATGCCTAAATAGATGAAAAACCACTTTTGAGCTGTCTGAATAAATAAACCCTGTCCTAGATGTGATCAGATAAGATCAGTGTGTGAAAGAGCTCAGGACAGACTGCCCTATGCTTCTATTCTTATCAGTGAAAGCGGGGACAGCACTTGACACCTTCACCAAGACATTTGAAGATAATTAGGGTTAATCATTGACTCTACCCTTTGCTCACCATTCTCCAATCATTCTGGTTACCCCTAATACCTTCCAGATTCTCCCAGTGACAAAGAGCAGCTGGCTTGGCTCCTGAAATGCATGCACCATACCTAAATGTCCGGCAAAAAGTTGAGCTGGAAACCAGAGTCCTGAAATTTTATGCAGAATACAAACAGGATTATTCTGCTTCTGCAGCCTTTTTCTGGTCTGATTTCCAGATAGGGCATACGCTGGTCTATGCTGCTGGAGTAATAAAAATGATCACCAGGTAAACAGGAAATTCTTTTGAAACTTTGGGTTCTAAGGAAAGCTTACTTTGTAGTTTTATAAATTAGCAATAATGCAACTCATGCGAGTACTTGGGATGGAAGGATTCTCTCTAAGAATATAAGATATTATTAATAGCAATTGCACTTTTATATGATACTTCGCCTGTCAAAAATGGATTAATGCTGTTGAAGAAAATGCAATACTATTCAAATATACATACATCAGACTCCTTTTCCTTCTAAGTTGTTTCTCAGATTTCTTTTTCTCATTGCATGATTGCTATTTTTCTTGCTTTTGCTCAGATGAAATGGAGCATATTAGACACTTCAGAAAATAAACACATGCATTTCTTCCACCATGGCACTATTCCCCAGCCATTGCTGAGAACTGTGATTCATCTATGGAAAGTAAACTCCAATTGAAATTACTAGGGTTTTTTCTGGTACTGAGTGACATACATAATCACTCATCTAAATATGGACCAGATGGGACATATCCTAGAGCAACAAGAAGCAGGGGGAAAAAAAAAGATAGATTTGTTGATTTTTTAAATTATTTTTTTAACTTTTTATGACTATATTGTGGCAATTTGAACATTGAGGTCAATGTCAACATATTCCTCTGCTCACTGGGGGCTTGTGTCACTGTTACAAAATTGAACTGTGGTACTTGATTTATTTAAATAATACTAAAATAGATTAATGTAAATATTAATTATTCACTCACAAATAATCTGAAGATTGTCTTCTGTAAAAGCTGAAGGAGACAAATATGGTCATAAAATGCATATTATAGTCTCCTGCACAGAAGTACTTATTATACTTCTTCCTTATTAGTATCAGAATGCACACAAAGCTGAAACATTTATAAAAGCTGCTCTGCAAATGATTCTGATTGTCAGGACATATACTTCCTTAATGAACTTGAAATTTCTCTGGTTAAAATGAGTTCCCAACAGATTTTTATTTTTTTTTAATTATCAACGATTAAAAGAAAAGAAACAAATTCAGATTTATATAATTATTTTATCTGTATGCATATGAAATGAAGAAAAAATTAAAAGAGCTATTTAAATGTAAGAGCTCTGTTCTCTGTGAGACACATTGACATTGGGAGAGGTGAAAAGAAGAGCACTGGAGTCATTTTTGCTCAAACTACACTGACAAGTAGGCTAGGTACTCCCAGAGCAGGAAAGCACTCAAGGCAGTGATGTAGAAATGCTTCCTCTCTACTCAAGTGTTCCCACAACTAAGGTAATTCACAGAGGTCAATTATATTAGCATTCAACTCCTTCCAATAAATAGACCAGCATTAATAGACTGGTGTGAAGCTCAGATGTATCCTTCATGTATAGCTGTAAATTTTCCCCAATCAGCTGTCCTGAGCTCTGGGTGGAGCCTCCAGGCTAAGCAGTGGATAAACGTAGATTTCAGAATATGGATTGCAAAAACCTCAGTTCTAACTAAAGCCTACCTTAGTCACCTATGGCTTTCTATGGCCCTGCATATACTAGGCAATTAGAACAATTAATTAGATAACTTACATTTTCTAGCTGCCTTAATTCAGGTTTTGGGATAATAATTTCAGAACCACCACATACACACTTTCTATGAGCTTTCTAACAGCTTTCTATGAGCTGTTTGTCAGGTTTCCAGTCCAACCATTTTGCAACTATTATTTTGGAAAAAAAAAAAGTCAAATGGAATTATTCAGTTTAATGTATAAAAGTATGTTTTTCACCCTCTATTGAATCGATCTACTTCATATGAATAATTGTGCTTTCTAATTAAAACAAGTGACAATTCTTACAGTATTCTCATATGTACCAATACATCTCATGGCGATTTTAAATAGAAGAAGTATTCGTAGCATTAACCTTTTCCTATAATCTTTTTTGTTACTATAGTTGAAAAAATATCTTTTAACAAAAAGTGTTTAGTACAGAAAGGACATAATTGCACATCTTCCTTGGCTAATAAATGACTAATCGGTCATTCATTCATTCACTTCATATTAATTGTTAAAAGATGAATTATGATGAACCAACCTATTATTAATATCCACATTATATGTGTATCCATGGAAATTCCATTGCAATATGGTGATTAACTAATGCACCATTATTTTAGAGTTAATTATTATAGCATTAGAAGTAACTATGAAGAAAGGATTCAGGGACATTTTCCTATTATTTTTCTTTGAAAATAATTTTATATTTTACCATATTAAAAAATGAATCCAGGGAGAGAAATGTAGGGATCTGAAGTTATTTCATTTTATTTCCCTAGTTTCTTTCATTTTCAGCTTTTATTAATGATTTTTGTAAGTGTCAAATATGACAGTCCAATCGCTCTACTGAGAAGTAACAGCTGTCTACTAGGACAATTAATAGTTCTTGACTTCTCCAAGGTTGTAATGAAGAATATAAGAAAAATCAAAATTCTATTATTTTATTAATATATTTAATTTATTATTAAATTCTGTTATTGTATTAAAAAAGTAGGCATAACAAAAATGTCTGGCATTCATATATACAATGAATAAATATATCTATCTAGTGAACAGTCCTCTTCATTACTTGTTTGACCTAGTCTTAGTTAAGAAACTAAGTCTTCAGTACTCATGATGTGTGCTTTTTTCCTTTTTGCTCTGAATTTCAAACATCTATGCTTATTCAGTATTCAGTTTGTGCCTGTGTATACACAGACATACACACACACAGAGGTTATTCAGGACTGGGGCATATCAGTGTTTAATTTGCAACTTTGACAATCATTCTAGTCAAGAATTATTTTTGTTGATGTTATGGAAAACTATAGGTTTTAAATGATTGGATTATCTCAAGAAATCATCACTTGCAAGAATTCAACCATTAAAAAAATTTCTGTAGTCAATGATAAAAAGAATCTCTTATTACTCTTATTTAAATCACAAGGTATTAGATGGCATTTTTATTTTTTAATATATGAAGACTACAATGGTTGGATGTTGTGTCATCACACTGCTGCAGGAGCAGCACCTTGGAACCTGGAAGTTTTTTGCCTTAATTTAAAGCTTCCTCTTTAAATAAATCCAGTTGATCTGTGATCTGAGACAGTCCTCCCTTTTAAAATTTCATTTGATTGTTTTCAGACAAGTTTGAAGAAGATGCTTTTGTAAAAAGATAAAAGACAAGCAGTAGTTCAAACTGCTTGTTAATCAGAGTGTCTCTACCTTATTCCAGAATATTACTAGATCACAATCTGAGATCAATGGGATTTATACTTTGTTTAGGTACTTTCCTTAATCTTTCATTCATCTTCACAGAAAAATGAAAAAAAGAAATCTTAACTCTGAAATCAAAATAAACTGTCATAGCAATACTTCAATGAAATTTCCTTAGTTTTATTATGTCTTTAAAATCAGCTGTGTTTAAGACTGTAGGATTTCTTGAACTCCTTCCCTTGATAACTGGAAGCTGGTGGGTTTTGGGCTGTGACTGTCGGGAAGATGAAAACATACATCCTTGGAACAGCCAGTATTGATGCTTAAAATGTCCACAAAGGTGTTACCAATGTAAATAAATTATGAAAGATCATGATGGAAACATTCCCACACTCAAATATCAAACATGGCTCAGAAAACTTGTTAAGCAAAGAATCTATATCAAACATGAACCTACTTTTGGAGAGAAAAAGAATTCACTCCCCATCTGACAGTTGTGATGATACTGATCAGTAACCAAGGCTGCAGACTGCTGGCTGATGCTGAAGTTAAATGTGTATGACAGAAATAGCAGCAGTGATGGATGGCTCTGGATCTGCTGAGC
The DNA here is from genome assembly GCF_014805655.1 of Passer montanus. Taxonomy (NCBI): domain Eukaryota; kingdom Metazoa; phylum Chordata; class Aves; order Passeriformes; family Passeridae; genus Passer; species Passer montanus. Next base: position 4,213,145 of record NW_024367708.1, on the reverse strand, counting down.
CGACAAAATGCTACAGTGTTTAGGATGCTTGGTTGTCACTAAAAACAGGCAACATAGGGACATGATATTTGCAGTCTTTACATGACATAATATAAAATGATGGTCAGCACTGAACCTTGACTACTTGACATTAACAGTGTTAATTTATATGTAGAAATCTGCCTACCACAGCTGTGGTTCAGGTCATTTGTTGAAATATCAACACGGAGTACAAACTAACATATAGAAGTTGAAGCTGATGCAGCTACAAAGACATATGAAACTCAAACTTTTGCACTGATGGCTATGAACAGTGGGGCTTATTTGTGTTCAAGTAACTTACAGGAAATAATGAGAAAAAAATCAAGCAAATAGATGAGCCAGTGGTTCACAGAATATTATGATGTGTAGTTGCTTTTCTGAACCAAGACAGCATTTCTATCCATCCATTCTTAGTGTTTTCATTGAATCAGCATCCATAGTTTCCACCAAACTTTTTTTCCCACTCTGGTCTGCTTGTATTTTAAGCTCTTTCAGCTAAAGCAATCTCCTTAAAAAAAATCCATCCAGTAAATTTAGGAATTAACATGATTCTTGGCTTCATTTGTAGGTCATAAACCTTTTCCTTATTTTGTCCATCTATTACTAAGACTAAAAGTCCTTTGGAGAAGATCCATTTGCTTTTGTACAGTGTCCAGAACATATAGTTCCCCTTTTTACCTCATTCTCTGGTAACATCATAGCAAATAATGTGAAAATGGATATATTAAACTACCAGATTAGATTTAAGGCCAAAACTACTCTGAGCTGACCCTGATGTATTTATTTAAGGAATATTCAGGTTTGCATTGGCCTTAGGACACTTGTACTTACCTGACACAAGGGCAATTTCCAGGAAAACCCTCTCATGGAGCAGTGGCTGAGAAAGTAAATTGGCATCCTTCACTTTATTTGTTGTTCTAATATCCTACTTCTGTTCTGTAGAATAGGATTCACCAACATGGCTTTATCTGTATAAGAGGCAAAAATCAAGAACTACATCCTCTGTGGTAAACAGGGAGAGCTGGACATGTCCAGAAGACACTCTCACTTAGGCATCTACTTTAGGATGCAACGAATTTCTTCTGGAGACACCTAGCTCACTTCTTAAATCAGAAATCTATTTGCCTGAAAATAACTGTTTATCATTTTATTCTAGTGCTACTTTCTACCCAGTGGCCATATATTTTCCTCATTTCTACACTGGTATAAAATCATGCATTAAATTAGACTAATTTTTTTCATCATTTCACAAAATATTTGTATTATGCTTAAATTTCAGATACAAAATCATGTTTATATGAAAAGAAAGCATTTGAACTTTACAGAAAATGTTGATTTTGTTGACTTTTTTTTATTTCCTGGAAAAATAATAATGTTTTTGCTGAATATCTGTAAAATTTGATCTTATACATACCTAGCGGTGTTTTAAAATTGGCTGGTGACAGACAATACTTTCAAAATAAACTTATCTGACTTTTTTTTCTGATCCACTTGCTCCTTCCCAGACTTCATGGTGGGAAGCATCATCCTTCTCAGTCACCCTAATACTGATTAAAATTAGCAAGAAGCAGTTCTGACCTATTGATTGCAAAAAGAAAACAAATTAAGAGATATACTCTCTGCTAGGTGTTAGGACTGGTAGTATTGATAATACAAGTGAGGAAATTAATTTTTAAGTTTAAAACCCAGCTTATGAAAGAAAAATAAACACAAAAGTTCAGACAGTAAAACAATAGGGACTACAGATCATTCCATTAAGTATTAGATAGAAAAGAGAGGTGAAAGAAGAGAAAGGGAGAACAGTAATAGGAAAACTAATAGAAAAGCACATCCAATGTGCCTGCATTGATTTTTGTGATTACTGTTTATTAAAATGCAGTGGATACAGATTATCTTTCTTTCAAATGCTCTGTATTTATTATTGCTTCATTTGCCTTGAAATGATAACTGCAGGCACTTAAATAAATGGATTCCAACATTTTTTATTTTCATTCTACCCTCCTTGTCTGTGATAAGTACCCCTGTAGAAATGGTATTTTGAAACCTCTTTAAGCAATGTTTCTCTGTTAATCACAAGGCCTTTCTTTGTATGTCTTCTCCATGTACTCTCTACATTTTCCATTTTATTCCAATGGTTGGAGAATAGTATTAAAAATTGTTTTACTTTTGGAAGTAAGTTTTATTTTGATTTTATTGCATAATTTATATTTTTGAGCAGTCTAAGATATGGCAGACTCATTGGCTCTGCCACAAACTTCCTAGGTGACCTTTTACTCAAGTCCAGTCTAGGTTATGACCATCTACTAAAGTTCCCAGGCCCACTAGCAGGAAACAACTATATCTATACTAAGAAGATGGGTGAAGGAGTTTTCTCCCAAGCAGTCTTGAGGTTTGCAAACAAAATCCATTGGAAATGGATTACATTTACACTCAAAATAAAATCCTATTTGTAGGATGTTTGCTCTATTAGCCACAATCTTGCCAGAGACTGCTTAACTGACATAGGAGCATTTCTAGGCACTCACAGCTTTATTTACCAGCAGAGGTGTATCTTTAAACCCTGTACACTAAATTTCTAGAACATGATAGAGATGTACACACACTAAAATTCTGAGAACTTTTACAGAATGACATTTATTTACTATGAGAATCCAGGCTTCTCTCATTGCATTACACAATTGCATCTTCAGAAGGTTCTGTGCCTTCTAAACAGTCTTCCTGTAAACCAGAACTTTTAGTTCCACCTTTGTTTGTCTTGCAGCTCACAGACAAGTACTTCACTGCAGTCTCTGGCTACAGGCTAGAAATCCACATACTTATGCAGGCTCCTGCTCAGTTTTTATAGCCAGTGTTGAGCTCTGGGTGACAAAACACTAATCATACACCAGCCAGTCAATTAAAAATTTGCTTAGGTATGTCTATGAGTGGCATTATGACACAGGTATTACCTACAGGATCAGGATTACCTCTCTTGGATAAGGAGGGTTGGCACTAACTCTTTGTTCACACAAAATACAAATTTACCATCCAACACCTGTGGTGTCAGAACTATTCTCTTCCATATCAAGAGCTGTTTTTATTTCAAGTGGTTCTGGAATACTGAATGCTGCTGATGATGAAGTACTTTCAATTGGCCAATTGCTGGCATAAGTCCACCAAGAAAACTTTACAGTGAAATTTGTCTCTTTCTAATCACAATTTCAATATTATTATTTTTTGCCAAAAAGAGCTAAAATATTTTTAGCAGTAATCGCCTACTTGCTGAGTTATTATGATCTGTATTTTTGCTATGTATTTTTTTAATTTCTAATAAAATATTCTGATTTATTTACTTAATTTACTAAAAACACTCTTTTCAATCCTTATAGTTTGAAATGTGTTTTTCCTTACATGTTCCCACCTTAATGACTTAAAATTTAAGTCAGTAATATACGTAGACTACTTCTCCAAAGCTTTGAAAAGCACTCAGGAATGCCTGATGGATGCACCAAATACCAAACTTTGATATATGAATTAAGATAGAGAGATCTCCAAAACAAACACAAAAGCCATTTGCATTAATTTCAGCGGGAACTGTCATGCTTACAAACTTTTCATGGCAGCAGCGTTGAATTCTGTTGAAATGGTAATTTCATAATTCTCAGAGATGGTACACACATTACTCAAGCATAAAGGCACTGTGCAGTGCCTTATTAGGCAGGAATAGTTACATGATGCTACTGAGTAGCTTGTCCTCTTTTCTTTCAAATGAGAAGGAAAGGAAAACATGAACACAGAATCCACAATGGAGGAAGGAGAACAGTTATTGTGCAGGCCTTCTGAGTGCTCTTTTTGCATGCCATCTCCTAGTCTGTGAATATTGCCTAAAGCAGTTGAATTCCAGCTCTGATGATTCTGCCTTCCTCTGCTTCCTGCATAGAACAAGTCAAAACTGAAGCTCCCAGAGCACAGGACAGTCTGGTTAGATCAATACTATTAAATAAAACAAGACAAGGGACAAATACTTATCCCAGTGGACAAACAGACTGAGACTCGTGTAGCTATAGTACTCAGGATGAGCAAATGTGCTGTGTCCACACCATGGAGCACTGTTCTGGAGTTCCTCCCTGCCTGGTGTGGTGTTTCTATTGGTCTGACACTAATCCTTGTGTTTTGTATGTCTTGACAGCTTAAACTGTTTCAAACAGTGCAAGGGCTTTGCTGCAGCTCAGTGAAGTGGCTCATGTTCCCAGAGTAGGAAACTGAAGAAACTGTGTTGTATTCTGTTGGATGGGGAGTAAGGGCATTGCTGAGGGTGTAAAGTCCCCCAGGGATAAAGCTGAAGAACAACTCTGGCTGGAGAGAGCCCCATATGAGATAGACTTATCCTGGACTTTCTTTTTATTGATATCCATAAGATTGCATATTCCTTGATATCTGCTTGGGTATTATTTTGAGAGCAACTTTTGTTGGAGCAGGCCAGAATAGAGCCAGAGAGGGAGCCAACAGCTAAGCAATGAAGGCTCAGAGCAGACTGACATTATTCAAATTTTGTCCTAGAGCTGTTTTATTTAGGAAAATGGCCATATGTCCTCAAGTGGAAATGTAGGGTCAAGCATGGGATCAATGCAGTGTTTTTTGACAAAAATTCTTCAGTGAAGGTCTACATTGGAGCTCTAATATTTGACTGAGGAGAAGGATGAAGCTTATTCACATGCCAGCATGTACCCAGGTCTGTTTCTGTTCTGAATGAGGCTGGTGGTGCTGATTATAGTGCAGAGATCCTCAGTGTCTTCTATCAGCCCTTGCAGCAACATTGCATCACTAATGTCAGGCAGGTCCTTCCTAGGAGGTCTGACATCATGTAAAATGCTGTGGAGATGTGTAGAATGCCTGTGGTTAGTCTCAGAGCAAAGGTGATCTTGCCACTTCTGAATTACAGGATGCTTGGGTGACTAACATGTAAAATACAGGTCTTGGTGTATGTTGCATCTTTAATATGGACTGAAGGACAATTCCACCTCACATTTGACTGAGAAGACAAAAAGGGGTATTACATAAAGTTCATGAAGTCTGATACATATTTGTCAGCTTCACTGACTGCATTAGGCCTACATTCCCCTATATAACTTCCAGGAAAGTGAGAGAAATATGCTACAGAAAAGTATTTCTTTGAATTAACAAAGTCTTATGAAGTTCTGTTATGCTTTGTAGTTTTTGAGTAATTTTCTTTTTGTTCCAACAGAAATCTAGCCAATCTACTCTGCCCAAATACTTCTGTAAAAAGGTAAAAAGGATCAAGAAAACAAAGGAAACAGAGGAAATAGCCATTGACTCAAAAAGATCATTGTATTTAACACAGCTTTTTGTGCTGGTTTTAAAACTGAGCTAAAAAATTAAACCCACCCAGGCTGCTCCTTTTTCCTCTTACCCTTTCCTGTAATGGAGGAACACTAGGAAAGATCAAAATTTGAAACAGAAATTTACTGAAAATTACAGTAATCACAACAATATTAACAACAAAAAGTGTGCAAAAGAGAGAGGGTCATTTATGCTCAGAAGTGTATTCACCAACAAAGAAACATGCTTCCCAATATTGTGAACAAGAGTTTCTGTGGTTTAACAACCTCTCTCTTCCCAGTCCAAAAAGTCCAACAGGGAGCTAGGGCAAGAAAAATCCTGTTCTTAGGATCCCTGTTTCATGTTTCCTCATCTGTCTCCAGCACTGACACCGGCACCCTCAGCTCTGCTGGGCTCCATGTGGCTCAGCCCTACACTGCCGTCACTCTCTCTCCCCTTTTGTCCCTTGCAGTGACATCTTGCGCCCACTGTCACTGGCTTCCAAACCACAAAAGGCATGGCCTGGAGGAATGGATAAAGGAACTTCCAGTGGTGGTGAAGGACTGACCTGAGGCCGGGTTGACCTGAGGCCTTCTCCCTGGAGAGCGGGTGGAAAAAAGAGGTGAACGGTCCTTTTCCAGCCCCAGTTTTTTTCCTGCTGAAAGCACTCCTCCTCCACAGTGATGTGAGTGATATAGAAGAGACCCCACCTTGTTTCGGTACCCAGGAAACCTTTTCATTGTTTTAAATTTTTTTCTTAGGATTTTTTTCCTTTAAAAATACTTTTTTTATTTGCAACTCCTTTCAGAAATTAAAATATTTTATTAAAATTGGGTGCCCTCTTTAAAAAACAGAAATCTTTTCTACAACTCTCAATTGCTTGGGTCTTCTCTTTCTAGCACCAAGCAATTTGTCTTCTCTTAAGCACAAGCCTATTTTTATAAGAAGCGCTTGAAAACCGACCAAAACCCACAACACACACCTGAAAATCTTTCTGTGGTATTCGCTGTAAGCAGATCCAATAGCACGCAAACACCTGAACCTCATTTTGAAGATCTCAAAGGTCATTTAAATGAATGAACAATTAAGGTATTTTTATGAGTTTGATTACATCTCTCTTGCGCATGTTTTGAGGACTGAAGAAGGGGGTCATAAAATATTGCTTTAAAGATAATTCCCTGGCAATTCTGGGAATGCCATCATAGCATTTATAACAAATCAGTAATGGAGAAGAAGAAAAATGACACTGTAAGTAACTTGAACATAAATTTTATTTAAAACTCATAGTTTATGAGTCTTCAACCACATAGTCGAATGGTCAAAAAGAAAGAATTAATCCTTATCTAATCCTTATCGGTATTTTTCCTGTGTTTGTGTTCCTGTGTGTAAGTTTCTTGGGGCAGGGAATGTTTGTGTATTGTCTAGCATTGTAATAATTTAGTCTGGATTTATAGCATTTGGGTAATGTCTTAAAACAAAAATAATAAACATAGACTTACTTTGATGTAGACACACAGAGACCACTGCTATTTTGTAAAGTTTTTCCAACTTGGGTTAGCTACAATCTTTCCCTAGTTGCAGTAATGTCACAAAATGGGAACAAATGTGGGAACGGCAATGAGAAAGCTTTGAAAATGCATGCGTATAATATTAAGTACCTGTAGTCTCCACTGAAGGACTCAAATATTTGATGCATGGCATAGCAAAACACTTTACCTAATCCAGAGGGAGCATGGAGTCAACCAGAGTTTAATTTCCCACTCTACATCCCTCAGGTAAAAGACAGAAGAGTCTGATCATAGGCAGATGAGAAAACATGTTTTGGAATTAGTGCGCTGCTATCAGCTACCATACCATGGGTTTTACCTTAAAATAAAAATGCATTTTCTATGTATTGTTTGATTAATAATGACTTCTGAATTGTAGCTTTAAATTAGTGAGAATACCTGGAAAGCATTTCTCTGTTTTCCTTGAAGTCATTGTACCATGTGGACATACAATCATCAGAATCTGTAATTTTTCATTTTGAGAACTATGTTGTAAATGGAAAATATATCTCAATAGCTCAGTTTTCTCAGCACTGATTGCTCCTTCCCTCCTGGTTGTAATGAGGATTGCTTTTGATGATTATTAGGATGACGTTTTGCTATTACCAAGGCACTGGCATGAACACTTTCATGCTTTCATGAACTCCTTTTTTTGGGGTCGTTGACAGCAGGATTACACTGATTAGATATATCTGTTCAAAGTAGGTCAGATGAATCCTTCCCTAAATGTGGAGACATTTTCACTGTGAGTACAAAGGATCCTGGGGTGGCTCTTAACACTGAAATAAAATCACATGAATCCCAACATTCCAGTCTATTGAAGAAAAGAAGAAACTCCAATGAATTTTTCCATTTTGCTACATCATGGTAATTTCTCATGAAAACATTCCTCTCCAGTAAAAGCATACCTGCAGATCCAAAGTGTGTTGCAATTTATGCTGTAAAAGTAGTGTTCTGGCAACATTGTGTAACTACACAGGAAGACAGCACATGGTCATTATTTTACTGTCACATCTCCTCTTAAATTACTGACTGGCACATTCTTCACATGGACAGAAGTATTCAATAGCACAGGAGTTATCATGCACTTCTGCTTAGTTTCTAAATTATATCTTTCTGATATATCAAAGACATTACTATAGTTTCCAGGAGATATCCTTGTCCTTCAAGCACAGAATAAAAGCCAAACATCAGGCCATTTTTTGTTGTAAATTACAGTTGCAGACCTGTGTTTCAAGAGACCTTTTCCTCTTCTCATCTGCCCAGCAGATACTGAGTACCTACTATACTGGTTAGGACCTTACATCAGATCAAAAGGAGTCCTGGGATCTGCCCCTCAAAGAATGCTTATATATTTTGCATTGAAGCTGTACTTCCTTTGTTTATCTGGAAATGTCTTCTTTCAACAAAGATTAAAACTCCTAGAGATGAGTTTTTAGTCTTATTCCTTGGAAATTAATGGAAAATTTGAAGCCCAAACTGGAGTTAGGAGCTGAAGCAATGTGTTTTAAGCGTCCATTGACATATAAGAGGAACATCAGAATAAAAAACTCTCATTAGGAGTGAGAGTTGTTCTGGTCTTAGGCAGAATCTATTCAACTGCAACACTTTGTTTGAACAAATATTCAAAAATTAATATAAGCTTTTACCTAACTTCTTGTAGAAACACTCATTTGCATCAAATCCTGAGCACTATGTGTTCCAAGATTTGCTTTAATGCTTAGGCCAGGCAAACAGGTTTGAGTGGACTCTAAAGCTAAAATATTTGAGCTATTATAGAGGATTAGACTGGCTGAAATTACAACAAGATATTATAATTTAGGGGTCCTAATCTTCTAGAAATCTTTCATATGCTAGCTGCTCCCTTCATGTTCTGTGAAGTCTCTCATTGGATACAAGGAATTCATCCTTCTGTAAATTTCCAGAACTTTTTACATTCTTCAAAAACAATGAAAGGGACTATTCTCCTGGCATGGTATTTAGGACTCTAAAATTTTTTAGTTTGGTTGGTTGGTAGGTTAGTCAGTGGGTTTTCTGTCTTTTGCCATCACTTGAAGAAATTTATTATGAACTGTGGAGTCAATTTAGGTTATGTCTTCTAAAATGCTCAATAATTTTAGATATTTATTCATTTAAATATTTCCCACACTAGATCTATCCTAACACAAGTCTGGCTGGTTTTGCTTGGGCTTGTTTTTTATTTACTCCTCCCTATTAAAAGAATTTTCCTTATTTTATTCTTTAATTTTGTCGTTTTCAAAAACTGACCAATTGTGTTGACTTCTGGCTGTCATCATGTTTCCAATGGATCTTTTTCCAACATAATCCCAACTTTTTAAACATACATAAAATGCTTGCAACATTTCATTTAGTGTCTGGTCTGAGCAGACTTTAACAGACTTGTGGCCTCAATGGAGCTCTGTCTCACAGTAAGATAGTGAGGAACTTTAAGATGAAATAGACGAGGTTAGCAAATATGCCATAAAAGATAGTAAACAAAATTGAACAGCAAAATTTAAAACTCAAACAGAAAAACTCCAACTGTGTCAACATAAAAAGATCCTATTTGTCATTTTTGCATTTTTCCAGGGCAGACTTCAGGTTAAAAGAATTTTGCTCTATTCTAGCCCTGGAAATGAATCACCTATGTTTTAGCATTAGACTGTGTATAACTGAGCTTTTGTTTATTGTATATTATCATTTATAAAACAGAGGCTTTAAATGATGCTTTTGATAGCTTTGCACTGTAAAATTCTATGGAAGAGGAAATATTTTATCTGCCTCTCACTGGTTTTCTGTAAATACTTGCACTGTTTACACATGTACACAGTGTGGTCACAAGATCCATTGTAACTGTAAGATTGGGCTGGATTATAAGGTTGTCTGGCAAGTCTCTACTGGTCATGATCTACACCGGAGTCAATTATCCCACAGAGAGAATATGCAAACTACAGTGGGGTCCAAAAGAGAGATAAAGAAGGGGAAACTGGTCTTGGCAGTCAATCTTCTGCTATCATGGAAAGAAAAAAACAGAAGATGCTGGAGGATGGGTAGCTAGTAAGGAACTGAAGGAGGTTTTTTAAATCTCAAACTTCATCAAGGCTATGGAAAGGACAATGAATTTCAGATGGCATGTAGCTCCTGCAGGGGAGGAGAGTGAACTTCATGTCTCCTGCTTGGGCAACAGAAAAATCATCAAACTAATAACTGACTAGAGAGGCATCAATGTAGCTCCAACCAGCATGTCATGAGTAAATAGAAACAATGACCACTAGCATCAAGAAATTACCTTTTTTTCAGCTGCTTACATATGGATTGAATGCAATGACTATAATTTATTAGAATATTAAAATATTTTGTTTCTACAAAGAATAACTTCAGCTAATTTGAGCCAGAAGTGGGATAAAAGTGGGTAATAGACTATAAATAATACAAAACAGCAGTCGTGAAATGTGGACATTTATATAGGAAAACTAAGAAGGGAACATTATTATAACAAAAATATTGGTTTATTTCTACACAGAAATCACAGAATTGTTGAAAATCGTGACAAAAAAAAACTACAACTAATGTAATTTCAGTTTCACACTTTTGAGGGTGACTGCCAGAAGTGCAAAACCGCAAGCTTAGGCACAAAGAAGTTCTTAATCACAGTCATTTTATTCGCAAAAGAGTTCAGGAGTTACAAGCCTTTGAAGAAGAACCATTCTCTGAAGAGCTGATGACCATCACTGACTTTACATTTTCTGTGAATTTTGCTGAAATTCCAGGCTGGGATGAGTTGCTTTGACACTTGCATATCCTTCTTCCAAGCAATAAAAAGCTAATGTGATCTCAGCCCTCATCTAAGAAACCCTGGCCTCCCTGATGCCATAGGAGCTAAATATTTTTCTTACTGCAATCATTCTAATTTACAAAGAATGTACACAGAGGTTCCATTACTCCAAACACAGTACAATTAAACAACAGGAGAGCATTTCCTTTCTCACAGTTCTATGCCAGCTTTCCAGACAGAATATCACTCAAACAGCTCTCCCTGTTTCATTTTTGTCATGACTACATGGTTTTCCCCTGTTTTCATTCTACTTGGTACTACTTCTTTGCTTGTTTTCTGACTCTTTCTCTCTTACAGACAGTACTACATGCAAATCAGGTACATCTCCCTGAATTTATATTAAGTGTAATCATGGGGTGAAAACTTCTATTGTTTCATGAATTTTAAGGAGAAGGATTTTTCATTGTGTCCCTGAGTTTTCCCATATGGAAATATTTATTACCTTTGACCTCAAGTAACTCTAAGGTTGCCCATGTGTCAATAATGCTTGATTAAAGTATCCTAGATACACATACATGGCAGGATTAATAAGCAGGTACTCAATGCATTAAGAACTGGCTAATGCTCCACTCTCAGATGTAGAGGTTTTTCAATAAGAGTTGAATGGTTTCAAATATGGGTCATAAAAACTAGGAATTAAAAGATGCTGTTAAACATTTCCATATGCCTTAGTAAATATCAAAACATCGTTGATATCTTACATTGCTGACACAGAGATTGGCAGAGTGGTACATAATGATGAAGACCAGGAAGGTATAAAGAACAATTTGGATTGTTTGGCAAGCTGAACCCATTCAAGTTAAATGCAAAATTATGCATCTAGGTCACATCTAAACAGTAGAAAACTACATTCTGGAAAGCAGCAGCTCAGGAAACAATGAGAGGTGTCATAGTATCATCAAACCCTACATGATAACACAGCAAAGAGAACCGTTTCAGGTCTTTGAGGCACAAACAGGCAGAGGTCCAGAAAGAATACTCTTATGCTAGAATACTGTGTTGAAGTTTGAGAACACAACTCCTGTTTGCCACTGGGAATAATGAACAAAAAGAATGAAAAAGCAAAAGAAGTTGTTGATTTTTCATGTCTTAGCCCTAAAAAAGTGAAGACTGAATGATTTTCTAGTAATGTGGTTTATTCAAACACCAGGTTACTATAATCAAACTAAATTAATGCAATTAATGAAATAATTTACAGTTATTGAACACTAAGATTATCAAATCAAGGTTTTAAGTTCTATGGTTTGATTACTGATTTTTTTATTGACTAAGTCACTGAGGATTACATTTTCAGCATCTGTAAAGAAAACCCATTGATTCTGGAAACTTTTAGGTTTAGTCTGGTGCACACAAGAACAGATGAATGAAAGTCTCAGGGATAGGTTGATGCCCATATTGTGCACATCGAGTCCTACTCTCGTTTTTTTAAATGCTGTCATATCAGGTTGTAGTACCCCAGTCACTAAAGGTGGGTAGTTTATCCAGCTTAGTTACAGCTTCTGAAGGGCTCAGGTGAGAGTTTGGCTGAGCATTTTCTATTGAAGTGGAAAAGGATTATAAAAAATAAAATATAAGCCTGAGTACAGAAAAAAATTGAACTTTTGCTTGATTAGGAGCTGAAGTTGTCCTTGACAGCATTGTAAATCACTGCTGTCTCACTAGCCAATCCTGCACCTGTGCCAGGAAATAGTAATGATGATATTTTCTTACGCCTCCAGCACACAACAGGAATGCCAATAACTTGAAATATATAATTTTTTTATTGTTATAATCCCTCTCTCTGCTGAATGCAGTGATTTGATGGCACTTGATTTGATTGAAATTCTCTGTGTTTTGTCTTTTAAAGAAATAGAAAATTAACAAACCAACAAACCAAAAAAAATTACTTGCCTCTCCATTAAGGGATTTGTTATTGATGTCCTGCCTTACTCTTCCTAGATCTGCTCTCTTGTTCTACATGCTATCAGCCATAGCCATTCAAAAATGTTAGCTCTAAGAAAAAACTAAAAAAGTGAAGACGTAATCAAGAAGTTGAAGGAAAATTGACCACCAACGTAGAATTCAGGCTTCCAGAACTATAGACAGAAATCTTGGTGGCAAGCCTCTGCTTCCTAAATCTTTAACTCTTTTATTCCCCCATTAGGCACAAGGTTTTACTTCTTGGTTTAGTGGACTGTATTCACCACTGGCTTATGAATCAGCCTGCTCCTTGTTTGCTCTTTTATGGCATCAAAGCTCTTGTACTTTTTCCTTCTGGGAACTAACTTCTCAGGAGAAGCTGTGGGAACCTTTCTCCATGCTAAATTAGACCCTCATGAGCAAGATATTGTTCTTGAGAGTGAGAAGTAGGTGTTTAACTTTCCTCCATCGTGTGGGCACTGGATCCTGGATATCTGCCTGCCTTACAAGTACTTCAGCTTATCAGGCAAAGAGTGGAGAGCAGCAGCATTTTAATCTGTCTTGACTGATAAGAATATAATTCTCCTGTTGTTTCCTAGGTCTCCTTTGATCACACTTATGGCTTGGGTAGCTAGGCCCAGTGTTTGGTTTGGGGTAACTGGGTTTGATTTGGAGCTCACAAATCAAGGCGAATGAGTGCCATTTAACTTTGTATATGAACAAAGCAAATATCTACACCCAACAAAGATGTCCAGGCTCCATTTGTAGTCAATGAAGGAAACAGATATTTTTAGGGAGAGACTTGTCATAAGTATTTGAGATGTTCCTGATTGAATAAGATAAATGAATTGCTGAACAAGCTCTTGTATTTAGGTACTTCTGTTTCTTTTCCACAAAGACAGTGTTGGTTACTATCTGAGGTATAATGTCTATACTGCTGGTGGGACCACCTTCATTCCAAGGATACTTAGCATTAGTGTCCTCTCTGGCCCACAGAGACAAGACACCTGCAGCTTAAAAGTGGCTAAATCCCATGTGAGTCATTGTATGAACTGGAACTCCCAGTGAAGCTGCCCTGCTCCATATTTTTACCCATTCATCAGCCAAAGGCCATGAGCCTGCCTTGAATTCAAGATGCCTAAAAAGACACCTGTGAATGCTGGGTTTTCTAGATAATTTTGTGTGTGTGTGTGTGTTTGTAAGTGCATTGATCCCATTTCAATAGGATGCTTAATCCCAAAGAAGTGCTCTGTGTCTAGCCCAAAATTATTTTAGTGTTTTCTGTGCTCTGAATGCTACAATAGTTTTAGAAGATTGTGTAGTAATTTACTGGTGCATCAGAACTGTTTCAGCATTAAATATTATGCGGGATAAAAGAAAAAATGTGGCACAACTATTTAATTTTGACATAATATCAAATAAAACTTTATGCTTTCATACTTTTATAGCCACAAAGAATTGCCTACTTTTTTTAAGAAATTAAACGCATGAAACAGATGTCCTGTGGGAACAATCTGCTATGGTCTGGCAGCAGATTCTCTTTCACTAGCTTGAGATATTGTAACTAAAACATGTACATAAAGTTTAACTATATATGTAATTATGGTAAATAGTGCTTTATCAGACTTCTAGTTATTAAATATCCCCTCAAGATTTAACTGTTAAATGTCTTCATGTTTCTCATTGTCCTATTATTATTGTACCACTGCCTTTTATACAACATACTATGAATTACCTCATTTTCACAGGGTTTCTGGTCTTATATTGCTGTAAAATCTTAATTTAAAATATTATCACCATATAAGTATGAGCAGGTATTTCTGAATCACAATTTTTAAACAGAAAATCTTGACTTTTCCACTTCCTTGGAAACTGTAAAGTTGTTGCTTATCTTCTAGAAATCTTTGTCAGCCATTAGAAAAATCACTCTCAAAACTGGACAGAACCAGACATGGGAAAATAAAATGTTTAACATTCTGGGAAGCCAAAAAGCAGAGCAGATATTGTAAATGTGACGAGAGAGTAAATTTTAAGTTTCAAAGAGTTGCTCTGTGCTTTACTCAGGGCATAGCAGAGACTTATTGTTCTGGGACTGCTCGTGTGAGGTCACTTTTCCTTGCATATACCATGTAGGGAGGAAAAGAGTGACATTGCCTTTTGTCCAAGGCAGTGACCAGGGATAAAAGAGATCTGTTTGGTTGAAATGGGGAAGAGGGATGAAACCTCTCAGGTTACTATGCACATGTAGAATGAGACAGTTGCTGTAAGGGCGTCTAAGGACTTTGTTGGCATGTAGAACTTGCCAGCAGCAGCAGACCTAGACTGTAAATACATGGTCTCTTCCTTGTCCACACCAGACTACCACTATTGGTAGGTCCTTCATAAAATTCGGCACCAGAGGTATTGACACCAAAATACCTCTAGAAATTTGGCAGAAGATGTATTACAATCTGGAGTCCCTCAGCACAGCACAAATACAGTGCTGCTTTGTTTGCTGCCTCCACTGGCTCTGATTTCTCACTCTCATACATCTTGTCTCACAGAACACTAAAGCCTGAAACTAAGGAAAGAGATTTAGGTTAGGCTTTTGCTTACATTAAATGGCTACAATCAAAATACATAAAATGCATCCTGTTCTAATTACTTAGCACTTTCTAATTACTTAGCTCATTTTATCTAGCTTTCCTAAAACATTCTTCAGCCTTTACAGCTGTGGATCCTCAGAAAGAAACCCTCAGAGCTCAGGCTCTCAAATCTTACCTTCAGACACAAATTCCATTACATTTTCTTTTCATTTTAGATGCCAGTGACCTCTTTTTTTCACTGGGTAATATCAATATCCCATTATCCCTTAGTGTTTAGAAGCTAAACTCTTCTTTTGTGTCTTTTTTTTCATTACAAACTTCTCTTCTAGGGTATAATTCAGTAAAATTTTTTCTTCATTACATGCATCTCTACTGTAAACTTTGGTAACAAATACAAGTGGTTATAACCATTCCAAATAAACCCAGTGCTCTTTACTCACATCACTGGCCTAACCAACTGTGAGCTATATAAATCCCTAGCTCTGGGTGCTCTGTGTGTTTAGAAACTATTACTCTTTTGTTCCTGTTTAGCCCACTGGCTAACTCCTCCACCAGTCCTGGATGTTTAATTCAGTGGTTTGCAATCTGCGGTGCACAGAACCCTGGGGTTTCTCCACAAACTGTTTCTAAAAGGTCTGTGAAAAGTAATTATAGAAAACAAACCTATCATTACATGTGCTGGCTTTAATTTGCTAACTAAGGGTCCCATACTTTCAATGGTCCTTTTTAGGAGACTATGGTTTTAAAAAGCCTTATTGAAGTTGCTTATACATCACATTAGACATTATACAAAACATCTGTTATACATTTTTCTGTTAATCTCATTATCTCTTGGACTTTACTAACTTTATATAAAGACCATACATAACATACTACTGTTGAAGGTGGCAGTGTCAAGAATAAGTTGCTTTCCATAGTCATGCCTTACAGGAAAGGCTCCCCACAAAACAATCCCACATTTCTCTGCTGGGACTGCTTTACACTTAAGTACAATTCTGTCTGAACTGCTAATAAATTCTGGTTTATAAATAGCTCTTGGAAATTTATTTGTTTATATCCCTTATAATTCAAAATCACAGGCATGTGTCTAGTTACTGTCTTGTCTTTTCTTAGTAAATCATTTGTAATAAAATAATTATATTTTCATGTACATCTTAAGTTCTAGAAAATTATGCTGTAGACTCTCTAAATGTGCCATAAGACAGTTTTTCTCTGAAATCTCAAACAATTAAATTACATGAAGTTTAATAAAAATTAATTTAAGTATGATTGTTTAAAGTTTCTTAAACTGTCAGCTTTCATTTGGCCTACTATGAGGTGATTTAGAGATTTAAATAGCTCCAGAATTTGAAGTCAAGCAACATTTTTGAACATAAGTGATGAGAAATAACAGAATGAAAAAGTGTCAGTTTGGTGAATCAGAAAAAATAGTAATCTTGACAAATTATTATTTGTCAAGGTTCTTTCAAATGCCCCGATCTTCTATTGGTATACATTTAATTCTCATAAGCAATGAAACATCATCATCAAAGTCATACCAGTGCAGTTGCAGCTTCACACCATGGAGAGAAGGGCAATGTCCCAACCAGTCTGTGAGTCTGACAATCTCTCTTACAAGCAGCTGATCACACACCCCAGTAGGCTGTCTGCTCCCTGCCCCGGCAGCAAACTTCGTCCCATTCCTTGTAACAAGAGCTATTTTAATATATGAGAATTAGTGCAGGACTCAGATGGTCCTTGGACATTGTCAGCCATAACCATGGACTTCTCTGCTGCAGTTTTTTCTCAATATATTTTCCAAAACAGCAGCAGCAAAACATGGGCCATATTTGTTGGTGACAGCAGAGACCAGGACAGGCATTCAATCAAGCCTGTATATAGTTTTCCCTGACAGGAAGAACTTTTCACCCTCTGCATTTTGTCTTCTGCTAGGCTAACTAATTTTTAAAACTGCCAGCTTTGACACTTGGGCTCCGCTACTTCAAACTATGGAGTTGTGCTAAGTTTGCAATTAAGTCTCTTACACTGCAGGAGAAGTTGTCAATTAATGCTAAGTGGTTTAGTAAGACACTGACATCCCAAAAGTAATAGTATTTTGGCTTGACAGGTTTTGATAGGGCGGTGGCAGCCCTGTTTAGCTTGTCTGTTCCCTAATTCCTGTTGTTCCAGGAAGAATTATGGTAAAAACTGTCTTCCTGGCAGGACTGGGTATACTGTATTCTACTTTCTTTTACTAGCAGTAAATGATTAGGGTCTTAGATTTTGGAAAGTATATTTTGTCTCTCAGCTACAAATTATTCCACAAATTGAAGTAATTCCATTGTTTTTCAAATTTCCAGATAACTTATTCTTGACATTCCTGAAAAGTTACTGTAGTAAGAAATTAGCACCAAATTGTAGCCTAAAAAGGCAAATAGAAAAGCCATGTCACTGGTTTTCCCACAAGTTTTTACTACTATTTTCCCTAGTAGTAGTAGGAAAAAAGAAACAAGATTTTAGAAAATATTTGCTTTCTTTAGCTTCTTTCAATTTAGGAAGGAATTTGTAAGAGTTCCCACTTCCAATTTACTTGCAAATAATTCTGTCCATGCAAATACAATTCTGAAGAATTTGTTCACTTTAGCGATATAATCATGTTCTGAAAGCTGTGCTTGCTAAAATTTACAGAAAAACCAAAAAGACCTAAAGATTTTGGATGCAAGTAAGAATTCTGAATCTTAACTGTATTTTGAAAAATGTGTCTTTCATCTTGTCTTATTAGCTATAGCAAACAAATTCCAAAGAGATGTTTCCTTTCTTTAATAAATGTTTCTGTAATGAAAACTTCTGCAGAGAAGACATATACCTTATTTGATTTTCTAACCTTGTTTCAATGACAGAAAGAGCAGTTATAATTTCAGATAAAATAATATAATGGTTAAAACTTATAGCCACTGCTATCCTCAGATGGTATTAATGGGCACAGCAAAAGTTTTAGTTTAAAAAAGAAATGTGCAATAGAATATAACAGCAAATAAGAAACATTCTTTAAAATTTTTGTTTGGTTTGTGACACTTTATATCAAGGATATAAACTTCTGCATCATTTTTCCAATTAGTTTTAAAGTTTTAACCAAAGTGTTGACTACTAGCAAAAGATAAATCAATAATGTGTTATTAAAGTTCATCTTTGCAACTGGTCGTATGGAACTTATTAAAACTATTACAAAAAATATTGTGTGTCAACATGATAAAAGCCGTAAGTTATTACTATAATGCTTTAATACTAACTTCATATAATCCTAACAAGAAAATCTCTATATTTTTTTATCAGACTCATTAGCCAGCTGGCTGAGTTATTCAAGTTGAATTACAGACAACAGAGACTTCTTCCTCTGGGAAAGAATGACTTTTCTGACTTAACTCTTAGGCTCTTCTAATTCTTGCACTATCTGTTTTGGATGGTTTTGTAAATAATGTTCCTGTAAACAAAACATGTAAACTATGTGTCTCAAACAATACCTAACATACTTTGTTATATGACTGTTCTTATTACAACATCATCGAGTACATTTTAACTTTCTAAATATATTGAAACCCCAGCCTAACTTCACAGAAGTCTAAAAAGAAAACTATGTGTTTAAACATACTTATTATCTTGTTTATGACCAGCTTGTATTTTATATATGCATTAATGTACTACAAGTTTAATTGCTCTTATTAATGCCTTAACAAACCACATCTTTCTCATTGTATTGAAAATAAGTCATCATATGCCCATGTCCATGAATATATCATAGAAACCCTCAAAATTTCAGTCTTCTTAAAAGACTATTTACTTTTGTTTCTTTATTTCCATGGACATTACTGGTTTGAACACTGAATAAACAACATGCATCTAACAAAAGGATTTAATGATATAAAAAAATATTTAAGTTTTAATACAAGTCCCCTGGAACTGAAGCATTGGAATTTTTTTTTGAGATTTTCCTTTGCTTTGCAGAAATCACAGACTTTCAGAAAGCACACTTAAGCTAAAATATGCAATCTTCAGATATGAAGCCTGTATTTCCTGTTTCTCTAACACAATAAACATTCACATCTACAGTGAATAAATATTTTTTACTGGAAGAGACTTGGAGAAATGAATGACCACTTCTGTCATCCTCGTAAATACTGTCAAGGAAATGCCCTCACCAAATACCACTAGGAAAAAATAAGTTCCTTCTCAGAAAACATTCAGAGCAGTTCTGCCATTTCTCTGGCAGTTTGGTTCAGACCAGTTTTTGTTAATAGGAAGCAGTAGCTTTCAGGTTTGGGTACAAATTATTTCGAACTAAGACTGCCCTTAGAAAATTATTACAGAGGTGTAATATGACTAGTTGCATCTCATTTTCTAAGGTTTCAAATTCACTACCTTTTCAATGTAGTCTTTGTTGTTCTGAAGTGGCCTTCCTAGCTAAAGGTTTCGGGGAAGAATTAAAAGGACCTATTTTATTGTGTAGTTTTATAATATAACTAAGCTGATTTTATTGCTGGATTCTACTGAAGGTGAAGGTGACAAGGAGACATGCACTTTTCCTGCACTTTTCCTGCTTTATGCAATTTTTTTGGGTTTTTTTTTTCTTTCTTTTAAGAATTTCCTTGACCCTGCTGATCTGTTTCAGATTGTTGAACTGGAAGAAAATTAACCCTATTGAAAAAGAAAGGGATCAGAGCAGAAGACCGGGAATCAAAGAAGAGGGAAGGGAAGATGGAAGACGCATGAGTCTTATTGGTGGCTAACAGAGAAATCTAGTAATTAATATGACTGCTGCACATGCCCAAAAACCTAAGTAGGCCACCATTTCACTGCCTACTAGAACAGCTCCTGTGGCACTGAGAATGCAGGCAGAGCTTCCCACTTTTGGTGAGGCTGTGCCTCGAGTGGCAGTCTGATATCCTACCAACCCATTCCACTTCATCTCATGTATTTTCTACTTTGGAAAGTCTTCTGGAATCCCCACAAAACTCAATGTAACTATTGGCAGTGATGAGGAACAACACAGTGACTTAGTTCCTTGGCCTCAAAACAGTGCACGTCTTATTTTGCTTCCACTGCTAAGACGCCTGGACCTGGTTTTGAACAAAAGCAATTATACTGATTTGGAATGAAAGGCCATATAAAGCTCTTTTGACACAGCAGCACAAAGGAAGAGGATCAGTCTTTCCAAGATTTGAAAATGTTCCCTTCTTTGCTTTCCCTTGCTATTTGTGAAAGAGAGTTGAGAGAACCTCTAATGCTAATGATTGCTGAGGAACTCTTTTTGTTAAGAAGATTTCCATAATGCATACTTCTTCTGAGGTGTCTATACCATGATGTGATTCCTTCTGCCAGCTCAAGCGTGTCCTCTATCCATGTTCAGAGGCAGAAATCAATGGCAAAGCATGCTGAGTGAGTATAATGGAGGCATTCTTAGCCCCTGCAGACACTGAGAGCTTGCTCATTGTTGAGCCGTTGAAGAAGAGTCCAAAAAACCCAACACAGTATCTGGTAAAGGAAATTTTCTTCCATTAAGTTTGAAAATCAGCAAGGGATAGATCAGAATATTTACCTGGGTGAAGAAGTGACTCTTTGAGATGTTTTCTTGTAAAAGGCAGGAGTGTACGAACCACTGCAAGGCATTGTGCTCTAACCTCCTCTCTGCTTCCTTACCTGATGTCATGAAGGCCAAGCAAACTTTAAGACATAAATAAATAGTGTGCCTTTATTTTCTAATATGTAAGCAGCAATGGAATCTGTAGCACATTATTTTAACCACCACAGAAACTAATATTAATTGCAAATAACACCAAAAGTATGTGAATCAAAGTTTGTTCTATTCTGACTCAGGAAGCTAAGAAAATCTGCTCACAATACTAGTCTTTGTTTCCCTTACAGCAAAACATACTTGCATTAGTCATTTATGGTATTAAGAAACATTGATAATTGCCTTTTATAGTTTTTCAAGCATCATAATTTAGTACACCTATAATTGAAAAGGTGGATTTTGCAATCAAAAAGTAGAATACAGAGTGTTGCTATGCAGAAGTGAAGAATTTCCTCTTTCTTTAGCTTATTAATTTTAAAATAATGCTTTAGGGTTTGTTGTGATAGTTCTTTACAAGGTAGTAAATATATAACTAAACAGACTGTCTAGGCTGAAAACTAATTACCATTAGAAACTGAAGCATTTGGGCTTGTTATTTCTGCAAATCAAACAACTCTGAATACAATCTCCATATTAAATAAAACGTTCAGTGAACCATGAAGCTCTTCACAAATCTGGACCATGTTTTAAGAACCTCTTTTTTTAGTTGTTGTATGCATGTCATTGCATGTCAAGTAGGTGAAATATTAAAATATATTTTTGTTGGAGGGTGGGAATGAAAATGACAAGATTGTGTTAAAACACAGTTTTGGAAGTTTTTAGAAGTTACAAAGTAGGAAGGAAATGTGAAAAAGGAAATGCATACCTTGAACATAAAGCTTTCACATGTGTACAGAAATGGTGATGGGAAGACATATCTCGACCATGCTATCCTATTCCCCTGTTCTGTGGACAGATATCATAAGGATAGTAAATCTGTAATAAGGAATATTTGTTATGTGTGTCTTAGAACTATAGTTAAGTTTAACACATTAGCATTTCTAAATCCTTCCCTTATATGGCTAATAATTAATAAGGTTCTTAATACTAAATATTGGCTTTCTCAAAAAAACCCCAAACAAACAAAAGCCCCAAAACAAACAAACAAACCAACAAGAAAACAAAAAAAAAAAACCACAAAAAACAAAAAAAACACCAAAAAACCACAAGCAGCTTTTTATTTTCAGAACTGAGTTTATTTAAAAAGGAGAAAACAACAAGTATTTAAGGGGATGACCCTTTTTTTCAAGAATTAAAAGAAGAAAGAAGATAAAAAGAGTTCACAGAGAAATGAATTACAAACATCCCATATCAGCAAAGCATGTAAGGGGTGAGGGTAGAAGTACGATTGGGTTTTGGAATCATTCTTCAGACTAATTGCCTGGTATGCTGCCTGTGTTTCTGTCAAAAAACATGAAAGGAAAGTGCTGACTGATTATATATATTGGAATATCAAATTAGGACATACATTCTGAAATATATGGAGAGAATAAACTACACAGATAATAAGGCTGCATTTTTATCAAGGCTTTCTGGTGATGATACAAACCATGTAAGGGAGCTCAAGTATTTTTACACAGTGGCTGTCATCTGATAGCTGAGACAAAATATAACTCTATGTACAAATAAAAAGGGCGGGGGGAAAAAGCAAAATGAGAAAACAGCTTTAGATACCCACAAAGATAGCAGTGGTACAGGATTGCATGAAATGTTGTGATCATAATTCAACCCAGTCAGTTTGACCGTCAAAGGCCATAATAAATTACATCTGTTGCTTTGTAGCACCTACAGTGGTTAAGAAAGTAAAATAATTTAAATGTATAACCTCTTCTTTTCACACGCTCCAGCCTACATGCCTTCATCCAAGCACAGTGATTTGTTTGTTTGGCTTTGTTAGAGTCTAATTAAGATTGGAATTTGATGAGTGCTCATTGAATAGAATTCATTCTGGATAAAATAAAGTGGCGATACTTATTTGTGAAGAAAAATAATTGGAGGACTGCACAGAAGGATTAGCTCCTTTGACTAAAGCCATACACTAGCCCTCTGGTACAGGGTTTCCAGACTGAATATTGCTTGAGTCTTCAGCTGTTTCAAAATGTTTGGACAGGAAAAAGTAAGTGCTATAATTATGGGAAATGTGTGCTGTATTCATTAGACAAGACAAGAAGTCGAATCATTGTTTAGTGCAAAAACTTGACTCTCTATTAGCTATCGAGTGTTCATAAACACACACACCCCACACACCCCTTTCTTCTTTTTCTGGTTCTCTTTTCCACAAAACAGCTGCAGTCTCTGGGAACTGAAGGCCACATTTCCCAAAGAGCTGACTTAAAACAACTCTTAAACACAGCTTTTCAGCACCCATTAGCTCTAATCAGAGGTAGAGATCTCCTCCAAAAATATATAGGAAGTCCAAGCTAGCTCTCCAAGGTCAGAGACAGGGCAACCTCATTACTGTGTAAATTAGAGGAGCATAGCATTTTGAAACATCTCACAGAAAAAAAGATTTAAATGAACTCCAGCATGTGTGATGGGAAGAAGAGAGGATAGAACAAACAAACAAAAAAAAGCCTTGAGCAGGCAGACTGGAAGATGGCATCAGCAACTGAAGAATGCAAACAATTCCTTGATATGCTTATCTTAAAAATATACTGTCTAGATATAGTGATTGCCACGTTATAACACCCAGTTCTCCTCTGTTTTGACTTTCCAATCTCCCTTGTGTTTTGTAATAGATATCATCATTAAGAATGCCTCTGATTAACCTATGAACATTTTTTAAAAATGTATTGTATTGGTGGTCCCTTTGGAAAACACAGGGGTTTTTCCTTGTAGCTCTTCCTAAACTGCCACAAAAAGATAATTTAAAAGATCAAAGTATAGTGGCAGATTAAACTTGTGAAAGCAAAAATATAGAGATTAATCAAATGTATGCATTTACAAATGAAATGGAGATGAATGGAAGAACAGTAAGGGATTCAACTCTCTAATTGTGTTTCAATATTCATCTTTCATTCTGCTATTTTTAGATAGGATTTCTTTAAGACACACTAATATTAGAAATGGACACTACAGCATCCAACAGGTGATAGGTCTGGACATAAGGAGAATATGTCTTAGCTGAGTTTACTGAGTTAATCTTCCTGTTGGCATAGTAATACTTTCTAGTCAATAAGGGTATGATTTGCAAAGACATTTTTAACTGTTGGAATTTGTTTAAATATTTATTTTAGTGAAATCACAATGAAAATACATTTCCTGCTTGAAACAAACCCCTTTTCAGAATGCCAGGACTCACAAGAATACACGACTGGCTTTTGTGACAGCTGAAATCTGTACAGTAGATGTTTAATAAATGGAGACATTTTTTACTAAGTTTTGCAGATTAGTATTTTTCCAGTGGTGACATATGTATTTGAAAAAAATCTTTTCAAAATGAGGTCACTGCTTTAAAAATGTAAGAAACATTGTCAAATTTAAAATGCTCTTTTAGAAAAGAATTCAGTAACTGCACATTAAGAGTGCCTTAATGTCTGCGACAAGCAAAACATCTGCTTCAGCAGCGGAAATGGAAAGTTAATACTTCAGATAAGCAAAGGAGGTTTTGAAAAAGAAAAAAAGAAAAGAAAAAAAACAACCCTGCTATAAACCTTACCCAAAACTCACATGAATTCTTCTTTGATCAAGGTAGTTCAAATGGAACAAATAACTCCCTCTTCCAATTAGTTTCATATCCTCTAGCCCTATTAGCTTTCTCTCCCCACCCTTTTTTTCACTAGATTTCTTAGTTTTATCTTTATTTCACCCTGGGAGGGAGAAGACTGAAACCAGTGTGTACTGTGACCTGGCCCCACACATCCCCACGGCAGGCTTAGAGTATCCCTAAGGGGGTGTGTGCTCAGTTCAAAGCTGCAGTTGCCTGCAGATCCCACCTGACCTTGTGCTCTGCGATCTTGGACATCTCTCTTGCTGTACTGGCCCCCTAACACCAGCCACAAGTCCCCACAAGGGAAGACATCAGATTAGTTGAGTATGTCACGGCCTCTTTGCACTGCTGGCAAGCACATGCTGGGAGACTTTTCTGCACCCATGACTAACATGGGTCCAACCCTTTTGCCCCTAACCTTGTCCCAGAGTTTGTTTATGTAAATCAGAGAGTACCCAAACAGCCTATCTCAGAGCCACATGAGAAAAACACTATAAATCTACCCATTGTACTCTGTCAGCATGCTTGATAATTTTTCCTGGGTGAATGTCTTTATTTTGCTGCCTTCAGTTTTTGGTTTACTAAGACTGGACTGGGATATAAAGATTTGCAGTTGCTCCTGGGCCAGCTGCATCCAAGTCCAAGAAGAAGGAAACTGCAACACCATCATAAGGGTGTTTGTTTAGGATATGTGACACTTGCTGAACCTGCATGAAATACTTTCCCAGCTGACAGCATAGAAAAGTCCCACTGATCTAGTGGAAGGGAAAGAAACTAAAGACTAGCATGGAACAGTTGCATATGCAGGTATAATGTAGAAGTTTCCATCTCCAACAAAAGGAATATAGGACCAGCAATATGATTTTGACAAGAAAAAAACAACAAGGTAAAAGAAAATAGAGACAGAGGGAAAGTGGCGAACTGGGGGTGAAAAAGACTTTCTAAGTCTATAACAGTTCAAAGTTCAGAGAATTAATTTACATACGTGGATGAATTCAAATTTTTTTCTAGAACATTTTCATTCTTCATGCTTGTCTAAATAAAATGCAAAAAGGCACACATTTCTGTGATTTTTTTTCTTCAAAATGTAAAAGCAAAGTAAAAGTTCTTGTAAAATTTCTCCGGTGCTTAAGCCCAGCAGTAACTAGTTAAGCATTAACTTGCATCAGAGACAGGAGACTATCTAATTTATAGTTGTAAAGGTTATGCAATTCTAGTCACTAAAATACAAAACCAAAGCAATCATAAGGCCTTTGTATTTAAAATTATACAAATATATAACACTATAGTTAAAATGCAAGTGCACATCTCACATACTATGGATCGTAAACTACAATTTCTCTTGTATTGGAAATTCATAACGTACTTTCTTTAGCTATTGGGTTTCAAAATGAGGTCATATAATGTGAAATGGATTTTTTTTTATACAATCAAGTGCTTAAAAGCTGTATTATA
Source organism: Passer montanus (assembly GCF_014805655.1). Taxonomy (NCBI): domain Eukaryota; kingdom Metazoa; phylum Chordata; class Aves; order Passeriformes; family Passeridae; genus Passer; species Passer montanus. Next base: position 4,187,128 of record NW_024367708.1, on the reverse strand, counting down.
TATACTTCCAGATTGTTTGTTTCTTTAGAATCAATTATACTCTAAAAGTCACTCTATGAGAAAATGCTTAAACTCTTCATACACTATATAGAGTGCTTGTTATGATATAAATATTATAACAATAAAGGTAAAAAGTCATAGCAGGTTTGAGCTAAACATTGTAAACTTTTCATTTTAACTCCCATATTAATGTGAGGCAGCTATAGAATTTCTTCAGCAAAAACCTATTCATAGTTCTGAGTAGCAATTACTGTTGTTACTGCCATTAATGAATCAACAGAGACATCTGGGACTGGTGGCTGACCTGCTGCCTTGAAAATTCGGAAATGGTGTGGAAATAACACTTGAAAGCCATTTTGAATGGTTTTCTACCATCTCTTCCTTTCTTCAGTGGTAAGCTGCAGTCTGAAAGGAAGACACTTAAAAATAGGCATCTCTCTGTAGGTAACTATACAGAAAAGGGGAGAGAACAGCAGTGGTTTGAATGCCAATGGATAGTGTAATGTTGAATGCTGTGGTTTAGCTCTCCTGGCCTTTCTAAGGCCAGACCCAGTGGGGCCTTGAGCAACCTGATCTAATGGAAGGTATCCCTGCCCATAGCAGGGGGATTGAAACTAGATGATTTTTAAGGTCCCTTCCAACCCAAACCATTTATTACTTGGCACAGGGATGTCATGATTTTCTCATCGATCTTGTGTCATGTACAAGCAAGTATCCTAAACACACTAGTAGGTCATAGATCTGTAAACTGAACAATAATATTATGTACCAGGCAGCTAACCTCCCTTTATAGTCGGCAGAGGTGGAGAGCAGGATTTGGCTGTGGAAAGACAGGTGTAACGGGTTAGTTCAGCTCCCACAGGGTATCCCACTTGCTATCCTTCTGACTCTTAAGAGTGACAGAGTCAAATGCTTCATGTGCCATGCAGCTGTTTTAGATGATATATAGCATTTCACTAATTGATCTCTTCACTTAGGTGTCCTGACCTGGAGACGGAATTATGCTTTTTGTTTTGATTCTAGAAAATGTGGGCATTGAGCTTGCTGAAATTAGAAATTCAAAACTGGGGCATGGAGCAGACACAGAAAAATTTTCTCCCTGAGGTTTCCTGAAGAGGATATTCTCTGTGCTCCCATGGTTCTGTTGGGAACGAGATAATGGAAACTGGAGACTGAGAGCCGCGGTTTGTCTTGGAGGGCAGATATCACTGAACATCTGTTATACCATAAAAAGAAATGAGAAAAGGTCTTAGTATATAGACAATCTCTGGAATATTTAACAATAGTTTTGTCAAGTATATGCTCAAGTAATATCCTAATATGACTACATATTTCTTTATGGGTGATTAAAGTGGTTGTACATCAGAAATGTGATTGTCCGCAATTCCAGAAAAAATGTAAAACATGCAGATTTATTACTTTCTCAGAAGTCATGCACTATTCAACTAATTATGCTTATAATTTTAAAATTATGTAAGCAAAATGAGCAAACTTTGTTTCTGGAGGTCTTCAAAGACCCCTCTCTATTTACATGGAAGTTGGGCTTCATTCCTTTGCCTAAGGACAAGTGTATAATGACACTTTAGATCTTATGGAGTATCCTTTTTGGGTAATCTGTGCCCTAGAAGAATGGGAATCTCCCGTGATCTCTGTGTCAAATTTCCCAAAGCTGAGCCCATCAGCCAATTTGGTAACATATGATGAAATCATATTTCAAAAAGGGCAGAAAATACTAGACAGAGAAAGAGAAAAAAGGAGTGAGAAACATCAGGGAGAGCACCAAGGTCAGAAGAGGAGATATTCCCACTGCAGCCTGTGGAAGACACCAGACTGGTCTGTTCAGATGGTTGTTCCTGAAGGAATCAGGGCCTCTGTGGAGCCCTTGCCAGCACAGGGAAAAGTGTGAGGAGGCAGGACTCTTGTGTACTGATCATCCCCCCTCATTCCTTGGGAAGTGAAATTGAGATTGGGAAAGGTATTATGTTAATGTTTATCTTGTTGTTTCCCACTATTGAAATTAATGGTTACATTTTTAAAAATTCTAATTGGCAATAAATTAAGTTAATTTTCCCAAATCAGTCTGTTTTTCCCATTACTGTAATAGTTAAATTAGGTCTCTGCCTTTATCTTGACCCATGAGTTTTATAATTCCTGTTCTTATGATTTTTCCCCACCTCCATACCAGTGAATTGTGGGAATAATCAGCTGGGTGGGTGTTTGCCTGTTAGCCAAGGCTAATTGACTATTTCACTGCAAAACAAAAATATCAGTGTAGTTCTGGGTAGTACTGCAGCAGTAGTGATTCCAAGAGATACCTGAAATTAGTCTGTATCTGTTTTGAGGTCTTCTGTTATTCTCCTAAAGAGCTTTGCACTCTCAAATACTGCCACATATTCCATGTTGTGCTTTAGGGCACCCAACACAACTTTAGATAATGCATGAATTGCAGCACAGTTCTCACATTACTTAATGCTTTTTTAAACCGAAATGCATCCCTAAAAAGTAAAAAAATTTGTCTGTGGTGTGCAGAAGAAAGTACATGAGGCACACAGGAGACCCATGATCAAATGCTGTTTACTGAGGGTGTGGCCAGTCTTTTTTTGATGGGACTGAAATTAAGCAGACTAGACATAAACCATTGTATTCCAGTAGTTTGGACACCAAGAGCAACTACAGGAAATGCATTTTACAGTAGACACATAGAGTAACTGGAACAAAAGAATAAATATTTCTCCAGTGAAGAGAGCAAGGATGATAAGTAAGCAAGAAGAGTAGTAGTATTTATTACAACAGACAGCAAAAAACCCCACTAAACATTTGAAAACATACAGAGCAATGTGCCACATACATCAGATTCCAAACCATAATGCTAAGCAAACTTATGTTGAACAGTGTAATGTTCCAGTAAAGAAAGAGTGCACTGAAGACAAAGATGACTGTGCAGCTGCTTCCAAGCTGTTACTGAAAGAATACCAGAATACAACTTGTTTCTTTGGGATAAATGACTTCAACGTTGACTTACAAAGCAAGAAACATGGAAAAGACAGTGCAAGGGAAAAACTGAGAATAGGAATCATCAGCCGAAATGATGACTTGCTGTCTGACATACTGTTCTCCAAATTTTCACAAGAAAAAATGAGGCAGATTTTTCAGGCACAAAAAGAAAATTTTGACCACACTGCATTTTCTGAGGACAGGTCATGTCTGGCTATGATGCACCAGCAGCAAGGGTCAGTGCTGACCACAACCAGTGCTCTGCCAAACTAAAAATAAAATATACCCTCTGCTTAGGAAGTGACAAAGATCAACAGTGCAAAACTGAAAACAAAAGGGCAGTATAAGGAATTCCAACATGGCCCTAAGAACAGACTGACACTAGTGCATTAACATACAAGGGAAGCTGAAATGAAAGAAAAAAAGGGAAGGGCACAGACTCAGTGTGATTCAGTTCATTTGTTACAACTGGGTTTTAGTATACTCACAGCAAGGATGGAAATGTGGTGCCTAAATGAGTAAACAATAATTGAAGAGCTAAGGAATTCATGGCATGGTTCAATAAACTGTGAAACCATTTAGTATTTTTAACCAAGCAATATTTAAAATGAGACAACCAAATAAAAAGGAGGAAAATTCTCATTGCTGAAATGGAAGGGGGAGGGATTTTTTAAAGGGAATACTTAATAACGTCTCCTTATCTCAAGCACGGCTTTGTATATAATATCTGAAAACCAAAAACTAATCCCACCCCATCAGGATTTCAGCACAAGTTACAAACAAGAAGCTGACAAATAGCAAAGGCAGGATATAAAATCACAACAGAAAAACTAGAAGTATTTGATTCTCTTCCCTGATGAAACTGATAAATGTTCTTAATGAAATCTGTGAAGGCAGAAAGGAAAAGCCTTTCTGAATAATAGAAATAAGGAAACTGAGTAGGATATTGTGAAACAGTGACCTCACTGACTTAACAACTGGAGACAGCTTGTACTGCTCTTCATAGCAAAAATAATTTCCAGTGTGATACAACACATCAGTAAGTATACACAACTTACAGAAGCAGACAAAATCTGTTTGATAAATAGAAGATTAGGTCAACTACTTTTCCCTTAAACTCTTCCTCCTCAGGATGAGTCAACAGTGCTTCCAAAAAAGGTCAATACTATCCACAAAAAAAATCCCAACCCCCAAAAATCTAGTAAAAAAGAGCTTTAGCCAAAAACCCCAAAAACCAGCTAAACTAAAACAAATTTTCTTTTAATTCTTATGACAAAAGGTTATATCCTGGTAGGAAAAAACATCAGGGAAAGGGAAAACCCCAATGAATTAGGTAATTCTGATTAAATAAAATACTGGATTATTCTGACTCTAGAAATATGAGTGGAAGGACCACAAATATGAAAGCCCCGACCCAGTCAGAAAAAATATCTCATCATAAGGAGAAGACTTTTCTTCCTCTCAAGAGAGCAACAAAAATATAGTTCTATTTAATTCTTATAACTTCAAACTCAAATCCTGACAGGAGTATTTAAATGATGTAACACAAATATGTAATTGCATTACAAAATAAAAATTCAGTAACTATAGAATTTCTGTTGCTTTTTGATAAATGCATTAAAAAAGGTAGATAAGGACCTGTTCAGATCCATTTTTTGTATCTAATAAATCAATAGTCCAAGACCACATCTATGTAAGCTAAAATCTAATTACTATTTTCTATTACTAAATATTCACCACTTCGACTTCCATGATATCTTTGTGTGCTCAATACCACTACAAAAGGTTGGTAGTGATATTGAGCACACAATAGTACAACTCAAAATAGAGGGCTAAGAATTCTGTGAAACAATACACTTGTGAATCTGAAACAGTTCTGGCATTATATTGCTTGAAGGCTCCTCCTATTCAGCATGGAAATTATTAAAGCTACTCACATACTTAAAAACAAGGCACCAAAGTTTAGTCACTCTGTGACACTGTAACTGAAGCTGAATGTAAATTTGAGGGAAAAAAAATCTTTTTTTTTAAGGTTCCACAGGGGGCAGCTCATATGTATATACGTGAGATCAGCAGATTGCTGTAATATGTACAAGTCTTAAATATCTAAGAAAAACTATATTAATAGAAACCTTAGAGGTAGCTCAAACTGCTCAAAAAAGCTTACACTAAGTGGGCTTCACCGCACACAGTTTTGTTCCAATTTTGTCTGGATAAGTCTCTCAAACTATAGAACTTTTGTGAGGAAGTGGACAACACTGGGGAAAGATTCCAAAGGGAATAATGTATATTATTGATATCTGCATAAGGATGAGATTGACAGGACATCCTTCAAAGAGTGAAAACAGAGGACCAAAAGAGTATTCAGGTTTAAAGATGGTTACAGTTTAAGAAGGCACATTCTACTATGGATGCAAAGTGGACGTAAGGTGTTTAACAAATGCAAAAGGAAAAGAAGTTTAAATCAATATTGAACATCAGACAGGGAACAGTAACCTGGCTTTCATACCTATTTGACCAATTTCTTAGCTGGCAAAAAGTGACCTTGGTTGGTTTACTCAGGAGGAGCTTGGATATTCGCAGCAGCTAGGGATTCAAGCCCTGATACACTTTGATGTGTTTTGTTTAAATTAGAAAAAGGATCAAGAAACTGGTTTGGCTACTAGTAGGAACTTCAGTAATAAAAAGATGGACATAGAGACAGAGAAATAATTGTACAGTAATTTCTCTGTAACACTTGTTGCCTTACATACTCATGATCTTCTGTTGCTATTCCAGAAAGAAGGCATTCCAGTAGTGATGCAACCAGAAGGCATTAGAAGCATGTAGTAAATTAAAAAAAGGTTGAAATTCTTTTAAATTAATAAATATATCACAGACACATTTATATGGTTAGTTATGGATGTTGCAATAAAAGTCTCTGAGGTTTGACCTGATAGCTCATTTTTTATCATGTGAATGGGTTATGGGATGGGAGCGAGCTATGAGAATCAACTACTGTTTATTTACTCAACTACAGCAAAAAAAAAAAAAATTTAAAACCCAACTCAGTGTATATGTAAAAAATTGTTATATATTCTTATTTACTCAACTGCAGCAAAAAAAAAAAATTTAAAACCCAACTCTGTGTATATGTAAAAAATTGTTATATATTACGTTCAAGTAGACTCTAATATGTTTGTGGGCATCATCATCATGAATAGGAAATAAAGAGTGGATTTAATAATTAAGATCTAATCAATGTCCAAGTCACGTGAGTGTACAAAACTTGTGGCAACTTACAGAGAGCATAGAGAAAAAAATTCTAGAATTGAGTAAAATTCCATTACAAATAGTTTGCAATGACTGACCAGTAAAATCAAACCAATTATCCAAGCCCTGGAAATGCATGCACTCCAGAATAATGTTATGCATCAACAGTCAGTGGGCCTGCTCTCATGCATAGAACTACTCTAGTGTATAAATTTTTCAGGACTGGGGCCAAGGAATATAATGCCAGACAACAGAGCCCAAAGACAGTTGGCAGCCATTCAGGAAAAGTACTGGAGGTAGAGGTATCAAAGCTGTGGACATTTGAGTAAAATTAATAAAACTATACAAATGAAAGATTTTTTAAAAACCCAGATGCTTCAGACTTTACACAATTTTTACAATTTTTTTTACATACAACAGGTTTTTTTCATAGAACTTTTACCGTTTGTATTACCTTAAGAAAGAGTCAAAACAATTCCAGGAATAGGTAATAAGATGAATTTGGCTAATGAGAAGCAAGAAAAAAAAAAAAAAAAAAAAAAAAAAGAAAGGGAGCAAAAAAGAAGAGGAAGAAGACATAAGAAAATAAGAAATTGTGTGCTTAGACTTACCATAATTTTTTCTAAGTCAAAGCTGATTATGACTGTTTAAAAACAGGAAAAAAATTGGTCATTGAGAAAGCATTAAAAATGTTACCTTGATCACAAGTAAAATATGGCACAATAAATAGCAAAAGTGCATACAAAGGAAATGGTGAGTGATGAAATTAAGAAAGAACAATTAAATATTAAAATTAATTGGGTACCTTAAGTGAAAGAAGAACTTGACATATTTAGAGTCCACTTGTGATAGAGGCCTGTCTCAGATCACCTAGGACATTCTTCACAGTACCAGCTTAGAGGTTATAGTTTAGGTGTTCCAAATCTCGGCACTGAATATGCATACCTCTCTTCACTGACTGTATAAGAAGACCAGGCTCTGTTCTCTGACACACAAACCATCTAAAGATAGGTTCTGTGAGTACTGTTTGGAAGCAGCTGCTATAGGATAACTGGCAGCCTCTAGTAGTAAAGAAAAAACTAAAAGAAGAAAACTTATGAGAAAAAAACTCCCAAGAACACAATTCTTGAAAAGCATTGCCTTTCATATCTGTTACATATCTTCCAAAAGATACAACAATACCTTTGCAACTGCAAATACAGTCTTTAAAAAGGATCAGGAAGGTTCAATAAAATAAATAGAAGGTTCCAACTTGCATGTTTAAATGCAGGCAAGGTGTCTAGTTAAAGGGAAATACATTCTTGGATGTTTGTCCTATGTTTAGTTAAAGAGTTGGATAGTGCCAAGAAAGACTTTTAGGAGACCTACCCTGAGGTAACTTTCAGACTTCAGAACAGGTATTCAAATATAACCATGGACTTCCATTAAAGATGCAACAATTAAGCAAAGTAAGGCAGTGTTTACTCCAGGGATTTTACAGCATAAATGTTCTTTATGTCAGGGAAAAGAATGTAATTTGACCTGTGAAGGACATTCACATAGAATGGCAGCATCTACAAGCATTCCCCATTGAGTTAGCATCCCCACTTTTGTCCTCCAGGTTGCATTAATTTTGGCTGTGAGAGAAGGTAAAGTGAATACCCTGCTAAGTGTCAGATCTGATTCACAGTGTAAGCAACAGGATGTGAAGAGGGCACATCAAAAGCCCACAAAGCTCCATAATCTCAGTCATTCCCTGTACATTTATTTATGTAAATAGACTTGGAGGCATGCCCTGAAGATCAAAAAGTAGCATACTGAAATTACTTCTTTAAATGAGACTCGGAGGTTCAATGCTATTTGACGGATTGAAGGAAAAGAGTTTACTGATTTAGATAATAGTTAAAACAAAAGACAGCATTAATCTGATGTTTGCATGGTTCAAATATGAGATACATCTCTCATACAAGCATTTCCTACAGTGGGCAAAGAAAGGAACAAGCTCTCTTTGACCAGAACCTGTGATTAGGAAAGGCAATGTCATAGGTTTACATTCTCCCTTTCCTTCAATCCTGCTTCTGAAATGCAGTCAGGCTTAATGTTGTGAACTAGGAAAATGGACCCTTACTGATGATCTAGACCAGAAAAAAAATCTCAAACACCTTTGCCAATCCACAGCTTTTAAAATTTATTATCCTTAACTTTTCTACAGGTGACTCAAGCTTACCCTTTTTTTTCCAGTCATGTTTAGAAGTAGGCTGTACATTTAGAGTCTATAGTGAAATAGACTGCACATTTACAACATTGATATTTGCTTTCTAAACTATGGTTTAGTCAAGCACTTTGTAGTAACCAACATATAATGCACACTAACTACTAGAACTACATTCTGCTTCTCTGACTCTCCAATAAAGTCATTTGGAGGATAAATCATATTTCTGAGGGGTTTGCCCACTCCATGCTGCAGTTCATTACACAGTAGCGAAGGGTACTAAATGCAATGCAATGGTTACTCCAGCAATATGGGTATATATAAATTAAAAATAATGTAAAAAGAAAAGGAGACAGAGAAAATCAAGATAACAAGAACTGCAGGTCATCCTCATGGATTATAAAAATGAGGCCTAAAAAAAATTAATAATGAGCAATGAACTACATCTAGTGTTGAATTCCCTACCTCTCTCTGGGCTGGCATTAGCTGCCATTATAAATTGAGGGAAGAATTCCCAAAATAATTGCAAATAGCCACTAGAGATTCTGCACACCAGTTAATGTGTGTCTGTGGGCATGCTAACAAAGGCAATTCCTTAGCAAGCAATATGTGAGTCGCCTGGGATGGTTAATGAATCTGCTTTGTGGTAAACTTTTTCGTACATCCTACAGAGACCTTTCAAGCACGTTGCTTTTGGAATTCTATTATTTCTATAAAGTTCTTTTGACTGAAATTTGTATTTTCTTTTATTCAGGAGGTTCTTGCAGTGCAGTTTTCACTGTGCTACACTTTTGGCTTTGGGGAAGCTTACTGCAAACCGGTTAGTTGTTATGTGCAGTGGAGAGTATTGTTTTCTGCTTTATTTTAAAGTGTGGGGGTTTTATTATTTTTTTGCACTGTTCCATTTGTACATAATATTTAAGCTGTAGTGCCTCTCAGAGAGCCAGACTGCTAGGAAGTTACTATTTTCTGTCACATTCTGCAAATATTAAACTCCAGCTCCCCATCATCATTTACAGCCTGTCCCCTACAGAGGGCACCTTTGTCTTATTGGAATTGCTTCTGCAAAAAAAGATAATCTCTGGTTATCAGAGAAATAACTGAGCCTTAAAGCGAGCTCAGACTTCTCACAGACACAAGGACCTTGCTTGCCTAGGCTTTTTAATTAACCAAGTTTTTTACTGTTACGCAGCCGCAAAAAATAATGTTTCTTTCTGCATTATTATAGTCTCTCCCAAGAAGCGAGGCGATGAACTGAAGATTGCTAGAATTTACATGAGAGGTCAATGAGTGCTGAGACAAATTAAAGAGCATAAATTTAGGGGCTTTTTCTTTCCATCAGTAATTAAGGGATTTGTCATTAAAAAATGTTCCTGAGATGAGTACTAAAAACATTGTCTGTGGGAAAACAAGCTGAAGAAAGAAAGTCAGCCATTTCCCAAATAAATCTTTCCAACAGACCTCCAATTAGTAATTGCTATCTGAAAGCTGTTCAAGTGGAAGAAAATAAGATTTTATTCTTCTTTGGAGGGTTAGATTATCAAAACTGACCCTGAAATTTTTATTTGGGAGAAATAACAATTGACTGCAAGACTGAGTCAAAAAGTAATTTTCTTCCTGATTTTTTGGTGTGCTATTATTTATGATGTGTCAAGTATATCATTCTTAGTATCTACTGGTTCTGAATAAAACTAGCAATACTTTTCTTCTCAAGACTGTTTTCCAGTTCAATCTGTAACACTGTCTTCCTTTACAGGCTACTTCACAAATGTGTTAAGACAGATGCAAACACCATTGATTTGCAAATGGCAAAGTGAAAATTCTAAAGAATGATCTTTCCTCTGTCATTCTATATATGTCTGACTATTCAAAACAAGCTACAGCTGTAAAAAGAAGCATAAGACATTCCATTTATGTGACTCCCAAACAGGCCAGTGCTGTGTTAGATCATATTAACTGGGAGGAAAACACACGAATAAATGCATTGGTCACTTTGCATAATGCTTTTTTACGGTGCTCTTATCAATAAAAGTTACAAATGGCCTTATAAATTTAACAGGAGGCAACCTGTTCCAAGAAGACTCTAACTTCCCAGGCTGGTTTCTGGGACTGACATTGAGTGTAAAGAATCTAACACAAAACCCAGCAAGGAATGTGCCCTGCCTTCCCTAACATTTTTCTGGAAGCTCTTATAGAAAATGCATTCATGTTTACATTTTCAGCTTCAAATACCCAGCACAAAAGCATGGGAACACAAAAACCTGAATCTCTAGTCTAGGCTGCTAAATTAATTAAGCAGGACTCGTATTCGTGCGTAATACTTTAATGCCATTGGAAAACTGTTTCAGGGAGCACTTTAGCAAGCTCCTCCTGTGTTATAATTTTACTTCCTTTTTCTTCTCTAATTATAAGCCAAAGCTGGATTCCTAACTAATGAAGGAATTTTTTTTAAGATTTCCTTTCTAGAAGTCAATAAGAATGTTGCCCATGTAAAGATTGCAAGATCAAGAGTTGTACCTATAAAAATGTCCAATGTGAATATAGGTTTTAAGACAGTTACTGTGATATAAAACAGTTCAAGCTACATTTGCACTAGTGCCAGGAATGTTTCATAGAACATGATGGTCTACACTGTAAAACTGTTTGAACTGCCCTCAGTACACTTCAAGCATCCTAAACCCCAATTCCTGGATGCAGTTTGCAGGAGAGGGAGGCTGCACATCCTAGACCCTTCCCAGCTGGAAGGCTACTACTACTACACTGTTTTGAACAGCAGAAATTTACAAAGAGGCATATGTGCTAGTTGGCTTTATTGCATAGGAACATTCCCAGACAAGTTTAATTTGCTAGCATAAACCTAGCTTCCAGAACTGTGCTTACTGCAGCCATTACATATCACAGTATTTAAAAGTATTTGGCTATCAACTCTTACTCGTAGACTGTATGCTGAATTCTAAGTTTATATCAGTAGGAAACAAAACACTCAAGAAAACACTTTCTCAATTATAGATACTTCTATATGCATTATTTTTCTTGTAATTGTTTCAGCTTGATAGGAAAAAATAAAACTTAAGAGCTGTTAAGAAAATGTTTGTTTTGAATATGGCTGTAGATAGCACAGATTACAACAGAAAGTAAAAGCCACAGAAGAATGTTTTAGAAGTATCTAAACTACTTAGGGGTCCCACTTTCAAAAGAGGACAACTTTACGAGCAGAGAACAAAAGGCCTTCATTTTCAGCAAGGGGTACTCCATGATGTTGACAGTGAAGACACTGTACAGCCCCAGAGCAAATGTGTTTGAATTCAGCCCTTAAAATCCTTTCTCAGTAACATGACACATTTTCCTTGATAAGTAAGAAAGTCTTCCTCCTGGTAGTAGTGTATTTGTCAACTGGCCTAAATTTTCCAAGGAAGAACCAGTGAAACCTTAATTATTACAGACCTCATATTTGACTGCTCACATTCATTGCTGCCATGTAGGAAACCTGGCTCGAGTTCTCTTGTCCTGTGGGAACAATAGAAGCTGGATGTGTGAAAACTGGTTTCCCACCCTGGAAATGACCTGCCCAACTGGTTATTAGCTGTACCACAGAATGCAAATATGGACGCAGAAGCACACAGCCTCATTTCAGCTTAACCTTCCTTGAAGGTCCACATGTGCAAATGTAGTGAACCCAAGCCAGGACTTACATGCTCGTGTTTAGGCATGGATTCTCTCTTCAGAAAACCCCCAGCAGCTCTGAGATTTGTGCCTCTATCAGTATGGCTGACAACGGAAACCTACACTCTTGGTGAATTGTGTCAACGTGAGCTTACTAAGGGATTTTGGCACCTACTAAGTCATGAGACAGTTGGCAGTATGAGTGTGGAACCTGAGTTTTGTTGTGCATCTAAGTTGCCCTTTTCCTCTTCACGTGTGAAAACAGAATAATTCTCAACTGCCTGAGACTGATCATCAGATAGAAGGGTGTAATTAAGCAAAAGCACAACAATTAAAACTCTTTCTAACCGGCTAGATTAAAGCAATTTAGATGGTGGTAGCTCATTTTTCTTGTTTTGAAATTTACATCTTAAGTTTATACTCACATGTTTAGAAGAACAAATTTTAATAAAACCTACTTGCTAGTATATACTTTTGACTAAAAATTATTTTGTGTGGATAAAATTTAATTATTGTGATTCACCTCCTTTTAGATGTTTATGATTTTCTAAATTTTTTTTCTTACTGGAATGAATTCACTGCTTTTCCGTAAAAATTTCCTTTCCTTTACAAAGTATAAGGATAAAACGTGATTTTCTTTTTTTTACTCTTTTGTGACTTGTCTTCTTGCTTTCCAATGTTAAATCTCTGCCTATAGAACTACAGCTGCACCTAAAGCTATGAATGTATTCAGGAACTGCTAACTTTATAACTATCTCTATTGGATAAATATCCCAAAAAATTTACTTTGTATAAAGACTTGTATACATAAACTTAAAACCAAGTATTCATATTAATAAATTTCAGTTGCAGTGAATCACTGAGCCCTGAAGAGGATCAGACAACAGTGAATTCAAACAGTCTTAATGAAAATCTTTTGCCATTATCCACAATCAATTTGTGTATATTACAAGGAAACTTATTTTGATTCTACAACACCCTTTAACTTACCATAAGTACACAGGAACTTTATAAAGTGTTTTATATCCATGCCAAGTGTTATCCTGTTTTAAAATAAGTGGATTTTTTTTTTGGGGGCGGGGGGAGGGGAATGAGAAAATAGAGAAAATCAGGAATTGCTGCAAATTATTTTCAACTAGTTTGGTATTTAGTGCCTTCCATATTAATGGGCTGGTGTAACAAATTTTTGGCTAAGGGAACTATTTCGGTGTACATTTTGGTTCTTACTATTGATGAAGAACGCACACCACAAATAAGGGAAAGGTGTGAGTGTCAAATAGAGGTAGAGAAAGGATAAATGTTAATCCTGGACTGTCTTTCATTATCGAGAAGATGATTTTAGACGTTGAGCCCAAGGTGTTTGAGAACAAATTTGGAGTTTTCCTTGTCTGCTAAGCAAGGTCTCAGTATCTTAAGACATTTATACAACATGAACCAACGGTTTACTGAAAGCTTTTAAAGACAGAGTTAGAAGAAGATAGGTCCAGTTCATCATAGCTACTTAGTGCTCCAGTGTGTGTGATATAATCCAAAGCTGCCTTTTACAGCTTTGGGAACCCTCCACAGGAAATTATACTATGCTGGACACCATTTTAAGTGCTTGGATCTGACTGGGAACATTAACCAGTAGTCCAATCCACAACAAACAAGAAGTAAATGCAAGAGACATTCACTGCCATTGTGAAAGTTTATTTTGAGCTTATCCACTTGGTATCTTCTATCCAGAGGGGGTTTTGTTGCCTTCCTTGCAAAGTTCATCTCTACATGAAGGACATCAGACAATCTCCAAGAAAATCTCCATGCTGCCCAGTAACAGCCTCTCATGCTTATAAACAAATAAATAAGTCCCCCAAAACACTTGAAAAAAGAACAGAGCCTAATGGAAATATATCACAAATCTGCAGTTTTCAAGTGTCGGGGTGGGGTATCCAAAGCTCAGAAATGTGTCTGGTGTAGTTCATGTTTCCCATCAAGGCTTTACAGACAGGCAGCCCTTCCAATTCCCCTCACTACGAGTGTGAAGAAGTATGGAACACTCGCCCCATTCACACACCTCCTCAGACAGACGGGGAGCAGCGGGGGAAAGACAACTTTTCTATCTCTGCTTTTTCTAAGCTTAGACAATGAAGAAACAAACCCTCGCTTAGTCACAGATGGGCTTAAACCTTCTTTTGTCCGCACCACACCGCGCAGTTCCGCGCACGCTGCCTTGTCCCGGCGGACGTCTCCCCGCGGGCGCGGAGGGAGCGCGGCCCCCGCTCGCGGGCACTAGTGGGCGCTGCGCCTTCTGCTCCGCTCCCCGGAGCGGCGATGGTCCGCACCGCGGTATTCCACACTCCGCTATTCCACACCGCCATGGACCACACTGCGATATTCCACACTGCACCCAGCCGGGCTGGGGCAGCCGGGGCGGGGCAGCTATTGCTACCATATACAGGACTAATCTGCGTGCGGAGTGTACAGACAGCTGTCATTTGTGCTATTTTACTTTATTGAAGCTGAACTGGGAGAGGTCACTGGCAAGCAAGCACGAGCAATACAGGCAATTACAGCCTCCCTTACCCCGCAGAGCAGCCTCCCTACATCACAGCTCAGGGCTCAGAAATAAGGTGTCTTTTGCTTTACTTTTCTGTTTTTACTACACAAAACACCCGTGACGTCCCAAAGAAGGACAGCTGAAAGCTGTCGCAGAGCTGTGCACGCCAAGTTAAATATGGGACTATTTTTCAGCGGCTGGCAACATAACTTTTTTTTTTTTTGTCTAGGCTGGCATGGGGGAGAGAATTAAAAAAAAAAAAAAAGTCCTCCATTGACACATTTATCTCTTGTTATTTCACAAAGAAGTGATGTCTTTGGTACTATTGCAAGAGACATAAAAAAAACCAAAACCATTGACACATTTATCTCTTGTTATTTCACAAAGAAGTGGTCTTTGGTACTATTGCAAGAGACATGCAATAAAAAAAAAAACACCTGGGCACGTTACAGGACTCTACTTAGCAACTTTCTGACTTTGTTCCTCTGTTTTGCTACATAAATACAGTAGACAGAAATGGGAGATAACGCTCCCAACGCCAATGAAGAGATCAGTCGCTTGCCTACTCTCGTTTACGACAGTGGAAGAAGCAGTGGTTTTCCCTAAAGCAGATTTTTTTTTCCCCGGTAGCCTGATGCATGGAAAGCCAGTGCATTGTCCTCTGACAGCTGATGCTTATCGGGCCGGTGGGGGTATTGTGTTTCAGCTCGTGGCACTGAAAAACCTTGTAACTTTCTTTTGAAGTTAAATGGCTTCGTTTTGTTTCCGTGTGTGAATAACTCTCCGAAGAACTACAGTGACCCAAAAGTCGAACTACAGTGACCCAAGAGTCCACCCGTTTACAACGCCCGTCCAAGCGACCTGTTCCTCTCTCTCGGGCGGAGCTTTGCCCAGGAAGGTCCCCTCGGAGGAGCAGGCGGGCGAGCAGGAGGAAAGGGGGAGGGAGGGGGAGGCTCCTCAATCAGCCCAAGTTGCATCGTAATTAAATTGTATTTTATCCTACCGAGGCATGCAAAAATATCGAGCAAAATACAAGTTTAAGTAATTTGTTTGTACTCTTACCTGTAGGAGTTGGAAATTAACAGCCCCGCTAGTTTACTGTTAAGCCTGGAGAGCGAGAGATTGCTTTGCAAACATTACAGTTATTATGTCTGCAGTTGGTACTCTTTGTATAAATTATTGATCAGCCATCTTATTTTTCTTTCTGCTTAATGGATATTATAGCATAGCCGTTTACACGCCATAGTTAAGGTTGTGTCAGCACTTCCATTTATAACATCCCCCTTTACCCAGAGTTTATAACTCTCTATAAAATTCCGGTCTGTGCCGAAACTTTTCAAGCAAGGGCTCGGACTTTTAAAAATCCTTCCTCACCCCCACCCCAAAAAACCAATAATGTTCGTCTGCTTTTTTGAAACATGGGTATAATAAAGGCAACACCCTTCCCCCCCAAATGTTTTCCATTCACTTAAGTGACATGAGGAAGAAGAGGCTGCGTCTCGCAGGCTGTCAGTTCCTATATAAAAAGAAGGCAGCGACGTGCGTTTTCTGTCGTTGTTATTAATATTGTTACGGGAAGCAATTAGCGCCGGAGCGGCAGCCGAGCCGCCGCCCTCCGCCCGGCCGGGCGCGGGGCCCGATCGCCGCCCGCCTCCCCTCCCGCGGCCCCGCGGGCGGCGGCGGCACCGGGGGCTCGGCGGGGCCGAGGATGCACGCAGGGAGGAGGATTCAGCCGCTCGCCCCAGCTCCCGGGCACGGAGCAGGAGGAGCGGTGCCCCTGCACCGGCGGAGACCGCACTGGAGAGCCTGGAGCACTGAACCCGGGGCCGGCTCCCCGGTGCCAGCGCTCCGATTAGCCTGGGTTGGGAGCGAGGGATAGAGCGGCTGAGCGAACTAATTCTGTAAAGGGGGGAAGGCACGGCAAAGGGCAGCTCAGATTAGATCACCGCTTTAACATAATTTAATGGCAAGGGCTTTGTACTTCATAATTATTGCTCCGAGCGACTCTTCCTACCTGTTGGTAGGTGAATTAGCACGTTGGACTGAGCACCTCTAATGACAGCCCAAGCCTAACTTAAACATCACAGAGGGCCCCCCGTCTATCCTAGCCCTCTTTTAAAGCACGCAGGGAAGTTGGTTATCATTTCCTCCCCGCGCTGCAGCTCTCCTGCTCGGCTGTCAGCTGTCAGGTGAATGTCAGCAGGCAGTGCCCAGCCACTGCTCCATCCATCCATCCAAGCATCCATCCACCCATCCTTCCATCCATCCATCCCGAGCCAGCCCACGACCCGATCCGTTTCACCATGTGGCTCTGGTAGCAGCAACGTGACCGAGAGGCTCAGATCGACAGAAGGGCTGTTTTAGTTACTGACTTCCAAACGCCTTTTCTGAAGTCAGAATAGCGATTTAAGGGGAGAAAAAAATTCGTAAATAAGCAAGTAGCTTAATTGGCGTTTGGTTTTTGCAATTTCCATATATGCGCTTGTGCGTGGGCATGTGCGTGGGGCGTGCGTGTGTTCGTGTGTGGGATGCCGGCGAGGAAGGAGGGAAGGGACGAGAGGGCTCCCGAGCCGTCGGTTATCGCATCCCCCAGTACAGCGCGCCCCTGGTCGGATCCCCAGTTAGCATCCCCGGGGATAACGCCCATTGCTCCTGGGGATGAAGGGGAAGAATTGAGGCATATTCCCTGGGGCTAAATCCTGCCCCTCTGCTCAGGCGGGGAATACCCTGGGAGCCAGTGAGCTGACTGGCGGAGTAAAGCCGGCAAAAGCCGCTCTAGCGCTGAAGTGCCGGGTTGGGGCTAGGCAGGGCGTGTGCGAGCTGCCAAGCCCGCAGCAATTCCCCATCCAGCGCTGTGCATGGGATGGCCAGCCTCTGCTGTCAGCTCTCCGGCTGAGAGGTTCACATTAAACACCAGCGCAAGCAGGAGCAAGTGCTCCCAGAATCTCGTTTTTAAGGACTTTAAAAGTTATTTTTTAATGGCTCCAGAAGTTTCTTCACTTTCATTCCTCCACCACTTTTTTTTTTCTTCTTCTGCTGGGCAGGCACCATATGCAAATGCAATTTGTAGTAAACAGAATGTGAAAGCAATCTTGCCATGTATTTTGGATTTTTTATGATATATGGTGGACTGCTCAGAAATGCATGCTATTGTTAAAGCTGTTTGTGCCCAGTGTACTAATGTACTGTTTGATTGAGTGAATTAGCAGTCATAACAATCTGGCAGTCTGGCCATAGAAGTGTGCTCAAATTGATTTGTGTTATGGCTGGACTGGAAAATCTAGTGTTAGTTGTTTTTTTGCCCTGGGGCATTGTTTGTACCAAACTCCACTTTTCATTTAATTTTCCAATAGATTTTTGAAAGACCAAAAGGTTTGTGATCAACGTTTGCTGCACTTTATTATTATTCAGCTATTAAAAATATCCTATGAGTAATTTCAGGTTCCCCAAAACCTTGCTTTCAATTAGAGTAAACATAATTAGCGTGACGTCGTGCTTGGAATGGCAAATCTCCCTTTGTATCTATTAAGCATGTTATCTACTTGTCCTGTCACTGAAAGGAATCCAGTTTGTATTTGTATTGGACAAGGTTTTGTGCTACTTTGACTATAACACAACAATTAGAAAAACAGCACTGCAGTATCCAGTTTCTTACTACTGATACAACATTTCACATCAATCTCAAATGTATTCATGGTGTTTGTCAATGTTTAGTAAATGTCTTGGTGGAAGAGAAGCAAAGAAGGATCCCTTTTCACACACTTACATTTCTATGAGTCTATTTTCCTGAGCGATGCAGGGGGGATTCTGTATGAGGTCCCTCCCTCTTTCTCAGTCTTCCCTCTAAATAGCAGATAGCTCTTCAAAGGGGGATTGCTGCTCGAGACCTGAGATTAAAGCAAAGCAGAACTTACCTTCTCTTTGCCAGCACTTGCTCATTTCTTAGAATCTCTGCTCGGCAGCTGTTTGCAAGAATTATAATGCAGCATGATTAAACCTAAAACATTACTCTATTGATCACTCTATTGAAAGCTTTGTCAAATCATCTAGTTTCTCCCCTTCAGAAGCAATGAACAAAATAGGTCACCATACAAGGGTAAGACAAGACACAAGACAGAAAGGTATTTCTCAGGAAAATAAACTCCAAAGAAATGCAAGGGAAAAAAAATTGTAGATGAACTTAACATGGTAATACTCATCCTTACCAGGTGCCTATCTTCTGTTGCATCCCCTCTCCCGGTCCATTCCTTCACACATGTTCAGAAGACAAACACTTTTCTGGGGTGTTTTACTGAATAAATTTAAATATTTAATTATCAATAATAACTGAAGATGGGGGAGGGAGCTGGTGTACTAGCCTAGCTCCTGTCAGTCAAGTGCTCAAATTCCTTAAAATGCAACAGCTACAATGCATTTTGTAATTGCATTTTACCCTTTACAGCTGCCCTCAAAATTGTAATTTAATAAAATAGTGAACTCCATATCAGTCTTTTTTTAAAAGCAATAAATTACAATCACTGTCAATACATCTTACTGTTTTAACATACATTTTAATATACCAAAATGGTAAAAAGAAAAAAGAAGAGAGAGAGAGAGAATACCTGCCCTGAACAGCTACATGAGCAGAACAGAAACCCTGCTTCAAACAATATTCCAGGAAAGAAATTAAAGACTTCTTAATTAGTGCAGCAATTAAGCTTTCTTGGTCGCATTTTAATCAGCCCAGGCCCTATCAAAGGACAAACAGAACGATTTGCAGGTCTTTGAATTTTAAACAGTCTTATTGATTTCAGCACCATAAGTCTTCACTTGACACAGGGAGAATTTTCAAATATCAGTTACAGTAATTTGAGTTTTGCTGATATCAACTCAGAGAGAGAAAAAGAAAACACCCAACAATATCATTACACGAAAGCATCAGCAAGTAAGAGAAATGCAATCCAGAGAAGTTTACAGAGAATGACCTCAGGATTTATTGGTTTATGTGAGTGTGTCACTATAGGTGCGAGTTAAATTAAATTGAGACACTCCCCATAATAATTAGAAACACTTACCGTGCCAGAAGCTTTGAGGAATCTCGAACTTTTTCAAAAATCTTTCTTTCTAGGTTTCTAATCCCAGTGTTGAATTGATATCATCAAGGTTAACCCAAACCCCTGGTAGTAAACCTTTTTAAACTACATTTTCCTTTGGACCCTGAGAATTATGTATCTGTGGGAAGACAAAGCAAATAGAAAAACAGAAGAGCTGGTGTAGGAATCATGTTGTAGGAAAAGTAGAGAACAAATGAAGTGGCAGCTTTCCTAATTTAGAGTTCACCCAGATCTCCAAGTGGCAATATCACGCGTGTCTGGCTCTGTCCTGATCTTCTTATGGAGCTGTTCTGTCTTCACAAGGTGTGAGAAAAGGTGACATGCAAAAGAACAGGCGAGGAAAAGAAAATATGGACAGAGCTGGCTTTCTACAAGGGAAAGAAAGGAAGAGGCAGTGTATTTAGGTTTTGAAATTACAAGTTTTATGCAACACTAGATCCCACCACTGGAACTCAACTTGTATAAGCTCCTCCAGACAAACATTCTCAAAAAACCCCACCCAAAATTAGCTTAAATAAGTGTTCTGCACAATTATGGGTACACAAAACTTTAAAGTAAAATATTACTCTATGTTTTCATGGTTTTATTTGCAATTTTAAAGATTTTAGTGCAGGATAGCATAAAT
Organism: Passer montanus; assembly: GCF_014805655.1. Taxonomy (NCBI): domain Eukaryota; kingdom Metazoa; phylum Chordata; class Aves; order Passeriformes; family Passeridae; genus Passer; species Passer montanus. The sequence continues at coordinate 4,166,774 of NW_024367708.1, read as the reverse complement.
TTCACAAGCAAAAGTTGTCTTAAGTGGCACTAGAACAAATTCCCGTAAATTAAACTTAAAGTACAATAAGCAAGCAGATCGTATGAGAATAGTTTATGTCTGATACTGTGGAAATTCCCCTGCACCAAATTAATACAGTTGAGATTATCCACTCTACAGATGTGTCATCCCGTGAGTCATGTCTCATGTAATAGTATCACAGGGAAAAAAAAAAGGCTATGGGCACATACATGCATCGCAATTAAGTGCACACAGGGTGGATTCTGAAACAGGAAGAACTACGCACGCACCGACCCCTGATTTTGCAGACCCCCCCATCTGTACCAGTGGCCATTTCTTTACCCCTTTCACAGTGCGAAGTGCCCTCAAGACACGCAGAACGCAGCCCCGGGCTTTCCCGACGGAGCCCGGCGCTCCAGCCGCCGGGGCTGCGCGCCCGCTGCGCGCCGCCGGCACCTGTTGCGCGGCGGGACCTGCGCGGGCCGCCCGCCTGCCCCTCTCCCAAGTTACTTCTGTGCCGCCGCAGCCCGCTCGGCGCGGCGTCTCGGCGGCCTGAGCCCTAGTGCCTCGTCCCCTGCGCTCCGCGGCCGCCGCAGGGAAGCGCTCCGCGGATGCTGCCGCGTGCGGCTGCCCGCGCAGCCGCCGCCGCCCGCCGCGCAACAAAGGGGACCCTCGGCAGCAACTCCCACCCCGGCGGGAGGAGCGTCTGTGGTCCCGGGAGAGCCACAGCAGCAGCAAGAGCAACAGCCCCGTCCGGAGGTTTCTGCTTTTGTCTGCCCCGGCAAGGTGTGCGGTGCCCAGCGCCCGCCCCGGCTCCCCCGCTCCCGCCCGGCTTTGGGGGATCGCTGGAGACGCTCGTGTTTCTCCACAAACTGTGTTGACAAGCGACTGTTGAAAAGGGCTGGGAAAATTACATCTCATCTCTGGTGGGGTGAAATATGAAACATGTAATCTAACGGTTCCTGAAGGAGGGGGGAGAGGGACTTCTCTCCCTCTTTCGCTGTTTTCCTGCTCCGGGTTCCTGGTTGGATAATTTGGGTTAATACTAGTGAGTGAGCCTTTTGCTGCTTCAAAGGGTATTTCAAGTTGCCGGAGCTCCTCCCCTCCGCACCGTGTGACAACAACAACTCGTCCAGCGAGCGAGCGGCGGCGGCGGCGGCAGCAGCCAGCACTTCCCCGCTCATTTTCTCTCTGTCATTCCCCTCTCAATCTTTGATCAATGTACTTGCCAGAGAGAACCGAAGTCCTTCAAACCTCCTCCTTTTCACCTTCGTCTTTAACGTGGTGCTAGAGCAAGGACCACAAAAAGAAACTGCCCTCCCCCTCCCCTCGGCCCCAGCCCCGCCGCCCGGAGCGGACTTCTCCTCCTCCTCCTCCTCCTCCGTCCCCACTTGCGGGACACTTTGTGCGTTCTCTCTCTCACTCTGCCCCCTGCTCTCTCGCTCGCCGCAGCACCTGATCTGGGGTTATCCCCCCCTTCTTCTCCCCCCTCCTCCCTTCTCTCCTTTCCTCTTTTTTTTTTTTTTTTAAATAATTTTTTTAATTTTTCCCCTTTCCCCTGCGTGTGTGTGTGGGAACTTTCCCCCCTCCCCCTGCCCCCTCCGCCGTATATGTGACCATGGCCGTACCGGCTGCTTTGATCCCTCCGACCCAGCTGGTCCCCCCTCAGCCTCCGGTCTCAACTTCTGCCGCCTGCACCACCACCACCACCACCTCGTCGTCGGCCACCTCGTCGTCGGCCACCTCCTCTCCGTCTCCGTCCATCGCTCCCCCGCCGGCCGCTTCGGGGACAAACCTATTCCGGCCGGAGCCCATCGCAGCGGCGGCGGCGGCGGCCACAGTCACCTCCACCACCACCGGCGGCGGCGGTAACGGCAGCGGCGGCGGCAGCCCCAGCCTGGGCACCGGCGGCGGCGGCGGCAGCAGCAGCAGCGGCGGCGGCAGCGGCGGCACCTCCACTCCCAATGCCAGCGCGGCCAGCGCGGCCGGCAGCCTGCCCGGCAAGCCCGTGTACTCGACCCCGTCCCCGGTGGAGAACACCCCCCAGAATAACGAGTGCAAGATGGTGGATCTGAGGGGGGCCAAAGTGGCCTCCTTCACCGTGGAAGGCTGCGAACTCATCTGCCTGCCCCAGGCTTTCGACCTCTTCCTGAAGCACTTGGTGGGGGGCTTGCACACGGTCTACACCAAGCTGAAGCGGCTCGAGATCACGCCCGTGGTCTGCAACGTGGAGCAGGTCCGCATCCTGAGGGGGCTGGGGGCCATCCAGCCCGGGGTCAACCGCTGCAAACTCATCTCCAGGAAGGATTTCGAGACCCTGTACAATGACTGCACCAACGCCAGGTAAGCGCCGCAAGGCACACGCGCGCCCCGCCGGCCCCCCCGCCGCCGCCGCCCCCGTCCCACCCCCGCGCGGTGCGGTCCGGGCGAGCGCTGCGCCGCTTCCCGCTGCCCCCTCCGCGCTGCCCCGGCACCCAGCCGGCCTTCTCCGCAGCCAGCGGCGCTGCTCCTTGGTGGGACGGAGGGACAGAGGGGGGAAGGGGAAGCCGTGTTCGTGCCCCCCTCCCGCTGCGCCTTGCAAGTGTCGCCCTGTCATTGTCCCCATCCCTGCCCCCCGGGCCGAGGCGTGCCGGGGGTAGGGGTGGCCGCGGGCAGCGCAGCGCGGGAGCGGAGGGCCGGCGAGGGTGGGAAGGGGCCAGAAAGTGCTTCCTGACCGAACCTCCAGCTGAAGTTTATCCTTGGATGTATCTTTAAAGCGGGCAACCCTGGGAAAAAGCCGCCCGAAGGGTGCACGGGAGTGGGCGGGGAGCGGTCCTGATGGGGGGACGGCGACACAGGCACTGGGGTGTCGCGTTAACTGGGATGGGGCGCCGGGCCCGTTCGGAGCGATGGAGGCCGCTTGGCCATCAGCTGCTGTCACACATCCGAGGGGGCACGTGCACTTTTTGTGTAGGGCTGTAAGGCAGTTGCCACATGGCGAACGGGGGAGGTGAAGGCAGGGCGGGAAGACGGCGAGGAGGAGGAGGAGGTGGAGGCAGCTTTTCTTTGGGGTAGTGGGGAGAGGTGCCAGGCGGCCGGGCTGGGCTGCTTCCTCGGTGGGTGGTGGGGTGGGGGTGTCGGTCCCCGAGGAGCAGGTGCGAGCAGCTCCAGGCCCTCACCAGCCGAGGAGGAGACGGGGGGCAGCGGGAGCGCGGCGGGGGTTTGGCAAGGCTGGATCCTGCTGCCGCGCAGAGTAACGCGGGCGCGGTGGCGGGGACGGCGCCGAGCAGCGCTGCGGCTGCGGACGGTGCGGGGCTGTCCCGCATCCCGAGGGCCGGGGAGAGCGCGGGGGGGGAGGCGAGCCCCAAACTTGCCACAGCCGGGGAGGAGTGTCGGGGGGATAGAAGGAGCAGGCAAAAGAGGAAATTCCTGATGCAATAGCAGCCGCCTTTGCAATGGAGGGCGAAAGCGTGGGGCTGTTATCTCTCAATCTGTAGGTTACAGGGCTGAATCTGCTCGCTAAGGAGAAGGGATCGCATAACTGCCGTGACCCCGAGATCAGAGCGGTCGGAAGCGCCTCCAGTTCCCGGGGGCTCTGCCCTGCCTCAGGCAGGGGCGGGGGGCTCGGGCTGTGCCGCGCTGGAGGGGCGGCGGGAACTTCCCACGGAGGAAGGAGGTCGTGGACAAAGTCCCGATGCTACTTTCAATACACCCAAACAAACAGACCGGGCTCGTTTCACTTTCCTATTGTCAGATTTCAAGGTGCAGCAACAACCAACACGTGGGGAAATTAACCCCACGCGATGCCGTGCTCCTGCCCGTCCCGTCCCCAATGGCGGGGCGTGTGACATCCCCTCCTCCTTCCCTTCATCCCCCCCCGATTCAGCAGAGGGTGCCTGGCAGTCATTAGCATAGAGCCAGGCGAAGCAGAGCACTTACTCTGCGGTAGCAGTTGCTGGATGGATTGTTGAAGTTCCTGAATATTCAGGGCAGCAGGACAAAACAGCCTGGAATAACTTCCAAGCGCTGACATAACTGTAGCTGCTCGGGTAACTCTGCTGTTGTTTCATGTGGAATCAACATGAATATTAATAGCTGCTCTTAGACAATTGTTGGGTTGGGGTTTTTGTGTGTGTGTGTGTGTGTGTGTGCCCGTGTGGTGTGTAACTTGCAACAACTCTGTAAGAGTTCCAAGATTTGGTCCTTAAAATAAACTCATGGAAGTTTTACTTTGCCACAGTCATAACCGTGTGAATTTTAATTTGAACATGTAGAATTAAGAAATACAGAAACTTTCTTTTTTATCGGGGGTGGTTGGGGGCTTATGGAGACACCAATTCCTGGACTTGGCAGGGTTATAAAGGGGTTTGGCAGCCTGATTGTAACATGGCTTGATTATGTCAACAGCACAGAATCGGCTGTGTTTCAGCTGTTCCTGAGGTCTGCTGTGTTATCATCCAGTGTAGTAGAAATTACAGTAGTGGGTTCAGAAGTGAGTAGGATTTGACCCTTAAAAAGCGTAATTGTAGTAGACTTACTTATACATCCATTAAGCAAATAAATTAATGGAAAGGATATACAATAGGTATGCAAAATGTATTATTACAGTATAGACGAATAAAGCAAAGTGGGTCAGTGAGTTTTGGTCAAAATGGGAAGATAAATCTGTATTTGCTTTCTGGATTTCCCCTCTAATACATTTAATTCTTCTTTCTTTACGAATTATTTTAAATTATTTCTGACATTACAGTAATTATGCAGACTATTTTGGTCTACTCAGTTTGGTGATTTAAGCGACCTTTCCTAACTCTCAGTTACTGCATACTTTAGCTGGGTGATGTCTTTTTGTATCCTGGGTGGACACTTTACTGTTGAGATGGAAACTGGAAGAGCCAACTCCATCCTAGCGGCTAAATTGTTGTACTCATCAGATTGAAAAATTTTGAACCAGCATCTTATCACTGTTATATTTGTCTCATAATCAGCTGATGCACTTGAGTACGCTAATCCCTTTTTGGAAAGCTTCATCAAGGTTAATATGTGATTTAATCAAAAAAGGCATCCAAATAAAGCCATTACTTTGTTGTTCTTTAAATGGATTGAATCGTTAGTTGCCAGTTGCTGTGGAAATAATTTGTAATAACTTATTTCGAGACGGAAAAGTTTTAGATGTGTTTCACCAAAATGATACATTTTAACTGTGATATTGCTATTTAAAAAATCAATAAAACAAAAATCAATAAAACACCAAGGGATTTTCTATTGAATGCTTAATGTGGAGGTCTGTAAAGTGAATTGGTTTCTGTGTTTATTTGTGATACTACTAATAATAACATGATACTAAAGGACCTTTTTCTAAATTAGGCTTGTGTATCAGTTCACTGGAAAAATAAGCTTCCGTTATGGAAGATGACTTTTCTTTTCTGGTCATACTGACCTTTGCTTTTATTTTCCTCATAAAAAGCATTGGCTGCCAAACAGAAATCCAGGAAATAGCAAACTGTGCATTTAGCTTACATTCCGATTAAACGGTTTGACATTAATGGGATGCTAGAAAGCCATATGCCAAACAAATAGGGGAAGGATAAAGGCAAAACATGGAAAATATTTAGAGCTACTAGATGCCAATCGAGTCAGGTTTCTTGAATGTGTGGGTGAAAGAGAGTAGCGAACTGTGCACTGGATGTCACCTGCCTAGGATTAATGACCTGGAAGCTATTGATCTCAGATTGTTTCTGGTCTCTTGTGTTTTGAGCACTTGTTGTGGAATTTTGCCATGCTGGGTCCCTTTCTAGAGTTTTCCCATAGATTCAGGCTGGCTTTGGATCGTGCCCACCCGAGTAAAGGCTAAAAGCGTGCGCTTTCTTCTGACCTCCCTTCTGTGACCAGGACATGTTAATCTTTTCTGACATTTGAAGATGATTTTGAATGAGTTCATTGACATTCATACTTAAAGTGGGGAATTATTTGCAGCCTTTGGAAGCTATTTACAGTTTTTGGAAAACAACCTAATTGATTTTTAAATGTAAAGGGGAAAGATGCTGAGCATGAAACAATTCTCTTCAAAGCCCATCTTACACGGCAGTTATTCAGTCCTTCTTTTCCAGCTTCTGTTTCTCTCAAATTATGTGAACATAGCATGTCCTTGTTTACTGAATACTGCACACTTGCATAGCTTTTTTTTTTTTCCTGTTTGTATTAATTAAAGGAGTCTCTCACCCAGATAGGTTAGTACAGATCACAGATACTTTAAATGAACAGGTCAGCAAGTGCAGCTGGAAGGAATGTCAAATATATAGTACCTGTGGTTTATGTTGATGACCTTCCTTCTTGCCACAGATTATTAAAATATAATCAGCAGAAAGGTGGAAGGCTTTACAAGCAAAGATGCCTTCTGGAAGGCCAGAAGATAAATTGTAGTAACTATGAAGAAGGAGTAAAAGGTTTGGAAGTGGTTTCCTTAGACTTAAACAAAATAAAATACTCTAGTTACTCATAATTACAGTACTTTAATATCTATCTTACATTATGTATTTAATGGTAAATATTGTAGTTTAAAAGCTGAGATCCTTGGCCCCTACTTACTGCAAGAGGACAGAACTATTTATCCCTTTAATCTGATACTTGAGTCGCTGGCAGTAGCAGGGTATGTGATACTTTGGAAGGGAACACTTCGCTGGGAAAGCTGGCTGCCTGTCGAGAAGCGCTGCCGACGCTGTTCCCGTGCAGGGAGGTGAGGGCCTGCTAGTGATGGGCAGGGGGACATTTTTTTCCCTGATTGCTTTACGTAATCTTCCTCAAGAATTCAATTTCAGTACCTCCTCCTTTATTTTATAGCTATGAATATTCGTAAAGTTTTGTGTAGTTTTTTTGTGGTTTTAAATTAAGAAATCTTTTCTTGGCAGATGTAGTTTATGTAAAAAAGCATAGTTTTATTATCAGGTCAGTATCAACTTTACTTACAAGAATAGGATATATGGGTAGCTTTGTTATTTCCGCAGACCCCTGCCATCTCTGCTCAAAGGCTCAGTTCAGTCTCAGGCTGCCAGGCTCTTTCGAGAGCCACAGGCCCCTGCCTGGGATTGCTGAGCCCCCTGGGCACATGGAGCAAGTGCTCCACAGTGTATCCCTGTGGGCTGTGTTGGGAGGCTGCTGTGCCCACCCAGGGCTTCTTCTCTGCCCCTCCTCAGCGTTGTAAACCAAAATGCACTCAAAGCACTCTTATTTACAAATTGTCCTGCTTGATATTCTGTAATCCAGAGTGGGTTCCGAATACTTGTTGGAAACACTAATCTTGTTGTACCACCATATATTATTTCTTCTGTTTTCCCCTGTTCCTAGATAATTTCAGATGTCTGTTTTTGCCCATCTTTGTGACTGGCCATCTAAAGTGAATTGCATACAAAGTAGAGAATTTTCATACACTGCATTGAATTTTAATATTTTCCTTTTGAACTACCTAATTGATACATTAAATTGTTACTACTAATCCCTGCTGGTCTGGTACAAGTAAATCTCTTTTTCACCATTGCCAGTGTTGCCTAGTCATGGAGGAGCTTTACAAGTTTAGCTGTAAAAATTCATTAATGGCTGTAGGATAGCAGAGAGTAGTTAGAAACTACAGAGTTTTATCTAAATTGTATGAGCCAGTGAAACAAGAGTCCAAAACAACCATGATGCCTGTCTGGTTTTAAGCAACAGGACTGGATTTAGATCCTCTTTGTTCTTTTATAAGTTAAATATGTTTTGTTTTAAAAATAACATTTGGGGCATCTGCTTTGCATTATGAGTTAATTCCATTCATTGTTTTAAAATAGTGATTAACCTTTTGCAAATTATATACTGCACATGAACAGTAATTTTTTCAATAATCTTTAAATGTGCGTGCTGTAACAGCACCATAATGTGGACTGACATAATAGGAATTGACAGTAAATTTTTAGTTGCCTAAATACGTATTTAAATGATACAGCTGAAGAGTCATCTGCAAAAAGCTATTATGATCTAGAGAGTTAATTCATATATAGATAACTTCTCCAGTGTGAATTAAGGAAGAATTTTTCTTTTTCCATTATAATTTAAATTATTTTCAAAAATCCTGAAATATAAACCAAAAATCTTTATATTTCAAATCAAGATATGTCTGTGACTTCAAATAATAAAATCCAGTTTGCTTTGAGGAATAACTTTATCCTTAACCCACTATGTTCTACTTATTTATGTGATACTGTGCTCAGCCTGGGGCATCTCCTAACAAGTGCTGATGTTTCATTTCACAGGCATTGCAGAATATTCAACTGCAATCTACAAAATGTGGAATCTTAGCATTGACTGTTAATAACTGTGAACTGTTTTAAGCTTTTTTTTGTTTGTTTGGTGGTTGGTTTTTTTTTTTGTTGTTTTTTTCTTCAGAAGAAAAGGTGATAGTATATTTTCCATAGCATTAAGTAGAAAAATACTGTGACTCAATTTCCTCAGAAGAGGGATCAGTTTTTGACCATCCAGTTAGATCCCAGTTTGGAATTTTCCACTCTAAGTCAGTCCTAGTGGTTGCTGGGATAACTCTGAAAATACTGAAAACTTGCTTTCTCCTCTGTGAATTTCTGTAGGTCTCTTTTAGAGATGGGATATTTAACCAAACAGACCCTGAGCAGTAGCTCAGGATATGTCCACCAAAACTAATGAAACTGCATGCAACTGAGGAAATGGATCACAAAATGTATTTTAGTTCACCTTGCTTTAAACAATGTTTTGTGATAATTGCTTTTAGGGTGAGCATCCTCCTATGGCAGGTGGATAAATACACACAATGCAGTTTGCCAAATTGAATGGGAAGATCTTCTAAATGATGGGTATCAAAACACATTACTAGTTATAGGCAGAAACTTTCTGAAATAATATAAGCTTTTTTGGGTTATTGTTCATGAAATTATGTTTCTGATACAATAAAATATTCCAAAGTTTTTATAGTGCACTCCTGAGAATACTTGTGTGGGTAACACTTACCATAACTTTCTGTTCCTTTATCTGTTTAAAGGTACCCTGTTCACTCCAAAACTAATTTATTTTAGATACTTTCTTTGCTTCCCACATAATTTGCATCTTCATCATGAAGAAGAAAACTATTTCAGTAAGAAAAAGAAATACATTTTTTGTTCCAAATATTGAACAGTGGGATTTTATGGCCATTGAAAGGCTGAAATTAGCCATAGTCTGGGAACAATGGAGCAGGTGCAATTAAAATTTGCTGGTGCATCTTGCCACCAACTGGATTTTTTTTTTCCATTAAAATAAGTAGTTGTTTTGGTAACAAAATTTTATTCATCCTTATAATTTATAGAATTAATCTCCGAATTGCCCAAATGGCTAAATTATGTCTAAATCCCTTTTGATCTGAAACAACCTTGAGTTCAAGCAAAGCTTTCAGACTAATTTTTTTATTCACATTTTAATTTTATGTGATACTAAATATACCGAAGAAGGTGCACCTTAGCTGTTAAGACGTATTTTTTTTTTACATTCATTTTGTTCCTTAGATTGTATGACTGAATGAGAGGGCACAGTAGGTGTGCATACAGATTACCTGACTGACAAAATAACAAGAGTTACATGCTGGAGTTGGATGGGGAGAAGGAGAAGAATGGGAGTACGTGGGACTGCTGCACATGCTTTAGCATAATTGACAGCTGAAATATACTTGTAATGTTACGATGCCATGATTGAAGTTCATAACTCTGAATGTTCATGTTGCAGCACTTGTTAACCATGCTGTACTGAGACCAGGTAATAGGTATTTTACATTTGGAGTAGAAGTTGCTGTTTGGGACATGTCTCTCAGCACGTGCTTGTGTTTACAAACTGTTGTACGATATAAACTATTTTTGAATTTTATATCTGGGAAATGTTTTGCTTTTTCATTTTACATGAAATGATTGTAAGGAATCAAAAAGAAAGTAGTTATATAAAGCAAAATATAAAGGAAACAGGTAATATGTTGCATTACTATTTAATAACATCTTTTGTAACCTTGATTTCATGTTGTTCTCATCCTTATTAATGATTTTTTTTTAATAGCTGGATCATGATTTAATATATGCAACACAAAAAACCCCCATTTTTTGGTATTAGATACTATATTTTTAAGAGAGGTACAAACAATATGTTACAGTTTTGAGCAATTTGTATAGTTTTGTGCAGTTTGTATAGGTTTGTGATAAATCTAGTCAGGGCTTATTGATAGTTTGAACCTTCCTTAAAAAGAAACATTGCTAAAGCTATTATTTTTGAATTATTCTTTTTCCAAATGTAGTAAAAATATAAACTTAATACTTTAATTTGTTTTGTATCATGTTGTAATGGATGGCAATGTTATCTGTCTTTATGAAGCATATAATTTGTTTCCAGTCTCTTGGGCTGCTGTAAAAACCTTTTTTTGTTGGACAAGGTCACCTGTAGGACTTAGTTATTTACATTAAAATAACAGTGCTATGGTTTCAACCCATATGTGTAACTTCAAGAAGGCAACTACTGTTGCTTTCAATAGCCTACATGTATCTTTTAAACCAAGCATATGCAAAATATATTTGGAAGTGCTATAAAAGAATCAGTTGACATCTTAGGTAGGAAACTGGATTGCTGAATACTTTCTTGCATGAGCAGGGACAGTTTGAAAGCATTGGAAAAATGCTTGAGATTTAGTGGCCTGTAAATTAATGCTTGTTGCATAAAATAGATTCATGATGCATTTTTTAATGCATCATGCATTTAATGCAATCTTAGTGTTTTTGTGAGCATTCTTTCGTATTAATTAATTTCAGGAAATCAGTCAACATCTTCACAGGAATGAGTATCAGAATTTGGTATAACCTGTGGCTTCATACCCTCTGCTGGGATTTTTTGTATTCATTTTATCTTCTGTTTCCTTAACAGTAATTTACTGCATGGGGGAAGAAAATACCTCAGGTGGTATTGAATATATAATAAGGACTAATACACTAATACAAGTGAAAAGTCATATGTTCTTTTTTTTTTCTTTTTTTTTTTAATAACTTTCCCTCTTACCTTGTTAGAACAGTTCCTGCAACACAGGTGACATATAGGATTTTTGTTATTTCTCTGTGTCTGTATCTACCAGTAAAGCCTAATTTCATGATTCTGGTGCAAGTTGAGCTGCCTATTTTTCTAATACAAAGCAGGATTGCTTGGTTTTGGTTTTGGTTTGTTATGTTTTTTTTTAAGCTGATACTCATAATTTTTAATGGGCCAGGTTAAAAAAAATAAAATTAAATGGTAATAAAATATTTTGTCTTACATTACTGGGCGTTATAGATGGTTTGTGATTCTACTTGTTCCCTTTGAAATGAATTTTCTGCTGAAATATGATGTTTAAATTGATAGTAACAGAAAAAGAAGCTCCTGCTACAGTAATTTACAATATAACATAAAGCTGTGTATAAAATAAGTTCTGAGAAACTATGAGACAAATGTATTAGAAATACTAATTTACCAGCATGTAGCTGTTTCAGGGGTATGCATGCAAATCATGTCAGAAAGGAGCCATAGCATTTCCTGGGGAGGGCATCAGTGAGGGTTTTAGTCAACATGTTTGGGGGTAGCCACAGCTGTTGGGTTGGCTTGAGGCCATCTCAAGGTACAACAGGTGGGACATTGCTAAGAATGAATAAACTTTCAACAAATTTTATTGTTCAGAGCTTCTGTGGCACCATCTCAATAGAGTGGCGGATGGATAGATGGATTTTATCTTGAGAAGGAGCAGCCACCGCCGTAGTTTGTGCATGTCAGATTTACACACTGAGAAGTTTGCTCAAACAACCTGAATTTCTTTCTTATCCTTCCTTTGCTCTTTGAATCTATTTAGTTGACCCAGAAGATGTGTGGTTCCACACAGAGGGATTTGTAGCTCAGCTGAGTGGTCAGACTCAACCCACTATCTTTCCGGCCTCATTGCAATAGAAGTCAGACGCAGTGGATGTGGTGTAAAACAGAATAATCTTAGGTTGTTCCTGAAGGAGTTCCTGAAGGAGTTTCCTCCACTACCTTTAGCTCTCTGCTGCTGAGCCTGTGCTATTGTGGGTCTGCCAAGCAGAGGTTTCATCTTTTCTGGTGACTCCTTCTGTGATTTTGTCTCATTGAGTCTTAATTTACGTGTCTTAAATTAGGACAATACAGTGATATCATGAGAAGTAATAATAGTTATGAAATGCATTTATTCAGAAATATTCTGAAGTATGACTACATGAGTAGAACTTTCTGACCTTTAAGAAGAGAAGAATGTCCTTAGTTAAAACTGCTGGCATTATTATGTGGTAAGTTTGTCTGCTCTTTGATGTGACAGCTGATGAGAGAAAAGGAATTTTTTTTAGAGGTGAAAATGCAGAGCCAACTAGTTCTAAATACTGTTCTGTGAAGTCGTGTCTCATCCCTGCAAGTAGTTTTCTGTGTGGAAGGTGTGCTCTGAACAGGATGGGTCTATCTTTTCAGCTTGACTAATCGCTTCCTTTTAGAAATCCAGAACGCATGCAGATTTGAACTTGTAGCCAGGAAAAAGTGCTGCCATGCTTCAAATTGCCAAAGGACCTCAGGGGACAGAAACTTGACCTGGTTTTATGAAACCATAGAATTACATTTATACAAGTTACCCCATGGGAAAAGAATGAACTGATCCCAATTCATTTCTAAATTCTGGGGCCTTACGGGTCACATTTGAATTTTCTCCTACACCTGTTTTTCTACTAAATTTTTCTGAGGACCATTTTAGAAACTTACTTTATATTAGGCATGGGTCAATTGCTTAATATTTAACAGTTCAGTATTCTAATTCTTTAAAATGTCTAATGGTTTCTCAATATAATTAAGCTGCAAAAACTTTAAATTATAGCATTTGTTTGGTATTGACTAAATCTTCAAGCCGTGAACTCTCTTCTTGGTTTAATAAGTCAGGCTTTGTTTTCCTGCACGTGAAAAAGAGGAGGCAGTGACTGTAGTCAGTACATGTTGTGTGGGCTATAGAGAAGAGAGCAACTCTGCAGATTTTGGGCTGCTCACCTGGAACATGAGACACTGTGGCTCAAGTTTCAAAAGGGATTACCCAATGAGACAGTTCACAAGAAGGCTCCCAAGACTCCATTCTTCCGTTCTCCTTTGCTTAGTTGGACTAAAAACTTGGGATCTGGGAAATCATGGTTCGTCTTACCTTATCTTGGAATCAATTGAAATAATGAGTAATAATAATGCTCCCATGGCAATCCTCCTTCTTTGGTTTGAGCTAGGAGCCTAAATACTCCGGGGTGAGTGCTTACCTCTCTCTGGTGAGGTGGTGGGGAATTTATGCTGTCCGCATGTTCTGGCTGGTGTGTTGCCAGGTTGGACTATGCTGGCTAAGTTGAAGTAGTGGGCCCTAAGGACATGGAAGGGCTCCTTAGTTCAAACACTTACAGGGTTACATTAAAATTAGAATTAGCTTGCATTTTGATTTATTTAACAAACTAAGTGAGTGTTCTGTTCAGCTTAAGTTTGCCTCAGCAATTACTATCCCACAGAGGCTCTGCAAACCTTCCAGGCTTTGCTTTTACCTTCTTTTCCTATTTTCAGTAATTTTTTCCAATCCTTGTAATACATTTTCAGTGCTGAAACATAAGTCTACCTGTTTCTAATGAATGAATCACAAATTTGGATACGACCATCTTGTATAGATGCTTTTGTCTTTAATACCATCTTAACACTCCAGTGGACCGAACAGCTCAGCTGATGATCCCTGGATGTCGGCTTTCAGTTTGTCGGTGTGGATGTGGCAGAGGGGGCTAGTTCTGAGTTTGTAGTCCCTTTTTTGGCTTGAGCAAAAGGGATTGGTCGGTGAGAAATGGACATAAGGGTGTTACCAAGACAAGTAAGAAGATGCTTTTTTACTCTGGTGGTTGTTTGTTTTTCATGCCAGTGAATTTTTCTGTGCAGTTTGTGCTGAGCCATTCATGACTTTGCCAGTCTGGATAATCAAACTGTTTCATGAGGTATCATTGTAGGGACCTTATCAAAGGCTTGCTCTTGTTTTGACTGGCCAAGTGAAAGGCAGGTCTTCTAAATGGTGATTACTTATCACCATTATGCATTTATTATAAATGTGTACATCATGTCCCATCAACAGGTTTGACTGCTATGTGGTGCTGATATCCTAAATGGGTAGAGTGGGGGATATTTTTTTCCAAGACACAGCAAATGGTTTTGTTCCCACATGACTTTTAATGGAAGGTAGGGAGGTCCAGTTACAATTAGGGGCTTAATCAGTTTTCTTATTTGCTTGGCTTTTCCTTTGTAATTCTGTTGTTCTTAAGTTGTGTAGAAGATTTCTTTGAATTTTACTGTATCCAGAGTAAGTTTAGATCAGACTAATCTAAGGCTTTTGACCTATCAATAAAATGTTTTGGCTGCTTTCTGGTTTTGGTAATAAATGAGGAAAATTAAATTAAATTTAAGATCACCTATAGGTGGCAATAAATTCTTCATCGTGATTGAAATGTTTGTCTTAAATTCGCTTTGCATCTAAACTAGAGAGAAAAAAATCCCTTTGTTATCTTTTTGATCATAGAACAACAGCTCAGAATGAAGGAACAAATTCTGATCTTTGAAAATTCAAACTCTTCCTTTCTCTTTCCTCTTCTCTTGCTTACTTTCTTCTCCTCACACACCTGTCTGAATTTGGAAAAAAAAGCAGATAAAACTTACAATTCTTCATGGAAGCTGTATTTTATGAGGCACTGTGAAAACTTCAGATACAGAGGATGCTTAGTGGGAGCGGTTGCTAACCCTAGCAGTAGCAGTAGGGACAGGAGCCCTGAGGCTATGGGGCTGGGAACATGCTGGAGAGTAGCATGGTGAAGAGGCAGAAGTGAAAGGCTGGTTGACAGCATGTTAAAGCAAATTTATCCGGTGTTGCTGTCACATGCGGCCTTATGAGTTTACATATGTATGATCAAATTTTCAGTCTTTGGATCACAACTGTGTCCTTTCTCTTCGCTAAGGAGGGCTATGTTTAGAGTAGTGCCTGGGAAAGCAAGCAAGAGGAAATAAGCTTTACTGTAGATTTTGGTATTGGGCAAGATTCTTGTGGAAGAGACGTTAAATGGGAATGAAAAAAGAGGGTTTTTTCGTAATACACTTAATCTGAAAATTCTTACCTATGCTTTGTATGGTTCATAAGTTTATTTCAGAAGCATACTGCTGTAATTCCTGTTTCTTCCTATTTTTCCATATCCCACGTGCAGCAACGAATAGTAGTCAGTAGTCACTATGCTATTGGGCTGTATATAGAAGTCTTAATCCTGCAAGCAGAAAGCTTTGGTTTGTGTAAGGGGTCCTGTTGCCTATAGCATCTCAGTTGGATGGTTTAAAGTAGTAAAATTCTGCAGTTCCTTAAATATTATCAGTATTGCTACTCAGATAGCCTAGCTAGCAGAGTTTTCATAAGCTGGAATTTCACAGACAGCGGCAACCAAGTGTGGGAGCGATCAAAGAACATTATTTGTAATCAAAATGTGAGTTAGGTGTTATAAAACAACTGGTGGGTGCTTGTATGCATGTGAAATTTGCTTACACGAATAATCCCATTGATTTAAATGAGAGCATTCAAGTGACGAAAACGGGTTCAACGTGAGAATGTTTAGAAGACGGTGACCTTAGAAGCGAACAGTCGTCTTTGGAAGTATTCAAAGGGGGGTTATTAAAACTTAAAGCTGAGAGTTGGCGTTTGAAGGCAGAAGCAGCTCGAGAGGTGTTCGGGGAGCTCACCTGCCAGATAATAATGCGTTTTAATGATGCTGGTTAACTCTGCATCAACTTTCTCATACTCTTTTTTGGGGGGTATGGGGGAAGGGATGGGAAGGAGGGCGAGAGAGGGACGGTGACAGCAAGGCTGTTTGTTTTTCTCGAAAGTTGTTTGTGATTTCAGGTACTCATGGGAAATCTCTTGATCAGATTCACATCTGTTCCTGTCAAAGTGGGTGCTAAGATACCGGTCACCCAGCAACCATGTCCAAGAGGGAATTGGGCCGATAATAACTTCAAAAAGGAATGACAGATGCTAGATTAGGATGAAAGACAAAACGCATGAAAAATGAGCTTGTTAGAATAAAAAAATTGTTCAAGCACCTTCATGCAAATTAAATGAATATTGAACATTTGCATGCAGTAATTTCTACTTTTTCTGTTGATTGAGAAGAAATAAAGATGGTACATATAAAAACATAAATGTAATTTTTTTTTTTGCACCAATTAACATACAAAGCAGTATCTTTCTTCTAAAAATGAGATTAGCCACCTGGGTGCTTGGCTGTATCCCACATATGTCACAACATTTTTGTAATGTGTATGCTTCTATTGAAGAAACACCTTATCTAATTCTTTGTAGCAAAACAAACAAGGAAGAAACCTTATATTAATTTTAAAATACTTTCGGTTAGCATAATTCTATTTTTTTTTCAGCTGCGGTTTTGCAGAGCTGAATTATTTCCTGCTGTCCTTGAATTCAATCGGTATAATGTGCATTAATAAAAGATCACATAAGATGAGTTCAGACCAAATGCTAAGGTTTCCTATTGACTGGTCAAACAATACATATTTTAAAACACCATGTCTGTCGGGGTAACATGAAGAAGAAATAGTCACTTTTCCATGCCTATGCATTAGGATAATTTAAATAATCTAACAGTTTTATTATTGAAATGTTCATATAACAATCAGAATTTGGAAAAGAATGATAAAATGTTCTGATTGAGAAAGGACTCTGTGTCTTGGTTTAGCAATGTCTAATGTGGTCACGTACAGAAATTGATTTTCTTCAGAAATTAATTAATTTTTCATATCGCCCTAAGCTGCAGTTAAAAAGAGTGCATACTTGTCTGTTTTTTCCAGAAATATTGCCTAATCATATTAATACCATTGCCCCAAGGATGAAAAGATAATTGTACAAATGCATTTGGAAATATGTATCACTGAGTATTTATGATTAAATTATGCAAATGACCCAGCTCTCATCCTTTCCAGACCCAGATTGTCTAATTAGGATTGATATGCTGAATAGATGTTCCAGAATTTGAATACAAGCATGTCCAAAGAGCAGAAAATTGGAAATGACAAGGCTGAAATGCTAAGAAAAGTGTCTTTCCCTTTTATACTTTACTAATGTGGTGTTAGCAGTTGCAGTTTTTCCTTTGGCTATATTGTGTGACTCATATGTCCTACAAGAAATAAGTCAGGAAAGAAAAATCAACTTTCATAAATAGCTTTACTTTGCTCTGGACTTAGTTTTCTTTAAAAGTCTGCTAGCAGTTCCTCTTCCCTTTAAAGCTTTGTATCCTTCATGTTAAAATAATGATGTATTCCACATAAATTACTTCTTAATTTGGAGCACTGTTGTTTGTAGCTTGTCTCCAGCTGCCAGCTGCCAGTGCTAGATATTTAGCTCGTCAGCTTCTCATATATTCAGATGAGATTTACACACCTAACAATTTTAAGTTTGGTGGGGTTGTTTTTTTTTTGTGGGGGGGGTTTTCTTATTTTTTTTAATTCACAATTTCTTAATGTAACTACATGGGTTTTTTTTTATTTTAAAGAGGGGAATTGATATCTCATTAAGCTTGTTTGTAGGCATTCTGAGTTGGAATAATAACTATCAGCAGTCTACAGCATTTAAATACTTCTTTAGTGGACTGTTTGTTCATTTATCGCTCTTGGGAAGCTGGGAGAAGAGCGTGGTGAGGAGTAAGGAGGGGTAGTGAACTGTCAGTACTTCAGCCATTGTTAGCAGCAGGAGTCGCTCCCTCTGAACTCTGTTGGCTCCTGCTACCCATCTGCGGGATGATGGATTGCTATGTTTAATACATTTCAGCTTTTGTCTGTCATAGTGTGGATAGACAGCGCTATCAATTATTTCAGCAGTGATTAGAGTGCTGGTTGTACCCACTGCTATTGGGCAGCACCTCCCAGGAATGTCTGATGTAGGAGCTCCTTGGTACTCTCCCCACGCAGATGACTTGCCCAGCTAACTTGAGGCGGTTTTAAACATCTGCTAAAGACTGCTGGGAATTGCTAAATCCTCACAGCTGCCCTGCAACAAAATTCATACACCCCTGCAAATAGTCTGGTACCAGCCTAACCCAGAGAAAAATGTCTTGTGCCTTCCATGGTTGGGGATGGCAGCAGGGGTGAATTTGGGGTGTGATGTCAGCAGAGCTTGGCCCATCTGTGGTTAAGTGGTGATACAGGCGGGGTGCAAGGACTGTGTTGAAGCAATGAGACACGACATGACATGTGTCATACGAGGATTTGCTAAGCCCTGGGTGCTTTGTGATTCATGAGTCCACAGGCTGAATGATTTCAGCCACCAGAGAAGTCGCTGTACACCAGCACAACATATGCCCTGGAGTATCTTCTAATAATTATAAAATGTTGCAGTAGACATATAAATTGGAAAAAAAGACGATAATCGTGTTATGGACATTACTTTAGACAAGTGTATGTATATTGTTTTCATTATTATAATGTTAATTTTCTATTCTTAGGAAAAAGTATTATTCAAAATCTTGTACGAAACAGTATTGTATTAGAAACAAAAATATAACTATGCAAACTAAAGCATATAATACTATCTTTAAAAGATGCTTGACCCAGTTTTCTTGATTTGGACCATTGCCCACCATGACAGGCCAGGCTGAGGATAACTTTCACTTCATTTTGAGCTGAGGGAGGAAGGGAAGTTAAATCAGAAGATATTAATCATCCTTGATTTAGCTTTCTTAGTAGAGAATTTAATTTACAGAACCAGAAGCATGAGTACTAAAAACTACCATTAGGAAAAGTGCTAACCAGGCTTAAATGTGTGCTTTCTTTACCCCTGTTTCATTCTATATTCACTTGACTGTGACACTGTTTGCTTTTAAAAAATTATTTCCTTTTCGTTATACCAGATTTCAACTTCTGCAGCTCTGCTTATAGGCAGTAGTTTGCAATTTCTCTATTGTGCTTGCTGGAAATCTGAGCTCCACAGCACAGTCATGGGATGCCATTTTTATTCCTTTTTAAGATGATCCAGGCAGTGGCAATGCTCACAGGGAGGAGTGTTCATGATAATTAAAAGCTGGAGTTTACCTTTAAAAAAAACCTGGCAATTTGCCCAGGAGAAAATTCTGTCTTCAGTCACCATTTTTAATCTACTCGGCTGTTGGGAGTTATCTTCACTTGAAGAGTTGTCTGGTTTTAAAAGTTGTCTGGATGTTGAAATAGTTTCTTTGACATTGTTCCTAAGTGCTCACTTGCCATATATGATGATCAGAGGATCTGAGGGCTACGTGGAAAAGAGTATCAGTAATAAGGTGGGAATAATCTTGACATGTACAGCTGGCAGCTTTTCTCAGTTTAGTCTCCCTTCGTTACCAATGTGTGGCAGTGAAACAAGAAAACTTGAGGTATATTTTACAAACTCAAGTGTAATTCAGAGAAATTAATACGTGTTTATAAATAAATTTATACATAAGCAAGTTTAACATCTTGAACTTTTACTGATTTTTTTTCTCCTTTAAAATAAATGGCATTTGGCTAGGGGGTTGTTCTTTTGCAGAGATCAATATCTGAAGCATTCATACAGAGAGGAAATACTGGCAACTTGAAAGTTAATGAAAAGCAAGTATTAAATAAATCCATGTATTAGTTGGTAATGTGTTAATAAATGTATCACATAAATATGATAGGTAAAAGAATCAGAAAAATGGTTCCTTAAGCAGATAGAAGGTCTGTTGTTTATATTCCCTCTGTAGAGGTGAGGCTGTGATTTGCAGCCTTTTTTGATAGCAGGACTTGTTTAGATAATTTTGTCTTTCTTCTGTTTCCTCCAGGCACCCTGATCGCACTCCTGTACAGCCGTGTCTGACCATTTTCAGCACAGGATCAGGTCTAGGTTGAAAATGATGTCTCCCCCCTCCTTCCTCTCTCCCCTTCATTATTATTTTTATTAATCCTCATCTGTTTTGGGAAAACAGATCACCCTGTGCTTTCATCAGCAGTTGTGTTGCTACAAGTGATCGGGCAGTGGGGAAAGAAATGAATGATGCGGGTGAAGGAAACCTAGCTTCAGTTTTATATATTGTCATTCTGTCTGCCATGAAATTTTCCTGCATCCAAACGGCAGTGCCCTGAGCCTATGAAAATGGAAAATGAACTGTGGATTACGCAGAGGTTTTAATGCTGTATTTAAAAGGAGGACACAGGGAGGGGGGTCAGCTGTAATGAAGGGAGGAATAAAATCTTTAAAAGAAAAATGTATGTAGACAGGGGAAGCCACTTTCCTCTGTCTCTTGGAAATCTGTTTTACTAAATCTTGGCAAGCTGTCCTACTGTGTGTTGCAAAACAAATGGGGTGGGTGTCTGAGGTAGAGCATTGATTTCCTCCTTTGTATGATCCCTCTGGCATTGGTCTGGTGGCAGAGAAAGGTGAGACGGCATTCACCATCCTCCAAGCCCTGCATATCTTGGCTTGTTTGGAGAGAGAAACTCACTTGTTAGAGCATCCTCTACACTCTGGAATGTGCTGCACAGTGGAAGAACCCTGGAACTTAGGTTGAGCCTAAGTCTCTGGTGCTGGAGTTAAAGCCCAAAATTATTCTCTTTTTTGAGTGGACTTGTACCAGTCACACCCCTTGCTTTTTTGGGGACTTTTTTTTTCCTGTTAGTGGCCCAGCGTTAGCATAGAATGCATCTCCTGTACCTATGCAGGATCAGAGAGTGTAACTAAGGCCTCTGGATTCTGATACAGTATTAAATTACTGACTGCTGTTTTACTGAGAGGACCTAGTTCACAATACTCCTACCAAATATTAATGATGATGGAAATATTCTGCTGTCTAAGAAAACTTAGCCGGTGTAGCATTTTCCACGAGCAATGTCAATAAAACTTTATTAGTTTGCACTTCCTTAGGAATATTCTATTCTTCTAGCTGTTTTAAACACCATTTGGTTTCTTGGGTGGCTTTTTGCAGATGTGATGGAAACACATCTGAAGGTACAAGATCCTTGTCTACCCAAAAACAGTGGGAAACTCAAGATTTCCCTGAGTAGGCATGGTTTTAGGAAAACTTCACTCTGTTCAGAATGGTCTGACTTCACTGTAAAGTAGGTTCCACTGTGCTAATCCTCTTGGAATGCAGCAATTATCACCTACCGTATAGGTGTTAAGTGCTGAATTTCAAAGGGATTATCACTTTCCTCCTTCAGTGGCTAAGCTAGAAGAGAAAAGTTGTTAGTGCTTCTAAAGGGGAGGGAAGAGGGGAAGAAAAGAAATCTCTCTTGTTTTCTTTTTGTGGTTGCCTTCAGTCTGGCTAAAGCAGAGCAGGCTGGGGTTTGCTACAGCTAGTTACTTTGAGTCCGATTTTCAAGAATTCTAAAGGCATTTGTTTCCACCTCTCTGCTCCTTTCCTCCCCCGCCCCCCAAAGTACCCTTCTTTTGTGGAAAGAGGCAATGACAACAGCCATTCAGAACAAAAACCGAAAGCTATGTAGGTGGACAAAATTACATAGGAGAACCAAAGTTCTCTGTATCCTTACCGTGTGTTTTCATCATCTGGAAACTTTTGTCAAGTTCACTTGAAAACAGTCTGTAGAAGTTGGTATATTTCAAGTCTCAAGAGATACTTGATGGCTTTATTGGTGTTGCAGACAGAGTGCTGGAAATTATCTGAAGACTATTTTTGTGCTCTTCCCACGTGCCTTTTCTGTAACTGACATACCAATATTTTGTTCGTCCACTACCTCTATCCACAATACAGTAGTGATTTGAGGTGGTTGTTGGATAAAGTGGGAACAGTGTCCTTGAACCCTCCTTCCCCTTTTTCACAGCCATGCCTAAGAATCTCGCATCCATGGCTACTTCTGTAAGCGCTGACTCCTGCAATCTTCACCGTCTGTGAAATGTTTTCTGGTACCTAATGGGCAAGGAAAGCAGGCAGAGCTGTGACTCCCCCACAGTGCACCCTGGAGACCCTGCAGCAACCACAGGCAATGTGAACTAAGTGGGGAATGGTAGCTAGGGGGAGGGCATTCACTCCTGGGGAAGGATTTAAGGTGCTGTAGGGAATAGAAGTAGCTGATAATGGGCAAGAGAGAGCTGCCTTATGGAGAAGTCCTGTTTCTGAAGCTGCACAATAACCAAAAGAGGCTTTTAGAGAAGAAGGCAGGATTTGGAGTCGTGTTGACTTGATTAGAAGGTTTCATGGAGGGGGAGACGTAGAATATTGAGTTGAAAGATTGGCTTCTATCCTATTGTTTTGATTTTCACTATCACCTCACTGGGATGAAGAATGATAACTTCTGTCAGAAGCTAGAGTTGAATTTCTCAGGGTTAAGAATTTAAGAGTTGTAGTGCTGGAAATTGGGTTAAAACCATTCCAGTTTCTTCACAGTCAAACTGCAGAAATTAATGAGTTTCAGAATTAAGGTGTATCATGGTATTTAAATAGCATTTTCCAGGAATTACCAGAGATCATTTCAATAAATGATGAAAAGTTTCTGCTATTAAATATTTTACATACTATACATAGTGCTCTAAATACTAGTATATGGAGCATCTAGTATATCTTGTTGCTGGTAGAATCTTGTTGCTGGTTTCTGTTATAAGAGTTTGTAAGATACATGCAATCCATTTTTTAAAAAGAAGACAAGAAATTGTGGTTCAGTTCTACAGCTTGCAATATTTTCGTGGGAATAAAAATCTTCTCCTTAAATGTGAAACAATTTGGCAGAAGAACGTACTCTGCTAAACTTAGGAAGTTGTAAAAATGAGTATTCTTAATTTTTAATGAATTTCTGAAATATTAATTCTTTTAGTCCATTTTTGATGTCAGTAATGGTTTGTAGACTTTATGGGGTATTTTGAACTGTAAGGGGCTTAACTGCTTAACTTTCTATATCGAGATGGTAATATTATATACCACCAAATGTCCACAGTGGAGAGAAGGTACTTTGTATTGTTGGAAGTGACATTCATTAAGGTCTGCTGTGCATGCAAAGAAGGCAGTATTTATGTTGATAGGGTTTCAACATGGGCTTGATGCCAAGTCACCATAAGACAGCTACTTTTTCAGGAAGTTGGGAGTATCTTACCATGGTAGGGTGTCCCATTATTTCATTTGTGAATTCTGGCATTTTCCCTAGTCTGGCATAATTATAATGTGTATAGGTCTTATATGGAATTTCATGCTGTAGAAATAACGTTATGACTTCTGGATGAAAAACCAGGGTATTTTAAAGTAACGCATTTCTGCCATTTGTTTTGCTGCCTGTTTAGTGTAATGATCCCAGTACCAAAGAACTACAGCTCCTCCCTTGTCGGCAGGATTTATGATAATGTCTTGCTGTTTTTGTAAATTATGTAACACACACTGCTCCTCCTTTGTTATATAGTGAAATTTAGTAGGATGTTTTAATTATTTGATTGATTTTTTTTTTCCCTTTGGCATTTGTCTACACTGAAATGTCTGAGATTTACTGGGATGAACAATCGAGAAGAATGTCTTTTGTCTGAATTTCTGAAGACGTCAGGAGGTTTAGGAATGTTTGTGATAAGTCTTTTGTTTTGTGAAGTCTAGAACTGGGTATGCCATCCAGTATGAAAAGCGTTGAGTGTTGCTCTATCTTTTAAAAACATCAGCACATTTTTTAACAGGAACAAATGCCACATTTTCACATAGCACTGAATATTCAGCAGCTTTTAGTGGTTCATATTTATTGTTGCAATGTTAATAACGCTTTAAACACTCTGCTACATGGGATACCTAGAATATAGATTGCTTGGGTCTTCATGGTGCAGTGAATATGGAAGCAATAGCAAGATGCCCACTGACTTAACAGACCATGTACTACTCTCCTGCTTGGAACTAATAGTTGCCTTGGAAGATCCCAGCACCAGTTTACTGAAGCACTTATATTACCTGCACACATGATGATCTGGAATGTAAAAGAGTTAACAGGTGGAATCTCCACCTTCCTGCATTTTCAATGAATCTGTATTTTTCGTAACTCTTTCAGGTAGAGAGGGGAGACCGGACCAGAAATGGCTCAACCATTATGTTTCTATTTTGTAAAGGACTTGAAAAATAGTCAAGTACAGAGCTGACATATTTTTAGAATATTTTTTATATTTTTTTTCTTTGGGTTTACTTACTTATATTATTATTTACTTATATTTATATACTTAGTATATTTACTTACTTATAATTATATTATACTTTGGTGTACATTTGGTATACCAAATATGCCTTCATAGGCTGATTCTGGGATAGTATTTTTCAAAAAACATGCATGTAATTCTCTAGCTGTATAGACTAGCTGAGACTGAGCAGCCCAGGTCTGCTTTTTCTAGCTTTTCTTTTCTGACAGGTCAGTATTAGAACACTACCCAAGCAACTGTTCCTCAGAAGCTTTCAAAGACAAATCTGAAATTATGTTAATTACAATATATCCTGTGTTTAAAATGATCAAGGCCCCTGTCAAGATTACTAGTCACTGGAATTAGGAATTATTTTAGTGAAAAGTGTGAATATAGATAGTTGTCATATTTTATATTTGTAGAAACAATGTCTACTTTTTACTGCCATGACTCCCTTTTCCCCCCTGAAGTTGTGTTTCTCTATTGTGTGCTTTAAGTTTCTTTACTGATTTAGCATTTTCTGGTACTGCAAGCAGGACTTCAGGTGAAAACAAGAAGATCTGGCCGTTAACCTCCAAGCTGAACTACATAACAACACACTTGTTAGGCATCCATAATGTATGTTTAATTATAAAAGTTATTTAGCTGATTGAGTTTTTTTGTTTAATTATACTGCTAAGAAATCCTTTAAATGCTTTTTATATGTGTAGATATAGAGTGGGAGAGAGATTTAAGTCAATGAAGTTATTGTTACTATCTTTCACCATTGCTGTTACTATTGTGATTATTATTTTATTATCACTATTCTGAGATGATGGTTCATGTTTTAAAAGAATGAGTTCTTTAAGATATTGTAGCTGTAAGAATTGTAGTTAGCTCAGATTCCAATTTAAATAATGTTTTTGTCTGTACTTAGAGCAATTGTTGAACATACAGGTTGTAAGAAAGATAAATATTAAACCTCCACTACTGTTTAGTGAATAATTCTGCAGGTTCATGATTGTTCTTGAAAAGCTAGGTAATATTTTGATAGTTGGTTTTAACAGACATCTTTTGGGTTTTTTTTGCCACTGCAGATCTGTGCCCACAGACCTGCTCATGAAACAACTCACAATCAAATGCTTCTTTTTATTTGGAGCATAATTATGTTGTATTTTAGTTACTGCTCTGGAAACGTCTCATGTTTGCAAATCGGGTTCCAGAAGAACAGATTCATGTCTAAATGAGCTTGTATTTGAGGCTTTTACTAGTTTCAAAGAGCTTTATTACAGTTGTATCTCTGCTAGCTATTTTTTTAAAGACTTTGAACTGCTTTTGTCTTACCAAGTGCCATTCTCTGATATCTTATAAGCCATTTAAAATGGAGCATGCGGTTTAGATCAGCTACAATGAATTTCCTTGGATAAGTGAGTGTTCCTATGAATCTTAAAATACTCACCACTCTGCCTTTTGTGGTTCTACTGCCATTTTTTCTCAAGATTATCAGAACAGAAATAATTGCTTCTATCCCTTCTTAAAGATGTTTGAGTTCAAGTATGAAAGCAGTTCAAAAGGGAATTTACCTATGCATATTCCTATCACTCATATCAAAATATTCCCCTTAAAAATTTGACAATGAGCTCCAAATATTTTCCTGCATCTTAATTGAGATAACTGCAAATGTAATATAAAATATAATTATTTTTGCAAGCTAAAAAAAAATTTTCACTAATAAGTTTATGAACTATTAAAGACTTTCACTTGGTAATTTTTAAGGTATCTAATGTACATTTTCCTACAATTTTCAGTTTCAATATCTTCTTTCTACTTTATGCTTTTTTTTTTTTTTCAATATGGCAGCACACTAAAGTCACTGTAACTCTTTTTTTTTGTCTGGGTTGGCTTAGTTAGACTAGTTCATAGGGTGTGTAGGCAAGTCACCTTAGTGTAATACTGGAGGTACACAAAGGTGCATATGGTTTTGTGCTCCTCTTTATGTTCTATCACTTTCCAAATAATTTCAGGAGCTGATTCCATGTTTCAAAAGTTCACTTTTCTCATTTTGTTTCAGTTTGTTCATCTCATCATAGATTACAGCATATCAGTGTGGCTCTCTTTCGTTAACTTTCTGAAGCTAGCTCAGGTCTCTTGTTCAGGAGATTTTATAGTTAGAGATGTTTCTTCAGAGTTCCTTCAGAAACTGCTGAAATTAAAGAAGAAATTACAAATAGGGCACTGGATGTTCTGCATTCATGAAAAGGAATGAGACTCATTTGTGTATGAATAAGCAGTCAGAAAGACAGGTTGAGACACCTTATACCTTTATTGCCAGAAGGAAGCTAAATCTATGCGGAGAGTAAATAAATGGCCTGTCTCTAAAATACAGTTTTAGAATTTCTGCTTTAGATTCCATAATAATTTATACTTAATGAAATATTTCAGAAGACTAATCATATTTTTCTCAGTTTTAAAGTAATTGTGATTTGTCCCATATCTTAAGTTTGCTTTATCTCTGCATCTCTGCCTTCTCTTATGTTGGCTTTTTTTTTTTTTTTTTTTTTTTTTTTACTTCTACATTTGCTTGCTGTGTGCTTATCAGCTGCTTACATTATTGAAATTTTGTTTCCTGGGTAGGTACTTTCAGATCTTCCCTTTTTCTCTTTGATAAGTTAAATAGCTTGAGCTCATTAAATCTTTCACAGTTTTTTTTTTTTTTCCCTTTACAGTAGTTTTTTTCTTTAAGACGCTCATCGTGAGTAACATTTATTTTGCCCTTGTTTAAGCTTGCACAGCCTAGCTTTTTTTGGTAAACAAAGGTGGTGTTTAGTGGAACTGTAGAGATGTAATGAAGATTAAAATTTTGGTGGAGCAAAGAGAACTTTGTTAATAATACTGTTGCTGCAGGAACAGCGGGGGGACTCCTCAGAATGAGTGAAATTGTGTTAGTTTTGCTGGCTTAACAGCAGTAAAGAGTGGCAAAAACTGAACTGTAATGTGAGGAAACATTTGCCTTAGTACTCTCCCAAAGCAGGTCTGTTCAGTAAGAAGGTGATATTTTCTAAGTTATTTCTTGGAATGAAACTGTTATTTAAGGATTGATATTTGTTAAGGTATGGCACTTTTAAAATACTGTGTACTGTTTGTATTATGTGACTTTCCTGCAGAAAAGTCAGGGTCCAGTGACATGAGTAATTATCAGAATGACACTTTTATTGAAAATCTCTTTCAAGTATTTTAAATAGTTCCTGTTTCCAGAGTAAAAAAGGAAATGATTGGAGATAGGGACATGAAGTACAGACAATACCAGGCTTCTCAGGTCTGATCCTTTAACTGTAACGCACTCATGCTCTAAGGTACGATATCTTATGACTTTTCAGGATCAAACAGCATTGAAGGACCAGAGTTCAAAAGGAAAAAAAAATCTTTAGTCTGTTAGCAAATAGGTCTATTAAGTGTTAAACAGTGTGAGATAAAATGCATGATTAAGGACTCTTGACTACAGGTGGAGTAACCCAACAATTAATTGAGATTGTTGAATCAAGCCCAAGGAATAGCCCAATAATAGAACATTTTCAGAAATTAATGGGAAAAAAGGTAAGAAAGCATCTGACTGATGCATGGCATTCTCAAATGAAGAACCAGACACAGTCTGTAAGCAAAGAAAGAACAGACTTTAGCTAAGAAATATGTGGATGCAATCCTGTGCAATGTGCTCTAGGATGACCCTGCTTACGTAGGGAGATTGGACCAGATGACTCACTGTGGTCTTTTCCAACCTGACCCATCTTGTGGTTCTGTAACATGTTTATGCCACTCAGTTATGTTTATCATGCTAGTTATCTTAAATGAGATTGTTTATATTTGTTAATATTTTTAACTTTTATAGTGGATTATAGAATTAGAATTTCTTACTAAATTTTTGTTTATTTAGGTTCTTGCTGGTATTTGTTATTTTTTCTGAGGTGTTGGCTTTTACTAAAGATATTGAAAGATCTTATGACATTTCTGAGGTGTAGGATCAGGGAGAAGGGTTATAGCAGTAAAACATTAAGATCTCTATCTCCAAATTTTGGTCCATTAATGTTGTCATTGAACATGGGCTATTTATTCATGGGTTTGTTGAGTCTGACCCAACTAACTGCAGCCATTAAATTAACAGTTTCCAGATGGAGAGCTTGGGGTATGTGTAGGTTTTTGTGTGAGCAGGAAATCATCTCCTTCATTCCAGGGAGGTTAGCCAGTCTGATACCCATGTGCACGAAGGTTGTAAAGAGGATCCAGGGAACTACAGACCTGACAGCCTGACCTCAGTGCTGGGGAAGGTCATGGAACAGATCATTTGGAGTGCCATCATGTGGCATGTACAGGGTAACCAGGTGATCAGACCTAGCCAGCATGAGTTTGGGAAGGGCAGGTCCTGCTTGACCAACACGATCTCCTTGTATGTCATGGTGATCCACCTGTGGTGGGTGAGGGAAAGGCTGTGGGTATTGTCTGCCTGGACTTCAGTAAGGCCTTTGACACTGCCTCCCCCAACATTCTCCTGGAAAAGCTGTCAGTCCATGGCATGGACAGATGCACCTTTTGCTGGGGTAAGGACTGGCTGGACGGCCAGGTCCAGAAAGTTGTGGTGAGTGTTGGTACATCCAGTTGACATCCAGTGACCAGTGGTGTTCCCCAGGGCTCAGTGTTGGTCAATCCTGTCAAATAGTGATGATTTGAAAGAGGGAATCGAGTAGGTTCACAGATGACACCAGCCCAGTGGGGGAGTTTGATCCTCTGGAAGGTAGGAAGGCTCTGCGGGGGAGCGGGACAGGCTGGATCAGTGGGCTGAGGCTGCAGCTGGGTCACAGCAGCCCCATGCAGTGCTGCTGGCTGGGAAAAGAGTATCTGGAGAGCTGCCTGGGGGAAAGGATCTGGGGGTGCTGGTTGACAGTAGCTGAACATGAACTGCAGTATGCCCAGGTGGCCAAGAAGGTCAGTGGCATCCTGGCCTGCATCAGCAATGGTGTGGCCAGCAGGGCCAGGGCAGGGATTGTCCCCCTGCGCTCGGCACTGGTGAGGCTGCACCTTTAGTGCTGTGTCTGGTTTTGGGCCCCTCACTGCAAGGACACTGAGACGCTGGAGTGTGTCTGGAGAAAGGCAACAGAGATGGTCTAGAGATTATCTCCTATGGGAATGGCTGAGGGTGCTGGGGTTGTTTAGCCTGGAAAAAAGGAAGCTCAGGGCAGAGTTCACTACAACCTGAAGGGAGGTTGTAGCAAGGTGGGAGTTGGTCTCTTCTTCCAAGCAGCTAGTGAGAGGACAAGAGGACATAGCCTCAAGCTGTGCCAGGGTAGCTTCAGATTGGACATAAGGATGAATTTCTCCACTGAAAAGATAGCTAAGCACTGGAATGGACTGGCCAGGGCGGTAGTGGAGTCACCATCCTGGAAAGTGCTCAAGAAACAACTGGATGTGGCATTTATGGTTCTGAGGTTTAGTTGATAAGGTGATGTTCAGTCAAAGGTTGGACTTTGCGATCATGAAGGTCTTTTTCAACCTTAAAGATTCTATGATTCTATGTTGTTTGTAGAATATAAAGTTGGACTGTTTACTCATCCTGGAATAAATAACTTTGCTTAGTATTTGCTCATCAGTACCTTGAGTTTCACCACCATATTGCTTTCTGATGGCCTGTCTGGTGATGAACAGCAGCAAACTGTGCAGGAAGCTGGTGCTCTTGGCCCAGAAAGCTGTTTCAGCTTATGTAGTACAAGTCTCATCCCCAGGAAAACATAATTGTTACTGATTCACTTGCTGCATTTCCTACCCGAATTAAATAGTTACTAGAGGCAGTTGTGCACTTGGGAGGAATGCCCTATTGAGGTTCTCAGTGTGTTTTACAGGAGAGCTGTAGTTCAGGTTTAGACTTGAAACGGGCACATTTATTTGAATGAAAGCCATCTGAATAGGGTCATAGAAAATGGGTTATGGATTCTGTTTTATCCTTTTTTGTACAAGTGAAAATTTTGTGTTGAAGGCAAGATTCTTGAAATCCAACTATTTGGGCTCACTTTACAATCTATGTGACATGCCATTCAAGAAAAATAAGAAGAATTAGGAAAAATGTTTTTGTTTTTGTTTTTTTTTTTTTTTTTTTTCCAGGGATTTAAAATTTTTTTAAACTGAAGTCAGGGTCTTGTAATTTTTTTAAGAGCTAGTTCTCCACAGATAATGAGAGAGGTGAGTCACGTGCAGGTTAAATCTGCTTTCCTAGTGTGTAAAGACACAAAAAATTGAGATCCTTTTGAAACTTAGGTTTTTGTATTTTGTGCTTAGAGCATCACTGGAAGAATGTGCATTTGGGGAGCAAGAATTAGTTATAGCACCCATGAAAATATTAGCCACTAATAGGGTATGTTTTCACAGCACCGGGTAAGTGTGACTGCAGCAGGAGCCAGTAAGTTTGCCAGCATTTATAACAGGAGCAGTGGAGGTCTGGCAGTGTGGTCTGGCAGCTTGGGTATTGTCCCTTTAAAAGCCTGTACCAAGCATTACAGTTGCCAATTCCTGATGAAGGCAGTGCAGCAGTGTCTTCACTAATATTCTCACCTATGAGAGCTAAATTAAAAGTGAGATGAATGCTCTGATATAACCACATTTTCATTTTATGTAGATCAAGACAGGCTGCAACACATTTCTGCTAGACAAGGTTAAGAACTCTCCACTGTCCCTGAACAACAGTGTTCTAATTAAACAGGAATATGGTAAGCAGGTTGTTTCCCTGCTCAGACCAGCTGAAAATTAAACTTTTTTTCCCTCCTCTTTGGCAGGACTAGTTTTTAGTCGGACCAATTATTCAAAGTGTCTTGCTACAAATTCCAGTGCCTGTATGGAGGAAGGGGTGTCAGTGCTTGTCTTGGAACAGGAGGAAGACAGTATTGTAAATTGGTGGCCTCAGTGTAGATGAAGTTAAGCTGTTGTGGCAGTATATACTTAGATGTGAACACTTTTAGGTATTCCTCTTATGGTGTGTTTTGGGCTTTTTTTTTAATGTGAAAGGAAACCTAACAAAGTTAATAGAACACCAATCCTGAACATCATCTCTTAGGTCTAATGAATGTTTAACAACCTTTTGCTATTCAGATGTAGAAATCAGGGTAAGGTAACCGGTAACAAACTTTGAAACACCATGGGAAAATATTAGTTGCTGAAAATCTAGTGGACTTGGGTAGACTAGGATTCCAGTCCTGAGAAAACTGTGTCCTAAGGATGGAAAGGTAGGCTAGACAATTGGCATTTATTCACCAGAGCTGAGATTTTGTAGTATTAAAGGTATTAAAGGTAAGTGAAAGTGGGTGGTGATTTAAAAAAGAAAAATCAGCAGTGATGCTGACTAATTATTTCCTGTTTGATTTATGGTGAAGTTTCAAACTAACCAACATATTGAGGTGCAGCAGGATCATGAGATGAAGGAAACTGCCTCAAGATATTTGAAATGTATTAAAGATCCTACAATGTCAGAGGAGGAAGCACATATGGAGTTGGTGTTCCCAGGAGTACAATTTTTGTAAACTCCCATTTAACACAATCTTTGATTTTTACACCAGTCTTTGCATTTGCCTTCTAGAGAATCAAATCAGGAGAAGATGCTGATTATGACCAATATCTCTCAGAATGATTTTTTTCTTTTCTAGCTCTTATTAGCTGTAGAATGAAGATATGAGTAGAAGATAATTGTTCATACAGTGCATTCCCTTATTCTCTCACTGGTTGGAACAACAGCTGGGAAGCCAACCCAAACTGGCCATTCATAAGTGGAAGATGACACTGATGCTTTAGTGATTTCCATGCTCAGAAGACCTCTGAGTCATGTGTTTCATCAGATGTATGCATTTGTAGTCTCTGTCTGTGCTTAGGGGCCACCAGCCTCCAGGACATGAAGAAGCTGGTTAGTGATGTCCTGGGCAGAAGTGGGAGGCTCTAGCTGTCCCGTGTGTGCCAGCTTTTATTGGGTTCAACAGGACCACCAGTCTCTACAGCTTTGAAAACTTCAGCCCTGTACTCTCTCTTAGCATATAATTTTCCTTCCTTTGGCCTGTTCATTTTCAGTAGTTATTTCTCTGTCCAAAAGTATGGATTTTTGAAAATTATTTTTTAGGAATAAAATGGGCTATTGTTGGTCTATTTTCCTATTTTCATTTCTTTGTCCAGTCACCTGTGCTCTCCATGTCAAGAATTAAGGTTTTTTTTGATGCAAACTAAGATAGAGGCTCTGTTCACTGTTCATCCGGCAGCTATTTTGAGTGGTTCCCTCCCCTATTCCTGCCAATGATTCTGTCCTATGCATTGCATTGTATTGATGCAATTCTTTCTTTAACTATCTAAACTACTGCAGTGAAATATTTTTATTTAAAAAGAAAATACCACAACAACAAACCAAGATCCAAATCCAGCCAATACAAGACTTTTCAGATTTTTAAGAGGTTTTCTTCCCTTTCATTTCATGCATTTGACTTTGGAACACAGCCAGCCAAACAGTTGGACTAATGTGATTTATGGCAAGGGACAAGAACCTTTAGATGAGTAAGAACTGGAGGTAAAAGGAAGGAATGATGGGGAAATATATGGAAAACCTCTTATAGTTGATCTGTTACTGACAGAATAATGACATGTAACAACAGCTTAAATGTCTAAAATATCACAGAAGGAGTGCAGAACAAATTTTTATGGCATGCTTTCTTATTCTTCACCTTCAGAGTAATAACAAATTTGTGGTTATCATTATGGGGTGGCTGTCAGGTGGACAATGTGAAAATCTTAACAGATTCTAATATTTCAAATTTTTGTGATGATGGAGAAAGCATTAAATGTGCTGTTTACAAAGAATGGATTTTATGTAAAAACATATTGAGTTTCTTCACTTCTAGCTGTTATATGACACATACACTATCATTCATTTTGAAAATGTGGATATATTTGTCCAAATGAAAATGTTATTTTAAGAGTACAGGTAAATAAAAAATTATTACTAAGGTTATTACAGGATACAGTAGAAATCCAGGGTTAAGTGTGTGAAGGAATAAGGTTTCGTAGGTTGACAAGAGGAGGTCTTCCAGTCACTCATTTCAGACCAACAGGATAAGAGACATGGAGAAGTTACTTTCAAGTAAGCTAACATATAGTTTTAATACTTTAGCTACTCCAAATTAACTTGCTGTTTGGGATTGTAGGACATGATTCAATTGCATAAACACAGGCATCTAGATGCATTTGAAAGGCCCTAGGGTATCTTATCTGTTTTACAGCTGCTGTTCAGAGGAGTGCAAGTCTTTCCCAGGTCTTTTGTCAAGTCTGCCAGCTCGTCTGCATGTCTTGGATACTTCAGGGCATTGCAGATGGCACAAGGCTCCTATATTCAGGCAGTCAATCAAACTCACAGGGAAGAACTCAACTCAGGGTTTAGTCAATGGTGGATTACTTGATGCAGTCAAAGGAAGAGTCATTATTTTAAGGCAGACACCTACGTTTGCTCCACTGAATAGCTTTCTAGCCTTCTTTGACTCGATCTTCTTTGATAATAATAGGAGCTTAGACAACCACTTTCTGGATACCTAATTTTAGACACTCCTTCTTTACATGCAGTAGGTAAGAAGCAGCATAATATGTTTTTAAAGCAGCATGATTGAGAGTGAATTTCAGTCCATTAGCCTCAGATATATAAAGTTTTTATAATTTGAGCTACACTCCCTTTATAGTCAAATGGAGAAGGACGGGCACCTCCAGAAAAGCCATTCATTACCTCAGAGTATATGGTAAGATAGACAAGATGAATTGCTTTCTAGAGCTGCCACTCTTTATTCCTTTAACTATTGAGGGAGTCTTGATATTAATTTAGACTTAGACAGCTATTAGGTGTCTCAAGTTAGGGGCAAATAATCCCACTTTAGTTGACCTCAGTCTAATTGCCTAAACATGAGCACCTAGTGCCAGCTGAGATGCTTCCGTGCCTGGGAGTGCTCAGTGTGAGACACCTGTAAAGGCATATACAATGAGTGACTTTCAGGAGATCTGTTTCTTCTTAGAAGCCATCACAATAACCCATAGAGACTAAAATAAATTTACATGCCTGTTGAGGCAGCTGAATCCTGCCTTACATGTCTGTATGCAGATTTTGTCCAATGAAATGTGCTGTAAATGGATGCTCTCTCTCTTTTTTTTTTTTTTTTAATGACTTCCCTGAATAAGCATAGCCACTTCTGTTTTCTTCTGGCTTGAAATACAGTTTTATCTACATTGTCCCTTCAGTTGATATGCTCTCAAAGAGCTGTAGTCATTCCTTCATTGTTGAAATTGCTAGTCATAAGTAGACTGAAGCATAGCATCTACAAAACAGGATGCAGCCACGTCCTGAGATGTAAGGGATAATGTATACAGAATTTACTTGTCTATTTATTAGTCCAGAGGATAGGAAATTTTGGATGAGTTCACTATAATTTACTGATTTGTGTTGGACCAGACTGCTGGGATTGACATTCAGGCTTTAGTGACTAGTGCTGTTATAGAAGAGTACCTATGGGGTAGTCTAAGACAGTGATTAAATCCAATAGATTTTAAAAAAAAAATTTGTTACTATTTTGCATATTAATGAGCAAGAGGAGGTGTTGGTTTAAAAAAAATAGGATGAAAGGTACTTAAGAGAAACTATTCCTGGTTTTCCTGTTTTTTTATATGATTGTCCTTGGAAGGTGGGATTCGTTGGTTCATGACTGCAGGTTGGGAAGGCTTTTTTTTGCTGTACAGAACAAATGAACGACTGCATAACCTCTCCACTCCTAAGATATACTGCAATGCAAAGGCTCTATAAGGACTTGGTTAGAAAAGCTAATAAGTGAACAGTACATTATAAAAGGTTTTTTTTATATTAGCAACTTTTATTGACTTTTCATTTTGCAATCCTAGGTTTCTAATGGTGTTCTTGCATCCATTGGATATCTTACTTCCTAACTCCTCTTTTATCTAGCTGCCCTTGCTGATTCAGCATCAGTTTTTAGAGTTCACTTCTGAAAGTGCTTTCTTACCAAAAGGAGTACTACTTAGAATCATGCAGTGAGAATGTATTACTTAGAACAAACTGAAATAATGATTGAGAAATGCATGGACTGCCAAACTAACTTTATCCTAGGGGACTTTTCTCAATTTTAATTGATTTTTTTTTCCCTGAGAATTTGTTCATCTTATTAAGCAAGTCCTTAGAGGAGTGAAACAGTAGGTTACCTCCTTGAGAGCAAAGGACAACCTGACTTATTTGCTACAATTATCAATTTGTCCTTATCTCGATGAAGTGAAATACTTTTTTTATCCTTCTGAAATAGCTTACAGTGATGAATAATACAATAAAGAAGAGCTGGTGTTAACTCCAGCATGAGCCTATTTAATTTTTAAATATCAAGTGCAATATTGTGAAGACTGCATGTAATTTTATTTTCCTAAACCAGATATTTGGCAGGTGAAGAAACTGTCAAGCACAGCTGATTGAAACGCTTTATTTTGTTGTCTTCACTAGAATATTGAACAGCTACATTTCAGTAAAAAAATGGTTATATGTTTGGCTGGCATCTATCATATGAAGAAAGTTGTGGAAGTTTTGTGCATAATTCAATTACCTGTTGTATTTACTCATAGCTATCTAATATTGTTTCAAGTGATCGTTACCTGTCTTCTACTTGCATTGAAAGTTGTTATGAAATGCCACTAGCTTGCATAGGGAAAGGGAAGATCTAGGAGATATTATGTGGAGCAGCTGAGCATTTGCTTCAAAAGACAAATCTTGCAACATTCAGATCGGTGCGAAATTTGCTATTAATGAGTCAGGTTCTAATTATGACCACATTGAAGCTTTTGTTGTGCAGACAGTCAAATCAGGAGGGAGGCAACATCTGTAACTCTATTCAGTATCCAAAGTAGGATAGCATATAATCCCTGCTGTACAGGGTGGGACCCAGCACAATTTACTGAATTCCTGGCATAGCACGGGCAAGTGAGGGGAAAGGGTGGCTGTTATCATCATGAACTTTCACTTGAGGTTGTACAAGGATGTCTTTCCCTAGGAATCATAGCAAAGTCACTGTTTGGCTCTAGTTAACTTATCTTTAGTGATTAATTTTTGAATATCTAAATCAAATGAATATTAGTGTATTTTAGGAGAACCATAAAATTATACACTTTTATTGATGTTTATTTTTAAAATGCAGTGTCTTAACATGTGTGAGGAATAAGCACTATATAAAGTTAGAGGCTTTTTTAAAATTACATTGCTAAAAAATTTTTGTAGACAGTAAAATTAGTGATGCTTTCCATTACACTGAATTAGATAAGTGTAGCTCAGAGCAAGTATGCTGAGGGTGGGAAAAGTTCAAAAATATTTTCTCAATGTACATTTATTTAATAAACATGAAAATTGTGCATTTATTACATTATCTGCAAGTTCTCTTCTTTATATTTTCTATTGCACTGTTTGTATATCATCTGGTTCTTTCTGCTTCTCTCTTTGTTTTTGCCACAAAAAAAAATTTACAGGTGTTTCTCAAAACTTGCATTTAATTCATATAAGAAGTACTTTCATCAGGGAATACTCCAGATATTTTATTCCTGAAGTGCAAAAGCATTTGTGACAACAAGCAACATGATATGTAGTCAACAGTAGCATGTTAAGTTTAGGAGAAACAGTGTTATTTCTGTCATCAAGAGATCCAGTTCAGTAGTTTTCTGTTTAGTTGTTGTCCTCTCTGGTTTAGGCAGCAGACTGAAGAGAAATTCTTAGAACCATTCTTAGAATGGTCTGTTTTTCTGTCTAAACACCAAACACAGAAATGCTTTCAAAAAGAAAAACAACCCACAACAAACAACAACCCACAAGAAGTGCATGCAGAGATAATACGTAGTCTGAAAAATACTTATGTGCTGACAGCTATCCAGCAGTGTTGTCACAGCAGGAAGACATCAGTTGAAGAAACAGATAGCGACCTCCAAAAAAAAAAAAAAAGAAAAAAAAAAAGAGTCTGGTCAGCAGTGTGGACAGGGTTTCACAAGATTATAAATCACCCCAGGGTCGCTGTGTTCCCACCATAAAGAGAACATGGTCGTTTTATTGTAATCTAATAAGTGATGGGAGCAAAGGACAGCTCCAGTGTGTGTGTTTGAAAAAAAAAAAAATCTTGATTACAGTTTCAAAACTATACAGTTTCCCTTGCCATTGAAGTGCAGATTATGGGGGTTAAGGCCATTTTAGGATTGGATTACCTTTTTATAGCTGTATGTTATTCCCTTGTTCATGAATCAGAAAGTACTTAAATTAAACTGAACATTTGGGAGTAATACTAATAGGGAGTGTGGTAGTAGAAAATTAATCACTATTTAGTATTAGATGGCTAGCCAAGTAAGTCTTTGTTTTCAAGGCTTTTTTTCATGGAATAAAATACCCCTCTTAATGAACTGAGGAGAATTTATATCCGCTGGTTTCCTTTATTTTCCAAAAAGTTAGTTGTTGTGGTGACTCATGTGCGAAAGCAAGTTGATAGGAATGTATTTTTAATGTCAGATTTAATCAGCTTGTTCACGCTTTCATTGTAGAGCTTATTCTATATTGGGTAAAATTAGCCAGAGGAAATTTTTGTTCTTCTTTGTCTTGCTCCTTGGGGTTCCACATTTGATACATCTGAACATGTTGTACATGTTCATCAAGTAGCCTTGATGTGCACAAAGAAAGATGAGAAATGGGATTTTTCTTCTTACTTTTGTGACTTTGTACACCTTAGACCCCCAATTCTTTCCCTATTATTTGGCCAGCTCTTCTGGCACCATTACTTTTTTTTTCTCCAGAATCTTCCCAGGTGTTTGAAGCCACCTTGTGAAGTGAGTGGCTTCAGTGGAGAGGTAGGGAACTGAGCCGCAGGGCTTGGGATGGCTGAAGAGGAAGGTGAGTGCAAGGAGCCAGGAGAATGCTCCAGTGCTAACCTGTGTTCAGGTTCACGTGTCTGCTTCCTTCCTCAGTGCTCTGCAGCTATGAGCTAGTGACTCATTTTGGTGCCTGCTGCCTGAATGCTGCTTCTGAGTAGACAACTTCTGTCCTCTGCACTAAGGACAAGCAGCTGACAGAAAATTGATAGAAAAGAGAAGCCAGACAGGTCCTTGTATGCTTTACACACCTCCCTCCTCAGAGTGAGTACTACTGCTCTTAGCTCTTCTTGGTGACCGTATTTTCTAAATCAAAACTCTGGAACTCTGGCAGACTTTTCTTGGCAATCACTTTCCTTGATGTGCCTTTTAAGAACATAAATACTACTGACAACAACTTTATTTCTGATGACTTCCTGCATCTGCAGGTAAGGTCGGGAAAAGAGTAGATGTAGTGCTTTAAGAGTGTAAAGAAGGAGGGTTCAGCTTCTCAAGCTCCACATATTTTGTCCTGGTATTTAATTCCACCTGCTCTAGGAGCTGTCCAGATCTTTTTATCACAATTAAAAACAGAAGAGTCAGGCCTGGTTTTTATTTTTTTTAAACTTCAACACCTGATAGACCAACTTCTGGGGCAAGAACCAGGAAAAAATGTTTCAAATAAACTGTATTTTTTTGCTGACATCTTAGAAAAAAAATGCTATGGAATAACATCCCTGAAAATTTTTTCTTATTTTTTGTCTCCTTATGCTTTTGTATTTCATAGTTAGTGTTAATTGGTAGGAAGTTCTGTAAGACAAAAAATATCCAAATGTGAATTTATTAGTGTTGTGTTAATTTGTGGTTTTTATTTCCCTCCTCCTGTGTGTTGGGATGCACCACAGTAACTCCTGAGATGCATTCTGGCAGGTATGGGTAATTTACGAAATTCTGTCATCAAGGAGCAGGCTGATATCATGAGGGGTCCTGGAGTACAGGGAGATGCTTACTCCACAAGGAATCTTGCATTTCAAATTTCCAAACTTAAGTGGATGGAAAGGTGTTTGTTTGCTTGTTTGTTTTACTACAGCTCACTATTCTAATGATGTTCTTTGAACGTGTTCAGTGTGGTAGCCTTTCCAAAGGCCCAGCAGTACATTATGTGCCTTCTTAATTCAGAAACCTCAGCCAGTCATGCAATGGCTCCTGTCTTCTTTCTTGAACAAAATGCGAGTATTAGTTTTCCTTGGATGCTGATGAAGATGATGGTTTGCACTTAGACTCATAAAGCAAACCTCTGGTTCACTCCAGCTCACTTGTCTATCATTGATCCCATGTTGTTCCATGATTCTCACTCTCCTCAGCTGTTTATATAGGCAGCTCTCATCCTGTATCTAACAGGACTGACAGCATCTCCTACTTCTGCTATCGGTGTCATTCCTTTAATTGAAAATGGAGCATGATTGATGTCTGTGCAGGTTCTGCTTCCCGTTGGACAGAAAGCTTTCTCTGCTTGAGTTTCCCAGCACATTTTTGGTGAAGAGAATAACATCACTGCAGTAATTACTACACCAAATCCAGTGTGGTGCACAGGGTATCTGAAGTTCCCATCTTATCATATTAAGACACAAAACTTACCAATGATGCAACAAAGTATTGCAAAAGAATAAAGAATGGAAAATGTGGTTGTAGCTCTAACTTAACTTCTGCTCTATATAGCCATTGAACTGTCTAAGATCTTCCAGAGTAGCAGGTGAGTTCAATTTTTGTGGTTTTTTTTTTCCAGTTAAAAGATTTCCAAGTTTTTTCCCCCCCCCCTTTAGATAGCCAAGTTTAAACATTAAAAAAATAGGGTGTTTTGGATAATTGAGTTGGTCAGACACACTGTAGTTAACCAAAAGCAGGATGTTGCATAAATATAATCACAGGATTCATGAGATCTTGTAGCAGGGAGAAGCATCTTGTTGTCTGGCTTCAGATTACAACAGTGCTAGTTCCCACATAAGTCAAGCTATACTTGTTATGTTTAGGAGAATGGAATGAGCAAGTGGTTTTGCATACAATCTTTTACTCTTGCAAGATTACTCCTACTCTTGGAATAAACTACAGAGTGCAAATGCCAGGATGATTTTTTTGTTGCTGTTGTTGAAGACATAGGGTAGATTGGTTAAGGTAGAGAAACAAATGTAGTTGCTTTGATTTATCACTTGTGACATTAGCGTGTACTATACCGTTCTCCTGGAAACAAAATGGTTGCACCTGAGGACAGTGATATAAACACTACTTTGATTATTTGAAACAAACCATTAGGCTTTGATGAAAGAACCATTACTTTAGTAGACCTTGTACAGAGAGCGCATTTGGAGATAATGGATGAGCAGCCTACAAATTGCTTGCTTTGAATTTAAAGAAGTCACATGTTTGTTTGAACTTCATGGCATAAACAGATATCTAACATGAGCAAGACAAGCTAATGGCATACTTACAATGCAGTTGAAAAACACTGTTGCAAACTTTACTTGCAAGACTTTAAATACTGCATTTTAGAGTGCATACTGAAAAAGATCAATTAACTCTGTAGCTGTAATGTATGCAATGGATATATATATTGATATGTATACAACATACACGTTTGTATATACATGGATTTTTAAACTACATACTCGTATTAAACCAGTAAGTTAGATTTTTTCTATTTCCTGAATACTTTCATTATGAAAATATGTATTTTAGAGTGTTACACAACAAAATGTTTCTAAAAGGTATCAAATTTTAGTCTATGTAACAAGGAAAGCCTAAAAAACATTTAAAATATTTGTACTCTTGGGTAGATTTTCTTTGCTATCTCTTAAGTGATTATCTAGAAAGTTTTTTCCTTAATTCTGTGTATGGTGTCTTATGTAGAGTTGATCTCTGTGCTTTAAGGTAGCTCCATTCTTACTGGATCCTGATTGCCTCCAGTCCATCATTTTTTTGTGTAGTCTTTTAGGATAAACCAGCTAGTTCCCTCTGGGAAAAAAAAAAAAAAAAAAGAGCGAT
Organism: Passer montanus; assembly: GCF_014805655.1. Lineage (NCBI taxonomy): Eukaryota > Metazoa > Chordata > Aves > Passeriformes > Passeridae > Passer > Passer montanus. Next base: position 4,125,655 of record NW_024367708.1, on the reverse strand, counting down.
AGTCCTGGCGATAGTCCACTCTAGAATCTCTTTCCCAAAGGCACTACAGAAAGGCAACATTAGGTTTATTTCTTCCAATCCACCATCACTCTTCCAGAAAACTGCACTTTCTCATAGGGCTCTGCACTCTCATTCTATTTCCTAGGTTATGTGATACCTGCCTCACACATCAGCTGTGATTTGGAGATGGAGAAAATTTCCTAAACATCCCACCAATAGGACCTCTACTTGCAGTATTTCATGTTCTTTGATCTGTAGTGGTAGAATTGGTTCATCCCCGTTTACGTTTACATTGTGGAACTCTCCTTAAGAATGAGTGGCCAGTGATCTTTTTTGTGATAGTCAAGGAACTGGATTTTTAAGGTGTTTTACAGTTCATTATAGAGAAGGTCAGAGTGGTCAGAGGAAGCAAACTGTAGAAGTTACTGTGTTGCACCATTGGTTGTGAAAGAAGCACACAGGAAGGCTGTGCCACATGGGTATTTCTGCATTGCAGGCGTGTAAATCTAAGTGAAAGGATACAGAGTGAGTGAGGAAGCCTAAAATTGTACAGTAAATTCATAGGCCCTTTATGTGCTCTGTTTGTAATAATTACATGGCTGCTGGGAAGGGGGTCAGTGCTGCAAGTTTCTGCAAATAATTGTTATCTGCCCAAGCATTTAAAATGAAGATTTAAAATAATAAATTAACAATTTGTTTATTAATTATATATGCTATCACTGAAGTTGCCAGACTTGAGTGTCCCCCTGCACTACTCCCCTGTAGTATTTCCCCAAATAACAATCTAGCCTTAACTGCTGCTGGAGATGGAAGGATAAACAAAAATTGAGAAGATTACTCTAAACCCTTATGACAGCCAAGGACATCTAAAGCCTGAATGATTTACTTCTGCATTATGGTAGTCATGTCCCAGGATCCTGTTTCATGTGACAAGTCAACAAGCAGCAGAAAATACAGCTCTTGAGTGTCTGAGTGTTTTTCATGTTTAATTTGAGGAACAAAATAAATACTGGCTACCGTATACAGAACACTGTGCCTATGGAATATTGAGGGCTGTTCTGAGGTGCAGAACAGTGGACCATATTTCCATTGTCCATAAATTGCCTGATAGGAGAATATGAGCTCTCTTTTTTCTGTTCCATAGGTATCTCCTTGATTTATGAAAACATTTCTCTCGGGCTTAAGCACAGACATGGTACCATAGTCTAAGCAGGTCTGTGTTGTGTGCTTTGAAATGGTTGCATTATCCTGCAAACCTGGAAAATGTTCAGTATTAACATCTTAAGCAAGTTACATTTTGTGAAACAAATATTTATTCTACTTAGCTATTCTGAACTCTTTATAAGACTGCTAAGTGACCTGAAGCATTTAAATAATTCTTCTTTAACAACTTTTATTTCTTTTGAACTTCATGTATTTGGCTACCATTTCCTCACTCAAGCTTTTTGTGCCTAATCTAATTGATTTTATTAGGGGTCATAAATTGAAAGCAAACTTTCATCTGCTGTGGATACATCCTCTTAACTGTAATACATCCTACCAACTACTTTTGCCTTGATTAAGGACACATTACCAAGCAATTGTAGGGCTTTTTATTTTTTAGTGAATACTTTTTTCTTTGGTACGTTGTTCATTTAAGTACTTATTTTGAAAATGCTGTTAACTATTTGCATTTGTTAAATCAAGAGGTTCTATAAATAGTTTTTATGTAAATGTACAAAAATGTTCAAACCAGTAAAATTGCTTACTAGTTTACTAATCAATACATTCATTACTAATCAATACATTTTTGATTTCATGTTTTTCACTCTGAATTCACATTAGCAAGTTGTTGTTCATTTTATTAGTTGTTTTGTGAGTAGCTGAATATTTTTCTATGAACTAACTGAATTACCTATATTTTCTTTCTTCTCTGATAAATGATAATAGTGAGATCCATTTATTCCAAAACAAAATGCTGTATGCATGAAAAGGAGTAAGAGAGAGGTGGTTTTGACTCCTATTCCTGCTTGGTTTAAATAAGTTAATCACTTGTCTTTTTATGAGATCTTTCATGGCTTGATAGCCCTCTAAAGTTCCATTGCGAGCTTTTAGTATCATTATGTGCATGCTGTTTGGATATCAAAGGGTTTTGCTAACTGATGAAAAGCTTTTCTTCAAATTCAGTTTTCATACAGTGACCCATAATATTTTTTTCTCATAAAGTTTGTGAACTCTGGTGATGAATTTAAGCAGGTTTTAAAGATCAGTTTTGTTTTTACAGCTTGAAAAAGTCAATGCCCATTTTAATCAGAACAACAACAACAAAAAAATCTAGTTATGTTCTGCTCAGGAAATGGGTAAAAATAAGCTAAACATGGCAGTAATGAGGCTGGCTCTTTCTAATGTTTCTGATTTCAGTTAATGAGAAGATATTTAGCCTTTTCTGAGCTGAATATTCCCAAAGAAATAACGAATTGTTTTCCCACATAAAAGACTATATGTATGCGTAAGTATGTATGTATATGTGAATTAAAGCAATCCTACAGTTGCATGTCTTCTTACTTGGATCAGAAGCTTTTTTCTGTTTCTTTAGGAGCTGCAAGATGAGAGCCAAAGTAGGGCATTATTGGTGGAATTTGTTCATTCTGCAAAGAGAAAAGTGACATTTGGGGTCTTTTGTGAAGAAATAGCATCTTCTGCTTTCTTCTGCCTGGAAAATAATAATAAACAGATAACATCTTCCTGCAAAACGTCGTCGTGCCAGCAGACCATTAGCCACTTCATCTCCAGGAAAAGTTTTTCTGGAGGAGCTTTCCCTCTCCCACCCTGAAAGTATGGTGTCTAAAATGACAGGCTAATTTCAGATTCAGCTGTGATTGAGCACATGCCAATTTTTACATGCTTTACATAACTAAAATAGAGCTGTCTTTAGAAATCTGTATATTAGGGAAATGAGCTCTAATCAGTGAAAGCTTTTTTCATAAGTGGGTATATTCATATAATTTTTACTTTTTTCAAACATGTAGCACTTAAAATTATATTAGGAAGCTTACAGAATTATTATTACATAGCTCACAGCAGCATATTGGAAATAATGGCAATGATAATTCCTTTATTTTCCTAATAGATAACCACTGATATTATATCAGTTGTATAATCATTCTGGGTCTAAAACATCTGCCTTTCATCTGAGTAATATTTTTAAAGATGAAAGAAAATAAGCTCCCCTAAGTTTTATAGATATAGGATGCTATTGTGAAGTTTGATGATTTTCCTTTTTTAAAAATTTATTTAGTATAAAACAATTAGCCAAAATTAATTTAAGTGAGATTTGGGATTCTTAATAAGGAATGCTTTTTCATTACTTGCATGCTGTGCAAGCCAAAATGTGGTGGCTTTTTTACAAAGAATATGAAAACCAAAATTAATAAATACACAGAACTTGGAAAATCAGATTTGTCCCATATCTTACTCTATAAGTGACTGCAGACCATTGTCATTACCCATAATAAAGGGGAAAATGGAGTAAAGATGTGGACTGAATTAGCAGAGCTTTTGGATTTGATAGCTGGGTTAAAATAGCATTCAGAAGTGTATCACTGCAGACAGTGAGTTTTGGGCATTGCATGGGGAATTCACACAACAGATTCTCGCTTCACGTTTCTCTGTGATCATCTCTGCAGCTTTTTTGTTTCTCTGCTGTTCTTTGTAGATGGTGGGTGATGCTTTAAAAGGATTTCTAGTAAAAAGCATGTGCATCCATGATTATTTGGCCACATGCAGTGTTGTGCCATGCAATGGAAAACAGATAGATACACATATTTAAAACTATTAGTTAGATTATGATACAAATAAGCTGTTTCTGGCATGAAGTAATTAAGTATACGAATACATAGAAGACGATAAATAATGTCACTTAAATGACTTTGATACCATCAGAGTTATGATGGCAGTGTCCTCAGTGTTGGGACTTAAAGATCTAACTGAATCCTGGAAAGCAAAAAAATCAATATCCTGCATGTTAATATCCTTCTTCATACAGTTTATCCAGCTGTGTGGTCAAGCTCTCATTTACAGTGCTGATACTTTTTCGTATCCCTGACTTGGTTAGGAAGCATCTAGGATTAGCATTTTTCCTGTTGTCTTTTCTGACTTCTAATGGGAACTCTTAGTTAGTAAATTCGAGTAATTCTGATATGTTGAACCTTCAAGTGATCAAGTTTGCCATCAAGACCAAGTTGCTTTGCTAAGAGTACTCAAGAGTAGCTTTGCTAAGCCACTCATGTAGACAAGCTACAGGTGTTTTTCATGACCCTGTAGATGCCTGGATAGAATAGTTCTGGTAGATCCTACCGGAAGCCCTGAGGAAGGGATTCATGTGCAGCTGGGCTGTGTAAAACAGAAATAAACCCTTCCAGAGTGCAGCCTATCTGCCCCTGATGTGAAGGTCAGAAACAGATCAGATGAATTGTGCCTTAAAATTTCCTGTTCCTTTCAGCTGAGGGTAAGGAATGATTTGCGTAGATAGGGATGCTAATGCTTTAGATCTCTGTTAGGTTAGATGAGTCTGGTCAATACAGTTTATGGTGCTAGCATGCTGCTTCAAAGAAGGGTACAAATTATTTGGCTTATTAATATTACATAGGGCAAAAATTGCACAGAGCTGTGAATTTACAGAAAATTAATTTAGCAGCTCACACAGAACAAGGAGAATGAAGTAACTGGCAAGTGACTAAGACATGTAAACCCAGCTTTGGTTCTTCAAGCAATTTGAAAGCTTTTCCCAGAGGTACCGAGAAACCCTCCACAGAGTTAATCTCAACCAATGCACTGTGGTGATCACAGCAGTTAACATTCAACAGAGTGAACATCCAGTGTAGTAAGTGCTATAGGGTAAAACCTGAACTGGTCAGTGGTCTTAAAGGATGTTAATGCAATCCAAATAAAAATGTATTTTAAAATCTAAGTCACGTGTCTAGGAGGGAAAAAGGCTATTTGAATTTATGCCTTTATAGTATTTCTTCTAAGTATCACTTTTGTCCAGAATAGGAAGGCAGATATTACTTTTGACATTACGTTTTGCTTTAAAGGCTATTTTCCCTTGCTAAGAGAAGTCTTTAGTACTTTGGATTATGGGTTTGTTTTTTTTTTTTTCTTTCCTGAACTTGCATACAATTCCTGTGAAATTTGGGGACCTATATTTTAAATAATAAAAAGGAAAGTTAAATGTTTGAAAACACATCTTTGCAACAACACAGTAAGGCAGTGGATTTGCAAACCTGGGGCTGCTTTTAGTTGATACTTTATCTGTGAACATGACAAACTTTATAATAAGTGCTGGCTAAATAAAAATGTTGTTAATACGATGTCCTACATTTAGTTGTGTGATGAGAAAGTTAATTTGGTTTAGGAAAGATGTATGAATGTGTAGCACTGATTCTAGACATCAGTTTGAACACAGAGATGCTTTTAAATGCAGTGTGTCTAGTGCTTCTCTCTTTTATAGATACTGTTAACACTGTTTGAAAATGCATTATTTCACGCAGAGGGTGTCTATAAGTGAGTGAATATGGTATAGTACATCAAGTTAAAGAGTTATTTTAGACAGGGTGTAATACTGAATAATGATGTAAAAGCACTTTTGTTTCAGTTAAAATCCAGATTTACTGGATTGTTACGAAGTCCAAAAAAACCCAGTCTCTGCCACTTGAACAGTCGTGCTCTAAGGAATATGTGGACATTAGCATAAAGGTTGCACATGTTATACAAAGTGTAATTAAAGAAGCTTTGATCCCCCAAATGTCAACTAGCTTGCTAAGTGTCATAACAAAGTGTCAAGCATCTGGTATACAGTTAATTTGTAGTCATTAACTGCATATTGTTGATGTGACAGTTTGTTAGCAAAGCAAGCTTGACAGTTTGCATTTTGTTATTGATTGGCACCTATAGACCTCCCCACCCGTCTAGTTTACATTCTTTATGAGGGTTACTCAGGTTGCACTTCTACTTTTAACTAATTAGTTTAGTTAGTTGGTCCAATATATTAAAAGAGAGTGAAAGCATATAGTGAGCCCAGGACCCCTAATTCTGTGGCAAGTGTTTCTCAGTTGCATGTATCTTATAGATTAGCAACCAGTTTTACAAATGTCCTTTTCTTTTTATGTTATTGGTAACCTGTAACTTGCATGAATACATTGCATATTAACCATCCAAAATGCCTGTTTACATTTAAACAAAGTGCACTTACTATCTAGATTGTGATATCTTCCAGTGCAACTTCTCAAAGAGCCTAAAAGAGTACCTTCCTACTGTGTTCCATTTTGTACAATGCAGCATAAATATATTTTGATTGGTATTGCTTTTTAAATATTCAGTAGCATTCTGCATAGTTTCAAAAGCTGGAATTAATTAAAATAATTAAATTGCTTTTTTGGTTTTGGTTCCAATTTCCTTTCCCCCCCCCATATGATATGAAGGCAATCTATCAACAAACTGAGCATGCTAATGAACAGAAATAAATATTATGCAACTATACTTCTATCGAGAAAGGAATTTGTGTGCATTTTTTTGGTAAATGGGTGATGAAAGTGGTTTATAAAAAAAGTTATCTAAGGAATGCTGTTTCAAATTAGTTACATGTTTTGATGTTTTGCGGAAAATTGCACAAACTTCTGAATGTTGTTTGCTAGATTAATCTAAAGTATGCAGGCTGCACTTCAAAATTCATGCTTTCTTTTTTCATAAAGAGAGAAATACTAAGATACTCCTTATTCATTGATTTGCTTTATTTACCAGTCTTTAGACATTGAATCTTCATCATCCACTCACTCCACAAGATGTGGATTAAATTTCCTTTGGAGGCTGCCATCTTTGCTTAGAATGATGCTGACGTAATATCAGCAGTGAGATATGGAGCTGTGAGATATTCCACTACCCTGGCACACAGACTTGTGTTTTAATGTGTGTCCCTGACACTTGCTTCTGGAAGTGTGCTAGCCAGTAGTACTTTTCATGTTGTATTTTGTATGCACATGTGGGTGTTACCATTTGGTTTTCCATCAGTAACACCATTTTCATGCCATACAAAAGTTACATGCAGATTTTTCACCCTAGAATTTCAGATTGACTAAAAATCACAATAAATTTGATTTTCAGTATATATCTCACTTCTGTTTGTTTTAGCTTTTTCTCCACCAGTAGTCTTAATGGATAATATAGATTATAGCTTCTCAGACTTTGTTTTATTTAGACTCATTTTAACAAAAATCTGTGCTGATTCCAGACATGGTGTTTAAAAGAAGGATGGTGAGCACTTGAGGAGACAGCAAATATTTTGGTAATAACACAGAGTAGACTTTATTTTCATATTTTGTTTTTTATGGAAAGACAGTGTAATGAATAATATCTGTGAAATGCTTGAATAAATAAGAAAGGAGATGCAGAAAGGATACATTTATTGGTTCTTCAGTTCTCTTTCTGGTGCATGGAAAAGATTACTTCCTCCGCTGCTGTTGGTGATACTGCATGATGCTGAGGGACACATCGAGTGGAGCACACTGAACTGTTCTGCATGGAGGAACTAAGAGCAGTTGTTACCTTTTTGTCAATAAGAAAATATAAGAGCCTGGTGTTAAAGGCAACCACAAAATTCCCACTGTCCTTTTTTTGGCCTCTGTTTTCTGTTGCTGCTGCTTCCAAGTACAGGAGACTATCTATGTAGAGTGACTCAGTGGTACTAAAGTAAGAAGCTGAATTTCTCTCTTTTTGATCCTTGCAAAAGAAGTTACTAAAACTGCGTAATGATCAGTATTGGCAAATACTGACAATTTAAGGATATGTAAAAATGCAAATAATGGAGAGCGGTATAGCATTTTTCCTTACCATGTGAACAATGAATTCAGACTTTTCTGGAACATTAGGAGCAAAACATTCTTTAAATTATCTTTCTGAAAGACTAACTGAAGTACAAATAAAGTATAAAGTTGGACTTGCCTCCTTTTTATTAGTTCTTTCATGCTTGACATACTTAAAGTTTCCCACAATTTAAAGTGGTAGAGAAATCTCAGTGCCACATTCCTATTCCAATAGCAATTGTTGTCTTCTTTGTTTATTCTTTAAAGGTGCTGTTTTCTTTTACACAAAACTTTGACATTTTGGAAAAAAAGTTGACTGTGTAAATCACAACTTCTTAAGATAGCTTTAAATTGTGCTCCTGGTACATATTAGTAAAGACAGCTAGTCTTGGCAGAGACTGTATCCTTATATGGATTTATTTATTTATTTATCAATTATTTAAGTAATTATATTTTGTTAAAAAGAAAAAGGCATTTGGCTCTAGCAGTGTATAATTGGAATATCCTGAGTTGGAAGGGACCCACAAGGATCATGGAGTCCTAAATGAATACTATGACAACAAAAATAATTGTGTGCTTAAACACAACTGAGTTTTTATTCTGAATTAAATTCACTTAATAAAAAATCTAGCATATTGCCTATATAGAACAAAATAGCACTATTTTACTTATATTCAGATTACCACAGTGTGGCCTAGGTTTTGTTTAGAATGGCTGAAGAAGCAGTTTTGAGTATCCACTCTCATTTGCTGTGCTGCTGTTCCTACATAGAAGCTGTTCTCATTTGCTCCCAGCTCAGCCTCTGTGAACTGCTCTCAGAACATAAGCAAAGTGATTTCCTCACTGACTGCCTTTTAACTGCAAACGGCACCTTACAGGGTGATCCTCCTTGAGGAGCCTTGTCTAAAGGAGAGGATGCACTTCAGGATCTGTTTCAGGTCAGTGTTTAGCAGAGCATGAGTGTAGTGCTTGGGGACAGTTTTGTAGCTGGTGTAGTTTAACATAATGCCATTGCAGTCCATGGACCTGTTGTAGTTTGCCCCAGCTGAGGGTCTGCACTCATTTTTTTATATAGGAATGCTGAACACCTCTTTATGTGGGTAATTTACTTTTGCTTTGTCAGAAATGTTACCCCTTATTCCTTTCTATTTGGAGTCAACAGATTGCCCAGAGAAGCTATGGATCCCTGAAGTGTTGAAGGCCATGTTGAATGGAATCCTGGGCAACCTGTCTAGTGGAAGTTCCTGCTGTGGTGAGAGGATTGGAAGTAGATGGTCTTTAAGGTTCCTTCCAACCCAGACTATTCAATGATTCTATGATAATCTAATTCACAAACTGAGCTTTTCTGATGGTTAGTTGTTTCAAATAAATTAAATAAATTATTGAGTTTTTAGATTACATTTGAAAGTAGGTGTTTGAAATTTCCTGTTCTAGTGAAAAGAAAAATTAGGATTGATATTTTTAAAATGTACTTGGAAGAAAAGTTTTTTTAAAGGAACAAATAAAGTATTTATGTATACTGTAGTGATGCTAAAAGAGAAAAAATGTGGACTTTTCACTCATTTTTTGCATTATTTGTGCTGAAGATTGATACTGTTCAGAAAACCTATTCCTAGATGATTTTAGGTTGGTACTTTTTATTCTCTTTTTTAAACATATTCACCCATGTACATAATATGTGTTTTTATCCTGGTTCCTTAAAGAAGTAACACATATTTACCTGTTTCTGCCTTTCATCTCTCGCAGGATGTTGGTTCAAGTGTTGGTCTAGGTGAGGCTTGAGGATAGGGTGTTCTTTCCAGTGGAAATAGTCAGTGCTGGCTAAGTAAAAGGACACAAAAAGATGTTAAAGGGAAATAACTTTAGTTGTCCAACAGCTGCCTGTCTTTTGATTTCCACTTTTACAAGTGGAATCCAGAAATTATCCAAATTCCTGAACTTCAAACACCATTGTTTTCAAACTGTTTCTTGAAAAAAGCCAAACCAAAACAAATCTTTACCTTCCCTTTTAATTATTTTCCAGTGACAAAAAAGTAGGCAGATGAACTCTTTATGACCTGCCTCTCTGTTAATCCTTAAAACTGTGGCAAAATATGCAAAAAAATCTTCCTGGATTTATATTAGATATATCCCATTGCCCAAGAAACATAATTAATCCTTCTTCTTCAAGTAAGTCAGGTCTGTGATAAATATGCAGTATGAAAATCCTGCTAGCAGATGTCAAAGACAAGATGTGCAATTTCCTGGATTACTGTACTTTCTAGAAGAGCTGGTTCATGTTACCTCTGACTCAGAGGAGACCTACCCAGAAGAGAAATGTCCTCTTTGGGGAATGCTTCCTTTAGTGGGTACACTGATGTCAGGTGTCCTTTGTGATGTGTGTCAATCAAATGCTGGAAAACTTGCTTGCACTAAGTAGGATTGGGTGTTACTGATGTCCCTAGAGCTGATGACTTCAGTACTTGCTGTTTCTTGGTCCAAGGTAAGGTGAGGCTAAGAGGTCACATTAGAGAGAGCCAGGGTACCAGACACTGGAAAATGAAAATCCAGATTTATTTCTATTGGTTATGAAGAAGTTGCTTTTTAATTTAACTGACTTGTTTTAAATAGAAGATTAGCAGCAAGGAGAAAGAACTGGCTTGAGTTTTGGCAGTTTTAACTAGGACTGGAAGATTCTATCTTAGATAGCTTTGCAGATTTTAAGTACTACTTAAACTTGAATTCAGTTTAGCTGATATATCTTTTCCCCCACAACAGATATTCCCCAAAGTTTCTACTATGAAAAACTTAGGATTTTCAAGTCAAACCTGGCATTAAGCAAGCACCACCTGATGCTTATTCCTGGACATTTGCCTGCAATAAGATAATCTTTGAAACCCCTTCTTCACAGAGATGCTTTTAAAACCTTTGAAACTTTTTTTTCCCAGGGACATGTCTGGTGCAGTGTTCATTTGACACCAGAAAATTAATACATGATTTTGCAATTAATGTTCTCTTTCACCCCCTCTAAATCCTTTCTTCTGGTCCATCAGCTCAGTCAGACATGCCTCTTCTCCCTATACCAAGACAAAAAATATTAAAATATTATCCTGTGATAAGCCAGGGGAGGCATAACAGATAAGTTGTGTGTGAGAACTCCTGTACCTTTTTCTGTTTGCCACCATTATCTCATATACAGTTCTCTTTCCTCCAAACCAGGGGAAGGGACTTTATTATGCTGTTGTTAGTTGGGCCACAGCTGGTAGAACCCAAATTTGTGAACCTAAGTTGGTGTACTGAATTTCAAACAATTACCCTTGAAACTGATGAACATTTTGCTTGGTGCATTCACCCACCTGTGAACAATATCAAATCCAAAGGGGTTCGGTGCCGTGATAATAGCAGTGCCCACTTTTGTTTGTTCAGAGTCATTAGGTGTCATTACAATCAGGTTTCTGCTGCTTAAGAGTATGGTAGCTTAGATGTTCTGATACTAAATTGGTGAAAATCTCTGTCCAAACTTCATAGGGAGTCTAGAGATGGTTTAGAGTCCATTGGGAATGCCTGCTTTAAGCCCTAAGCCTCTTCTTGGAGAAGATTAGTGCAAGGTTGTGCCAGGGTGTTTATTAAATGTGTGCCATTTCTATCTTCTCTTCTTCCTGACAAAATGAAGTGACTCCTGACTGACCAGTTATCATAGACAAAATCCTCTTGGTATATCCAGCCCTGGATGGCAGATAAGGATAATTGAGTGCTGGTTTAGCTGTGTAAACTGTCTACTGGTTCCTTTAGGCAGGGTTAGAAGATGGATTTTACAGACAAAAGGCTAGGATTTCATCTGGCATACAGACATGGACCCATTAACTAAAAGAAGAGCTTTTAAGGTAAAACAGCTGAGAATCTGGCATAAAATCATGAACACAGAGTTGATAAATATAAATTTTTTCTTTCAATGACTGTTTCTTTTCCCTTTTGTTCACAGTTAGTATTTATGAATATTTACTTCTGTCTACCTGTTGGATTGACTGTGTGAGATACTATAGCTGGGGCTTTTTCTTTGAATTAGAAAACAATAAATTCTGAGTTTCCTTCTTGAAAAGTTTCCTGCAAATGCCTGGCTCCAGGAAATAAAAAAAAAAAACAAACCAAAACCCCACTCTCTCCAGTTTCTGGTTGCATATATTTCTCATCACATTTTTTATTTGCATGCTTACCTTTGAATTATCAGCTTCATTTTAGCTCTCCTGCTTATCTAATGTAGATTATTACACAGTCATTCACAAATCAAAGTGACAAGGAAAGAATTTATATTTTGTTAAAACATGGCTAATATTTCACTTCTTTTTCCTTGTACCTAAATTTAGAAGGTACAGACTATTCACCAGGCTATTCTGCAGAACCCTTCTGTATGTGGTAGAAAAACTGATTTGTATGCATGAACTCTCATTCTTATGTTTGTGCTAGCTTTAAGTAGCAACACAGCTTTTAATTGTGAGGTTTTAAGTTCTGCAATTAAAATTTACCCTTTCTACTGAGAGGATTGAGTGATAGCTTTTTGATTTACTTCAGACAGTTTAGACAAATTATATTTAAAAGCACATAAACATGCAAGATGCATTTCCTGACTGTATGAAGGTCAATATGTCTTAGGCACATTTGCTGAAAGTTTTACTTTGAATAGCTAATGATATTTTCCTACTGTATTACAGAGAACATGCTAAGATGCTGCAAAGGGTTTTCCTGCCAATCTTCTCCAAAGATTCAGTTTTCTTGAAAACCATGTCAAAGAAGACCTTGATGAGTTTAGTTAATAAATTTTTCACTGTGTAAAGTTACGTCAATAGCATTAATTTATTTGAAGTCTAAAAGCCAAATATGCAAATTACCCCAAGTACCTTAGAGGTATGTTCAAATTCATAAGGTAGAGAAATGACATTTAGGAGGTGTGGTTATATGGTCAAGGAATCTTGAGATAGATGAGATCGAGTTAATACTGCAGTGTTTTATAGATTATGTGTACATGATATTTTCTCATGAGAAAACAAAGGAAAGGAATAAGTGCATTCTTAACTGTTTAGTTTTAAATTTTGTTAATGATCTTAACTGCAAATGTGCAAAAAATAAAGTGCATCCTCAAACTGGTAAGTCTGCAAAATTACATAAATATCTGTAATATAATGTACTGTTATGTGCTTACAATAACATGGACTATTGGATGTCCTTCAGTTTATATCTGCATTAATGTCTCTATTAAAAAACTTGCCCAATCTTGATTTCAGAAGTTCTTTGAAGAGTATTAGTCTCATCTGTGGCAATCAGTAATAAAAAAATTGTTTTACTTATAATATGCATTTTAGAGTCTAAATGTTTTTATTTTTAATGAAGTATTACATTATTTACTACCTGTGACTAGTCCTTGCTGTGGACTGCTGCACTACTCAGTTCAGACACTCACTTCTTGCCCCAAGGAGTCCTTGGTCTAAATATAAGCAAAAGACAACAGATGAATGCTGCCATATGGAGTATATGCAAATGAGATAATATTGATCAACATGATAAGCACGCTGTGACTCTTAAACTACATGTAAACCTTTTTTGCAGTTTGCAGACAACTTCTTCACATTCCCATTTCAAGTGTTCTACTGAGTATATATATGGTATAGTGTATATATAAGGTCACAGCTGCAGTAATAGTAATGAAAAGGCTGAAAAAGAATCTCCATGCTGTCAAGAACAGTTTACATTTTTTAAAAATCAGATGTTGCAGATTTCCTCAAAGCTATCACTTAAAACAGCACAGTGTATTTAAAACATAGAATCAGATTGTTTTTGTCTTAACAGTATATGATTTTTAAGGCATCAGTTCTTTTATTCTTAAAGTAACGCTAATACTACAGCAGTCAAAGGATGGAACACAGATGTGTTGATGCATATGTTTGCAATATGCATGATCATGTTTCATGTTGCAAAAATTAAACTGTATTGGAAATTTTAGGTGATTATTGCAAATCAAGAAGGAAATAATGTATAAAACAAAGAGTGGAGGATTTGATGCATTCAAAGTGTAACATGAAAACCCAAGAGTTTTATTTGTAGAGCAAAAAAATTCCTTTGGTTTCATAAATTAGTGAAACATAATGTTTTAGCTTAGTATTTGGCAGCATTGTATGGTCGATTCTAAATATATTCAAATTTTATTCTGGCTAGATTGAAGAAGGTGACATGAGTGTGGAAAACAAGGTGAACGTGTCTAGAGTTCACTTCTCATTCATCTAGGTTTACTGTTATCTTAATGTTTAAATGTATCCTGCTGCAGCAACAAACAATGTTGCTTTCTGTGTTCTGTTCCAGATAGGAAGTTGCTATTTTTAGGAAGTTGGTAATAATCCTGAACTGAGTTTACATGTTTGGAATGATTATTTGGCACACCATTTCTCTCATTAATATTGTTCTTAAGCAACAACATGGTGTGAAAGCCTGAAAATGGATGAGGTACATCTGGTCTTGCAGAGTGGGCCATCTTCTCAGTTACAAGTATTCAGTGGCCCATAGGAATTGAGTCTGTACTTTTGGTGTAATATTTAGTACTTGTCACCAAGACGTCCTCTCAGTTCCAGAAGTAAACTGAGGAGTGAAAGGGCATGGGAGTAAATTATTTTTTATTTCTCGGTGAAAGTAGAAGCATGATTGGAAACTTTTATTGAAGGATGGCATTGTCCTTTAGTGTTCATCTTACAAAATTACCATTTGAAATGATGGGACAACCTTTGTCATAATCTTAAACCAAACCCAAATTTCTAGCTTAATTTTAGTGCTGAAAAATAGCTTTTAGTAGAATTTGCTTTGGTTTTTTTTCTTCTCTAGTGAAGCATGGGAGAAGGAAGTGAGCATTTGGAAGAGTGGGGTTGGAATGGGACTACTAATGGAGCAAGTCTCTCTATGGGATTAATTCAGTGATGAACTGGTGCCTTTTTTCCTTTTACTAAAAGAAAAGCTGCTTTACAAGTGTTACGATAATGTAAGTGTTAATGTTTGCTTAGGAGACTAGAAGGAGACTTGCTTGAGGCTATTAGAAAAAAATAAAGGTTCTTTAATATGAAAAGTAGAGGAAAACATGAAAAATGCCAGTGTATTAAAACAGGAATCAGCATACAGTAGGTATGTTTCTATGTGGGATTTTTGTATTGAAAAAAACCTCAGTACTAACACCCCAAAATTTTTAGAAGCACATTCAGGAGATTTAAAAATGTTCTTTGGATAAATTTCAGTTCCATTTCAGATACTTACCAAGGAGTTATTTTTCATTATTGTTGTGACTTTAACCTCTGATAAATGGAAGTAATCATCTGTTCTTATTTATCGCATTTCTGAAAATATTAGGTGTGGGTTTTTTAATATGGCAGTTAGGCAATAAAGTTGCTTTACAGGATACCGAAATATCATTCAGTGAAAATACTACACATGGTTTATATTCAAGTTCTTCATTGTTCAAAATTCAATTTTCCTCCACCCTTGTGCATTATGTTGATGGTGTTGACTTTAAGGGGTACATTTTCAAAGTCTTTTCTCTAGGATTTATAGCTAAATAACTCCCATTAATTTTAATGGCAAATGTGTGGCTAAATCCTGTGTACTGTTTTTGAAGAATGTGTCCCTAAGGTTATTGTTTTACACACTTCTGTGTAGATCCAGCTATCAAAGTTTATATTTTTCAGCTGTTTTATATAATACACACATGAAAGTGTAACATATATAATAATGTTAAACAGATTTTGGTCTAAAAGATTCCAGCTTTTAAAAAAAAATCTGTTTATATGTTTTTCCAAAGGATAAAGCAATATAAATTGCAGTCAAAGTTTCACCATGTATATTTTATGCAAATCAAATTTACGGCTGTTTTGTTTGGTATTCTTATCTTGGTTCTGTAAATATATGTTCTGTTAGGCAGTTCCCTCATACTTACCATTATCTGCAAATTCAACAATAAGTAACCATTGAAATAACAAATTCTGCTATTTTTCATTAAAATGTGAAGAGTTAATTATGTATTGTATTCTATTCACAATAATATTTGTAATGTTTCTGTGTTAATCTTAGCTCTCATTATTCACAAATGCCTGTGGCATCCATGAGTTATTAGGGCCTTCTTTTGTGCTATAAACATGCTTTCCTCCTGCAATGGACATCTGTGTGACTTGCACTAATAGAAAAATCAGCTTCTTTTCCACCACAGAGGTAGAAAATGTTCACAAAACATAGTATCGTCATTTTGCACAATTACTCTCTGGGTTTCGGTTTTTTTTTTCATAATCATAGTCATAACGAATTCATGGTTTGGAGGAGGCTTCCAGTGGATAATCAGAAACTAGCTAAACAGTATATGTTGCTTTAGCTGGCTCTATATTAACTATTTTGTTTTCAGTAAAAAAAAAACCAAAAAAGTTCAGTGAACTGAATAAATGGGATAATCTAATTGGCCACATTGCCTAGCCCAAAGTACAACTAGTATGGTTAAAAAGTACACTCATGTAAAAATAAGTAAATCTAGTAGAAACTGAACTTTGTTCTAATACAGAATAAAAATTATAGCAAATGGGGAGGGGTGAAAATGATGGTAGATATTTACTAAAAAACACAGACAATATGAAAGGATTAAAATGCTTTAATCAGACAGAAAAAAGGGCTTTGGCTACTTGATTAGGGCTGATTTCCACCATCTGCTTATACTTACTGAGGATCTAGCCCTGACTGAACACTAATTTGTGCACTTCCTAGAAATTGAAATCTCTCAGCAAGCAAATTAACAAGAGCAGGGATTCAGCAATAATGGAGCTCCTCGGCTTTTGTTTCCCTCTGACAGATGGACAGGGTGCGCTCAAATTGAATTCAGCTTTAATTGCATTGTGCCATTTAAAATTTTATCTGCTCCACAGATTTTGTTTACAGGTTTCAGGATTCCAAACCTTTGGAAATTTTTTCAGCCCTGGGTGAAATAAAGAGCACTATAATTCTGTGTGACTAGTAGGTGTTCATTACCACTCTTTGCCCTAAAGGGTGGCATGCTGAAAAAAGGCAAAGAATTCTATTTTCAAGCCCTAAATTGATGGGTGGAGAAGTACAATTTTTCTCACTGTAAATGCTCTCTTATTGAATATCTATTCATAAACAGAAATATTGTTAAGAGCTGGGTTAGAAAATAAGATGTATTTGGAACTGCTTTGATTTTCTGTCATTATTAAGGCACCACAAACTTTTCTCAGCTGTGAACTCTGTTGCCTAGAGTTATGAATATTTCTGTGTTTTAGAGATAAATTTTTACAAAATAAATAGTGACTTTGTAAAACGTCCTGCCTTTTTCCTGACTGGAGGTTGGTTAGATTGAACAGCCGAAAAAACCTGTTCCTTTTGGATGAGATGTGAAATGTGACTAAATGTTTTGCTTGGGTTCTAAGCATTCCTGTGACACCAGTATTGCAGATGCTTTTGTAACAAAACTGGTTGTCGGTCTGTGAGCTCTTTTTCATGATTCTGTGGCTTAGAGTATTCTGAACTGTCGCTGTTCTGCTGCTAAACCAGATCTCTCAGAACCCGAGTCAGCCATGCTAAGTTTATTTCAGCTCCAGCAAAGGCTGAACACTCTGCAGTGCTTCCAGGGATCCAGGTTTCATACTCACACACTTTATGTAAATGTTGTTCTAATTTTATTTTTTGCTGAGCATCTGCAGCAAGGTTTGCTTCTTTGTACAGAAGTACAAGAGAGTTTCACACACCTACAAGCTGTTTTTTACAGAACTTAAGTTCCTGGCTGTTCCATATATTACAGTAGGAACTATGATACTGAAGTATTTGCTTTGTGAGGTAAATTTTGTAGACATGGATGAAATTTCAAAGTCTGACGGAAAGGGAGGAGCTAATTTAGCTTTGTTTGCATTGCAGAATGGGCTTACTTTAGGGCTAACCTCCATTTTCAATTTAATTTTTTTTAACTGAGTACCACAAAAATAAATTGTTTTTTAAAATCAGTTATTTACATTTATGAATGCTAACCAAGGTATACATTTGTTCATACAGGTTCAAAGTAAACAAGAAAATGTATTAAAAGGAAAAAAAAAAGACAGTCATGGCAAAGGTAAATCTTGTAAAAACTTAATATGCATCTTTCTATACCAGCAGAAAAAGTCTGTGATGTTATACTTTCTTCCACTGGCTTGGAGGGTCAGATGTAAGCAGAGCGAGTCTTGATAGAGATTGTGGCCTGATGCTGCTCAGTTTGGATACAGTTACTTGGGGTTGACAGTTCCTTTTGATCAGATCTTGGTGAGGATTTTTAAAGAGCAGTGTCGTACCCGAAACCCTTGTTGAAATGGTGGCCATCCAAATGCAAGCACCTGATATTGCTTCCCTTGAGCATTTCTAAAGGGTCAAGTTAAAAAAAATTAAATTGCATTTAAATAACTTCCATATTTTTCAGTCTTTCATGATTTGAATTAGTAAAATCTTATGAAGTGCTCAAAGGAATCAATGTCCTTATCTTGTTTTGACCTGAAGTCTTCAAGACAGTTTACTGTGCCATTCCTGGTACAGAGTGTTTAGACATGGTGAAATATAATGTCGTTTGTTTTTTTTTTAATTACTATTTTGTGCTACAGTAGCACTTCAAAGCAGTGGGACTATATTGCTAGATGATGCAGAGAAAGGCTGTTGCTCTTTTGAAGAAATACTGGAGGTAATACAAAATAATAGAAATGGACTTTGAGACTTGGAGCTCAAGAGGTATTAAGAAACCTTAACAGAGATTGTCTCTTTACACTTTAAGTCTTCTAGGCTTTCCTCACTCTCTGCATGACTTCAGTCCATTGTGTTCTGCTTAGCAGTAGAAATACAAATAGGTTAAAGTGAGAAAATGTCTTCTGGCTGAGGTAAGAAAAACCTTAGGATACATCCAAGTCCTTTGTGCTGAACAGTAATTGGGAGCTGATGAATTCTTTTGCCAAATCCAGGAATGAAGCAGTCAATTGGAGTTTTGCCATTGTCATCAGTGGGAACAGGATCATGCCTATTCTGCCTTAATCAGTTACGATATGAGAGATTTATAGGTAGGAAGTATATACACAACAGTTTCCAGTTCAATGAGTTTACGCTAACAGCTATAAGATTTTTGGCTAATTCCCTGGAGTTCTCCCATCACATTTCTTCTCTAGGGTCAGCTTCATTAGGTTCTGTGGGATTTTAAGTAGGAAGACTAAATACCCCCCTATGGTGGCTTCATTGTTCTTAACACAAGATGGATTTGATTTATCAGCATGAGTTTTTGAAAGGAACCATGGAACTGTTAGTATTGGTGTTGGAGTCTACTATATGCTAAAGACCAGGTTTCTGAGACACACTATTAGGTCTCTCCCATTCCATGCAATTAGAATCTACTGCTGCTCTGATTTTGTCTCCCATCTCTACCCATCAAATAGCTGAGATGTGATGTTAGGAGCATTGTTCTTAACACAAGATGGATTTGATTTATCAGCATGAGTTTTTGAAAGGAACCATGGAACTGTTAGTATTGGTGTTGGAGTCTACTATATGCTAAAGACCAGGTTTCTGAGACACACTATTAGGTCTCTCCCATTCCATGCAATTAGAATCTACTGCTGCTCTGGTTTTGTCTCCCATCTCCACCATCAAATAGCTGAGATTTGATGTTAGGACTTAAGTGGTTGTATTTTAGAATGAATGTCTACAGTAAGTTCTCTTCTGAAAACTTAGTTTAGTGAGAAATAGTACAAAATCTTTTTTCTTCCTTGAAGTGGAAGAAAAATCCAGATAAAGAAATGTTAACTGTAATGTTGATATGCATGTATCATATGCACAAATACTTATATACACCAAGATTTAACTTTATTAAGGGGCTTTTCAACCAAAATGTTATTAATTTCTGGAGCAACACCCAGAATATTACTTTCATATGCAGTAGGTGAAAGCTTTTGTTTTACTCTGAAAAAAGTGTAGAAGTTGGGCTGTAGGCTACTGCTGAGTGCCCTAATTCCTAATTATTTGTGATCATAAAATGTTAAATAATTTTGTGTGATGGGTGGCCCAGTTTGAACAGTAGCCATCTGTAATATTGATCATCTGGCCAGCTGTCTGATGTGTATTACTGGGAGGTAAGCTCATGTGGTTTTGAACTTTCTCATGTGAAGAACCTCAGCCTTTGTATCTCATTGTCTAGCCAGATCTCTGAAACTTTCCACAAAAGGTGACTTTTTGGGGTAGAAAATAAAAATAAAAAGCCAATCACAGTGACTATTGCAAGGAATTTAAGTCTTTTAGTGTATGCTAGGTGCTGTCCTACCATGCCAGTGTGGTTGAGTTCATTAGACACTGAGATGCTCATTTTATGATCCCAGTTGGCTTTATAATGGGATGAGTCTTTACCATATGTGTATCCCAGAAACTGAGAAAAGTAAAATAATAAAGCATAGGAACTTACAGAACTACTTTCTCTTTTAGAGAAATCCTCAGCTTTTGAATTTAATTGAAATTCCATCTAAAAAGTCTCACAAGTTTCAAGTTAAATGACTTGATAGGTTCTTAAATGCATTTCTTTTCAAGTCGAATATGGTAGCATTTGTTAGTAGCCAGGTTCTGTTAAAAATATTCCTGATTGAAGAATAGTTTTGGAAGCCTTTTATTTTCTCATGATAGTTTTTTCTAAACAGGAACATAGAGGAAGTATTTTCTAAATCAGTTTAGGTGATTAGGAAATTATAATTAAGGGCAACTGTGTCTTTTATGCTGGCATTTTTTTCTTATCCTATTGAAAAAGATTGATTATACTGAATTAAAGTTACTTGATGCCTGCTAGCTGTGTTATTTTTTACATTTAAAAACAACCTTGAACATATTTTTAGTTCCTTTTTCTTTTTTTTAAGTGGCGGTATATTGTGCTATTTCCTCTGCTCAAGGATTTTTACATCTCGAAATAAAAGTAGATGTTTCTAATGTCACTCCTTTTAAGCAGAAAAGTTTGCTTTTATCATGTTGTTAGTCTTGGTCACTTGTACTTAATTAAGATTTCAGATGTAGAGTTGCCAATCAACATACTAAATGTACCACTCTCCTCTGTTTTCACAAGCAGGCACCAGGAGATTCAACACAGTAGTTGATAGCTGCTATGTGATATCTGTCTCCTGGTTTATAGCCTGGTACAATAATGTCATTGCCCCATGTGGCAAATGGTGTAAGCTATTGTAAAACTGTTTGTCTATGTGATTAAGACATTGCAGCAGTGTGCAGCACCAGCCAATTACTTTTTTTAATTTAATTATAGGAGAAAAAAGAGAATAGCATAATAGAAATTCTTGTCATAGGGAATATGTAAAATGTAAATTGAAGAGCCATGAAAATTTCATGCATTGGCAGGCTGATTTGTTCTTATTTTCAACTTGTTATGAAGACTGAGTTCTTTAAATGCAATAAAACAAGACATAGCAGTGTTTAGTAATTACTTAGTTCTACATCAAAATAATTATATACAGTATGTGTTTGCAATCCACTCTGCTGCGTATGAATGTAAAAATGAACACTTCAGGGCCCATATCAATTTTGTCTTTTAGACAGTGTAAATAAAGCTGAATCTTCAACTTTCAAATTAAAACTGATAACCTTGGGCAATCAGGGCTTTTATAAAGAAGGGGAAAAAAACTTTAGCTTGCCTCAGAACAGGTTGTGTCTCTGGAATGCTTCTGGGACTAAAGAGATCAATTAAGTGTGTATAAACAAACAGTTGGAAAAAAGCTACTAAAACAACAGAGGAGAAAGCTCTCTATTGGGCTCCAGGGGCCTGGGGGAGCGAAGTTTCATTAACTGGATCTGAAGTCCTATGGCCTTCTATAAACAGGCATTAATTAAAGAATGTAAAAAATAAAGTTTCAGACCTTGCAATATGTTAATGATCATATGATTCAGGGCCTGGGAAGGAGAGGAGCAGCAGAGGTCATAAAATAAGCATGAAGCATTTAATATGAGTGCTTGGCAGGGATTTCTGCAAATTAGTTGGTTATTTGCTGGTCCAAAGCAAATTAAGGTGATTTTGCTTCACTTGCTAATTTTTTATGTGCATGCTTGGCAAAATGTTTTTCACAAATGGATGAAGGTTATTGTTAATGGCATAATGAGAAATATTAACATATTTAAATAAAACAGTGTATTCTGACATAGGCCACAAGCGCTTGCTTTTACATGTGTATTTAAATAGACCTTCTCCTGTAGCAGAGAAGCAGCATTTTGGATAAAGTTCGTGCAAGAGCTTATGTAATTTGTAATATCCTGTTTATAGATTGCATTATTTAAATCCAGGTAGCACCTGAAACTTTTTGTAAAAGGAGACTACCCTTCTGAAACCCTAAAAGAACACTTTAAGGTTTTAAGTAGAACTTAATACTTGTGTTAAATACAAAATATTTTTTTTCTCTTTGTATTTTTGAAAAAATATTAGTTTTCATAATTTATTATTGATTTACAAACTTTTGTTTTCATTGCCTGGGATGTTTGCTTTTTATATCACTTCTAGCTCTTAAAATGCCTTAAGTTCTTTATTATTTCTAGCAAAGTTAAAGTTTTTTTTAACATGTCGGAGCATATGTACATTCAATATACTTATGTATAATTTAGTGTATTTCTATATAAGTATATAGAAATATTCTATGTCTTCCTTTCCACACTGTTATAAAATCAAGTCAGGACCAAATGGAATCTGTTTCTTCTTTGCTGTTATGAGTAGAGTGAGAGTGATATTTGCTCACTTCTCTCAGCACCTACTGTTGAAAAAGAAAATAGCAACCCAAAAAGTCCAAGAAAAAGGACAGAAGTTGCCTACTCTTAATTTCAGGTAACGGGATTCTTACTCCAACTTGGTCAAGTAGGACATTTCTCTTGTCACTTGGTATTCTTTCATCTGTTCAGTCATATGCACTATTAATTAATTACTTTTGGCATCTCATTACTCCCTTTATTTGCATTTTTAAAATTTATTTCCATTACCTAGCAGGTTAAGAAAAGGAAGTGCTTGATAACATCCAGAGGGATGGAACTCTGTGTCTTTAAATTCTCTGAAGTTAGGAGATGGATGTGGCAAGAGTGTGTAGTAGAGGGAGGTAGTATGAGTAGGAAGCTACTATTGACATTGTTCTGTTGCAGCAATTTTAGATGGACAAATTGCAGTTGAGAAAATTTCATGACTCGGTAAAATGAGCAATGATGACATCTGTGGATGCAGGTCTGTTCATATCTTTGCAGAGCCTTTAGGGAAATAAATATCTCGGAACATTCGGTGAAGTGAAGCTCACTCAATAAATCAACCTGACACAATAACACTTCTGGCACATGAGCTCTACTTCTCCTCAGCACCACCTACCCCTCTGTGTTCCTGTGCTACCAAATGGTGTCTCCCCACAGGCCTCTAAATCAAATCAGTGCACACAAATACAGTGAGAATTTATTGGGAATTGGTTTTGTTCGGCAAAAACATTACTTATTAGATGAACTGAAATGATAAATTTTGACCCTTTAAGTGCTGAGGAAGTTCCGACACCTTTCTTAACTAGAAAAGGTAGGATAAACTTTATGCTAACTTACAGAAGGTAAATAAATGGGAAGACAGATTTACATTCTGATTTGTCAGAAGAAATATGCAAGTTCTCTGGATGAGATAAGTTAGCTTTTGAACTTTTTAATTAGTTGGTCTATATGGGAAATATAGACAGTTAGAATCTGTGAAGTTCTAGCCGTAGAAATAAACACACCACCCTGTTGCACTGGGGCAGTAGAACAAGGAGTGTTGCAACCAGCCCAAGGTAGCTGCTCTTCTTTTATAAAACCATTTAAACACATTATTTCTATGGTCTGAAGCTTAAATGTGTAGATTTGTGTATTCTGTCTGTTGATTAGAGTTACTGAAAGCAGGTGGTGAAAAGGAAGGGTTCAATGCTTTTTCTCTTTATACTTTGGAGATTTGGAACAAAACATTTAGAATAAATGAAGAGGCCCTATGTTGAGTAAAGTAAAATAGGGCTCAGTAAGTAGTTTTGATAAAAGTGCATCACTTGGCTGGAAAAGAAAAGGTCTGTGGAATGTTAAATCTTTGTTTTATTCTGAAACGAAGTACTTTTAGAAATTACAGACATTTCCTTGAGAAATGACATTTACATGAACTTAAGCATGGAGATATTCGTGCATGCATAAAATTACCTGTCTATAAGTATTACACACATATAAGTACATAAAACAGTGAGGGAGGATTACTTTGCCATTGGGAGTTGTTTCAACAGATAACTTTCTTAATCTAGTATGATTAACTTGTTAAACTCCCAGTGATTTGAGAAGCAAACTGGTATTTGAAAGAGCAGTTACTTAAAATGGCAGAAAAAGACGGGGCCTTACTGTGCTTCTGTTTTGCCCTCCATCTAAAAAAATCTAATATCCTTTTAGATGATTATCTAATTAATAAGATTTTTTTCTAATTAGGTTGAAATTGTAACATTTCGTGAATGTCCCCTTCCTAAGCAAGTCACTTCTTAGAATACCTGCGCTCTGGGGAACATAAAATGTCTTTTCTCAAGGGAATTGTAGCAGCCTTAAGATTGTTAAACTAGAACATCTGATGGATTTCTGATTGAAATGCCAAATGCTACTTTAGAGAAGTGGATTTAAATCTGAACAGTATTTTACATCCTATCAAGTTAAGAAAGTACAGAAATCATGTAGTTCTAATTTTTTTGCCTTTTATATTTCATTTTGAGCTGAGGAGAATAAGCTAATGGACTTAGATTCTGTATTTCACTGAAATAATAAGTTCTGATATTTCTTTTTTTTGTATGGAGCCAGAAGCTGTTTATAGGATTTTTTTTTTTACAAATTATGTGATCTGTCCCTCTCCCCTTTTTTTAATAGGAAAGGAAATTTTAAGGAAAAGAAATACTAAAATAGTAGGACTTAGATTTTACCACAGTTATGGCAGAACACCAAACTTTTCTGTACATCAGTCACTGTGCTTGAAGTGTATTAAAGCAAGAAGATCTGGGCAAAACACTGAAACTCGGTTGTATTTTTTGTGCTGTTGGAGTTTGTTTCTGTATCTGGAGGAGCAGAAGTATAGTGATAACCAAGGCTTGTCTAGCCCAGACAGTTTTGTGACTTCGGGTTAATTTTCCAGTTTCTGTTCTTTAGTCTGGGGTGAATGCAACTGGATTGGTATGAAGGTGATAACATGATGTGAGTTTTATATTGGGTAGCACTGTTCATTTTTCAGCATGAATTCTTGCATTGCATAAAGACTGATGTGTAATCTTGTGCATGCTCCCATTTCGGTGCAAAGTTGGGGTAAATATAGTTACGTTATATTGATATATTCTTGAGAAATGCTAAATCAATCAGTGATAATTTTGTGAGCACATTCTAGGTAGAGCAGGATTTTATTAAAACCCTGGTAAGAAGTGGTAAAATTTGTGACTGTAAGCAGTGCAGCTGCACTTGTTTTTGTGATGTAAGCTTACACTTAGAAATGAATATTTGTCTTGAGATTGGTTTGATTGTCAGTTTTTCCCTTTTGCCCTGAAAGAGAAAAAAAAGGTTATAGTACTTGAGAAATACAGAAGTATGTAAACAAAATATACTTATGTAACACCTGAGAAGGTTTTTTGGAGGATGAGAGAGAAGGCAGCTTCTTGTAGAGGTATGGGCTGTGATTTGGTCCATCTTCTTCCTTCAAGCTACACATTCCCTCTGACAGGAGGTGGCTAAACCAAATACTGTGGAAAATTTTTTTAAAGATCCAAGTAGTTGTGTGATTGCAGTAACTTTTATATTAATACCTGTTAAAATACAAACAATCCAGTCCCATGCTTCAGGGTATAAAATTATGATGATCAGGGTTCTCCACGGAATTTCTGCCTTGCTCAGCAGTACACAGTGGACTGTGCCCTGACTTACTGATGTTTTTGGGAGACTTTGGGAATTTACTGGGCTCTATGTGACTGTTTCATAGACAACCTGTATTTCATGCAACGATAGCCCAACAGCTGGGGTGAATTTTCCACTGTTGTGTATCTGCCTATTGGTATCAGCTACTGTTTCTTATAAACTGGCCTAATGAAAACAAGCACTGCTGGAAGTAGGAGTTGGACCAGAGGACTTCTAGAAGTCTTTTCTGATAGAAATAATTTATAATTGCGTGTTTTTAGGGGGGTTTGTTATTGGGGTTTTTGGCAGTATGCAGTATAATGAGCATAACAGTATGATGCCATGAAAAATGGAAATCCTAAATCATCAGATCATAGCATGTTTTCTGAACTTTTTTTTCCCTTGCTTCCTTCTTTTCCATCTTTGAAATACATGGTCATCTTCATGCTCCATCGGTTGTTTAGCTGTATTGGTCATTCAACCAAATGAAACAACTGACAGAGACAACTTTGGCTTTTAAAATAAAGTTAAATTTCCATTGCTTATAAATGTTTATTATATTTTTTGTGTTGAATGTCTTGTACACATAGGGAGCAAGTAATTTTTTTTCCCCTTTGGAAAAAAAAATGTTATAGAATGATAAAGTCCTTCCTGTCCCATCTTCAGGATTCCAGAGAAAGTGTCCTGTTACTATTTTCATATCTAGGACACTAAACTTGGTCAAAACCTATCATTCAGTATCTATCATTCTATAAGAGGTCTTAAGTACAAAATAAAACTACCTTTAGAAATTAGTAAAAGGTATAGACTCAGTTAAGAGCTGCATTTGTTTTTCTTTTACACTGGTTAAAAAAAAAAGAAGGTCTGTTTCAAATCCTATTTGTCCCTTATCTCTGTTTGTTCAGTTGTTTTTAATATCACGTACTGAAAGAATTTCAATAGCTGTTTCACCATGAAGTCATTTGTTATCCTTCAGCAGGCCTTTGCCTGCTGAATTGTAAAGCAGCCTCGACTATTTGCATCCTCCAGATGGAGCAGCATATAAACACTCCCAGATATTTCTGGTAAGTATGAAAAAATATCTTATTTGTCCTTTCTGTGAATAAATAAGAGAATGTCAAATTTTATAGACTAATAAATTTGTATGTCGGCACTGACATTGAATCTCTCATGGCCTGCAATGTCACAGACCCTGAGAAACACAATTTTTTTTTTTTGTTTTCAAATATATACTAAGTCAAATAGAAGCTAAATAAAAAGCCAGGGAATTTGATTGCATTGTTTATGTCTGCCCAGTAGTCTAATTCAGTTGCAGTTTACTATGAGGAAATACAATTTACATTTTTCCCAGGCTTATTGCATAAGCTATCACTCACATATACATGCATGAGTGTATGTCAAGCAGAACTCAAATAATGGGTTAAAGTGTCATTTAATAATATACTCTAATGTCTGTTTTTATAACGAACAAAAAACTTTGCTGTATTACAATGCATTCTCCTAGGTACCGAAAATTTATTCAAGTCTTATCATTACTTTTTTTTTATTCCTCTCATTTGCAATGTATCCTAAATCTTAACTGCTTTGTGATACAAATGTATGTATCAAGTATCACCACATGCAGGAGTTCCAGACATCACTGTAAGTCTACATTTTAAATTCTATTTCAGTTCCTGAAATTAATCTCAATGAGAATTTTAATTTGTGTATTTCTAATTTTAAACAGAACACACAATAGAATAACTTATAACACTCATCTAAATAATGAAGCCTGACAGTATCTTCCGTGGTTGAGTAATAGGCTTTTTATATTTGCTAGTTTTCATAGTTTGTTTTTCAGTTTCTTTCTAAATTAGATCCAGACTTCTTGAAACAGAATAAAAATATACAAAGGACATAAAAGTCAATGAATGTATAAAGTGGTAGGAATTTAATTTAATTCGCTGTATTTACACATGATAAAATACTCCTTGATTGAATGCCTACTGATTATTTTCTGAACTGTTTGATTTTCAAAACAAAATTGTAATAAGTCGTATGCAATATTTATCTTGTTTCATTAGTGCCATTAAATGAAAATTAGTGTGATTTACTCGCGTTTTCCAGCACTGGCTAATTCCTTGAAAATTAACTTTACTTAGTAGGCTTTTACCCAACTGAAGTGAAATGTTTAAAATCAATATTTGAGTGTTTTTTGAAATAGTGCTCAGCAGCAGCTCCAGCTCATCAGAGGTACTGGGGACACTACTGAATGCTAGAGAATAAGCATACATTTTCTTTTGTAATGGTTACTGGACAGCATCTTCACTCAGGACATGTTGTTGCTGTTTCTCTGGGAGAAAGTTGCAGAAGATAGCAGTTTGTATGTATGAACAGAAGACAGGTTTTATTTGGTTTTTATGTAATTCAGTTTTCTTTCGTAGTGTTAGCTGATTTGCAGTGGTTTAGGTCATAACTGCTTTGTTTCAGCTGAGTGTATGCTCATGTAAATAGAAAGCAGATTAACTATATATTGAAAGGTCAGTCCTGAAGTATTGTCTGTCTTAAAAGGCTTTCACAGGAAGCCCTACAGATCTTGCAAGTCTTTCTGCAGATAAGACATCCATTTACTTAAATATTTTTTCTGAAGTAACAACTGCAGTATTTGTTTTTTCAGCCTTATAAGATAGCATTATTATTGCTACTTAGATAACAAGAGAGATATGGTATATAGAACACAATATTGTTTAACATTTTTTACCCTCCTCCTTTGGTATTACCATTTGTTTTTTCAACACAATGTACTTTTTACTTGATAAAAAGTCAAATTATTACAAATAGTGGAAAAAGAGGAGACTGGTAGGAAACAAGAAATATTGGAATTTGGCATGTTTTGTTATACTGGGACTCTTAACTGAAAAAATGGGGCATTTTGAGGATGACACTAGGAAGAGGAAAGAATAATTTGATTTAATGGATTACTTTTCCGTGACATTGGAAAATACCTAGATGGAACCTGATTTTGCTGTCCCAAACAGTGTTATCTTTCAGTTTCTGCTGAATAGGCACATGTGGATAGAGCTCACAACAGTACAGTTCTTACTCTGCTTGCTATCAGCCAGAATGGGATTCATCTCACTAACTTCTGACATTAGAAATTAGTCAGCTAGTCTGAACTAGTCATGTGGATTCTCTGAGGTCATGGACTTTATCTCTAATGGAGAGAGCCACTTTCAGGGGGTGTTGTAAGACAGTTGTAATGCATTGCTCTCTGGGGGTGCTTGTCTCTGTCTGCTCCCTCTCTTCCTCTCTCTTTGTTGACCGCAGGGGGAGCTTAGATGATTGACTTGGACCAAATGCTTGGGATTCTCATGGATTCTGCCCTAGGCATCTAGTGCAAGCTTCTTGGATAGAGATAAATCATCATCTGGAGTTGCCAATCCATGGAGCTGAAAGGCAGTGTAGGCAGATAATGGGGTAAAAACTGAGTTTCTGAAAATAAGCACACAACTACATTACATTAGGCATACAACCCTCAGTAAGCATGTTCATCCACAGCTTCAGGTTTCTAATGGAGTCAGAACTAAGCAAAGAATTTCTGTGTGTGTGCTATGGGCAACAGACATCTTTAGCATTTCTCACCAGAGCAAAACCTCTTCTTCTTTTTGAAGTGCTTTTTCTTTAACCTTACTTGAAGTGCATTTGATTCACTTCAGTACTTTCACTGAAGCTTTGTCTTTCTTTCTTTTCTCAACATGCAAGTTTTCTCTTTCCAGGTCACATTCAGTCATGGTTTAATACAGCCGTGTGCCAGCAAAGTGAATAAGATGTTGATGACATTTGTCACAAGGAACCTCTTAAAAACCATCAAGCAATGCTATGCATTTGTCATTGCTTTCCTGAGTTCTGTGTCAAGATAGGAAAGCCTCAAAGGTCTGAGGATGGGCAAAATGTGTTCATCTTAGGACACAGAAGATTTGTGAACATTGATGACTTGATATAAAGAATGGCTACTACTTTTATTAATGATTGGTGTTCTCAAAGGAAACGGAAGTTGGAATTAACAAGAGGTTTATGCTGGCCTGTGCAGGGGATGTATACACTGAAAAGTGTATGTTTTTTCCATGCACATCTTGGAACAATCCTAATTAGTCACGCCATTAACATTTATTTAAATGAGGACAGGGATGAAGATAAATTAAAGGTGTGGACTGAAAGTAGGCCAGAACACTTCTTTTTTCATGAGATCAGTAGTTAAACTTCCCCTGACTTCAGTGAGATCAGGAATAGTTGAATTCACATGAAATGTATGAGATAGCAATTATCATATTTTTTGCATTGTGTATTTGAACACATACTTGCTTGCATGTCTCTCCTGCTAGAATGTCAGTGAGTTACTCAGATCGCTGTGCTATCTGTACTTAAAGATCTTAGTTATATGTTTCTGAAAATGTCATCTATTCCTTCAATCACTTGTAAGCCCCCTGTAATCTCTTTTTAATGTAAGCGCGCTGGAGTTTTCCCTTTTGTTTGCTGCCCTTGCATTATTTACTTTGATCCGCTGTGAGAAAATGTGAAAGTGTGTTGTCCTAAATGCTAGCATCTCACCAACAAGATTTGAGGCCTTGTACTTCACATTGAAGAAAAAGGCTCTTGTGTGAAGACGCAGGTTTTGTTTAGTTCTCTGTCCCTGGTGGGAGCCTTAATTGCATTTTCTCTCTCACACAGTGGCTGGCTAAGGAGTGCCTGCCTTCCCTGCTGATGCTGGAGTTTTCAAGCTCTATTACTCTGTGACGGAGAAAATTCCTTGGTCAAAGAAGAAAAGACTCAGATTAAAAAAAAAAAAGTTAAAAAAAAGTAGAAAAAAAAAGTGTTTAAGTATTGTCAGTTTACCATGTGTGGTAAACAGAACAAACAATAGACTTGCTTAACCTTCCTCCCCACCCTCTGAGACTCTCTACAAGTTTTGTATGACCTACTTTATAGAAATCACATCATATTTAGAATGTTAAATATTATGGAAAGTATAATTCCCTAGGGCAAATAAATTAGACTTCTTGGGAAAAGTGGTAAACATAAAATTATAAATGCTTTGTGTTCTCTTAATCTGTGCCAGCCCATTCTAATGCATATTTTATAACCTTTAACTGGAGTTAAAACAAAGCAAAAGTCCCCAGTTCACTTTTAAATTCTATTTCATTTATACTGGGAAAATCTTTGAGATTTCAGATGTTGCAAATACATATTTAATATCCTTGCATGGTTGTGACAGAATTTACCATAAAGTAAGGAGAAGCCTTGCAACAGATTTTAAATTGCAGTTAGCATTGATTTGCACTGAATGTTTCCTCACACAGCATGTGCTGTGCTGCACTGAGCGCTGGACAGGGCTTTCTAGAATAGCTGGAAATAATGTGAAGAATTAAGGGCTGTGTACTTGTGTGAACATGCATGGATGGAATCATGATATTATTCAAGCAAGCTTGTATATTTTTAGTCTTACGCCTGCATGTGTGTATGACAGCTTGGTGATTTTTGCACTTTGATCTGTGAATTCATGTCCCACTTAAAACCTCCATATTTTGGACAGAAAAAACCTCTTTCCATGGCATGGGGGAAAAGCCTTATCCTATTTTTTCCCCCTGAAATTTTGTCATGTTCTTCATTGATCTGTGGTTGCTAATGGTGAAGCAATGATGTCATAGCTAGGAGGTTATTTTTTTCCATTAGTGTTCAGCTGTAAAACCTTTTAATGTAAACATTTTATATGAAAGTAGCTTTTGCCTTGCACATCCATGTCCTCCTCCTCCTGGGATTGGAGTCTGCAGAACTTAAATTATGGAATGATTAAAATAGGCACTTACATTTTTAATCCTGGTTATTCTGCACTTAACAACAAATCATCAAGACCTTTGGGCAAAACCTTATTCAAATTTTGCACAGCAAATTTGGATTTTGGGTAGCCCAAAATATCCCTGCTTGCTAATGACGTTTCTGATGTACAGCTGACACACTTCTCTCTGTAGTTTTCTCTGATAGTTGATGGGTTGTCTGTTTGTTTTTCCAAGATGTTTTAATTCTTAAACACAACTTATCTTAAAGAATTATCTCACTTACTGTACGTCTTGACAGTAGAGATCACCCAGGATGCTTTTGATAAACAGCTCTTGCGTGTGTGCTTGAGGCTATTGAAAGGATTCTGAGGGATGGGTAAAAAGGGTCAAGAAAGCTCTGGAGTTCACTTCTGTGATAAGTCGCTCAGAATTTGTTGGATCTGTTTACTTATTTTTTTTCTAGGAGAAAGTCAGCTTTTCCTGTTGTTATTTGGTAGAAGTCTTTTGATGTGCAGAGGGGCATTTTAAAGGCGTCTCGCTACAGGAGGCCTAGAAGAATCCCAGAAGAATCCAGTTTCAGAAGTGGTTTGGGAAGGGACAGAATAATCACACTGCACTATCTACACTTAGCGTGTAGATAAACCTGTTTTTCTTCATGTCAATATCTGTTGTTAGAAAGGTCTCATTGCAAATATTAACACACATTGTGATGACTCATGTTTTTTCATGGAGCATTCAGAGGATGCTTAAAACAGTTGTCTGGTCCATTTACTGAAAATACATTGGATTATTAGGTCTGAAATAGTGTATTTTTCATGGTTTGCTATATGTTTCTAGAAAGACCAGTTACTTAACTTTTTGTTACATTAAGGAATTTTTAATAGTAATTTTTTAATACCAATTCCAACTATTGCTAAATATATTCACAGTAGAAGAATTTCATAGTTAGGTCCTTCTCCTCTCAGTTCTTTGGTCTCATATAGTTCATCTAGTTCTTCAAACCTCTTCCTCCACCACATCATGCTTGTATCCATTACCAATATTCCAGGAATTTATCCCAAACCTCACTGAATGTGTAAAAACCAGATTTTTAAGGCTGAACATTTTCACTGAGGCTTTAAATCTGTTGTAAGATATTCACACAGTTTTGTCTTCTCAATGTCTTAAGTTCAGTCTAACTGAAAGAAACTTTTATGTGATGTGAAGTATTTCTTAGTGATACTGAAATAAATAAAAGGTTCTTTTACATCTCTTCTCTTGGAAGACAACTTGATGTTCTTTCTCTTTCCTAGTTAACTCATTTTGAAATTGTAACGTAAAAAATAAAATCAAGTTTTTGTCCTTCATAGACATTGTTAAGGTATAATTTTTCTGTTACATTAACAAACATTGTAGCTTAGATGCTCCTTTACTCATCAGATGGAAATTACACCTGATCATAACCTAGAAATATCTTCCCTTTTTACTATGCTGGTGATTTCCACCTTTTTCTTTGTTCAGAGCCCATTCCCTGAACACACCATAAAGATCTGACCTATACTTGAAATACTTTTTATTTTATTTCCACATGGAAAAGTGTTCTCAGCAGATCTGTCCTAGAAGGACATACTAGCTGTGTTTGCATTCAGCTGGTTTTCTCCTATTCCACTTAAATGTGCATCAAGTTTTATTTTGTTGTAGTCTTATGGATTAGAAATTATTGATTGGAATAGCAGTACTGGGATTAAAGGTATGTTCAGCCACAGGTTGAACATGCAGCGCTGGCATGGAGAACGCAGTATAAGAGGCTGCCTGTCTACTAATGGGAACTCCCATAACATGCTGAGACATTTTACAGCTTCTTTGATTCTTTATTCTTTCGTTAAATGTACATGAATCTTCAGGCTGCTTACTGTGAGCGAAAGCAACTATGCCCCAGATTAACTGAAGCATTCATATAGAAAGAGAGAGTATTTTAGGAAGCACCTAAAATTGAAGACAAGTAGCTTTCATGAGCAGCTCAGCACTTAAATATAGCTTTAAAATTAACGTCTGGTGGAATGCTGAACATGTATTTTGTAGATCTGGAAACCTCATCCATGGCTTTATAAACCACACAACACTAAGGAAACTGAAAATTTTCTGTTGCAGTTTTACAAGAAAATCCCTAAACAGTTGGATGACTCGGATAGCTGATATGAGTGTACTTATAATAATAATTAAAATAATAGTAATGTCTTAAGTCAGTAACTATTGCCTGTTTACTCATAAGCAAGTGACTAACCCAATCTCAGTTTCGCTCTCCCTTTACATAATTACTTGTTGGAAGGGCTATAATTTGGTAGGAAGAGAAAAAAGACGTGACTTGACACCGCTTCTCATAAAGGTGGGTGGAACTAAGACTGAGGGCAAATGTCTGTTGCTCTTTTTTTTCTTGTGCTACCTTATTTTGATTCTTGTTTTAAGCATTAACCTTTGAAGACTACCTTTGCTGATATCATCTGTTTGTTTCTGCTGAGTCAGTCTACCCGCTTATAAAATTTATGTATACAGAAACTCTTGTAACCAAAGGCACTGTTCTGTTCTAATTGAATTCAGTGGCAGATCTCTCAACGATTTGATTAGTTGGTTGAACTGTGTAAAACAACATCTTTCTCTTTCTGTAAAAGAAATTCCTGCAACCCTTTCCTTTTTCTGCTTCGTTTGGTACCTTGCATCTATCTAAGGAAAGATGGCACATTCACATAGCAATATGGAATAGGAGTTGATTGTCTATGTCCAGCAGGATATTTTTTCCCAGGGATTATGAGTGGATAGAACATCTAGTCAGGTTTTGTATAAATGGATTAGAAGTATTTGAGGGGAGAACGTTTGTCATAGGTATGTGAACAGCCTTTTTAGCTGAATTATCGTGTCATATTTTAAGCACTGAATCATAAAATCCATAGCTAAAAGGACCTAGAGTAATTATTTTATTCCATGCTTTGGCCAAATACATGATTCGCTTTCCAGGCCATTTATGATATGTTTGTGTGACCTGTTTAATATGAACTGATGCAGCAGAATTATTCCTATATCTATTAGACCACCTAAAGTTTACAAGTGGTCCCCAGAAAATGAACCCCACATAAAAGAATACAGAAGTTGACCTACAGTTCAGATTGAATGAAAGAAGAATTTTCTCCTTCTGATTTTCTGACCTTTGTGTTACAAAAAACATCACAGAATTAACTTTATATCATGTCTGAAAATGTGGAAACCTGAAAATGTGCATTAAGTGAAACTGTTAGCCTCTAGCTGTAGAACACAAGAAAAATTGATAGGATTTCCACCTTACTTGATAAAGGTCCACCTTACCATTTAATTCCAGAATGGACTGTCAGATAACCTTAGGAAGCTAAAGAAAAATTTTTACTTCAGCTGTTAATTGTTCATTGTAGAGACATCACATTATGTGACCAAGAAGATATTGGCTGTGTGTATTGAAAGATGTATTTTTTGTCGTAACATCGCTTTAGATTCAGAGGTACCTCTGATGGTACTGATTTCAGCATGAGTGGAATCAGGATCCCGAGAGATACGCATATATTTGGCTTGGCAGATCAGAACATAACTTCTATTTTCTTCTCTTTGGTCTTGAAAGTTGAATATAATTTTTCAGGGAAATGCTTTCAAAAATATTTCATCATGTGGGGCTGCTTAGAGCTAAGCAGCATTTGACATTTTGTTCCTGGCAACACAGCTAAGCTTTTTGCAGAGAACTCAAGTGATGTTTACTGTGCTGATCCTAAGCATAAACTTGTTTGAAAACAAGGTGGTTTAGTTTGCAGTCAGATCATTGTGATTTTTATCACTGCATTTGATGTATAACAGACTGCTTAATTCTCTCTTCTTAAAATCATGTTTGAAAGAACTTTCTGCATTTTGAGCATTGTGGCAGGAACTGAAAGTTTTGTGCAAAGGAAGATGTGAAATCAAAGCAGTGCTTTTTCTTGTTGATGTGGGTTAGCTTAGACAAATGCTTTTGAAACATACTTTCTTCTCCTTGTTTGTGTTCCTCAATAAAATTCTGCCTTGCCAGACAAAATACTTAATTTTACAGGGCTGGTAGATGGTCAGGAAAATGACGAAAAG
Source organism: Passer montanus (assembly GCF_014805655.1). Lineage (NCBI taxonomy): Eukaryota > Metazoa > Chordata > Aves > Passeriformes > Passeridae > Passer > Passer montanus. The sequence goes on along the minus strand of NW_024367708.1, from coordinate 4,089,963 downwards.
TATAAAAGTATCCTCATAGCAAATCAAAGTAAGTACCTGGATTCAGAGGTCCAATTCTGCTGGCTTTGAGGGGAATCTCCAGAGGAAGGAAATAGAGGAGGACAGGATGAACAGCACTCTTCATAGCCTGGATCACTCTAGAGCCAGTCTTGTGACCCCAATAACTCATTTCAGCTCCTACAACCCTCTGCTGCTTATTTGAAGATAATGTATATTTTATGCAATGATGAAGGCTAAATGATCAATTAAATCTGATGTACTGTGATACCAGATTGCAGTGTGTGTATGTGTGTGTGTGTGTGTGTGTATGTATATATAGATATATACATACATATATTCAAGATTACAAAACCAAGTCCTGAAAATTCCTGAACACCCAACTTCAATTGCCCATGGAGCATTTGCACTAAGTTGTTATTATTAGACTAGTTTTTATTTAGTGTATCATATGCTATTTTTTATTTAGCATCCGTGTTTATTTTGGTGTGCAGGACGGTTGTTTATAGGAACTTTGGCTTATTTTCTGCAGGAACTGGAACAAATCAGGGACTGCAAAAAGAGAGAGGATGCTTTTTGTGATTGATTCAAGAGAAAGACACTCTGGCAAACCCAGTTTTGTCCCTGTTTCTGTCACAGGCTGTCTGTGTGATGCCGAGCAACTCAATTAAAGCATTTGGCAGATGGCCACTAACTGCATATAATTCATTTTCAGGGTGCTCAGCTTGAGATATGTGGGCTCTTACTAGCAGTAGTTGTTACTCTCCTTACAGCCACTGAAATCAATGGAAGTAGTGGCTGCTCAGCATGTTTGTTAGCGTAGCAGAGGAATGTGCACGTGGAGAAGGTGAAAGTTCTGAATCCTGGTGTCATCTTTCTCACTGATTCTCCCTGTGCTAGATTACCAATGATTAATTTATGCTATATGTGAAAAATTACATATAGGTAGATATTCAGAAAAGAATGCTTCAGTTGGAATCTGTGAGGTTTTTAATGAACATCCTAAAAAAGGAGCACAAGAAGCCAGTAATTTCTGTATATCTAGTCTGCTAAATTGTGTCCAATAGCTGGATGATGCATATGAATTACTCAGTAACTGCCCATTTCCCTAATACAGCCTATCCAGAGCATGGGCAGAAACATAAAGACTTGAGAAAAAATACCATGTGGTTCATATAACTAGGTAATTATTACATAATGTGAAAAACAAAAGGAGGCAAAATTCAGATTAAAACAAAAGCCATCCTCTCAGATTTCTCAGTTTCAAAATGCGTGATTTGACAACCTGAATATTGTTCTGTGTAATGTAATATATGGTATGGGAAATTAAAGTATGGCTGCACAGCTATAAATACAATTCACAGGCTAAAACTACTCCTATTAACATTGCAACTGAAAGATATAAATCAGTTCATAAATATGAAATTGCTTGCATGCTTGGCTTTTTGCAGAGTCGAGATCTAATTAGTGAAAGGCATGTTCTTGTGAAATACCAGGGTGGGAGTTGTACTTGCACCTTCTAGGACTGGGCCCTACCTTGAAATGATTATAACTATATGTCTATTTATAGCTAAGGAGACATTTGAAAGAAATATTTGTTTTATTTGTATAGCATTTTCATTGGTTTACCCTAAAGATATATGCTAGATGATAATAAAGTAATAAAAGATTGTTTTCACAGCTGTTTGTCTTTGATTACATATTTCTTTGAAGTATTGCAATAAGACAGACTTTGAACCTGGAAAGAGATCAAATAATGAATTGTTCTGCTTTGTGAAGCTTAAGAAGGGATTTTATTGTTGAAACATATAGTGCAACATAGTTTTTTTTCTTCTAACAGTTAAATAATGGTTGAAAGTACTATGAGATCATTACAGATGGACTAGATTAAAGACCTTAGGGCCAAACATTAGGAACTGTGTTAGTATTAACTAAAATAATTTCTTAAGTTCTGTCATTACCAATTTATTTTTGTTAGTTTTTCTTTTTGAACCAAAATAATATTTCAAAGAAAGTGTTTTAAATCTTTTAAATATTCATTTACTTAAAGCTAAGGAATGACAGGAAACTTTAATAACTGTATGAATCCTGTGGGATTTTGTTTGTAATACAGATCGTTTGACCACACTTTGTATCCTGGATAATATATTTAGTGTTAAATTTGACTGAAAGTTGTAGAACTGTGAATAAACTTCATGGGATTTTCTCAAACTGAAAGGATTATAGCATTTAAAATGTTTCTGAGGAGATTCAAGTAAAATATTCCATTTAAAAAGAAGCTTTTTATAATGCTTTTTCTTCAAACAATATTATATCTGACACTAGGTTCACCACCTCCCCTTGCTGAAATTCATCTTGAAAGTAAGTCACAAATACCTAAGTGACAGAGAAAGATACTTGGTTTATTTTTTTCAAGGCTAGTGCACAATAAAATATCAAATAATGCAGGTCAGCATTTCACATGATGTATTTGAGTTTTGCCTGGTTATGTTGGAAGACTATTCCTCTCTACAAGAAATACCTGTAAGTTTATGATTATATAGCTGGGATATACAAAAATGTTAAGGTATATATTTTTAAAGACCCTGAAATGTTTGTACTCTCTGCATCCATTGACTGAAATTATTTGTTGTGTTATTTAGAACAAACTTTTGTCTCTGTGGAAGAGAGAAACCTTTTAAATGATAATTTCAACAGAAACATTAGACAAAGGAATATTGTAACTTTAGAGATTTTTATGATGAAGGTGTGTTTAAGAGATGTCACTTTGATATTTTTACATTATGTCCTACATTTGTCAGCTAAAACCAGGATATTGCCTCAATGAGAAAAAGCATGTTCTGCACTTGTCAAAAGGCAGTAAGTAATGATTAAAATAGCAGTGTGAAACGCTGGGAGATTAAAGTGATGCTAATGATAAGTGAGAGAAGAAAAGGGCAAGCTATATTTTAATCCCTGAGAGAATGGTTAATGACTTCTATTGCCTGAGATTAAACTAAACCTGTCTCATCAGCTTTTTCTGCCTGGTGAAAAAAAGCTCTCTGCACTTTAATTTATTAAAGTCTTTTAAGGAAGCACATTGATCCACAGAGGTTAAACTTTAAAAAATTGTGCAAAATACACACTAAAAATGCTTTAACAAAAGTGTGACTTTGTTGCTTTAGGCAAGCTCACAGTTTTATAAAGAATTCATTGTCTATGGGTTGGTGAATTTAATTAAGGAATATTAATTACTTAAACTGAGAGGTTTGTTCCTTTTTAAACCAGAACATTTTTGCCATACTGGGGCAGGAAAAGTAGCAGTAGATTTTAGAAGATAGAAGCAGGAAAGAGCAGACTAAGTTAAAATTACTGTATGATCTGTTATGATAGTGATATCAAAAAGCCATTTTGAAAATGCCTTTCAAAACATATGCACTGCTATGTATAATGTACTGAGTGCATTTGTTTATACTGAGTTACTGTTAATCAATTACTTTTAATAATTCTTATGATTGCAAGACAAGTGTTGTAAAATCACTCTTATATTGAGAGGCTGCCCAGTTTAGCATTGCCTTTTCAAATGGCCTGTAAAGTCTTTCTTCACTTTGAAAGGGATTGGCAGAAGAATAGTTAATTAGACTGTTTTTAAAATACATGTGATAAAATTGTCAAGTCTGAGTTCTTAGGATAAACTGCAACATTGCAGCATGCTTGGGAAAATAAAATTTTCCTCTCAGGCAGCTCTGGAAGATTTTGTTGCTTTTAACCTCCATCTTTTCATTAGACTTATTTCACATAGCATCTGTATTCTCAGCCTACAGGACAGACAATAGCTTTAGAAACAGAAAACAGATAATATTCAAACAAATACACATGGCTTGCTTAAGCCATATTCAAGTTTCAACTCCATGTTCTTTTTTATTTTTAATTGTTTTTTCCTCTTATAGGTAAGCATACTGGAGGTAAACACTGTGCCTTTGTACTCTTTTGCAAGTTCAGTACCCATAGTGCCTTTCTGGCTCCATACTTGCAAACTGCAGTGTGCATCTCAGCTCAAGGAATAAATCTGGTGCCTGTGGATACCAACAGCTCTGCTCTATATCCTTTCCCTCCTGCCTCATGGAAAGCATTTTCCCTTTTGAAATCTCCCAACCTCTGTAAATAAGGAGCCATTTAGTTACTATCTTACGTGATGGTTGTAATCCAGGTTATTTTTTAAAGCTGTTTTTTAAGTATAACTTGTTTGGTAAGTGAGTTTAAACTTGATTCATGCTTTGATGTTAATGAAACACCAATTTATCGGAAGGCCCTGCAGCCCTAATGAGCAGTTTCTTTAAAAAGAACATTTAATCAAGGTTTATTTTTAACTTGTTTAAACAGATCTAATAGTTTGTGCTGATTTCATTTCAGTATAATAATTGCTAGCAATCCTATTAGTAAGTCGTGGTACATGGAAGTTAACACAAATTCCATTCTAATGAGCGTAGTGTAACAGCAAAACCCTTGTAGTCAAGGAAAGGTTCATGTTTGAGAGGAGTGACAGAGGCACTTGGACATTTTGCTGACAGCAGATTATTTTTGTTTTTATACAAATGTCAGGCATGACTTGCTAGCATTTAAGTGGGTTTTGTTATTTTTGAGAGGTGAAGATTTTCCATATTAACTTTTTACGGTGAAAGGAGCCACATATTTCCTGGTGTTAAGAAAAGTACTTGATCTGCTAGGATAACTCATATCTTTCTTTATATTTTACCTGTACATGAGGATTTAGCTGTAATATGCTATTTTATGAGGATAAAGTTCCACAATCCAAAAATACAACTTATGGCATTTTTTTAAATGAATATAAAATCTTGGAGGCAATTTAGTGTGAAAAGCAAATGAAATTCCAGCGCTCAATTTATAGTTAAGAAAAATCTCTAAAAGAGCAAATGAAGCTGAAAAATGTGTGATCATCTGAAATACTATTTTTTATGATTAGCTTAGAGCTGCATCTGTATGTACTAGAGATTGCATAGTCACATTTTCATTGTGACTCCTGTCCTAAGTCTAAATTCTGGCTTATTGGCAAAAAATGAAGAAAAAAAGAATTATTTCTTAGTTTGAAAATACAAATACCCCATCAGTATTTTCAGCGTTAAATACAGTGTTCACATGTTACTGATTGAGTTCAGTTATTAACTTTTAATCTTTTTATCACTTAGTCTGACACCATGACATTTAAAATATGAGAAGTTTGGAGATAAATAATAAGGGGTGATTTAGGATTTTAGAACAGTACTAAAACATGTTCTGATGCACTGAAAGGCCATCTGTAAGTTACACATTGTTTATAGATTTCTGGGTTTCTGATTGGAATCCAGGAGCCATGTGTTCTATAAGCTTTGGAGGTAGGCTGGAAGACAATCCCTTCAGAGAACATTGTTAATTGGATTTCAGTTGTGCAAGAAGGAATCTTGAAGTCTTTACAAATTCAGTAGTCCACCCAAACAGGCAGCATGCAGGGTCAGTATTGAGCCTGTCAGTAAGTGGAATAATCCTGGTTTTTTGCACCAGCATCTTACTGGGAAATCATTCTCTGTGATTCTTCTGCTTCTGGCGGCTGGGGGGGAGGAATATCTGCTTTCGTATTTCAGCTCTAGCTTGCTCTGTGACACTGCTTTTCTCATTTTGAAAGAAATCACAATATAGTAGTAATGGTCCACTCTTTGTATACTTCCTTCTTTTTCTCCTTTGCTTCTTTGGTCACAGAACAAAAAACCTGATTTTGTCATAGTTCTTATGTATGTGATTTCAAGGACATGCTACCCATATTATTTAGAAGATGTTTGTAATGATTGCAACAAAAATTAATACAACTGCTTTGTGATGATAAGGGTGATACGGGGCAGATTGTCTGACACTGATGTGTTAAGACTTTCTTTTCTTGAATATGTTCAGGAAATTATTTTCCTCTGCCCAACAGACTCCATTTATGTGACCTGTGTTTGTGCCTGGGAAAGGATACGGTCCTGGTTTTTTTGGGGAAAGAATAGCTATAGTACTTAAAGCACCATCCCAATGTTGTCTCCTTGCTTCCTTGCTAGAAGAAAATCTGTGAGAAGTGTTAGTCCTTGTCCCACAACCTCTCCTTGGTGAGCAGGAGGCCTGGCTACAGTCAGGGGAAGCTTCTGGTGCTCAAGGGTCTCTCTTGGGGATTCAGTATGATAACAAACAATTCTCTGTTGCCGGAAATGGGTGAGTAAAAGCATGAAACTCTGCAAGTTTCTTAAATTTCATTATGGCATTTTTAAAAAGGAAGGAAGGTTTTGAAATACATATTCTTTTGGGGTTTTATTTTGGGGAACTGTTATGAAAAAAGTAGCATAGATGATTGTGGGAGTCAAAGCACAGCATTAGCTCAAAGACTTGTGTTAAGCTCATTTTTTACATTGATTTTTGAATATGAATAATATGGCATACCTTGAAATACCTTCAAAGGTATATATTTTTATAATAAAAATGCTTAATGCTGTCCTGCAAAACTAAAACAACTGCATCTAGTTTAGACTTAGTTTCTGTCAAATTCTTTAGAGGAATGTCAGTTCACATCTAAATACTCTTCTGGTGGAAGTTTGAAGACTTCTTTAAAGATGAGGGAAATAAATTTGGACTCATCTGTTCATTGACAAATGTATGCTCCAATGAATCACGTCATCTGACTTAAGTCCTTTTTTCTGCCTTACTAAAAACAAACTCATGCTATTTGTACTTAAGGCTCATACACACTGCACCCTGAATACTAAGTTGGAATGTATTTACAAATGTGAAAGAACCTGTGGTCCTTTCATGCATCAGGTTGTCATAGAAACTAATTAACTTTCATTTCTGTGTCAGGGCAAAGTAGTGTGATGCAGATGTAAATTGTAGTTCAGAAATCACCAGGATGAAACTGGAGAAAAAGAAAACATCAAAACCTTCAGAATTCCTGCAGGACATCGGGAATGCAAAACATGTGATGGGAAGTTACAGTGTTAAATGCCTCATTTCACCAGGTCTTTTTGCATAATCTGCTTCTTCAGAAGTGCTTGGAATGTTACTAAACTGACAAAAGAGTATGGTTTATGTATATTTCATTTATGTATGTATGTGAAAATGAATGTGTCCAGGGAGCATGTATATGTGCATATGGAATAATGAAATTCTGATCAGAAATGGTGTCTAAAATATAAATGGCACTTACAGACTACTAACTGTTAGAGAAACTTTAAAAACTTAGAGTATAATCTTTGCTTTCTCAAATGAATTAAGCTGATTTCTCTCCAGTTAGTTTCTCTCTTTATGAGCTTTTACAATTTTCCATGAAATGTGAATATATTAATATTTTAACTGTAAGAGGTATACTTTGACTGGCTTAAGTGGTAAAGGAATGTGATTACAAGATGATTTATTGGAAGTCATTAAAAATGATTTATTGAGAGAAAAATGTTGTGTTACTATAGCCTTTTTTTCCTCTGCTGAAGATGGGGTTATGCTGTCATTTTGTCTTCTTCAGAAGAGGAAAGCAGCCTACAACAAATCAGGGAAGCATTTTGCTTTGTGTGTTACTGGCATGAATAGATGTGAAAAGAGTGTCCAGCTTGTTTTTACAACAGCGATGTAGCAAGCCTTGTGCTCCATCACAGATTCATGCTTAATAGGTCCCAGTCTCATGGGGAGAATTTGTGCATCCGTCAAGGCAGCAGGGCTGGGCAGCAATTCCACGCACACTTCCAAGAGCAGTGGCCAACCCATGCCAGTCTCGTTCCTTTGCTGTTTGCTTAATTTTACGTGCTACCATTGTTTGTAGGGCTGTGCTGTGAATCAGATTAGTAATTGACCCAGATTAAACTACCTTTACTCCCTCTCTCCCCCTTTTCTCCCCCTTCAGCTCCTTGCCTCAGTTCTGAGGAGGGCCATAGGAAGTGTAAGTTCGAGGGAAAGCATGGGCCTTTGGTGACTGAAAAAGTGATGGCTTTCTTTGGATTACATTTCTTAGATGAGAAGTGTGGAAAGAAATAAAAAAGAAATCTGTGGAAAAAAAGAAATCTTCAGTGGAGTGGGTGCACAGTTTATGCTTTAATGAATACAAGACTTCTTGCTCTTGCATGTTCTCCCAGCTTGGAGTGTGAACTTAAAACAGAATGGATAATATTGCACTTAGGGAAAAAAAAAGGATAAGGGGAGGATGTGCAATTACGCAATTTTCCTATAGTCGACTCCTTCACACAGAAAGAGGGAAATATTTTTATAAATTAGAGTCATGGCAAAGCTAAAGACAGTCATAGAACTTGATTATCTTTCAGCTAAGACAAAAAAATATGTATAAATGGAAGGTACATGAATACCCCACCACAAAAAAGAAAGAAAAAAAGGAGTTTGGTGATTATCTCTTTCCTGCTCACTTTATTTGTTAAATAGGATTTTTTTTTCCTTCTGGCTACTCTGCTGTTTCTTGTTCTTATGAATAGCTTAGTTTCATTGTTTTGAAGTCAATGTACATTTCTTTTGAAATATGATGTAAAATGAGCTAGAGGAGAAAGAATTTATCTGTAAAGTATGTATTTCCCTTATCTTCTTTCATTGTGTGTATATATATGTTTCTATATTCAGGAAATTCATTGGCAACTCTCCAGTTGACTTCAGCAGGATAAGACCTGGCAATATAATTAGGCATATATTATTAAATGGAGGAGTCAATGTGTCACAGAAGAGTAATATGTCGTTTGCTGTAGATGTTGTAGAAGGGTAATATGGAAAGAGATTTAAAGGAACAGCAGGCTAGTTCTGTTGAAATTTTACCAGCATGACAATCAAGTAATGGCTAATGGCAGACATTGCTTCCAATCAAAGTCTTGTTGAACTTGGTCTATTCCTGTCTTGTTCCATAAATGAAAAGACACATACCCTTGTACTCTGACCCCTAAGTTCTATGTCTATGTAAATGGTTAAGAAAAATTGTTTATCTCTTGTGCCAAATACTAAGGGAATCCTGAAGCCAAGCTGCTATTTACACCTCATCTAGGAAAACTTAACTCTTAAGTCTTTCTTAGATTGAAGGTCTGCAGCTGAAACATTGAACCACCTGAGACTACAGCTTCAGACTTATTTAAGTACTTAAATATTCAAGATGAGAAGACCCAATTGAATTTATTACACTAGTGAAGCTTTGGGATGTCCAGTAAAGAAGCATCGTCATTTTACACCAACATATACTCTTGCCTGAATCTGTCCTGTTGAGGAAGGAACATCCAGGATGGCCATTGGTGATCAAGGGCTTGCAAAGCCATCAGATTCAGCAGAAACTGAGAGAGAGGAACAAGTTTTACCTGTAAAGAAATCTGCATAACGGGGTATACAGTGTGGCAATTGGGAGGTGAGGGCAGCAATCTTCAACATCTGTGTCATAAAGGCACTGCTTGCCATAAAATTTAACCAGGCAAGGCATTGTTTACATCTCAGAGTGTAAGTCACATGGCCTCATGCAAAGTAAGGGATTCATCAGTAACCTTTGTTCTCCTTCCTGCTACCCAGAGCAAATTAGATAGTTGCGGGCTGACTGGATAACTCCAAGGCATCCAGAGGAAATTCACATTACTATCAAATGAAAGATTAATAAAAAGTTCTTTGTAAGAACGGCTGCAAGTGAATATGGTTTGATAGTGGGCACAAGCACTCGGTGGTATGTTGAATCTTCCCACAAGGCCATTTTACATAATTTATTAACAAGATCATTTTACTTTCTGATTTAAAAGATTTGTAACTATAAGCTCCTGTGTTTTCCCTGAACAAGTCACAATGCACACAGTAGGCAAAGTGTTAAAGGGCTAGGAAAATATTATTTCATCACTCCTGTTCCATTAGAATTCACTTGGGTGGCTGAGAAAATGGTTTATGGATTAGAGAGAGAAGAACAAGCTAAAACATTTCATACCTTCATCTCTGATAAATTCCCCAAACTCATTCTTTGCATCTGAGCCATAAATAACAACCATGCTTTTTGCTAAAAAGAGCTTTTTTCCTGTACCAGGTCTTTTGTCTTGGAGATGAATGCTATAATAAATTTGAAGTCTTAGGGGGGGCATTGTTTGAACTATAACATTATGGTTTACAACTGTTGCTTCTATTATGAGGAGGATAAAAAGCGACTGTGAAGCTTGATCTCTGTCACAGAAACAGATTAATATTTCAGCCTTCAGCTTGGGTCAAGTGTATGATTTTTCCCAAAAGCACCTTAGCAATTAATTATTATTCTGTTTGCATTTAAAATCTTATCCTTCTAACCATCTTTCAGCCTTATCCAAATGTTATGCTTACTTTAATTCTGTATTGAATTTTTTTTTTTGAACATACAAATTATGCTATAGGTCAAAACAGGTAGGAAAGTTTTAGAGGAAAACGTTATTAGAAAACAAATTCATCAAAAGACATTTTGAGGTATTCCTTCCTTATAATTGGACAAAATTTGTTTAAAAATTAAGATCGCCCTTAAAAATTTCAGTTTTGTTTCTCAGAAGATAAATGCAAACAGCTCAAATGTTTGCATTAATAAGCAAACGAAGCATGCATGTAATTATGAATTAGAATCAAGAAAATTGTTGTACCCACGAGCTCTAGCTTTAGGAGATTCTGGTCAAAAAAAGATCCTTAAGAAGAAGATAATTTGAAGAAGATAGCCTTATCGTTTAGTTTCTCCTGTGCTTCCTCTGCACAAGTTGAACTGCTTGAGGTTTCAGTTTTCAGTAAGCTGGGTTTAGCACACCTAGGAAAATTAGGATCCAGGTGAAGGCCCTTCTTGACCACCTTGCTCACCTACTGGCAGGAACTCAGCTTTGTTGTAGTAATGCAAGTCTTCTGATTAAATATACCAAGAAGTGGTTCCTCTCAGTACTAATAGGCTTTCCTTGGTCTTGGTTATTCCTAACACCTATGTGTTTCTTTCTTTTGGCTATCAGGTCCCATTTACTAATTACCTTGTGTGGATCTAGTCTTGAGAGTGTGAGCTTGCAATGTACTAGTTACCTCTTGTGGGAAAAGGGGTAGTTTTGATGGAACTGGGGGCATTGGGCTTTCTGGAGAAGCTCCACTCAGAACTTCTCAGTTCAGTGCTGAGGAGGTTCAGGTTTTAAGGAGGTACTGAGGACAGTGTGGAGGAGTGCGTGCAGAGAAGAAAAATGCTACGTACATACTGCAGTATTTTAGGCCAAGTATTTTTCAAAACTGTAATAAATTTTAATTTCAGTTTCTAACACATCGTCATCTCTTTTCTACCTACTTGCTCGTATTTGTTGGTTATGTGCAGGTCCAGGATCACTTGTCCAAACCTGAACACCCTTATTCCAGCACTCATCCTTCATTTAATGGATTGTAGATCTAAGGACTTTTTTGCCATTCGATTTCATGGAGACTCATGTATCAGAATGGTTTATTTCAAATTTTGTTTGTCTGCAAGCATAAAACTAAGTTATCAACAGCAATATCTTTGATATAAACAAACTTAATATTATCTAAAGACATATAGCTAAGAGCAGAATAAAGGGTGTATAAAAATGTACATTCATATGAAAAGTTGTATTGATTATATATTTCAGAGATAATCCTTAGCTATAGAATGCAGGATTTTGCAGTCCTTGCTGAAATACTTACACTCATATATGGTTTCACATATCAAAGTTTCAAAAGCATTGCAATAACAAGTCAAATTTGTGTTTAAGAAAAGACATGAAGTGAAAATAAAACAAAACTAGATTTTCCCCAACATTTTGAAAGGAATTTAAAAATGGGTGAAATTTTGTTTTATAGTATGGCTATTTTTCATTAGTTTTTTACTTAATAATTCTGTTTTGTTTCTTCATTTATACATTTGTTTGTAGACAGTTTTCTATGCTAAATCTGTCAAAACATGTACATCTATTACGGCTATAAATACATGGAGTATGGCAATAGAAACTGTTATAGTGGAAAATATAAACTATGTTGTTTTTTCTGTGCAAGTTTTAAAATTTATTGAAATTTTTAACAAGTTGCAATCATTTGGAGAAGAGTAGCCCAACTTAAAGTAAGGGGCTAGGCTGAAGTTGATATGCAGTCCTGCTACGTGGACTTTGTGGTTACAGTTGGAGTTTTACCCCTCACTTTCCCCACAGTTCAAGCTGGAACAGGGTTGATCCATCTCTCTTGCAGCTATTTTTTTTGATCAGCTGTCTTTTCTACATGGCCAGACACTTCCATCCCTCTATTTATTGCTCTGTGAAACTAAAATAGATGTAAAATGAAATCTGATTTGTTTTGTAGTCATGCTTACAAAATCTTTTCTCCTTTTTAGATTCTCGGTATATCCTGTATGATAATTTATTTATTTATTCTTTTTTGAACAAAAATAGCATTTCAGATTTACATAGGTAGAATGCTTGAAGATTTAAGTAATATGCTTTCTGCACTCAGGAAGTTTAAAACTGTGCAGGCACTCCTAAAGTTTAGCTAATGCATTTCATGACAGAATGAATATCTTTGTAAATATATTCCTGTTTAATTTTAAATTAAACTTAGTTTTGTTAATTTGAACAGATTTTAGAAGTGTTTTATGTGTATTTAAGTACATAATAGAAAGAGAAATTTTGAATAGTACCATAACGTAAAGTTTATTAAAGGAGTTACCTGGACATGAGGGAGCTAAATTCCAGTTTTTAGTTTTGTTAGAAGTCATACATTATTTTTCCTAGCGTAGCCTTTTCATTCAGCAGTAGGAAAAAGGCAAGCCAGAACTTCTGGCTTCCTCGTTATCACATATTTTTGGAGAAAATATTGCTTTCAATTGACTTTCAATCTGTAATACTTTTCTCCAGTGAAAATTCTACTTTTATCAGAAAGATCAGCATTTGCTTGAAACAATGTGTCAGGAGTCAAAAACTAAAGAAACCATTAAAATGCCCTTTCGCCTAGCCTTGACCTAATAGATACCATTATTCTTGAATATTCATACTTAAGATAAGGAAATTATGTTTAGCACTTTAAAGCATTCAAGATTTATTTCACCATTGATTAACAAGAGTTGAGGGAACTAACTGTGCCTGGACTAAAATCAGACTCTTCTTGTAAATCTTGTGATTTACAGATGTGACATTGTAAACTGGCTTTGATTATTCTTTCTTTTCCATTTGAAATGCTGTATATTTGGGAATCATAGTTAGGTATTGAAGTGGAAATCAAAAACTGAAAACTAATTTTGAAGGGATAAAAATGTATACAGAATAGCTGAAGAAATAAAGACAATGATAATCTTTGGAGGAATACTTGTGGTAAATGACTTCTTTCCTTTAATTCCTGTAGTGCATCCTTACTGATTGACATCTGAATGGCAGTAATTTGGGGTAATGGGTAGCTACTAATTGAGGGTGAGCTTCACTCCTTTGCAGAAGAACATTCTCAAGACCTTCCAGTATAACACTCAAATCCTGTATTAAGTGCATAAATTGGTATAGGATTTTATGTTAGCCTTCTCTGTACGAGTTAATTTTATCAGGTCCCCTTATGACAGGCGCTAAAGTGTGCTTGAAAGATGTCTGTATACATATGGTAATTTCTTACTTGTGGCTCTCTCTTCTGTATTTATGCAGCCTGGTGTCTACTGGCATTATGGCCAAAGATACGTTTTCATTGTGCTGTTCTGTCAGTGTTTCTGTGACTATTTAGTTCTAAGAGTTTTAGATGGATATGCAGTTTCATTATCCTAAGAATTGCACACTTGCAACTGGTTATGTGTATAGTTGCACAGATAACTGGGTTACATAGATGTCCTAGAACATTACTGGGAGATAACACTGCTTTTTTTGTCATTACAGTTTTCAACCAGTTGATTTACTAAACTTACAGATTTAAAATTTGCCTCCTTAAACATAGTCTCTGAATATACTATAACTGGAGTTTTGGTGTTACATAGATGTCCTAGAACATTACTGGGAGATAACACTGCTTTTTTTGTCATTACAGTTTTCAACCAGTTGATTTACTAAACTTACAGATTTAAAATTTGCCTCCTTAAACATAGTCTCTGAATATACTGTAACTGGAGTTTTGGTGTTTTTTTTTTTTTTTTTTTTAATCAGTTGATTGCAGTTGATGATGTATGAGGAAAATGATGCTAGTTTGATTCCTAATTCCTAATGTTTTGCTGAGTTTGCAGGATTCACAGAGTCTACACCAGTTCCTTGTAAGGGTATTTTTAGCATTAAACCCTGGGTTAGTCTTGGGACATGTGGATGACATGAGAATGTGAGCAGGACCTAAGGAGACTGCTCAGTGAAAATTTACTCTCGGGGTTTAAATTTTATGTGCTGACCTACTGTGCTCTGTTCCGAGATCTCAGTATTTCTAGTGTTTCTCAAAGAGGCACTGGATATCTCCTCTGTGAACAGCTGATAGAAGAAAAGCCCATTTCATTTGTGTCAGAAAGAGAAAGAATGACAAAGAATAACCCCCTTCTCAGCTGAATGGTAGGGGGGAAGGAAAGGAGGAGGGGAGTGGGAAAGTCCTCCAGGAGATTGAGGGCAGGAGAAAGAAGACATCTTAAAAATTCTTCTGAAAAGAGACACAAGACATAAACTTAGTGTTCTCCCTGTTGTAAAAATTGTGGATAAAAAAGCTTGTCTACTCTAAAGATAACCCAAGTTAATAAAAATTTATAGAAGGGCTTTTATGACAAGCTTGCCTGAAATAGCAGGGAATAGAAATGCTGCTATGTACCTGCAAAGTGTGTGTTGTTCCCTCTGTCATGTCTGAACTGGAAGAGGTTTGGGGTTCTGAAAGAGATGATGCACAAAATATCCTGTTACATTTCACTGCCTTGGATATAATAAAGGTGTTGGCATTTTCCCATATAAATATCAAATACAAATACAGAGTTTGAGATTAGGAGAAAAAAAAAATACAACGAAGCGGGAATGTTGTGAGACTTCATGAGTTTCCTTCTTTTCAAAAGTAACAGTTGTATTAAAAGAGCATGAAGTCAATCAAAGTATGAGGCTGGTCTCGAAAGATATCAGGGATGCTAGATTTTAATGTGACTTGTGGACATTTAATGTCTCTCATCTTGATCCAGTGAGTACCTGAACCCCGGTAATTGGTAAGAAAACAAAGGTATTTTTGACGATTGAAGAATACTTGGAAAGAGTAAAAGAGTAAGAGGTTCAAGTGAATAATAATAAAAAAGCCCCTTCTTGTGAATCTGCCCGGGAACCTTTTTTTTTTTTTCTTTTTTTTTTTTTTTTTTTTTTTTTTTTTTTTTTTTTTGCGTTATTAGCAGACAGGCCTGTGTCCTTTCCTTTGATGACGGTAACAAGTTCTATGACATTGCCACTTTGAGTTCTTGCTTCATTAGATTGGGTGACTGTTTATTTGAAATTGTAATGAAATATTTACTTTATAGAGCTATAAGGATTAGCGGCGATAATTGAGTGAGGCTGATCCGGAGCTTTCAGTGTAATAGGGCCCCCTTGTTTGAATACAGAGCGCGGGGAGAATGGAGGGGCGAGGGAGCGCGTTTCTGCCTGTCACTTTCCCTCTACATGTTGCTTTTTCTCCCGGAGATAAGTGGGCCTAATGCTGAACAAATACGGGAAATCGGGAGCCACTGAGAATCATTCGCCTCTCGCTTTCCCATGGCAGCGTGATAGACGCCCGCTCAAAAGAGCCCCCCTCCTCTCGGGCCGGCGACGAGGCTGTCACCGCCAGCAAATCCAATCGCGGAGCGGCCGCGCCGGCGGGGCCGGGGCGAGGCGGAGGGCGCGGGCGGAGGCGGGAGCCGGGCCGGGCCGGCCGGGGGGCGGCGGGCACCTGGAGCCGGGATAGGCCGCGCGGTGCCGCCGCATTGTGCCGGGGAGACGCGCCGCCATTTGCAGAGATAATGGCAGAAATTAATGCAAATGAGTGAATGGAACGAACCGCATTTTCATGCAGATCGGAGGGGCTCGCGCGGGCTGCTTGATAACAAGTCGCGGGGAGAAAAGGCCGACATTGTGAGGACTCATTTTTTCCCCATTTCTTCTCACTAGTGCCTCATAAGGGCCCTTTGTTCCCTAAGTAACTCTTTCTAAACTATTGACATTGCTCATTTATGTGAATTTCAGATTTCTCTCCCCCTTTCTTCGCCCCCCTCCCGCCCCCCGAAGTAGCCTTGGGTGATCTGGGAAAGCGTTAATTGCGGGAGGACAATGACCGGGCTGGAACGGGAACTGCGATCATTAAGTGCAATGTTGCAGTTGTCCGTGCCTCATTATAACGTGCAGACAAGGCAATAAAATGCGTGTTTCACAAACAAATCTTTTAACGAGTGGAGTTCAAGAGCCTCCAGCTGTCCAGATTTACACCTTTTTTTCCTTTTTTTCCCTGTACTTCCCCCCTCCAGTTGTTACTGCAAATAAACTTTATGCCATTTTAGAAGATGCATTTCTACAGCAACAAAGTTCCTGCCTTCAGAAATAACTTTTCGCTGCTTCCTTCATTAACAATTAAAACCAAAACAAAACAAAAACAGCCTAAAGTGTGTGCTCTTTCAAGTTTCATAAAGAAACCTAAGTTCCTCCAAAGAAAAATAAACTCTCTCCAGTCCTTTCCACAGACACATCCCGTGGCTTTTATCTTCCTTGGTGGAATTTTTGAGTTAGGTTAGATTTTAACATTTGGAGAAGTCATATTTGTGTTTTTCTCAAGCAAGTGCAACTTTAAAGATGGAAAACATTGTCGACTTCATGCACTTGTTTATTTTTGAAGTCTTTAAAAGAAAAAAATATCAGGAGGAAGAGTAGCTAAATAATCAGATGTAAAGGTCATCCAGTATAAGTACAGCTGGGAACTGGTGAACTATCGGACCCAAGAGTAAAGCAGCCAGAAAGAAAAAAAAAAATAAAAAATAAAAGGTAACAGATTCAGCATTGTCCAAAAGTTCCAGACCAGTGATTAATGTGTGAGATAATGGACTTGGGAAATGAGTAAACACTCCCGTGCTCCCTGCTTTGTGCTTGAATGACTTGATGACAAGGGCAGAGCAAGGTGAGAATTTAAACAGGACTACAGGAAAAGAGACAAAGCCGTGCGACAGCAGCGCGGGCGGGAGCGGGGGGGTCACTGGGTGCCTCGGCCCCGGGAGCGCACGGAGCCCCACACAGTGCCCGGGACAGTGCCCAGGACGCGGTCATTGTACCGTCCCGGGTCTTTAAAAGGCTCGATAATGAGACGGTCTTTATTTAGCTATTAATCTATTAAAAAAAAAAAAAAAACAAAAAAAACAACAAAAAAAAACCAACCCAAAACCAAAAAACCCTTGCCTTTCTTGCTTTTGGGCTAAACCCAGTCTCGCAATCATCAGAGGTAATATTTGTTTTAAAACTTAGGGTAGAACTAAGCATGGTTTCTCTGAACATCCTTTGATAGGTTTCACTTTCCCTAGGTTTGTGTATTACTAAAGAACTTCTAAATGATGTTTCAACCTGACATGTATGAGGGTGCATTATGAGATATTTTCATTAGAAATATACTTTACCTGCAGTTATGGGATGTTGCGTTTGATGGACTTCCCCAAACATTCTCTGTATTCTTCTGCAGAGATGAAGTGGTGTTAGTCCATACCATACAGATAATGTGCCTCTGTCTCTTTAGGAATCACTAAAGGCACAAAGATGATTTCTGACAAAGCGATACTTTGTACCAATCATAATAGTTAATCTTGGACTTTTGTCTAGAATTGGGTTTACTGCTACTAATGAAGGTGGAGTCTTCTGTTTTTCTCATTTTTTAATGTTCTGATACATCTTAGGTCTTTTTACTCATTGAGGATTTAGATCTTATAATGCTTATCATTCAATGTTCATGTTGCAGATAACCTGTTGATTTTTTAAGCTATAGCTACATAAGGGGGGAAAAAAGCGAGTGTTTTAAGAAACACTTGTCCTTCATATTGTTTTGTTGTGTCATTGTATTGCATTTCAGAGATATTGGTTAATTTAAGGAAAAGGTTTTTTTAACAATTGTGTAAGAATTTCAGTGGTTTAGGCTTCACAGAGGTGTAATTCATATTGATCCAGACTTATTACTGACTTGCCATCAGAGTGCCACAAGGCCATAGTCATAGGTCTCATTGTTCTAAGGGCTATACAAAACCTAAATAGCTTATAGTGTAGGGGAAGAATCCTGATAGACCAAAGATTTTTTTGCCTTTTTAATAATTGGTCTTTTAGAGGATTTTCTCATGGAGTATTTGTTGGTTAAAAATATCCATGTTAACTTAGCACACGTGCTGCACTTAATCAATGTATACAGATTGTGGGAAGTTCTTATAATTTCTTGTAAAATGGGTTTTATGGTATTTTGGACAGTATATAGATGTAGTATGGTATATAGAACAAAGGAAATGGAACCAGAAAGGTTCTGTTACAGTAGCTTAGGGTCCATAAAGCTATAAACCTAACGCAATCCACATTTGAGCAGTTAAGTATTTTCCTAAATGCAGTAGAAAATTCTCAGGTTATAGTGGAGAACTTTACTACTGTTTAAATAAATAATACTGCTCCAGGTTGTTCTTCCATCTTTTGGTTTCTTCGATCCAGGTTTCTTTGATCATTGAGCTGAATATGTGTGAATTCAATATCAGAGTAGTTAAATGGGAAAAGTGTGTTCATCATGAAAAACTTCTCATTCTTCAGGAGTTTCTTCCTCTTTCTTGCATAGCTATTCATTGTCAG
The DNA here is from genome assembly GCF_014805655.1 of Passer montanus. Lineage (NCBI taxonomy): Eukaryota > Metazoa > Chordata > Aves > Passeriformes > Passeridae > Passer > Passer montanus. The sequence goes on along the minus strand of NW_024367708.1, from coordinate 4,071,232 downwards.
TTTAGAAGTTGAACAGACAATAAATTTTGATGTAATACTGTGCAACACATAACAGAGTCCCTTCCTCACTGTACTGTATTTTCTGAGTTAGTTTGCCTGTGTATGAATGTAACTTTGAGTAGTCTTCAGTGTGCCTATGTGTATGCATTTATAATGTACCAGCTTCACTGATTGTCTTGCATCTTCTGTCAGCCCCACCATCTTTCACATTTGGGACAGGAAATTTGCTGTTTGAGCAGTGCCCAAAATCTGGGCAAGGCTGTACTGCAAAACAGAAGGAGCAAGTGTATAATTAGGGCTTCACTGCCCTCAAAGGTGTCACTGCCTTGAAATATGTCCAGATTTTCTGTTGCAAATTAGGAAGTTAAAATCTTAAATAGCCTGGTAAATGGATTTGAAGGTAACTTTTTCTCTCTTTTGTGGGCCAGATTTCTTGTATGCTACTAATAAAAGCATGCATGAAAAAAGTCAGTGAGTGACTTGAAACTTGCTAGTCCAGTCAAGTGCAGGTTGGTATGAGATCAGGTGCTTGCTCATATGTCATGAAATAATCAGCCTTTCAATGAGAGTATATTTACTTTTTGATACATGTTCTGATTATGTTCATCTGCAGTTTATTTCTTAATGCGAGTTCAAATCCTGTTATGTTATACTGATTATTTCTTTTGTCTTACATTTCATTCCTATTTAAGGTTTCCGCTTAGAACGTTAAATTGGTGCTTCTTCCCTCTTCAAATAAAGCATGCACAAAGTATATATAGAGTTAGAGAATCTGGCTACCTAATTCACCATCATCCCCTCATTCCTATATCCAGAAAGTTAATGAAAGAGGACCAGCACTCTAAATAGGTCATTGCTTTCATGGCTGCTACTTAATAGGTAACTTTTGTGCTTGGAGTCATATCAACTATGGAAGAATAAACCTTGGAAAGTAATTTTCTTCTGGTGGGTTTTTTTCATGTTTGAATTCTGTTGCGATTTTATTGTAGTCTTCCTTCCTTAGTTTTTGAATCCTTTTCCAAGAAACTCACTTGCAGGGAGTTCTGTTGTAGTTTGTATCCTCCTGTCCTGTAGAGACAGCTGAAAAATGTGAGCTCTAAAACTCAAATTGTTCTTTCATTCTGGAGACTTATCAGTTCACCTGGATTTGATCCAATTTCATACAAGAAGTTACATTTGTGATGCTTTCCTGTAGGGAACTCTGTCCCTTTATACTGTTTGTCTCAATTACTGCTCCGGTGATGGTCTGCAGTATGTAGTATCTATAAGCCAGTTTGACCCTGTTTTTTCTTGCTGTAATAAAATATTCTCTTTCAACCTGTCATTCTACAGTTAATTTTCACAAAGTCCTTTTAACTGCACATTAGGAATGATATGATATTAACTGTATACATCATTAATTTTAAAAATTAATTTTACTTTACATGGTAATTTCCACACACTGTACCTTTAAGCAGTGTTACCTGTGCAAAGAATAAGTCAAATGGAAATGAGAGAGAGGAAAAAAAAGAGAAAGATATAAGGTGTCACATAATTTGCAGGTACACTTGAATGTTAAAGAAGTTTAAAGTAGTCTAAAGTTTGACTTCTCTAGTTTGTATTGCAAAAGAGAACAATCAATAGGAAATAAAGACAGCTGTCAAACAACAGAACTAATTAATTTGATAATTTGAGTTATCTTTCACATTGTCAGAGGTAAAAATAGCTACATTATTTTACCTATCCAACTGTACCTATTAGGTTATATTCAAGACAGGTATTTATGGCATTATCAGAGTAGAATAAAGTCCAATATTATTTTTTACATGACAGAATTTTTTTCCCCATTAGTTTTCTTCTGAGAATACTGGGGAGCATTCAAAGCAAACACATATCTGATAATGTCTATTTTAGAGTTTCTTTCTGCTAGCCTTGGATATATTATTTTTACCAAGGCATGCTATTTGTTTTCTATTTTGAAAGCTACAGTAGTTGCTATAAAAAGGTTAAATTTGCAAGGACTTATCACACAGCAGTAACTGAGAGCTCCCACTCATTTCCTATTTGAAGTACAGGGGGAAAAAAAACCCTGTATGATTGCTGTTGGCAAATGAAGACTTTTAAAATGGTACCCGCTGTAGCTTCAGTAAGAAATGTTTCAATTCTTCATGGAAAAAGGGGAGAGAAGGGGCAAACAGACTTACTAAGAAATGTTTGATTGATATGTAAAGTAATCTGTTCCTGAAGAAAGCTATTCCTGAAGGAACTGCACTGTATACATAAATTCCGTTACTTCTCTGTCTCCAGATATGTTTGTCATTGTGCTTGTGGTACACACAGGTGGATTAATAGATACATATATAGAATCCTACGTACTTGCTGCTTTAAGCTATTGCATGTTCAAACAGATGTTGAAGCCAAGATTAGCCTTTTTTTTTACATGTGCTAGTAGTGTGCAAACCTTTAAAAGGCATCTATGAATTATTACTTTGGTTCAGCATGAGTGCAGAAAGAAGAAATGTACCTCATCTGTAATACACTGTGTAGACTAATATCAGCTTCTTTTTTTCTTATATTGCAGTGAGATATTGATCTGCTAAAATGGTACCATATTGGAGCTGTCTGTTGTGGTATTCATCATGCTGTCACATCCCTAGTGCCTTGGAGTTATTGAAAAGCGGAATTGAGGGAGTTCTGTCATTGTGTGTTGCAATCCATTCATAAGAAAGTTCACTAAAACATCTGAAGTAGTGTTCTTATTTATTTATTTACATCTAGTGAGAACCATTTCAGGCAGAACCCTTCTATTTCAAGCACAGGGACATTGATAGACTTTGTTACCTCTCCTCCGATGTCTGTCTTTTGTATAATATTTGATCTTTAGTCAAAGCTCACACCTGCTGCCTTTACAGATGCTTATGCATTTGGGTTCAGTCCTTTGGGAGTAATAGATCTGAAAGCTGTGGCTTCATTGCCCTTATAATACTTTTATCTGATAACTGTGAGAAGGTAAACGATGAACTTTTATATGTAGAAAGCTTTTAGTTTCTTCCCACACTAAAGTATCAGCTAATGTTAAAAGAGCTTTCAAAAATATATAAAGATACTGTCAATCTGCACTGAGTAGCTTAAACAGTTTGAATGAATTATTTTTGTTTTGGAGTCTGCCTGGCAACCTGATGATGAATTTAGAAGGATGTCATGTTTTCTGTAAGGCCATGATGTAAAGGGGATTTATTTACACATATAAGAAACAATCTAACTATTTAACCCAGCCAAACTAAGAGTCTGCTCTGCAGCTGGTACTGCCTGACTTCTGTAGTTTATACATACACTGTAAGTAATCACACCCAATTTAAATTTAGTATATAGGCGTTTAGCAGAAGAGCAATTAAATTGTCATTTGCTGTTTTTAAAAGATACAAAGAGAAATCATAGAAGAAAAAGCAAAGAAATTACAGTTTGATTTTGTGTTGCAAGGTGCCAAGGATGTCTTGTGACTCTGCGGGTCCATAATTCCAGTCAGCTGCATTGTGAATTGAAATGTTTTCTGAATTGGTCACAAAATTCTTCATAACTACATGAATTATATTCATTCTTTATATTCAGGCATTTTGAGAAAGAAAAAATTGAGTACCTTTGTCAATGTTTCAGTTCCTACAGCTAAAAAAATATGTTAGTGTTACTGGATTTTAAGCAGGGATTGTTGCTTTCATAGTTTAATAAGAATTTGTATTGTGTTTTGACATTGGTGCAAACCTGCTTTTTTATGGGTCTGTAATAGCCAAATGTGCAGTACTTTTTAATATACAACCACAGCATGCTCTACAGTTGCTCAGAAGGAGCCTTCTGTGCTGTTAGGAAGTATGACATGAATGCATATTAAGATTTATCCATGTTCTGTGTAATATTCCTAAGAAGTCCAATAACTTGACAGAAGTTAACGGGAGGCATAGAATTCAAAACACAGTGCTATTACTTGCTAATTTATTTGTTCCTTTTCCCCCATTAAAAACATGGTTCTTCAGGTTTGCACAGCAAAACAAAAACTTACCTTAAATCCCCCAAAGGAAATGAAATTTAGGGCTGAAGGTGCACTCTGGAGTCTGTTGGCTGGGCAACACTTGAGATTATGTGTCTTTCATACGTGGCTTTGTTGATTGAACAGTTCAACTGCTTCTATGGTTGTAGAGTTGGGTGAATCACCAGTTGAGCTTCTGTGAACTCTAGTACATTCCCGTTGAATGTGTGTATGACTTTTTATATTCTCTTGAATTGTTTTCTATGCAGCTGTTGGGGAGAGAAGTGTTTTTGTTTTCTGCAATTCTGCATAGTTGAAGGAATTTTTGCCACAGTGTAGAAAAGTGCCTGCAAGAAGTCTGCTCTGTGATGTATTTCAGGCTTTTCAGAAAAAAAAAAAAAAAGAACCCTACCTCCTCCAATAGATGAAGCTGATGTTTTCTTTTAAATTTCCAAAATTTCCATCAGGGTCCTAACTAACTGTCCTTGGCTCCATATTTCTAGATATCATGGAGTCATAGTATCAAAGTGTAGTTGGGTTGTAAGAGACCTTTAAAAATTATCCAGTCCAACTCCCCTGCAATGAACAGGGACATCTTTAACTAGATTAGGTCACTCAGAGCCCTGTCCAGCCTGACCTGAAATGTTTCCAGGGGTGGGGCATCAATCACCTCTCTGAACAACCTGTTCCAGGGTTTTATAACCCTCCTCAAAAAAACTTCTTAGAACATCTAATTAAAAATCAGCCTCCTCTTAAACTCTTACCCATTGTGGGGCCACCACAACAGGCCTTGCTGGAAAGTCTGTCCCCATCTTTCTTAAAGGCCCACTTCTCAAGGAAGGGAAGGCTGCTCTAAAGTCTCTCCAGAGCTTTTCTTCTCCAGCCTGAACATCCCCAACTCTTTCAGGCTTTCTTTATAGAGGAGGTGTTCCTTTGTCCTCTTCATGGACCTCCTATGGACCCACTGCAACAGGTTCACGCCCTTCTTGTGTTGAGACCCCCACATGTGGACACAGGTGGAGTCTGGAGAGTGGAGTAGAGGACTAAAATTCCCTCTCTTGACCTGCTGCTTGCATTTCTCTTGGTGCAGCCCAGGATACAGCTGGCTTTTCGGTCTGCAAGAGCACATTGCTAGGTCATATCCAGAACTTTTCATACTTTATAGTCCCATCTTTATAGTTTTCAGGAACTATCTCCCAGAACTGTCTTCAAAACTCTCTATGCCTACTAAAGACCTTTGGTAGACCTAAATAACTTTCTGATTGATCGTCAAAGCGCAGCATTTCTCCTGTGAAGTTTCCTTTGCTTCAGTCCTCTGAGTGCACATTTGTGGCTCCTCAGAACCTCTCTCTTCATTTCAATGGTCTGTGTGAGAACTGAGCTGTCCTTATGGGAAAGGAAGGACTGTATGTTGGCTGTGAGGAGAAGAAATAACAGTTCAGCAGCACCTGGAAAAAAAAAGAAAGATTGAATTGTAAGTGGATAAACTGAGGGAAGCTCAGCATTGTAGACCATAACGATAACGGAAAAGCCTCTGTCCCTCAAAATAAACAGTGAGGCTAATAAGACCAATGCTTCTCTATATTACAACCTTTTTGTGGATATCTTATTCTTTTTTCCCCCCCTCCCCTGCTTCATCTGTTATTGTCTTTTTATATGTACGCTGTCCGGAAATGTGTCTTCATCTGTGTTTGGAAAACATCTAGCATACTGTGGGGTGTTATCACAGTGTAAAAAATAACTCCCAGGACAAGATTCTATTGCAGTATTTATAACCAATTTCAGGAGAAGGAGGATCAGGTTCATTCTTTATGGCTTTCTCAACTGTGCCTGTATATTGAAGACATTTGATTTACTTAACATATGGCCAAGCGAACTGTTGGGCATATTGGGAAAAATATGTGAAACTACTTTGAAATGTTGCAAATGTGTTCGGAGACCTTTGTGCCACACCAAGTGTTTCTGTTGTTTTTCAATTACTCTGGTTTGTTTTTTTGTTTCTTTACCTTTTAAACACTGGACAGTTGCATTATTTCCTTGAATCTTACCAAATATATTGGTATAATTACAAAGTATTTATGTGCTTCCTTGAGTGATACCAATTTATATGTCTCCAGTTAATCTGCCCATCTTCCAAGTTCTCTTGCTCTGTCTTGCCCAGTGTAAACGTTGTACTGCCATAATGAAATAATTTCCATGTCCTATAGAGTATTTAGATCAACAAGACCTTCACTTATTAGAAAGGGCAGAGTAGTAATGCTTTTGGCAAAGCCATTATTGTGGTATTGGTATTCACTAGAAAGGACAGAAATAGAACAACACTGGCCTCCATAAACAATTCCAATTTGATCTGTGTACATGATAAAATCTTGGCTTCTCAATGCATTTAGGTGCTGTCATAGCTGTTGTTGCCAAATAAGAATGCAGTGTGATGTTATTATAGTAAACAGCACTTAAGCACAGCTGGCAGAATTGATCAGGGCCACATTAGAGTGAACTTCAGCAGATGACTGATGCAGCAGAAACAATAACTGAATATGCAAACAGTTCTTGCAATGAATGCTCTGGGGATCAGGCACCATTATTTTTGACTTTGAACAGGGAAAAGGGGCAGATTTGTAACCTCCTTCCACACAAAAGGGTTCTGGGTATTCTGTAAACATCTGACTGCCGTTTATAATAGTAGCTAGTTACAAAGCAAAACTCTAGACTCCCTTGACTATTTACATTTCATTAATTATTAAAGAAAAAACCCATAAATATCAGATAAGTTTGTTTAATGTTTCACATAGGATTTTTCTTCTTTGCTAGAAAAGCCTTTTCTCAATTAATGTTAATCATTGAGGACTTCCTGTTTAAATTGCACAGAAATGCGTGTTTGCCTCAGTAAGGGATTTTTCCCCTTCTAATTATTATGAGGGCTAATTATGTGACCACGTATTGCTATTCTTTTATTGTAATAATTTGGATTAGTAAAAATAAACATAGGATAAATAGTGTATGAACCTCATTCTTGCACAATGTAAATCAGAACTTCTCTTCATATCTTGGTAATTTGCGCACCACACATTACCAAAATATTTGAAGTCTGTGTAAACAGCTATTCATGCTTGTACTTTTACATTGTACAGTGTCATCTTTTGATTTATTTGACCATTAACACAACACAAAAAGTACAACAATTCAAACTCAAACAATAGAAAACTTATTTTTCTGTCTTTTTAACTGAGTTTGTCTACTCACGTAATGCTCTTTTTTTTCTTCAAACAAGATGTACATTAAAAATTATGTGATTACAATGGAGGGAAACAGAAGGTGGAGGCCAAGGCAGAAATAAAAAAGGGCTATATTAAGTGAATACTTGACTCTCCCTTACATAAGACTCAATGAAATGTTTTTATTTCTCACTGGCTCTTCTTGAAGAATGTGGACAGAAGCTGTGCTGAGGATTTCATTCAAGTGTTGTGTGATACGGAGGACTGTTGATGGACACTTGACTGAGTCCAGCTATATAGACTGGTGCCATCAAATTCACTTCTGAGAGGCTGCCATCGCTTTGTCATTGCCAAAATTAGACTGAGACTCATTCTGGGGCTTCACAGAATGCCTGTGATGTTCTTGTAGCAGTCGTTGAGTTTGCTCATTAGCATCTTACTATAGACAGCTCCCCCTTTCCCCTCCCCCCATTCTGAGGGCAGAAATAAGTGTCTCCCAAAATATACAAATGTAATATTTCATGTTCACTTTACTTTGATTTTTTATGTATTCTAATCCTCTGACTTTTACAGCAAAATCATAGACACTCATAGTGAAACTTGAGTTTCTCTTCTAATTTCTTGGAGGTGGGATTCTCTATAAATGGCACAGAGTTCACCCCAGAATAGGTGCTCACAATTTTATGGTCATTTTATGGCTTCTTCCTACCAAAACTAATTTCATCCTTTCTCCCAAAAGCAGTGTTACACAAATGAAATATTTTTATTAATCAGGAGAAAACATTTGAGCTGACCTCCTGGCATCACATTTTATTGCATTTTCTTTCTTAAAACTTACCAAAAAATGAGTGGCATAGAAATGAGTTATAAACTTCTGAAAACAATTGCACATTGCTGTGATGTAGCACTTCAAAACTTCTGTGTATGTGCACAAATAAAGCCATACTCCATCACACTTATACATATCACTAAATAATGGGCTTTAGCATAGATATTTTCCAGTGTTACTACCACCTCAGAGCCGAGGGAGTGATGGAACTTCAGAGTTGCTACAGACTGTTGCGCTTAAGACTCACCAGAAAGGTTTTCAGTTTGGCTGGTGTCTCTGGATATTGCCAAACTTACTCAGCTGACAGATCTGTGATTTTTGGGGTATGGTCTGTAAGGGAGTGGAGGTGGTTTGGGCTCTTTCCAAAAATGTCAGCTGAGTCTTTTTGCTTTCCACGGACATTTGTCAATACCTTCCACTGACATTTCCTACAGAGAAAACCAAGTGGAGCTGTCCTGGCAAAAGGTAATTTATTGTGGCTCGGCCAGGACATTGATCTGTCCATAATGTAAAGGCAGGAAGCAATGCATTTTCCTGGTTTAACTTGCGTGTTTTGTTTCTCAGTAAAAGGGTCCAATGCTCATGTTACAAGTTCAACATTGGTATCATTTGCTTTTCCTGACAGGTCCTGTAATGACAGCTGACAGTTGGAAGCTTAACTGGGTAAAAGTACTAATCTCTTCAGTAGTTCAAGTTCCCATAAATATTAAGTTAGTCAATTTTATCTGCCTTTCCTTCATTATTGGATCTATGATCAAATTAAAGTAATAAAATCCATGTCCATTATGTTGTTTTGTGGTCTAATTTTGATTGCCAGTATAGATACAGCTGACATAGACAAGCATTTATGAAAGTGAAAGTGAAATACTTGCATTGTTTTTCTGAAAGTATGTTTCTTTTATTTTCCCCCTGAATTTTGAATGGCTTAGATTTTGGAAAAGGAAACGAAACAAGTATCTATCTGTTTGGTTTTTTAAAAAATGATTATGCCAGTCCTGCTGTCAATGAAGTGAGCAGTTGCCTTAGGCTGGCACAGAAGAAAAATTAAAGTAATGAGTGTAGTATTATGATATCATGTTGTAGATTTATGTAGCATTCTGAAAATTTGTATTACCAGTGTGGTAGAGGATCAGCTGTAGTCTGCATCTGAAAATAACTCCTTAGGGTCTAGGCATAAGTATCTCCTATTTTCAAAAATCCAGTATGACACATGAGCAGTTACAACTTTGCAGTGAAATGTCTCTTTAAAAAAAAATAAATTTCTTTATGTACTTGACTTAACAGAAGAAGCTCTCTATTTTCATTTTTTTCTCTCCTGTTGCTTTGGTTTAGACTTTTTTGTTATTTTTTTAGAGATAAGGAACCCTGCAAATTAATTTGATCTAGTTCTATTCTCCTTTACTTCTCTCTTGAATGTTGATGATGATATTATTGCTGTCAGTACAATTCTGGAAATTCAATGAAAGATCTTTTGAGCTCAGTTTTATATTAGCTGTGAAAAGGTAGATGTGACTTTGGATTTTTTTTTACAAAGTTTCCACAAAAACTGGTTTTGGAAGAAGCTAGTGTATGTGAAATACTGAAACACAATGGTGCTGAAATTAGATAATGTAGCATTTAATAATTTCAGAAATGCTTATTTCTGTAATAGAATATGACAGATGGTGTTATTATGGTCTCTTTTGTTGGTCTCAGAAGTACCTGGATATGTCAAAAAATGATTTTATTTTATTGTTGCTGTATTCTTTTAATTTTAACAGATAGAAATAATAACGTAATTGAGTTCATATTAAAGAGTAAGCACGATTATCCATCTAATTTTTTTCTACACTTTATTGTTCTAGTTGCATATGTTAGACCATTTTAATATATGGTGAAGCTAGTGAATAAAAATCACATTTCTATTTGATACAGTAACAAGGACTGTTTTTTTCCTGACTGCTTTTGATAGAGGAAATTTATTGCTTATATAGGCCAAAGTATCAGAGTTTTTAATTTTGTGCCATTGTAAGTACTATCACATGATTTTTGGTATCCTTCTTTCAAACACAGGTCTTGGATTTGTGAATAGGTTGCAGTATATTTAACTTCTTTGTGGAAAAAAATTAAAAGGAACTGTTTGTTTGACAGTGTTTTTTCATCTTCATTTGTACATATAACTGGATGGGAGTTTCTGGTTAAAAATAATAATAAGAAACCCTTAATTCATCATCAAATTAACAGATGATATAAAATTAAACTATAGAATAGAACAGATTAATGCTGTGCAGGCTAAATCTAGAAATATGCATGCCTAGTAAATTTAGTATGTCTGCTTCTCTGTGTCCTTTATAGTGCCTCATGCATGCACAGAGAAGACTTTTCTGATTTAAAAAGCCAATATTTATGTTGGTGGAAATTAAATGTATTTGGCTTGCACAACAAAGTTTTAACCCAAGCACCTCCTTCCTGTCTTCCCTTATCATCTTGTAAAAGGAAAGATAGAGTTTTATTTCATCCATTACCCTTTCTGTGGTATTTGTCAGTAGAGGCTGCTTAGGATGTAGATCCTTCCATTTTTGCACACACTATATTCAGGCAGTCAACGATTTACAGATTTCCAGGCCTGAATTACATCTTGAATCTCTTAGCTGGATTTAAATTCTGCTCTTTCTGAGCAGAATTATAGTTTGGCTATCAAAGCATCCTTTGGAATTGACTTTCATGGGCATTGCTGAAATAAAATATTGCCTCAGTTTATTCCAAACCTGTTGCCTGGTGCTTTCATAGGGTAGTCTCAAGTTCTTTTGAAAAATTATGAAACAATTAGATACTTCCCTTGTAATCCTTTCCACTTTACTTGTGATTTTATCTTAATCCCGGTTGCTGTTTTTTTGCATCTTTTGTAGTTCCACCAAACCACTTTAAATGTGGAGTATTCAGAACTGCATAAGTTCAATACATACCCTTCTTATCTGCTGTCTGTTCATGGATAGATACCACAATATGGATTTACAGTCCTGTTTCTCAGTGGCATGATTTATGAAAGAGGTTTTTCATATAAACCCCAGTCTTCCCCCCATCTGTCCTCCCTGCCCATTTGCCTAAATATACTTGCAAATATAAAGTGAATCATTTAGCACCCAACGGTAATACAAAACTGTGTGTATATATATATATATATTTATATATCTTTTCCTGTAGTTTGTTGCTGATTTGGGATTATGGTCTTTGAAGGCAGAGTTTGTTGATATTGCCAAGATGATATGTCCAGATGAGAGAGGCCTGTTGCTACAGGCTCCACAAGACCCAAAGGACAGTTCTTGTCTCAGCACAGAGGATCAGTATCACTAGACAAATATATATGCAATTTCAGCTGCACAGGAGGGAGAAGTGAACATGCCCCTTGGGGGGAAAAAAAGCTTTCTTATGCTGTGTTTGGCTCCAGAAATATCAGAGTTCTGTAGGAAAACAAAACTACTTGAAAAGTTGAAGTAGTAAAATTTGGCTGGCTACCACAACAATTTCAGTTCTTTAGTTTTCTTGGGTAATGACTGTCCACTCTTGGAGATTTGCCATTAATTGAAGGAGCTGCCCATCTTGTTTTTAGGTGTTTGGTAATAGGTCTAATTCCATCTACTTCTTAGTTGATTTATGTTTTCTTTTTAAATTTATTTTATTATTCTGAAGTTCTTTTTTCAGGCTAAACCTTAGCATTTAGAAATAAACTAACCATGTAGAAGAATTGTATGCCTGTATGTAATAGTGAGAAGCAATTGTAGCTGAAATCCCCAAGAAACATAAGAAAAATCAAAAGGCTACAGAAGTTTCAGAAATTAAAAGAATTTAAAAATGTATAATGTTAAAGTCCAATTCAACTAAGCTCTGATGCATGTGCACAACTCTAAGCACATTCTTAAATCCAGTGGGACTTCAGCATATGGCCAAGTGATTTGCTAAATTGGGACCTAATTAAGGACAATTGTAAAAGTAGCTGCTATTTAAGCAATTATGGAATCTTCAGTTAGATTTTGACTGGAACTCTGAAGTTAACAGCAACGTCTCCTAAAATCAGCATTTAATCCATATATCTTTTTGCTAAAAACAAAAGACTAAGTAAACAAAACATGCTATTATTAGATCAGCATTAGTCACCACAATTCACATTATGTACTTCTAAAGGATTTAACAGATGTGTATTTAAAAAGTTATAATCATGAAAATATTTTCTACCATTAAAAGGCAAAAAAACCACAGGGAGAAGTTACAGTAATGTATGTTCTTTGAATCACTTATGAATAGCTCAGTGTGATGTTGTTAGTTCCTATCAAATATACATTTATGAAACTACATTAGAGTTTAATCAAAAATAAAATTTTGTAGCATTAAATAAAATGGCTGGAGGAAGTAGTGCTTTGTAAGTTTTAGGCTTCAAACTGTTTAGAATCAAGGAATTTTGATCTTGATATGTCATGTAATAACTATTAGTAATTATGATTTCTTTTGTGATACTTTGATATCTAAGGTTTTCTTTTGAATTTCATTTTTAAGCATTTTCGATAGATTTCTCATAATATGTAGTTTTGAGGTGATTGCATATTATTGAATGCAGATGAAAGTAAGACTTTTCTCAAGTTTGTCACAGTGATATTAAATTGAGGTGTAATATCTGGACTGCTTGTACAGTAATTTTGCATTATTGGAAGTAAGCCTTGCAGTCATCACATCCTATTGGTAGCTCTTCATACATGCTTTTGAGATGTGTTTTACTCAAACTAATACCACTTCAAAAGTGAGAAATTGTTCACGGACCATTTCGGTGGGGCACAGCATAAAACCTCATCAGATAACAGATAGGTAGATAATAAAGCAAGAAATACTGTGGAAACTGCGGTGTAGTGCTTCCTCAACCAGTTTAATTTTTGGCAAATTTGTAGGTTAAAGTTCCTTTAAAATTTTTTTCCCCCTGCATGGTCAGTAGCACCAACAACTTTGTGTGAGCTGTTAGAGCACTGTTCAGTCCAGGGATGGGGATCATTCTGATCACAAAACTGTAACTTGGAGCAGCTTGCAGTTTCCTGCAGTATCTGAATATCCCTTAGAAATCCATCAGAGCTTTTCTGTTGCTGTGAAAAAGAATTATATCCCACCTCAGCCTTTACTTTTTCAATACTAGAAAAGTCAAACTTTTTCAGCCTTGCCTTGGGAGCCTTCACATTCTAAGATCATGCTTTTGGTCCTTCTCTATTTGTTTTATTTCTCTGGGAATTTTTTTTTTCCTGAAGAAGGTTGTCTAAGGCTATATAGGAAAAATATTCCACTGATACCTCCTATGTTTCTGATCTACCAGAAGTATATTGCCTGGTATGTTCAAGAAAGAGATTTGTCTGTTTCATCACTGTGGCTCATTGGTTGTTGATAATCACCCAGGGATCAGCTAATAAACCTGGATATTTCTTCTCCTTCGTTATTCCCTACTTAGGAGTTCTTAGCTTATATCAGCTACTCTTATTTATAGTCCCTGAGTGAGTGACCTTGCACTTTGCTCCATTAAAATTCATCTTTCCTCAAGACCATTCTGTTCTTTCAGTATGATGCTCAATCCTCTTCCAACTTTGTGTCATCACCATGTGTGTTGGTCATTAATGTATTATTAAAAAAGACTGTTCCAAAACCTGACTCTCAATTAACTCTGCTACTAGTTTCTCTCCACTGTGATATTCCAAGAAAATGATACTTTTCATTCTTTGTTTACTTACCTGTAAAATTAATATCTTAATATTTTACTGCTGAACACATATCTTTTTAATACTTATTAGAATGCAAACTGACCTTTTAGAAATCACAGCATAGGAAGGAATAATTTTTAAATAGCTGAGATAATTTTGAAAAAGCCGTAACTGTTTTGTCATCTTTGTTGCATTTGCACTCAATTTATTTTTTATCAACTATGGCTGTGATTTGGACATTATATGCATTCTTTTATGCAGATCTAATATTTTTGGTTAAGTAATATAGTATGTTTACTTTTCAGTAATTGCTAAGGGATATCATAAATGATTCCAGTACTTAGGAACATTGATGGAAGTCAGTAGTTAAGATGCTGAGAAAAATGACAAGGTTCTACATGTTTTGTGGGCAGGAAAGGCTGGTCACTCGTAGAAAGAACCTAGCCTGGCATCTTGGCTAATAGAGAACGGATCTACTCAAAAAAAGGTGAGGGGCTGAATGCATACTAGTGGGACTTCAAAGAAGGAATCAAGAGAATTAATGACACAGCATAATATAGAGATTAATAGGCAATCTTTAGCTTTGTCTGTCCTCAGACAGCTTTAAGATGTACAGTGGCTGCAGATCCAGTTGAAAAAAGTATTATATTTTTGTTTTGATATGGAAATTATGCCATAAAAATCATAGTTATGTTTACTGGAAGGTTTTTTTTTAAATTATATTGTGTCTGCATTGTATATTTTTACAATGAGTACATATGAACTACTGAAATGACCTTCTATGTTTAAAAACGTCTAGTTCCCATTTTTGTTTTCTGTTTTGTAGATCTGTTCTTGTTGCGTCAGAAATGAACCAAGTTTAACCAAATGGAATTTTATTTGTTTACTGGAATCTATAAAAAAGCACAAAGAGAATTAGTTTAGAGTAATGTTTGTGAACTAACTCAACCCTAAAACTTCTGCAGTTGTGTTAGCTGGATGTTCTGCATATGATATGATGCTTTCAGAGATTTCATAATGTGATATTAGCGTCACCCTTTCAAGTGGCCCTTTAAACCCTTTGATTTTTTCCTGTTTTTTGTCCTGAGAATTCTTTTTGAGATGATTTGGGGTTTCTTAAACCTATAAATAAATTCTAAGATGTTCTATTCCATCAGTTGCCCCATGTTACAAGTGTGTTTGTGGTTTTTAGTGTATCTACTTGCTACAGCCATCTGGTTTACCTCTTAGTTGTGTTACTTTGTAAATTACTAATATTAAAATACACTGAATTATTATGACTTACAAAAATATAGCAATTATCCAATTATAAAGATATAAAAATCATTATATGTTAATAACTTTTTTTCTGTATCACTTTTCATGACTGCAAATCAAAATGTGAAATAAAGAAACAAAAATCACAAGTGAAGAGTGCATGTCTGCATCTGTGTATAACTGATCATGTCTGACAGAAGCATAGATGATGTTAAACTTTCCAGGAGCAGCATCTCCTGACAGAGATGTGTCAAAAATAGCACATCTGTCTTATTTTCTCTGACTGAGATGCAAAGATACACCAGTCTTTTGTGGGGAAGGTTACATACTTTCCTAGTGTGCAAGTGATTCAAAGACATGCAGATAATTAAAAAAAATATTGATGAACTTCCTTACCTTTTATTGTTGCCTTTATGAAAAGCTGGAGGTTAATTAAAAAAAAAAGAAAAAGTTAAATTTCCTTTAATTTAACATGTAGCAGGTTTTTCCCTCATCTCCATGTAAGTTGGAAAGGATTCAAATCTCGTTTAAAGGAGTATGTAATGGAATGATACTCCACAGAAGAAGAATTAGTAATTTTTAATATTGACAGGGAGCTTGGTAAAGGATAAAGCAGCTCAGAGTACAGATTCCACCACTTTAGGTTAGTGTACAATCAGTGAATTCAATTTTAAGAGAGCAAGGGTGATACTGAGATTCCTTATTCTCTGCAGTGTAGGGTGTAAATGTCTACATCTGAGCTTATCATCTCAACTCTGCATATAGTCAGCAGAGAGAAATTCTACAAAGCTATTAATATCATCATCAGGTAGACTTAGAAAATAAGTGAATTGTGACATAAAAGTGCTTATTGCTTAACATGGATTACAAAAAGATCACAGAGTGACAAACTCAAATGGCAACATCTGCATTTTAAGCGTCTACAGGTAGGGTAAGGTAAATGGTCTTCTTGTTCGCCTGACTGAATGAACTGTTAACTGTACATTTATTAAAAAGCATTCACAGTTTTTTCTTTATGTTGAAAATATGAAGCCAGACAAATATTTGAAACATTATCTGTGATAAATATTCTCTGTGTTTTCTAAACAACTATTAAAATATATTGTCTTCATTTTGAAAAAACAAGATCTTCTAAAGCATTCGTAATGTTTTTATGTGTCAGTGGTTCAACTCTTCGTTTTTGGTGTGTTTTGATTTAGGCAGTTTTTGCTGCTGTATGTGTCCTTCTGGCTCTCAATTCCAAAACTTGTTCAGTCCTCATTTCATTACCTAAAATTGCAGTCATTCTTTCATTCAGAATAATTAACATAGAAAAACATTATCTGAAGAACATTATTTTTGCAGAAGTATTTGTGTTTCAGTAGGTTACTGGAAATTTTATTTCATGGTGGATTATCTTAGACAAGGAACAGAAGTCTTACATTAGCTATACTGATGAAATTTCTATGAGGAGTGAAATATATATATATATATATATATATATATATATATATATATATATATATATGCTTGTTTTTCACCACAGTTCTCACAACAGCTTTGAAATGCTCTCTAGGCTTGGTGCAGTCGGCAGCAACACCAGTTCAGGAGAAACCTGGGGGTGAAAACCCAGTTAGTTTTAAGAATAACTTAAATAACCAATGAAGGTAGAAACTATATGTTTAAATACAGAAATCGCTCTATGTTCCCTTTTCTAAGCTCTCCCAGAGGAAAGGAAGACCATGTCATGTGGCTGAAAGAGCTTGAAAACGATTAACACCTTAAGTTGCCTCAGCCAGAGATGATCAAAGTCTTAACATCTCAGACAGTGCCACTACTAATGCTCCCCTTCAAGTAAATCTATTTTGTGGCAGAATAAGTCAAAAGACATAGCCTTCCTTCCTGTTGTCTGCAAGTATTTTTCCTTTCTGTACAGCTCGTGGGAAGAATTAGAGTTTGACCCTACTTGCTCCATCCTAATACTCTTATGAATAAATGAAAAAATAACCACCATGATGCAACTACAGCATTGAGTGCTTCAAGCTCAAAAAAAAAAAAAAAGAAAAAAAAAAAGAAATAAAAAAGAAAAAAATTGAGGAATATAGCATTAATAGAAATCAAGTAATCAAAGTTCATAGACCAGCGCTGTGCTGTTATTGAATGCTTTTGATGAGTTCTGCTTTGTGGTTTCCTTTGGCTGAAGTAATTCATCTGCTTGTGTCACTGCCTCTCAGTGTGTGTGGCTGGTATGAATCTCTGGTTTGATACTGTCTGTCTTACTCTATAATATGGTATTTTGTCTGTTCCCAAAACCGTAAGTATTGGGAACGCTACAACTTGCTCTTAAAGTCACATTATTTCAACTAGAGTTGAAAATTACCCTTCTAACCATTACCATTAGTGATTTTGAAAGATGATTGACCTAACAGAGATGGGTTCAGAGCTGAGAGAAAAGATATTTGACAGAGTAAAGCTAGCAGTGGAGAGTCTGTAGATCTGTGGCTTTGAGGGGGATGTGTAGATGAACAGGAAAATTCCAGGTGGTCAATAGAGAATCTCTGTACTGGTTTTTGCTCACAGCATCTTTTTCAAAACGTTATGTTTGAGATATTACTTTTATGAAATTGCTTTTCTTGTGCACTGTATGTTGGGCTGTGTTTGAAGTCCCTACAGGGACTTCAGTTTAATAACTGTGCTGTAGGTCTTGTTCAATTCCTTATAACTAAATGCATTCAAATATTTGGGGCCATTGCTTTTGGTGGTTGCGGTTGGTTGTGCTTAGTTCTGATGTATGCTTAAGGAATTCAAAGGTTTAAATAGTTTGTCTGTTCTTTGTTGGAAACATCTGTAGCCTAAAAGGATACAGTTTAATGCTCTTTAAGACTTTTTGGGCCCCTCCTGTTTCTTCTCTTGTTAAGATTTCTTTGGAAGTAAGACAGCTTCTGTTTAAAGCATGTGGTAATTGTTGGCATTCCATAGGTAAGTGTGATAAAACCTTTAGTACCATACTATGTGAGATTGTCACCTGAAAAAGAAGTTTTCTCTGCAGATGATGTATCTATCATAGCTACAGTTATCATTTTAAAATTGAAGCAGTTTTCAGTATGCAAAAGCTAATTCTTGAGCATTTGAAGTAACAGAAGAGGGAAAGCTGCCCAGTTTAGTAGAAAAATGAATTGGTATCTGCTGTGCTTGGTAATGAGGACTGCAACTATTGCTCTAGGCTTCTTGTGCCTCATATGAGTCACTGGCACCAAAGTTTTTCCACTGTTTAACTGCTGTGGTTTTAGGAAAACAGAGGCCATTTGTCTTTTCAAGACTGTTATGGGTGTTTCCAGGCACTCTACTTAAATCTTGTTATTTTAGCAGTAGTGATAAACACGTAACATGCTTCCACGAAGAGTACTTGTGGTACCACATCGTATAAAGGCACAGATATGGCACCTCCATGTGCCCATGTATTACAGAGTGACATGCTGTAGCATTAATGTAATTTCCACTTTCATACAGTTTACAATTTCTGCAGCTGCAGAAGCAAGGTCTTACATGGGTTTAAATAATAGAATAGAAATATAAAGAAGATTTTTTGGAAGGAAGCTGATTTTGATAATTGTGGTATGAACTGGTACATCAGCTAATCTATTAGTAACAGATTTACTGTGATCAGTTAGGACTTAGTTGGTGGTACGTGGATTTAGTTGTGATACATTAATGTCTGAGTTATCTATGTAGTAGTTACAACATAATTTGATGCTAGATTTTACTCTTTGAAGAATCAAATCAAATGTAATTTTCTTGTTCTTTACAAAAATAACCATCTTTAAGGACAGTTTTACATAAAAGCAAACTTTCTTTATTCCAGTAGCCCATTTACTTAAAGTTGAAGTTCAGGGCTGCCTGTGTTTCTGTTTATAAACTGTAAACAGGATGGTTCATTTGTATACCAAGAAAAGTTTCATTGCCATTTTCTCTTTTCTTGTTTTAAATTTCACTGCCATTTTCATTGAAACTCCATTAATTTATCTTGATGATGTGTGAGTGAATCTTGTTTACTAGGAAAAAACCCCAAAGAAATTATGTCATTATACAGTTTGATTTCTTGTTCCATTTCCTTTTGGTTAAAACTTCAGCTGTGTAAGGACAGCAAAAATGTCTGTGAAAAGAGAAAAAAGAAGGTCCTGAGGTAGAGGTGTTTATGATCTAGCACTTCTCCAAAGTGTATTTGAAAAAAAGAAATTCCTCTTATGTAGGATGCATCTAGTCAGTCTTGGGCTCACTAAGATACAATGAAGTTTAATCCTATATTATATTTTTTATTTTTACCATGAATTTAGGATCATAATCTAATTTTCTTTCAGAATGTAGTATTTGAAAAAAGATGGAGTCTTGAGTTATTTTAAATCATGTTATTTTACATCCAGATATGATGCCATGAAAGAATAGCTAACAAATACAGATGAAATGGCTCTTCTTCTGAGAGATACAGTTTTAGGTTCATGTGAGTGTATGGAGACATTCAATTTTTATTTTTAATCTTACTTTAGATGTCACTCTGTGATAATTCATTTAAAGCATGCAGAGTTCTTGCAAGGAAATGATAATATTCTGCTGAGGGTACAGGAACTCCCCTAAAATGCACTTTCAATCCCTACTTGTTTTAGTAAAGATTTTATCTGAAAATTTCCTAGGTGTTTGAGCCAGCTCCAGCATTTAAGTCTCACTGGCTTTGGGTTGGCATCCACAGGAGGGTTTTTGTGCTTCAGCAGGTATTATCAGACCAGAACTTCTGTCTTGCAGATATTCATGAGCTAATGAAAAGGAAGGAAGAAGGTGTTATATCTACACAGATTTGAAAATAATTAAACAGGAATGGAGAAAGGGAAGGCTTTTAATCTTTGGACTCAAGGTGCCTACATATCCTAGGTCTAGTGCCTTTTTGTGTAACAAAAGATGATCTGGGATTTTTTTTTTTTTGTTTTGCTCTGTGTGGTTCAAGAGGAATAATTTCCTCTTTTCCCTGTACTTTAGTGTTCTGTTTACCCTCCCCAGCCTCCTTCCCTCATGTATACAGAAGGGTGGGAGAGAAAGAAAAAAGGGTGGATAAATTTATCAGTTAAGGAAGCCAAAGAGACACAAAGCAACATACTTACTTATTTTCAAAACTTTCCTGTAATCACATATCACTACAGATTTTGTATTGCTCTTTTTCTAGGGCCATACTCTTCATAAGAAGTTGAACCTTCCTTCTGCTATGTCTTTAGAAATACAAACCTTGTTTCAAATATGTTTTACAAAACTTTGCTTTAGTTATGGAAATACTTAGGCTGATCTTGTGCATAGGCTCATCCCTCTTCTCCAATGTCTTCCCTCAGGGAAGGACTAAATGAGACTTTTCCTCAAGCCAAAAGCAATACAAAGCTTGTATTTGAAGATGTGCATTTAAATGACAAAGTGAAAGTGGTGATGAAGAGGAAAGTTTGAAAAACAAACAGTCCAGAGTAATGTTAAATAACTTTCTTTTTATTCCATTGCCCTTATTCCACTGGATTCAAACTGCATTCAGTCTGCAATGATATAAAACGTAAAAATTCAAAAATACTTTGGAAGAGGATCTATTTTATAGTAGTAGGCAAAGTCCAGTCTTAAGTTTGGAGTTGTGTTTGCTCCAGAATACTTTTTCTTGCCTTCTGTTATCTTTTTGGAATGTAGTTTTTCAGATGAGCTGTTTGTTAGTATTGAGATAGGTCCTTATAGTATAGACTAGTCACAGAAATGCTGTGATAAGTTGATTTGGCCTAGATTTATATCTTCAAACTCAGACAGACTTGATTCAGTAATTTTAACATTTAGAAAGATTTTTAGGTTTTAATCTTAAATAAATTCTATAGTAATTTATTTCTTTTTATCTCAAAATCTCTTGCTGAATTAAATTTATAAATATTTTCAGTAAATTTCACATAAATAAATAAATCACATATGAGATCTGTTGAGGGTTTTTTGATGTGAACTCCACCTGACCCTGGGGTCAAGAAAGTACTCTGTAGGTGATGCTTTTTCTTGAACCAGGTCTGAAGAAGTTCCAGCTTCATTCTGACTGCCTTTCATTTCAGCACAAATGTCCTGAGGTAGTTGATTGCCTTACAAAGCTTTAAATAGAAAATCTGAACAGGTGGTTTGGGTTCAGGAAATAAAATAAGCTATATTAGTGTAGACAGGGAAAATTCTTTTCTCATTACACACTGCTTGGATGGAATTAAGCAGACAGCTCATGCTGAGAAATTTGAAACTCAGAGAATGCAACAGTTAAAAAGACAGACAATAAATGTGGTAGTT
Source organism: Passer montanus (assembly GCF_014805655.1). Lineage (NCBI taxonomy): Eukaryota > Metazoa > Chordata > Aves > Passeriformes > Passeridae > Passer > Passer montanus. The sequence goes on along the minus strand of NW_024367708.1, from coordinate 4,049,911 downwards.
ATTCAGGGGTGGACCTAAACAGTCTACAGTAGAGCAGCAAACTCAAAATAAACAAACCAAAATAACAGACCTCCCCCTCCCCCTTATGTTATCTTTGACAATGAAAATCTATTTTATAAACCAAGCATAATGATGACTTCATTTCTCTGATTAAAGTTAGTCATCTGTTTATTTTTCCAGGGTTAGTTAACTTTATTCGCATGGGATTATGTTAGCAATTATGTTTAGAATGAAATCTCTCTTCATTTTTAAACAGATTTGGGGGAGGAGAGAAGAGAAAAAATATTTGTTTGCCACTCAGTAATCCAGTCCAAATGTTCAACAGTCCCTCTGTGGCAAGGATCAGCATATGACTTTTAAGCTAGACTTGGTGCTGAACACATTTGAACAATAAAACCTTAGATCACTAATATCTGAAGTATTTATTTATAATTTGCTCACCATCTGCTCTGAAATTCTTTGGTTTATATTACACATATTTAAAGATCCCAACACTTTTTATACTGAAATTAAAAAAAACAATTGTTACCTTGATCTAAGAAGTATCACTCTAAAGTGTTATGTGATCCCTCTAAGCAGTTCACAGATGTTTGAAGTTATTGTTGGATTTTTATTGTTTCATACCTTATCATCCTTATATTTGTTTGACAAAATTATTTTTTAGGAAACTACAACTTTATTTGGTATTTTTATGCCTTTTTTTTCTACATAATCAACAATATAAAATGAGCCAATAGATTCAGAGCAGACCTTCAGAGTTATTTTAGGTGGTGCAGATACATTCCTATATTTTAATTTAGAAACTCCCAGACATGAGTGAGCGTTGTGCATTAAATTCAGCACCTGATCACATGCATGTTGGAAGGTATCCAGAGACTGGGCAAGCAAAGACTGCTACTTCCTAGTTGTGCCACTGAAATTAAGATTAACTCCCTAGAGAAGACAATTGAATTAACACAGCATGTTTTGTGTGCAACAAAAAAACCCTAACCTGTATCTCTACTTTGTCTACAACTTTCAGAAGTGCAGTCAGGTACACACTGCAGCATCTGGGAATAAGCTGATTTTTCACGTTAAACATTTGTTGTCTTTTCTTAATTATATTTTAACGTTAAATTTTAATGGTTTAATTATGTGCACATTACCATTACACACTAAGAGAAATACTCTGGCTCAATACTGATGGCTGTTTTAAATGGTAGATTTATAATTTGTTTGGGCTTTTTTACTCATTGCTTAGGTTCTTTACTAAGCTCGGCTAAGCATATTAGTGATGTTAAACAGAAAATCAAAACCTGAAAATACTAATCATTTTATTTTAACTCTGATGTGTGCTTTATGCATTTATATAAAGAAAACATTCATGCCATATCATTAGCAAACAAATAATAATCAGTCAGACATGAAGTATTAGTAAAAGACAAGAAGATTTTGTGATGAAGACAGGAGAAATAATAGAAATTTGCAGAAGGGCTGTTGTTGTATCTTGTAAGGAATAGCTAGAAAATTAGATTAATCAAGGAGCAGACATTTGGAAGAAAGTTTGTGTGAATGCCTGACAGTCTTGCTCTTTCCCTCATTTCAAATGTTGGCAGGGTAGCATGCAGCTCCAAGGGAAATGTGCTCCTTTCATACTTGAGTAATTGATGAATTGTATGCAATATGCAAATGAGAATCCATAAATCTTATGAATGACAGCTTAATTTATGTGAGCCTTAATGAATGCAGGATTAGATTTTAATTAAATATCCTCAAAGGCACCCTGAGTAGTAGGGTTTTTTAGGCCTTGTTTTTTGAAGACTTGTTTCACATGGAGTGCATTTTATGAAAGAAGAAAATCAGGCAAAGAACTTAGTAGAAATGTTTTTGTATTTTAATGATAAGCATTGTTCTGTTTTGTGAAGCAAACAGTACTTCAACTGATAATAAACACTGAACAAAATATCTACAGATCTTTTTTGTACTTCCTACAGAATTTCCCAAATTTGATTACCTTTAATTGCTGCTGGGTTCTGATATTGTTTGCTATTTTTAATTACAGGAAAAGTTATTAAAACTTTTCCAAAAATAAACAGTGTCTGCAGAAGAGTTCATTAAACTTTGATTGGCTATATGAATGTTTTAAATGCTAAATCTAATTCCACTAAAACAAGGTGTTCCCATCCCATTTTGAAAATTGCATCTCTAGACAATACATAATGAGATAAAATGATAAATAACACAGAAGGTTGTAAATAACATTTAGCAAGCAGAATTCTAAGATAAAAGTGTTCTGCAACAGTGCCTGCTATTCCCAGCTGTCTTTGGAATAAGGGTACTGATCCTGTTCCTCTCACACCTGTTTTAAATTAGCTGTTAAGACTGTGGCAAGAATCTGCTTGAATTGTGAGCAAAAGTTGAGCAAAGTTCAGAAATACATGCAGTGAAGTTGTGCAAGATGTGGTTCTTCAGCCTTATTTCACTGATTGAGTTTTTCTGTGTTACCTGGTAGTGTTTCCATGGCCAAACCACCAGTTCCTTCAGGTGATTTTCTGCTGGCTTGTACCTCCTGTAACTACCACCAAAAGAAAAGATCAGAAGCAGTAGCAAGAGCATGGAGAAGGGTAAAGAAAATTGGTTTCTTATGGTTAATGAGTAGGAAAGAGGAGTCCTGCACATCCTTTAATCTTTAAGACAGACCTCTTCCACTCAGCTGTGAGCAGGCATGGAGAACTGCTGGGAGAAGTGGCCTGTGTCACAGTGCAGCAGGGCTTACTTCCTCTGGATGCTCCTGAGCAGCTGGGAGCTTAAATAAAGAGCTTCGCAAGAATTTTAGTAGAAGAAAGTGTAAGACAAATTGACAAGATGAGTCCCAAGAGACTTGTGGCATTCTATTTTAAGGGGAAGTCAGGTATGAAATAGCTGAATAGTTAATGCAAAGTTGTAACCTGATGCTTAAAATGCTCTCGGTGTTGGTTTAATTGTGGCAAATATGATACTCAGAAAGGGTTCTTGAGGGTGTTAGAGATCACACCTGGAAGTCTGGATCCATACTTCACAAAAAGTAGAAAGAATTTTTTAAATGGGCATTAGATAAATAGCATTAGATAAATATGAAATACTGGACAAGAGTGAATACAGTTTCTTGGTAGATGGCCATTCTAAAAGGTTGATGAATATGCAGGAAAAAGCTGTGCAATTGATAAAACTTTCTTTGATTTGCAAAAAACCCCAAAAAACAAAAAAACCCAAGGTTTTTCAGCAGGTAAATTATGTTACCATTGGTAATTGAGAAAATTGCAGGTTAAAAAGTAGGAAAGTGACCTCTTTTTATTTGTTTTGTTTGCTGGTTGGGAAAGGTCTTATCACAGAGGACCATGAGACTTCAATACTGATCTGTGTTTTTCAGTATCTTCATAAACAGTAGGGCAATGAAGGGAAGAGGGAAGTAATATTACATTAAAAATTAAATGTTAGTACTTCTCTGACTAAATAAAACATCACTGTAGTTGAGGAGAGAGAGAGAACAAGGGGGGAAGGCTACAACTGAGGTCTGTAAAACTGGGATTGTACTGAGAAGGGAACATTCTTCTAGTAAGACAACTAGACATCATGAAATGAAACTAACAGATGGTAAATGTTACAAAAAAATGTCCCTGCTTCACACAATGCATACTTAAGTTGCTAGATACACTGCCCCAGGACATTGTATGCGCCAAAAATTGATAGAGTTTCAGAAAATCACAGTTTAGGTCAGAAAAATCCATCCAAGATGGTAAAAGACCACTGCACAAGGTTCTGATTTCTGGAGGCTGGTAATGTCTCCTTCTGGTACTGTGTCACTACATGGTTTTCCTTTTCTAGAGGTTTCCCTTTAGGCAGCTAGCGATGGTCATCACAGGGGACAGGATATCTGTGTAGGTGGCTCTTTGGTTTCACCCAGCATGGTTACTGTGGTGTGTGTTGTAGTCCTTGTGTATTGCAGGACATGTCATGGGCATAAAGAGAAAGTATGAGGCATTTGTAACTGAGTCTGCACTCTAAAAATCCTAACAAGCAGATGAATTCTCAAATTGTTTACTGGGGAGAGGGAGAGACAAAGTGGGACCGGCATGTACAGCAGCATATTTGGAAAATAATATATTTGTTGACCACTGTACAGATGTAGATGATTGCTGTCTGTAATTATCAGGACACAGTTAACAAGTCTGGCAAATGCTTAAGTAGGAAGTTTGAATGGATATTTGATACAAAATTGCAGTGTGAATGATGTGTATTATTGGACAGTTGAAGAAGAAAAAAGGGAAGAGCAAGACGTAAAAGTGATTTTCATTTCTGTGCTCTCGTTCTCCTCTATTAAAATGGAAACTATATGTGTCCTTTTCAGAACTGTAAGTAATTTGCAGCCCTTCTGTGTTTTAAAGACAGGTGTCAGAAGACATCTTTCTTCAATTATTTTATCTGAATGCTGACATTTTCTTTTCACAAACTTCAAATGGTGACTGTGTCAACAAAAGTATGAGTCCCTTAAAGAACTTAAATAAGCAGCTCCAGTAATGACCCCATGTGTGGTAATGAACTAATAAAAGGTGGGGAGGGAAGATGATCCAGCCGTGTCAGCATTTTACATCCTGTATGAGCTATTTCAGACATGTCTTTGTGTTTCCCTTGTAGACTTTTATAATACTTTATAAGGAGCTTTGACCATTCTAGCTTGTGGCTTCCATTTGTGAATAAAAGTCAAGAATAAAGATAGAGAGAAATGAAAAGTCCCAACTTTTATACTGAGCTAGTTAACATACCCTTAGACTGGTTTTATTAGTGGATGCATTTAAATATAAAGACTAGTAACCTCCCTAGAGAAATAAGCTTTTGGCCATTGGAAGCTGTAATTTTTTTGAGTATGAAGATATATATCCATATATGTACTATATATATAGATTAATATATTCATTTATCCATCTTGTTATATTGCTTCCTAAGGAAATTATAGAAAATCGTAGAAGAATTTTGAAGCTTTTAGCTAAAATCATAGCATATATAGCACTTGTATTTTATTCTCTGTATAGTGTTTTTATTTACTTGCTCTTTCTGTGTTAAATATGAAAATGGACTTTGATCTTAAAAGTAGAAAGGATGGATGAAGGTGAAAGAAAAGGGAGTTCTTCAACTTCAGCGTTATGAGATACAAATACAGTTCCAGAAGATAAAGTGTCTCTGTAATCATATTTAACAAATTGTAATATGCTACAATTTGCATCAGATTCACAATGCCTACAATGCATATTTTATTTCAAGAAGGTCTGCATGAAGTTTATAACAAAAAAATTTTTTAAGTGGAAATACATATGGATTCCCTGCAAAGCATGAATTCCATCCTGTGAGAGGAATCAGGCCCAATATATCTGCTGTAATTGTGAGAGGTAATTATAAGATCTCCTTGAAAAGGACGTTTTTACAGATCTCGATTTGGCTTTCAGAATTTATGAATTTGAATTGACATCCTCAGCACAGTGCCAATTCCGCATGACTAGATTCATTCCACAAACGGAGTTTAAATGGCTGGGTATGTGCCGCTAAACTCACCAGGACAGGGTTTTGTGCAAGTGTCAAATTGTTACCCTGGTGTGGTTTTGGGAAGAAGGTGATTTTAGCTGTGTTGTGCTTTTTGGCATCCCAACAAGGTAGTTAAAATGATCTGGTTTATTTACCAGTATAGTCAGGTCGTTTGAGACTCAGATTAGCTTTTAGCTGACCAGGGAGTTTCTCAGTGGAGAAGAATCACTGTCCTGGTTTGCATGGCGTGAGAAGCTATTTGTCTGGTCTCAGAGGAGCAGAATCATTCTGCTGTGCCTGTCCTTGGCTGTGGAGGGAGCAGAAAGATCTTGACCACTGCTTGAATCCCTCAGCCTTTAGATAATGCATCTGTGCTTATTTACCATCTGACTGAATTTCCACTAGAATGAGAACTTTTAGGCCACTCCTTCTGATATATTTTCTTTCAAAATCCATCCTTTTCCCAGTCAAAAGAAACAAAAATTTGTTTTCTCAATCAGTGAATAAACTTCCTCTTTGTTAGCTGAGAGTTTTACTAATTTCCCTGAGAGGAAGCCTGGGAGCTAACTAGAGAGCATCAGTGTCCAGCAAGTTGTTGCAGTGAAGATGGCCACCTTGTACTTGGTTATCACGTGTAGCTAGTACGTCAAGAAAAGGAATTGTTCTCCTCTCCTTCACCACTGGTGAGACTGGAGCATTTGTCCAGTTCTGGGCTCCCCAGTTTGAGAGAAGTAGCGGAGTGAGTGCCAGGAAGGCCACCATGGTGGCTGGGGCTGGGACACACATCCTGTGTGCATGGGCTGGGGAGCTGGGCTGTTCTGTGTTAATATCAGAAGGAATGGAAGGATTTTGTTGAGGTCTCCAACTACCTCAAGGAGAACTCCAGAGAAGACTTTTTTCAGGGAGGTGCTGCAAAAAGACAAGGGAAGCAAAGTCCTAGGCTGCAATAACTAGAATTCTATCCATAGATAGCAGGAAAAATAAAGTCACTGTGAGAATCATTAAGCACTGGAACATACTGCTCAGCATGGTAGAGAATTTTCTAGCCCTTACCCAGATGTTACCTGGGTAAGGCCCTGGGTAACCTGTTCTTATTATTTTTTCCCTGAACAGAGTTTTGACTTTCAAAAAGATCAACAGTTCTGAATCAGAATCAAAGAACCATTAAGGTTGGAAAGGAGATCCAAGATCAGGTCAAACCTTTGACTGTGTACCACTGTGCCCACTGAACCATACTGAGCCAGACTAGTTCTGCCTTGTGCCTCCTATACTTTTTTCCAACCATTATCACAGTATTTACAGCAAATTTCCACTCAAATGCACTTTTGATTCTACTTTTCTATTTTTACAATAAAAAGTTAGTTTTGGTAAGTTTTAAGTAACACAGTATTTTGTAGGGTGAAGTTACGAGTCTGTGTCCATCTTGTTTCAGCTTTGCATGTAACAAGTTACAGCAAACAAAAGTTGAATCTAGTTTTGTTGAACTTAGCAATTTTTTAACGTGTGCAGCTTTTAGATGGGGAACAGTAAGCAACCATACTTACTGGAACATGTCACTCCAGAAGTCTGGAGTATGTCTTGATTTGCATGCATTATCTGATTGATTAATTTTTCTCTAGGTCTCAGTATGTTCACTTCTAAAGAGATATGTGCTACTGAGTTTCTTGATTTAGCATTTGGTGTTGCCTTGATGGGATTGCAAACACGGGATGTGTTCTTGTGTACAGTAATGTTGACAGCCTATGACATATGCATTGCATGTAAAGGATCTTGAAAAGTTATTTTAGGTGATAATGGTGATGGTAAAGTATCAGAAGCCACCTAATAATCTGATCATAACTGACAATAGAAATGCTTTAAAAATATTTACAAAATTCTGATAAGCTGGATTAATATGGCAGTTGCATTTTGAGCATATGAAAGAAATCTATCTGAACAATTGTTAGCAGTGATGGCTGATTAAAGCAAATTCTTAATGGAAATTCTAGGAGAACTCTGAAACTAAAACAAGTTTAAAGGTATTATAACAAGTATGGGCAGTTTTGGACAATTTTTTGCAGTGACTTAAGTGTTTTCAAAGATAGGTCATAGTATCCCTTGTTTTCACATACATATAAATTTTAATTTAGCAAAAAACAAAACAGGTAGCTTAAGTCTTACTTCATTTATACTCTCAGTACTAATTTTAGTGGGTAACCATGTTTGTATATGTCTTTAAAATTACCTTTGTTGGGTGGTTTTCTTTGGCTTTGGAAAATTCTAACTGATGTTAGAATTGGTCTTTCATTCTCCGAGTTAGATGTGCTGTGGTGTTTGTAGGTACTTCCTACAAATGAGGTGCCACTGGCTACTCATTTTAAAATTTTTTATTTAATGCCAGATTAGCATTTTCTAATGGTGTTTGTGATGTATAACCCACCATTATATGACTATTGTTGTCAAAACTAAGAATCAGACCCAAGCAGTGTGGGAGACACTGAAGGAACCTGAATAAATCTAATAAGGGTCTGACCACATCACGAATGTCTAGAAAGTTACAGTACTTTTCATGATCCCTCTCTTCTTACTTCACTTCTCTATGAGTTTTGGAAACAGGCATGTGGTGTGTATAACTTCAGTAATTTAGAATTTCAGACACATCATATCATACTATTGTTATGGCCTTTCAGCTGAATAAGGGTCTGACCACATCACGAATGTCTAGAAAGTTACAGTACTTTTCATGATCCCTCTCTTCTTACTTCACTTCTCTATGAGTTTTGGAAACAGGCATGTGGTGTGTATAACTTCAGTAATTTAGAATTTCACTGATTTCAGACACATCATATCTCATACTATTGTTACGGCCTTTCAGCTCTTTAGTCAATGTGAATGCTCATATTGATAAAAGTAAGATTAGTAGATTTTATTAGTATGTATAATATTCCACAAACTGGTGTGAAAGGTGATCAGAACAAATAGCTTCCAAAATATGTTAAAAAAAATCAGCTGGTGATCCTGTTTTGGTGATATTTTTCCCATTTTAAGCAATATAAATTAGCTCTAATTCTGTTAAGCACAGATAAATAAAACTCATACTGCAGAATTGGATCCAAATAACAGAATCAAAGCCCTCAGTCTTGTGAAAATGCTCCAGAAATTCTCCTCTTCAACCTACAATATTGGTAACACTTTCAGGTGCTGGTTAAAAGGGAGACCAGCACTTTCAGTGTGGTTGGGTGCTGCATAGAATGGAAAGGTTTGTGAAGGTCTGATTTGTAGCTTTGTTTTCATTATCACTGACAAATGGCAGACATGCAGAAGTGTTAGGTTAGAAGGTTTGAAGCATTTGTTGAGTAATCAAAATGTAGTAATTATACACACAATTTGGTGGTTTTAACGACTCTTGACTTGCCTACATCATATAGGACTTGGCTGGCGCCAGGTAGACTTGGCAACAGCTCTGAAAGGTATGAGTCATGGGAATAGTTGGCAGATCCCAGAGATACTAATACCTATCTGAGAAGAAAAAAGTTCTTGACCTCTTTCAAGAAAGGCAAAGGGAATACAAAGATCAAATGTTAGAACCCTGTTTTCTACTCAGTTTTGGTGTATTTTGAATTTCACAACGTCATCACCTGCTTGTTCAGTGGCCATGTAAATTGAAAATAGACTATTAAAAATCAGGTTACTAACATTGCTAAGGTAACTTGAATTGCAAGGTCATGGTGGGTTTTGTTACCCATTGTGGACATCTAGCTGGTACAATATAGCAATTTTGTTTTGGGATCTCTTTAAATGAAGTATTTATAACTATTGTAGAGCAGATGATTTACAGAGGCTGTAAGCTGCTATGCAACTGCCATTGGCAAAAGACAGCTGCTGCTGCTGTAGGCAATATAGGAATACCTGCTATGATTCACTTAGAAAGTCTTATGAAACATAACCTTAGAAGATCTGTTCACAGATATCTATAAACAAAGTTTCAAGGACATGAAAAAAACCTCAAAACAGTCTTCTTGTAACTATTGTTTCAAAACAGCCGAAACAATAATTGAGCAAAAGAGATTTTTGAAAAGAAAAAAAGATACAGGGCACATGAATACAAAATTAAAATCCAGTACTGCTTACCTCATCTATTTCTAGTTAGAGTCACGGAATGGTTTGGTTTGGAAGGGATGTCTGGAGATGATCCAGTCCAACCCCTGTGCCAAGGCAGGGGCACCCAGAGCAGGTTACACGGCATCACGTCCAGGCGGGTTTTGAATGCCTCCAGAGAGCGAGACTCCACAACCTCTCAGCAGCCTGTTCCAGTGCTCTGTCACCCTCAAAGCAAAGAAGTTTTTCCTCATATTCAGAGAGAACTTAGTGGCTTTCAATTTGTGCCTATGGCCCCTTGTTCTGTCTCTCTCATTCAGACCACTGAAATGAGTCTGACCTCATCCTCTTGTAACCTGTCCCAAGATGTTTGTATGCACTGATAAAATCCCCTCTCAGACTGTCTCTTCTTTAGGCTAAATAGGCCAAATTAATGTTTATTTATATATTTTCTAAATGTCTCTTGCTCTAATATTGAAGCATTCTTCAACCTTCTGTTGTATTAGTTAATTTACTAAGAATTTGATATCAGGTTTATGCACTGTTCTTTCACAGGCATTGCTGCACAACCAGCAATAAAAATGTGATGTATTAGAAAGTTTGCATTTTAAATTTTATATCTGTGGGACAGTGTGGTCAAATAGGTTTTGTATAAAAATTTGGATACAATTTGTTATTCCATGAAGAAAAAGCTTGATTTCAGCTTTGGGAAAATGTATTTATTACCAAAATGAGTAAATAAAAAACCCCAAAACTTTTATAGTCCTAAGGTACTGAGGCTTCAATAGACTAAAAATGTATTAGTTCTTTTATATTCTGTTCTGGTACTCTGATTATGTTGTTGAATCATGGCTGCTTCAATTTACCTCTGTCTAATTTCTTACATTTTCACATGAGCGGAAGAAAATATAGCCCAAATATCCTTTAGGATAGGTGCAGGTTTATTGTATTTGAATTGAAATACTAAAAAAAAGCCTATGCAAGTCTGTAGGAAGATACTGTACCCTCAGTTTTTTACAAAAAGAACCCTTGGTTAATGGGGAACTTTATTTTAGAATTATTGGTACAATACAGCTCACTCAGTTCCTCTTAATCGATTTGACCACGATCAACGGAACTTTTTTTTTCCCCATGAATTTTCTTTATTGTTTTGAAAAATGTATGAAGAATGCATTTGGTGCTTTGCATATGTGGTGATTTCTATATATACTACAAAATGCTGACGGGGTAGTGATAAATTTGCTTCTGGCATTGAAGGGCTGTATCTTAAGGGGACTTTTCTTCTTTGGTTCTTTATTCACAGAATGCTATTAGTATTGTTTGTTACAATGTAGGATATTTATAACAGGAAACATCTGTGGAGCCGTAATAAAGAATAGTTTTCATAAAGCAGTTTTACATTATCCTTCTACCAGTATCTGATAACAGTCACATTTATCTGGGTGTAGGAACGTTCTGACAGGTGTAAGGGATAACTGATTGATATAAACTCACTACTGCATGAAAATGAACCTTTTGATAAAGACATCTTAGTTAGAACTGATAAGTAAAGTACAGAGAACATAACTGTCTGCTATTATGTATCATTTTATTACCTTTATGTTGATCTTGATCTTTTAAATGGATAGTAAAGCATTGACAAAAGATGACTGAATATAGACATTTGTATAATGTACCTTTAGCTGGAGCATAATCTTTAGATCAAGGACAACTTAACAGGCAAAGGGCTCATAATTCATTAAAATAGAGACACTATCTAGTTCATAACATGGAAAACTTAAACAATGCAGTATTCTAAGGATTCAAAATTAATACTTTTTCTATTTCTTTAAAATATAGCTCTACTTACATTTTGATGGATTGAGAGGCAGATGAAAGTGTTGGCTAAAAATTAAAAATAGTTAAGAAATTTATTTCCTGTTTTATCAGTTCCCAGAGCTTTTATGGACATATCCACGTTAACATCTCTCTGATATTAAGTTTTGAGCACATGGATGCTGAGAAAATTATTACTTCATTTATAATGATAAGATAGAAATAAAAGTGTTTCTCTACTTACGTTTTTTCGGGGAACGTGTTCTGGCTCTTAAGTATTATTAATACAGTATTCTGGTATTTTAAAGAAGAAAATAAGTGGAAATCTATGCTAATCTGAAACCCTATAGAATCTAGAAATTGTTGTCTGGATTAAGAAATAGCATATTAAATCAGCTTGTTGCTGTCACAGAATAAACATCAGGACCTTTAATATTTTGATATATGTTGATTTAATTTAATATAGAAATAGGATCATTAGAATTAGCTGAGAAATTAATAGGAAAATGTCAGAGACCAAAGCACAAAGAAAACAAGCAGATACCTATAAACATTTTGAAATAATATCTAACGTGTTATAAAATACACGTTAGATATTATTTCAAAGTGTTTATGTAAATGTACAGTCAGACAACATTAATTTATGCTTATTTAATAAACAAATACAATAGATGCAGTCCTGCACACTGTAAGTAGAGTTTGTGTTTGCAATTTACTAATCATGTGTGAAAAAAATACTTTTTTTTGTCTGAGGCTAGAACCTTAGCAGCTTAGTACTTGCTACTAAGGTGGAAAAGACAATGATGAAGTTTAAAAATTAGTGAAAATTTGTGCTATTTCTTAACCACTGGTGGTGATAGTTTTTTCTACTTCAATTTCTTTTGAAAAAAGTAAATTTGAGAAGAAAAAATATATTTCCTATTGTAAGTCTTGGTGAACTTTAAAACATTATTTTAAAATAGTACAATTTTAATGCTATGTATGCATGGATAAATGTTGAATTTATTGCCAGCTCATCAGAACCTGCTAGATTGCATGTAATCTGATTTTTTCATTTACTGTGTTTTTATTTTAAATGAAACTAAGAGTATGGTTTTATGAAACATACTTAAGGTCTGTGCAATGAACGTGGCCTCTTCAATCACTGGTAGAACCTTGATATTTTATTTTTAATCAAAGAAATTTTCTGTCCTAAACTTAAAGGAATTTATGCACATGATTAAGCAATTTCTTGAATGAGGGCCTTCAGTTTTACCAGCAGGGTACTTCATATGAACGGTAGTTTGTGCTGTGTAATTAAAACATGTTATCAGATTTGGCTTAATTAATGTTAAAACAAAACAAATGCTTGATGCCTGCTTCAAGGACATGAAAAAAAAGCTTTCCTACTATTCTTGATTTGTCATGTTGTGCCAATGTTGAAAATGAATGAATTATGCTACTTGCCCTAGTGACAGATTCTTTTACCTGAAATGTTGTTCTGCATATAGCACTTGTCTGAAATCAGTTGTTCATATGCTAGAAAAGTCCATGTACGTCTTGTATGCAAATTATTATCTTTTAATCTGTTTATGAATACAGCAAGGCTGAGGTAGCAGAGGTCTGAAAAAATTAACATTGCATTATCTTTGTTTTTTGTGGGGTTAAAACTTTCAGAGCATGCTAATATTAATTGTGGTTAATTTTCCATATTTTTATGGCAACTGAATACGAGGGGGCCGTGGAGTTGCCTTTTTGATAATATACCATCTCTGTCTAAGATGCTATATCAGCGTGTCAGTTAAATTTGCACGTGTAAGAAATGGCTGTATGACCCACGTCACGTGACTCTTATCTCTTCTTCTCCAGCGGCCAGTAGTAAAATTTGACTTGCATGAAATGGCAGGAGAGCTATGTGACTGTTTATAAAGGTTGTTCAAGAATCTTTGAAACCTATCGGTATATACGTAATTCACATTACTTCTTCTGGATCTTTATCCTTCTAATACATGTTTAGTATGTACACATTGCTTTAATATTTATGTTCTGAGCCCACTAACACAAGTGACATAAGATATTCTTTTTAAACTAAGGAGAACTACGCTGATGAACTCAGTTTTTCACATCACAGAAAGTATCATGCCTGTTGGTGATACATGTAGACTTGATAAAAAGGCTGAAGTCTAAAGAAACAGAACGGCTGAATTTTTTGTTGTGCTTGAAGTCATTGTCCATTTAGGTATGGAATGAGGCTTACCAGACGTGGGAATAGAGGACTTTGATATACATGATATTAATCTGACAACTTTGAAGAAAAATAAAATTTTCTTCCAACTATGAAGGTTTAAAACATGAAACAGGAAAAAGCTAAACAAACCCAAACTAACTATTTATTGGAGAAAATATGTTTGGATTTTCAAAATGCAATTCAGCTTTTTGAAATAATCTCTTACTGATCCACATCTCTGTAACATATCATTAGAGTGTTGGCACATTTTTAAAATGAAATTTAATGAGAAAAAAAGAAAGAAAGAAAGAAAAAGGAAAATGCTGTAAAAATATAGATAAAAAACAAACCTGAACCCAACCACAGGGATGATATTTTAGAATTCTTTAGTGGCATTGCATCCTGGCAAAGGCTGATTAGAATAAATGAACCTCTCCTGACCATCAACTCTCACTGGTTTAGAAGCTGAATGCTGGAAGTATAACATGTATTAGCTTTGGTGCTTTTTCCCCCCTCTTTTTTACTTTTTTTTTTTTTTTTAATATATATATTTACAGGTCTTGGCAATATCTGAGAGACCTTGTTTTCATTTCTGGTCACCACCTCAGCAAACTAATCAATGAGGCATGAACTGCTATCTGCAGAGAAAGAAATGAAAAATAAACCAGAGATAATCCTTCAGTTAAAAGGTTATTCTGTGCGATAAAAGCTATTTTGTTAATTTATTTACTTACTGGTACAGTGAGATAAAGTGAGGGAACAATTAGGGAATTCTAGTTGAAAGGATTTAAAAGGGCAATGACGACTTAATATTTTAGGTTATTTGATTGACAGTATAGTTACACAGATATCTTAAACTAAAAAAATACAGTTTTCAGTGAATCAAAATTCTGTTCTGGTCAAATGTATTTTCTGCTATTAGCATTTTCTTTACTAATCATATCTTCATGCTCAGAAATATTAGTTAAAATCCATATTTTATTTTACATGGTAATTTGTTTAAATAGGATACTAAATTCTTTCTGTAAAATGTCTGCAGCAATAATTGTTTTTCATATTTTTTCCTTATTTTTCATCTCTTCATATTTTCTGTTCTTAAAAATGTACTGATATGCAACAACTTTGTTGTTTTTGACCTATATGTTATCTAGTAGAGTATATTTGTAGTTTGCAGACTATTATGTGCTATTTAATTTGGGTTAATGAAGCTAATTAAAAATTATTTTAGTACTCAGGTGGTTATTTCTGTCTATAAACACCAAGTCTAAGAAAATTATTAGTAAAATCTTTACCTAACGTTGCAGGGATAGTTTATTTTTTCCCAGTGTCGTGTTGAAAATTTGAAAATTTAATTTAATTATCAAATCTTCCTGGTGTGCAAGTTTGCATTTTGGTTTATAATTCTGATTGATTACAGACAGTCTTATAACAAAACTAATACATTGCATGCACATCTCCACCGATTCACATTTTGAGAAGCATAGATACATAGAGGTATCTGTCTCTCTCCAAGTCTTTCAGGAGGGTTTGATCTATGCTTGGGAAGAAGTAAGCAGTGAGCAGTCCCTTCACCTTTTGGAAATGGACAATCCTTCTAGCATTCTGTGTATGGAGAATAATCTGCTTTAAAGAGATTCAAATCGTAGTTGATATGTTACAACTTCTGTCATTTTATAGGACTGAGGATTATCATTGCCAAGAAAATTTCTGTTTCTCTTTTGAATCTTCATATTTTCATCTGCATGAGGATTGGTCTTTCCTTTTTTATTCCACTTGGAGAGCTGTTTTTCAGTCTGCTCTTTCTCACTTCCATTTTTATAAAGCCCATTTTTTTCTAAACCTTGGAATTTGCACCTTTTTAATTATTTTTAGCGTAGGAAGAGAAAATATTTTATATTGCTCAGTTCTATTCTTTAATTTCTTACAAGTTGTAGAGACATTGACCTAGGACTTGAAAATTAGAAGCAATTTTTTCGCAGATGGGTTGACCAGACCTTCTGTGAGCTGTCTGGGTTTACTACAGTTACCACAAAAATCAAAGGGAGGAAAGGGCTCACGACCATTGTTGCCAACCAACAGTAGCACAATAACCATGCTGGAATAGTAGCGAGCAAGTCTTCTTTCATGTCAAATCCGGGCAGTGGAGGCTGTAATTAATAAATTTCAGTGCAACCTTTGTGCCACCCTTCCAACACAGAGGCTCTGCTCTGTTTGCTCACTGCCTCCACCTCGTGGAACTGGCTCATCTGCCGCAGGTTACAGTTTTCCAAAGTGATAGAGGCAGGAGAGGCGGAGCAGGTAGGTTCAGCTTGGCTAGTTGGAATCAGAAATGGTTTGTCAAATCTTGGTCAAGCCCATTTTGATCTAATGAAAGAAGTGAAAAAAAAAATGGGCAGCTGAATAAAAAAACCCAACATGCTTGGAGGAGGATGGTTATTGTAGAGTAAGTCTGGAAGACTGTGGTGAGAAGACGCTTTCCAATCCAGTAGTCAGTGGCAGCATTGCACAAAGCATCTCTTCTCACTAGTCCCTCCCCTATAAACATCTTTGTTACAAATTTAAGATCTGTGTTTTTCTAACATAATCATAGCACCATTGGGTGTTGGGTGTCTTGCAAATACACTACATCAGAAGCTGTTCTGAAGGACTAGTGCTTGACATGTGCAGGAGAAGAGGATCCTAATAGAAGGTATTGCTGGTGCACATATATGCTCAGGAGGATAATATTCAACATTTACATTGCAGCTATAAACTACCAGATTTGGGTAGTTTGTGTTGCACTTTGTGCAATACAGCATTGCACCTGTTTGACTGTGACTTCATTATTTGAAAATTCACATGCACATGCACAGTAGAGGTGCAAAAAAAATTGTCTAGTTTGACTTAAGTGTTCTCAGTGATAGGATTCCAGCATAAGTTTTAACAGGCTCTCATCCTTAAATAAGTTTTAGCAAATATAAGACCCTTTTGATCTAGAGAGTGGTCACACACCTGTTTGCAACCTGAATAAAGTGAAGTTCCTAGCTGTCATTATTGTGAAGGATTTGGTACGTAATCAGAGTGTGTGCAGTCTAAGTGGAGTGGCCACCACCTTTGAAAACAGGGTTACAGAAAGAGAAGAAATAATGAAGATCAGAGAACCTTAAAATCATCCAGGTTAGAAAAGGCCCTTAAGATCATCAAGTCCAGCTGTAAACCCACCGCTGCCAAGTCCACCACTAAACCTTGTCTCTAGGCATCATATCTGCAGTCTTTTGCACACCTCCAGGGATGGTGATTCAACCACTTCCCTGGGCAGCCTGTTCTGATTCTTCACAGCTCTTTCAGTGATGAAGTAGAGGTGGAGACCCTCTTCTCTCCCATTGCCATGACTTATTGGTCAAAATGAGACTGGGGGACCTACTGGGTAGTGGTAAAATTCTCTGAGAAAATGCAACAAGCTGGTCACCAAGAAGATTAATATCACAAATAGACTCTCTTAATCTCTGTTGAAGCCATTCAGCTACATGGAGGGGATGAAAGATTTCTTGGACAAGAGAAAAAAATTAGCATGAATCTGTGTCATGATAAGGAAATTCATCTAGAAGCCAAAAACTTGAGTGCTAATCTGTGCTTAAATAATGTTTTATTGTAAAATAAGCCAAATCTGTAAACTACAGCCAGAAATCCTTTCTCAGATGAATGGTCTTGCTAATGTTACTTTTTTACCCCCCTCTCTTTGTAGCTTAGTAGATCTCTCAGTCTCTTCTTCAGACTCAACATTATTATCCTGACCTGTCTAGAGCATGATGATTTTTTTTTTTTTGTAATAGAGTGAAGTTGTATGGCTCTGCTTCAACTGAAAAAGTAATTTGGTGTGTTTCACATTCTGCAGAAGTAGTCTATAGTTGTCAGGATTGCATGCAAGTTAGTGACTGTTCCTCCTTCTGCAGTAGCTGTGTTAAAGGTTAAAGCCACTTAATGGTTAGGTGACCAGGGTCTCTATTCAATAACCACTGTAGCCTCAAACACTTCCCCAAAGTGATTTCTACTTAAAAGAAAAGGGGATGAATAGATATTGGAATGTGTCTCACTCTTCAGGGAAACATTATAAATGACTGACGTCAATGGAATATATACTTCTGCAAATGTTGGGTTTGTTGAAAAATATTTCCCCTTAAAACTTTTGAAAGAAACAAAAGTCTTTATAAGTGAATATTTTTGTAAAATGACTAGAATATGTTGTAATGCTGTATTTACTATTTAAAGATTGACTTATTCACAACTTCAAAATATATTTTGCTTGCTTTTTGCCGGGACACAGAAGCATAGAAGTGAGCTATTCAGCCTCCAAAAAGTAACAATATATATTTGAAACATCATCACAGTCTTTTCAGAACTGATGGGAAATGGTGTCACATCTAATACATTATTTATAAACCTACAATTTCAGGAATAACAAATATCTTAATTAGTGGAATTAATCAATTATGCTTTCATACATTAGTTGCCTGTAGTCCTCTATAAGGAAAAAAAAAAGTTCCTTCTTTTATTCCACCTTTTAAAAACGTGGTTATCATGCTCTCCTTCTTTCAAGCATTTAGAACAAAGTCCTGATAATTTAATTACATGCCTCATTCAAATGCAGGATCATATGAACCTGTAATGGCTCAAATAATCTGTTTACTAATAATTCATCCAGTAGTGCTTTTTCTGAAGGGAGAGGGGAAGGGAGAACCTTATCTGCAATTTCACTTTGGTACAGTATTATAAAAGAATAACAATATAGTTGTACAGTCTGCCATTTAGTTCAGTGTTTTTGGGTGCATTTAAGCTATTGAATTAATCTCACTTTTAAACAATAGAATATAATACTGTAATAGCTTGCCTCTGCACTGGCTTTGTGGGATGCTGAAATTAGTATTATAATGCACTGTGTATAGTTTCTGCTGAATCTGATTGCTTTAGCAGCAGTCAGGTTGATAGTATCAGGTTCCAGCTTGCTGGGTCAACATGGACCCAGGCCATTAAAGGAGAAAGGTTCAGGGAAAGTTCATTTCTATTGTTTTACCATGGTTACAAAACAGAAAAAAAAAAGGAGAAATCCTGCATTTGTAACTTATTGCTTCCTTGGGCCCTGAAGGTAGTATGATCTTTTTTTCCTCTTAAATTGAACACAGAAATATAAACCTCCTGATTATCTGTAATGTAAACAAAAGAATATTTTCTGATCACTTTTAAAGTAAAACACAGATGGTCTGCATTGACTGCTGATGTCATTAAACAAAATGTTTGTATTCATTTAATTTGATCTCCCAAACTGTTAGCATTTAAATTTGTTACTAGGTCAATAGAAGAATTAAAACTTCATAGCAGCCTTATAATACTGACTTTTGTTTACATAATTTTCACTTTAATTAACTCACAGTAAGCCTGTTGAAGTAAGTATGTTTGTTTTTTCTTTAAAATAGAACCCATCCATTTAAGATTTTATTGTGATTATAAAATGAAAAAAAAATTCATGAAAAAGTGTGAGCATAAATATCATCATATGTGTGTAACATTTATGGCACAGTTGTAAACCACTTGTGAAGTACCATTACAAAAGAGTTTAAATTTTAAGAGAAATATGTTTGTTACGTATGTGATGGGAAAAGAAAGAATGAAGGACTTAGCATGGTGTTAGTATGTTACACACGAGAACTGGTATAAAAGGTCAATCATGTAATGGCTGCAATATAGAATAAAATTTGGTATTTGTACCAGTATGAAGACATTCTGCAAAGCCAATGGTTTCACAAACATTTGTCTTAATGGAAGAATTTGTGTGAAATTTAAATTTGACTGAACTCTCAAGGTTGTGACGTAGCATAATATTTAACAATAAGTTTTTATTTATAAAGTCTTTTATGTAAAATTCTAATAAGACACTTCTTGGGTAAGTGAAGCCATTTTTAGTCAGAGATAATGGTATTCAATAGAATGCTAGTTCTGGAAACCAACTATCAGCGGTGAGTTTATATTTGTTATTTTCCAGAGTTGCCTGCTTCTATTATTATTAACTGTGATCTCATTAGGAAAAACAAATTTCACATATGCTAAGCTGGGCCAGGATGAATGTGTATTTTAATTTAAGATCTTTGGGGAACATACAGATAATATTGTTGACTTAGTATGAGTCATTAATCTTCCAAGACAGTGCAAGGCACAGCTCTTAGGGTCTGTCTGCCCAAAGAGGTTTACAAGAGAGGTCTGTGGTCATTTGAAAAAAGTCATCTCACTATAAAATTGCAATTGACTGAATTGATATTTGAGTCTTAACAATCCTGATGTGGAAAGGAAGTAAAAAGGGAAAATGTTTGTTTGGCATATGTGAAAGTTAGAAAAAGTTAGAGTGCAAGGAGTACTAGGTGCACACTCTATTACCCTTTATTTATCCTTGACTGCACTTCTAGGTTTGGTATCCATTAGCAAATGACATCTGGTTTTTCATTTGATTATGGTCCTCGTTTTCTTTCTTAAATTATTGTGTTAATGTTGTGGTGCCCTGCTAATCACCTGCAGGGATTGTAGTCTGTGTGTACGCATACTGCACAAACAGATAGGCACACACATCTGTGAATGTGTGTTTGCATACAGAATCACAGAATCATTTAGATTGGAGCCATTAACTGAACCCTGCCAAGTCCACCACTAAACCATGTCCCTAAGCGTCCCAGCTACATCTGGGAATGGTGACTCAGCTTCTCAGGGCAGCCTGTTCTGATGCTTGATAACCCTTCTGGTGAAGAAATTTGTTCAAATATCCAGCCTAAACCTCCTCAGACTGACAGGTCTGTAATTCCTAGTATGAAGATACTATAATGATCAGTCTTGAAGAGTGTGGTTCTGTCATGGTGGTGAAATGCAAATTACTTATCTTCCACCTTTTAGCTCTTGGTAAAAGAGTCGTGGAGGCTGGAGGTGAACTGTTTGCATACTGTGTGTTTCTCTAGTCTGGCTGAGTAGTGCATAGCCTTGCAGCCCAGTGGGAGAGAGGGTGGCAGTCAGGACTTACTGAAGAGAACGAAATCTAGATCAATTCCTCCTTTGATTTAAGGTGTTTTGGGGTGAGAACACCTGTTGCCTTGGTACTGTCAGCCTGGAGACTCCAATGCATGCAGTTTGTGCTGTGATATATGGCCCATGTACACATGTATGTGGACATTACACCCATGGAAGCAAATGTGTCTCATGTGAAGGGTTACTGTGTGAGAGAGAACACTTGCAAGGACTGTGTCTCCTACTCACAGGAGTCCAAAGCATGCCTTGTCATTTTTTTCCCCTCTTAAATTGTGAAATAAACAGATAAATGGGAACAAATGACTGCTTTACTGTTTCACATATTGCTTAAAAACTTTAGAATTTTTATCTCTTTTAAAAGATAGTGTAATGAAGATATACTGAGAAATAAAATGAGAAAGCAACATTACAAACATATTATACTTTGCCACTTCATACAGTTAAATTCGAACATATCTGTTATCTATTTCAAGAAAATTTAGAGAAGGATAATTGATTGATACAAAATTCTTCTAATTTGCTCTTCTTCAAATATTGATAATTTTTTGGAAAAACTGCATGAACACACTGTTCAGTTAAAGCTTTGGAGTGCTTTTGTGTTGGTGAGCTATAAAGTCATGGAAACATCACTCTGACTGTCAGTCAAGCATGTAACCAAGCACATTTCTGGACAGGATAATGTCTAATTTGATTCTTGTTCTGTAAAAGGGACGGTCTTCTGCTGTTTTTTTTTGTGTCTCATGTAAAGGGTTACTGTGTGAGAGAGAACACTTGCAAGGACTGTGTCTCCTACTCACAGGAGTCCAAAGCATGCCTTGTCATTTTTTTCCCCTCTTAAATTGTGAAATAAACAGATAAATGGGAACAAATGACTGCTTTACTGTTTCACATATTGCTTAAAAACTTTAGAATTTTTATCTCTTTTAAAAGATAGTGTAATGAAGATATACTGAGAAATAAAATGAGAAAGCAACATTACAAACATATTATACTTTGCCACTTCATACAGTTAAATTCGAACATATCTGTTATCTATTTCAAGAAAATTTAGAGAAGGATAATTGATTGATACAAAATTCTTCTAATTTGCTCTTCTTCAAATATTGATAATTTTTTGGAAAAACTGCATGAACACACTGTTCAGTTAAAGCTTTGGAGTGCTTTTGTGTTGGTGAGCTATAAAGTCATGGAAACATCACTCTGACTGTCAGTCAAGCATGTAACCAAGCACATTTCTGGACAGGATAATGTCTAATTTGATTCTTGTTCTGTAAAAGGGACAGTCTTCTGCTGGTTTTTTTTTGGTTTTTTTTTTTTTTTTCCTTGAGAACATGATCCATTACCACCCAAACCCAGTTCTGCCAGAAACTGCCAGTACTTACAAAGGGCATAGGAAAGTGTATGGTTTGGTCAAATAGGTTTTTCTTTAGTATCATCTTTAGTACTAGAGTGAAGCTTGAAAGAGCAAAAGCTCAAACAAAGTCTCCAGCAAATATAATGGTTTTGGGGCAAACTCTAGCACTGATGAAAATGTCCATGTCAATTTGATCACCACATCTAACATTCGAGAACATCAGCTAGAACAAAATCAGGGGAAAAAACCCCTTTGATGATTTGGATGATTTTTCATTCATGAGCCCTTAAATTGCATGTTATATTTTCTGAGCTTTTCTGTGTAAGCAAGACAGTGTGATAGAAGAGTAGGGTTTTGTTGGTAAGAAAGCAGAACAAAAACTGAGGTAGGTCTTTGAGAGAAGTAGGAAATATGGCAAACCAAATACGTAATTGTGATTTGGCATGTATTTTAACTCTTGTTTTACTTGATTCTGGGCATAGGTAGAAAATCAGTTTGTAATTGTTGTGATTAATTTGTATTTTATTATCATCTGAACGTTCAGTCACGATTTATTCTTGTTGTGCTATGAGCTGTATGGCCAGAGCCAAAAGAGAGCTCTGTGTGCATGTTACGTATGGAGATGTGCCAGGCACAGTGTATGTCAATCAGATATCGTATGGGTGTGCATACTGGCCAGCTGTGGCCCAGGAGAGTGTGCTGCAATTCTTGGTGCCATTTTGCCCATCCTGGAATTTGTATTCCTGTCTAAAATTCCCTTACATGAAATTCTGCAGTATGTGTCCCATGCAGCTGAAGATGTGAGTTCTTAAAAGGAAGGTTTCTTATTGAGAGTTCTTTGAGAATGCATTTGTAAGCATTAGAATAACATGATGAATTTGGTAATCTTATTTTAGGGGTTCTTTTTCTGCCTAAAGTGAGATGCTTTTGAGGAACACATCTTTTCAGATACAATGCAGCAGTAATTTGACTGAATTTCGAAGTCTGATGTCTTCACCAGGTACTTTGAAGATGAGAGGTAAAGGGACCATTAGTAACTGGACATGTGTAACTTCCAGTCACAGAGTAAATATAGTATATGCATATTAAAATAAACTTCTCAGTAATTGATTTAGGCTTTTATATAGAATAGATTCTTTGATATCTTCCTATGTAATGTATGAAGATTCATAATGGAATTACCAGAATTACAATGAAATATGAATAATAGTAATAATAATAATTAAAAAAAATCAGAAGCAGAAACATTTGTCAGATCTGTTATCTAAAAACATGCGCCTTGTACTACTTTTTAGAAATGCCTGATTAACTTCCAGTGTTTCCTTAGGATAGCACATTAATAGCAGACTGTTATTTCTGATAGGACGGACTTTACGTGAGGTAGTTAAGGGACAGCTTGGGAAACTGGCTGCATTTCAGGCTTTCAAATAATTTACCTTCAAACATGGACTAAGGGTTGCAGCGACATGTTTTGAGGTATCACCAAATTGGATCCTCTGTAGCTTGATGGAAATGCACTGACTGACTTTCGAATTGTTGAAAGGATACCAGCTCAGTGTCTTTGTTTGAATCACTGTAATATTTCCATTTGGACCTATAGTACTGTCGGGTTTTTCATGGTTCTTTGTTTTAGAACTGAGGAGTCTTGGACTGCTACTCTTTGTTGTTCAAATTACTGTAGTACTACTGCTTTGGAGGGAAAACTGTGCTACTGTTCATATGTTTACAGATGTTGCTCTGCAAGGAAATGGGAGGTTGATTGTTTCTGTTCCTTGCCTTGCACAAGGAAAATAAAATACAAATTTATTTTACAATATTCCATTATAGAGTATGGTGGCCAAGCAGGTCTACATATAGACTTGTAAGGGTGGAACACTATAAAACACCAGGCATCTTGATTTCACAAACAGATTTTGGGGACTGGGTACACAGATCAGTTTTTTGGAATGTACTGTAATTTCATTTTTCCTTTTGAGTTCATGTTTTCCTCTATTTGTAAGTAAAGTACATCTAGAGTACACTCAAGGATTTTCTAATTAAAGGGCATCTACAAGGGTAATCCTTGCCTTTTATCTCTTGATCTGCAGGGGTTTTCAGTGGTGAGCATTGTGCTGGGTGTTGCACAAACCCATGGCTTTACTGAGAGCTGGTTACTGTCCCATACAATATGAAGTCAGAGTGGCAGAGATGAAACTAATGTGCATATTCTTTAGCTTCTAGTTTAGGACTTGCTTATTGATAGCAAAAAGAAGTGCACTCAAAGAATAGACCCACTCATTCTGATCCCAGACATCATCTGCTCAAAGAAACTTGTAATTTTTAATGCTCATGTCTCCTCAGAAGATTAATACTTATTTGCATTTATACATATATGCAAACACAGATCACCTTGTTCAAAGATTTAAATTCTTGATTTTAGTGGATACTGCATGGTTACCATCAATATGTGTTACTCCAGCCGAGCAGTTACAGCTGTACAGACTAGGAGAGAGTCTTTTCAATATTTTATACCACTACTGTTACTCTCAAATGTACAATAAAAGTCACTTTCAAGCTTTTATTTAGGCGGTTCCAACAATTCTTTGGAAGTGTACAGTTAATGAGTGTGGGTTTTCAGAATTAAAAATAAGGTGAATAAAGGGCAGTGAACATTAACCATGGTCTCTGGCAGAAGCGAGTATAAAATTTTCCATAGTGAGTATAAAGAGTTTTTTAAAGGGCAAAGGGTTTAAGATATAGGCAACTTCATTAAAGAGGTGACAGTTCACTTGTTTCAGCATTTCATACAAAGAATTGTGGCCAATTAACTGACGAGTGCATTCAGATATTGCAGTGGATACACTGATATGATAGAGCTTCATTATCAACTGTTATGAATAAAAATAGCATAATAAACCACTGCCAGGAGAACCAGAATATTTTCACTAAATACCTTGAATAGTACAGTTCTTTTCTTTTCTTTTCTTTTCTTTTCTTTTCTTTTCTTTTCTTTTCTTTTCTTTTCTTTTCTTTTCTTTTCTTTTCTTTTCTTTTCTTTTCTTTTCTTTTCTTTTCTTTTCTTTTCTTTTCTTTTCTTTTCTTTTCTTTTCTTTTCTTTTCTTTTCTTTTCTTTTCTTTTCTTTTCTTTTCTTTTCTTTTCTTTTCTTTTCTTTTCTTTTCTTTTCTTTTCTTTTCTTTTCTTTTCTTTTCTTTTCTTTTCTTTTCTTTTCTTTTCTTTTCTTTTCTTTTCTTTTCTTTTCTTTTCTTTTCTTTTCTTTTCTTTTCTTTTCTTTTCTTTTCAGTTAAATCATCATCATCATGTTTATGTGTCTTATTACATTCAATACAGATGGTAATGAACACTAGCTCTGTGACTCCTGGAGCAATGGTGGGCTTGCACCTTATCCAGATGCTTTATCTTGTAGTGTTCCTGCTCTTTTTTTTAAAGTGGTTCTCAAAATGGCAGCTGCTCCCCAGTGTGTCCTGATGGAAAAAAAATCAGATAATATTTTTTCTGAAGAAGTTAAACAAAATTTTCTTAAATAAAGATAGTTACTTATGTTATGAATGGTTACATATGTGTTCAAAAAAGGAGTATGCTGTTATATGGCCTATTTTTGCTTTGAGTCTAATTGGTTATTTGTACATGCAATTATCTGATTTATGTTCACAAATTTGTAATTACATGTGCAAGTCATATGCAGAGATGAATACAGATGGTTGGAAAACAAGCCTTGAAGCAGGACTGTTCATTCCAACTAAAGTTCATACATTTAAATCATTGTTTCAGGCCATATGCAGACTCTAACAGACATAACCACAAGAGTTAGGCTTGCTTTACATTAGGAATCATCTCAGCAACTTGAAGTAAAAACTTTTGTAAAAAATGAAAGCTTAAAATTTTTTTTAGGTTTGTGTCAGTGCGGATCAAGCCTGCCTTTCTGGCCTATTAACTTCATGCTTGACATTTTTATAGTATATATAGTAGATGATGTTTTGAGGGGATGTTTTTAGAATTAAAAGCCTAAGAAAAGATGAAAACAGTTGAGGAAAAAATAGGCTTTGCATCTGTTATAGTTTGGGGTTTCATGTGGGTGAATAACACTGTTAGAAGGAATCATTTAGCTTGCATATTTAAATTTTGGGTGGGGTTTATGCTGTAAGGTTGAGTGAAATGGGAAAGGCATCTGCTATAACTTGACAGAAAGAGCATTTTGTGGGAAGCATGCACTTTATATCACTACTTTTTCCACTTTTTAAAAAAAATTTTTGTTAGTTTCAGAATTATTCTGAAAAGACAGAAATGCAAATTGAGGAAATAAATATGGTTTTCAAGGTTTTCTTGTTATTGTTTTCTTGTTATTTTCTTGATATTACCTGTATTCCCAAATAACTTTATTCAGGATCACTAATGCTGTGATTTCTGAGTACTGTTTCTGAAGCAAGGTTCATATAATGAAAAAAAAAATACATCAATATGGTTTGAATCTATGCATGAGTTCTCTTTAATAATTGCATTTCATTGTTCATTCAGACTTATTTTCAACTCTAGCTTCATCATCAGAAGCTCGTGTTTCACTGTTATTTTATAATCATGAGAGCCAACATACTTACATGTTTTAAGAACTTTCAGGAAGATCTAGTGTTTCAGCTAATTAGATGAAGCAGTGAGCTTTTTGTACTTAATTTACTTCTGACATCATAATTCTGCCACCCAACAGAATTAGCTTCATTTCATATCTATTTTTCTCTATTTCCAATAGTTTATTTACAGATCTCAATTTCATTAAGAGAACAGGCACATGCCAGTAATATTTTGAGCTTGTACAATCACAGCTGTATTTAAACCTGGTACTGTAACTTACTCCAGTAACACTCAGATTTCTAACTGGTTTTATTTAATTTCTTGCCTTTAGATCATTCATATATTCAAGTAATATGGTCAGTCACAGAGAATCTTTTTCTTATATTCTTTCATTGTGTTTGTAGTAGGACTTCAGCCATCAAGGGAGAACTGGCAGGTGTTGCTGTAATATATATTTTATATATTCTTGCTCTCTTGTACCTTGTGTCTTAGACTCTTGTATCAAGAATATTACTAATCTTGCTGAAAAGCAGAGTGATTTGGGCTGCAGTGTTGAGGAGGATGCAAATGACATGCTGTTTACATGACAGTTCTGTTAGGAAAAGAAATAATTCAACAAGGTCTTCTCTACCCCAGCAGAAGAGTAGAATCCAAGGACTAACCTGTACTCCTGTATTACTGCAATGAATGAGTTTGGAATGGGATATGCAGTGAAATATATTTTCTTCCATTTATTTTTCTTCCACTGATAAGCTGATATTGCATGTCTGACCTAATATTCACTTTTAGCCCATTTTGGTTCAAAAATAGCAGTAAAGTGTTCTGTTACTGAAATGCAATAATATTTCATCAGCATGATTTCTCCACTGCTCACTCCTGTAACGCAGCCTAAGTCTTTTGGAGATCAGTCATGCACTTCTTTATGAAGATTTTGAAACAGATCTTTGTATTTATTTTTATCAGCATTGTTTGCTGTCTCAGTAACTCCTAATATATCATGAGTTCACCACTAATTATTGTATGAGAACATTTTCTGTTTAATTGTGAGAAGAAAAATAAATTTAAGGTAATTGCACTGAGAGTTTTACTGTTTTACAAGACTACTGCAAGTAAAAAGGACATGGTGTGACTTCTGATGGTTGTTTTACTAACTGCCAAAATAAATGTATGCTCTGTCTTAGAATTGCATTTTTTACTTTGTTCTTGAGTGGGAGCAGAAGGGGAAAACCTAAAATAGTAAAGTATAAGGTTTGGATCGATGTACTTTGTCATTTTTTTGCCTTTAAAATGCTAGTTCAGTGCATCAGAAATATTTATGAAGGTTACCTTGGCAAGCAAGTGTTTTCCAAGCAAAGGAATTAAATTACACAAAAGGTTTAGTCAGTCTTCCTAGACCTTATTTTTCAGTACTGACACGCCCTTGGCTCAAGTCTTGCGAGTGTGAAGGCTGCACGTATGATGAGAGCAGCGCAGAAGCTACCCCAAAACCCAGAAATACCATGTGGGAAGAGTCCACTGCCTGTACTTACAGGTTTTCACAGGGCATCCCTGTCTTTACATTAAGTCAGCAAGTGACATCTTTGGCCCTTTTGCAGTGTCCGTTTTATGGCAAGCACATAATCACTTCCAGTGGCTGGTCACCTAAATTTCATTCAGCCAGCTTCTTTGAGGTCAAAAGTTCTGTGTCAGGCTTTGAAGCACTGAGGGGAGATGGAACAGACGAGAAATAAAGCATAGATTTTCAAAATGTACTTAAATGAGATGCATAAATGCTGATGTAGCTAAAATTGGCATTGATATTCTAAACTGTTTTAGACAGTTCTAAGAACTTTAAAAATACATTAAATGAATACACCAAACCCTTGTTACAGATTTGCTACCTATCGCTTCTGGCATGTAACTTTTCCTGCCACTCCCCATTATTACTGATTATGAAACTGCCTGGCCAGTGGTAACGTCACTGCATCATGTATGCCCAGCTACAGATGAGGGCAATATTTCTGTGCACTAAACTTGCTCACAGTCAAGATTTAAAATAAACCTCTACATGTAGAAAACAAACCCTGAAATTAATTAATTTTGGCAGGAAAGGCAGTTTGCCTTCTTACTACTGGTTAAGACTTGCAGTTTTCTTTATGGGTGCTTCATGTAAATAATAAAAGTAATTTTAAGGAGTAAAACTTGATTAATCAAGTGTTAATATTGCACAGTTGTTCCTCAAAGTCAGGACATGAGAAAGATAAATCACAGAATTATCTCAACATTTTTGAACACTTTTAGTTTCCTAGCACATGGTTTTGCCATGCAATTAGTCATCTGTAAAATGCTAGTGACGTGCTCTGAGAATTATATACTACTCATGAAGAGTTTCAGCCGTTTTGGAGCCAAACCTTCCTTGGTGCTCAAAGGTCTTAACAGAAATCAGTAGGAGGTCTACTTATCTGAGGCTTTCAAAGACGAGACCCTTAAATTTTAACTTCAATTCTGTATTCTGGCAGATAGTAATAAGAGCTGAATGCAGCCTGGTTACATTTAAAGCCAAGCAGATAAGCCCATACTATTGTCCTGTTGTCTCATTCCATTTGATTATACAGGGCCAGGTTTTCTCTTGATTTTGTCTGCTTTTAATTGTTTAACACTATCAAAACATTTCTAGGAGCGAGCTCATACTTGATAATATAACTGAAATTATGTAAAACTTTAAAAATATTATCAAAGCACAACATTTTAACTGATAAGGAGCACAGATTCTTCAATTTCTTATTCTTTAATTCAGCCATCTGTTGTTTTCTAGATTTGGTAAGACAGGAAGGATAGAAGACTAATATATGTTGATCAAAAGACCAAGAAATAACCATATTCTCAGCCTTAAATGTAGTCTCAATTGCTTCTCATGCTAATCACAGTGCAGTAGACAAATACACCCTTTTTCTTCAAAGATGAAAATGCTACAGCCATATTATTCCTTGATGTATTTATGAAATTGAAGAGATGAAATACAAATCTGGCCAAAAATTGATGGATTTATTTCCAGTCATTTTGGAAAGTGTTCTGGTTATCTAATTAGCTGATGTTAGTGAAGAAAATATTTGAGACTTTCAAGATTCACTAATCTGCACCTTGAGTTCCTCATTCACATTATGGCATATTGTAGCTGTAATCCATGATAATTTCTACAAAAATAAAGATCAGTTGTCTGTGGGAATGTCTTTTAAGACTTGAGAAAAGTCTGATAATTTTATCACAAACTGAGACAAACTTGTAGAAGGCTGATGGATTTTCATTTAGGTGCTTCACTTCAGAATCTTGACAAAGTTAGTAATACATAGTCCTGTAGAAAGCTTTCATTTTCTTCTTCAAAATATGTTGTTTCACATATGAAAATTTAAGTTTTAGAGCAGAAAATATCTAACTCATTCATATTTCTAAAAGCAGAGTGACAGTCTATTGGATATCTTTTCTAATGCAGTTCACAAGGAACTGCTAACTTCCCTATAGACTTCTCCCCTGGTCCTTAGAACAGTTAATCTTGTGGCTTGCTTGAATCTTTGTTGATATTGTCTAATTTCTGCTTTCTCTAATTTACTCTTTAAAGAACAAAACAGTAGACAGGAAGATCAGCTATGACTTCCAGATGTAGCGTTCTTCCAGCATCTTCTTGTGGAGTCACAAAACACTCCCTGACTTATTTGCACTATAACCCTAGGTATTCACAAGGTATTACTTTGGCTTTTGGGGTTTTAACATTTCAGACTGTTTACCTTAGCTCTAAAAAATCTAGACTTTAGACATCTTCAAAATCAAAATGGGTCATCATTGAGTAGTTTACCCATTGAGATAATTAGCATTTCCATAAGTAGTCAAGTGTTCTTTCAGAAAAATGTGTAGTTCTTGCAGTAATTGTATTCAGATAAAAGACAAACTCTTACAATGTCTTTTATATGTCTATAAAAGCTTATATACAAAATCTAAATTTGAGTAAAAATAGTATTATCATCATCTTTTAAATGATGATTTTTGTATCATAGTGTCATCAACCAGAAGAGAAGATTACTGATTGTTCTGGCATTTAAATGTATCTTTTACATAATAAATCTACTCATACCTATTTAAATTATGTTTAATTTTTTATACTGAAGACAAATCTACTGATTTTGATACAGAAATAGGAGTATGATGAGTACTTTGAAGGTTTCTTATCTTGCAATGAAAATGAATGTGCCTTAATCTAAAAATAAGTAGTCTTTACTATGCTCGAGTTTATGAAAAATACCAACAAAATGATTTATTAAGCTATTTTTATTGTCCTGTTTATGATAGTTAAGCTAATTTGCTATGCTTTTGATGTTTTTTTAAAGAGTTTATCATATAGCTATAAAAATGATAATGAACTACAAAACAACATGCGAGTTTTCAATTCTAGTCAAAGTGATTATTTTTTAAAGTATTTTTTTCATGCCATTTTCCCCACAACTTTGGTAATGATTCATATAGAATTCTTGCAATTCTTACAGTTTGAAAACAAATCTTAAAAAGTAGTATTTCAAGTTAGTAGTATGGTTAATGAAACAAATGCTTAACAAATGACAACTAACAAATTAAGTGTTGCCACTCAATCAGTTATTAAGGACAATTAGATATATTCATTTTAATTCTGTATTGCATAGTCTGCCATGCCTCTAAATCAGATCTTCCAGGCATTAAGAAATAATTCTTATTTTTTCTTACAGTGTTTCTTAAATAGGTAAATGGGTTTCTTAAATAGGTAAACGCCTTTTAATAGTAGATTGGAACTAGTGTCACTTAAAAATTTGATCAGTATTCAATAGGTTTCCTTCTCAGAAATTTCATTTAAATAGAATCACAGAATAAGCAGAGTTGGAATGGCTCCATAAGGATCAAGTCTAGCTCCTGGCTCTTGCACAGGACCATCTCCAAGTCACACCATGTTCCTGAGAGCGTTGTCCAAACACTCCTTGAACTGCCAGGCTTGGTGCTGTGACCACTTCCCTGGGGAGCCTCTTCCAGTGCTCAACCATCGACTGGGTGAGATACTATTAGTAAGATGGGAATTGGAAGTTTAGGACTTTGTGAAAACATTTACTTGGTAAACTTCAGGATAAATCATGGAGTGGAGTTGGGTTGCTGGGCTCGTTTATGGCTTTGAGTGTGACCCTGCTGTTGTATAAAATAGCACAAGCAATTTGATTCTAGAAGGTGACCAAAGGAAAAATTCTGCCTTAGGTGTTTTAGTATCACTCACCTATAATTTGCTGCTGACCTTTGTTTAGAGATTTGGTCCATGACTGTTTTCCCTTAGGCTTTGAAGAGGAGTGGTTTTATTCCTCAAAATCAAAGACAAAATCATCCAGGCTTCACCATGGCTCCACTTGGTAGTTAACATCAAAGAGAGTCTTTGCAGGTGTGAACTTGCTTTTTATGAAGATCTGAAAGTTACTGGTACATTGTGCATTGTGCCACATTGCTTGTGTTCTGTTATGCTGCTGTCAGACTGTTCAATAGTCACATCACAATAGTGATTTGAGTACTTCATCGTAGATACTTAAATGAAACCATTAAGGTTTTCCTACACACTGGCATTTTTTGGTGGGTGAATATATTAGAAACACTCCATTTAAATCAGATCATTTTTGTCTAGAATGTTTTGTTCACTTTTATGTGTATTCATGGTATATTTATTTTTATTGTAAATCACAAAGGAAATATCAAAGAAAATCCGAAGACATTTAATTTGGTTTTCTGAGCTGGAATAAGACAATGTTCTTTTTCTACAACTGTTTTTCTTGTTGTTCTGAACATATGACAATTTTGTTTACATTAAAGAAAATCAAAAATGCCAAACCAATCAAAGAAATTACCAGGCTTATAATTTTAATAATGACCTGAGCTCAGGACATTAAGTTGGGAATTAATGATCAGTTAAGGTTAATGACTCAATGCCTTGAGTCATTAAATTTCAAGAAAATACTCTGTACTTTGATTGTTTTTGGTTTATTAAAGTTAGGTTGTAGAAGGTGCCAAAAAAAAAAAAAAAGTATTTCCAAACAGAATGGAAACTAATATGAATAGAGAACAGAGGTATTTTATTATCTGCCTCATTCTGCAGTCCCAGCATAGCTAGAAATGCCATTATTCCTGATTAGAATTCTGTTAGTATGAGGACCTAAGGAGCAAAACCTTTCATACCCACCTTTCTTTTCTTTCTTGCTCTGAAAAAAATTAAGAACTTCCAATGTTTGGCAGATCATAGGTTAACACTGCAGTTTTAGAGCAGCACATCACCTTATTCTGTGAAGTTATTCCACAATGTCCCCTCAATGAGCAGTTACAGGATGTTGCAGTGGTACCATGCTATGATCTGAACATAGGAATACAAGCCTCTGGATATATATTGTATGAGCAGGTATTTATATGTAAGATAAGCAGTAAGTATTTTGATCGTCATCCGTCTCTAATTTGTATGCTACTTAGGCAGTCCAGGAGTTGGAAAGTTGTGTATGTGAGCATTCAACAAACAAGGAGTGCTTAAACCTGAAGCCCTTTATTTTTCCATATGGGACACATGTAAGCTTCTGTGATGGCTTTTGCTCAACAATATCGTACAAATAATTCCGAGTCCTTTCTGACATAAAGTAGTATATTTAAAGTAAGGTGTCTTAGTGAGATTTTCACTTTAAATAGAATAAGGGTTAAATGATAACTTGACTTATCTTTTAAATGACAAAAAATAAAGAAATTGCAAGACCTTTTCACACATTAGATATGTATTGTCATTTATCATCTAGATATCAGGCTAGCAGTGCGAAGTAATAAAACATATCATCGAAAAATGTGCTATAGGTCTGAATCACTCTTTCATTCCACCTCCCAGCTAACTGTAGTATTAAATCAAACAAGCAGAACATTTCCTTAGGCAGCCATTGCCTTTTAATTTCCTGAAGAACCTTAAAATATCATTCATTACAAGTACTACACATATT